>NC_080571.1:228901386-229603165 GCF_030247185.1 Malaya genurostris | reverse complement strand
ACCAATCATCAAAACACATTGATTTTTTACCGCTCTTATATATATATATATATATATATATATATATATATATATATATATATATATATATATATATATATATATATATATATATATATATATATATATATATATATATATATATATATATATATATATATATATATATATATATATATATATATATATATATATATATATATATATATATATATATATATATATATATATATATATATATATATATATATATATATATATATATATATATGGGTGCCAAAATTTTAGGATCACCTCTATTTTCGTTAAGTTCTAGTGCTCAAAAGTTTAAGCACCTCGAAAAAAGCCTTCATGCAAAATTTGACCTAAATCGGACATGCGTAAGGGGTGCTGCCCGGTGGTAAAGGTTTGTCAATTTTCGACCTTGAAAAAGCACCATAGGGGGGAGTACATGAAATTTCCAAAATCGAAATTTTTTTTGATGCCGCAACTCTTAAAACTGCATGAAACATCGAAATTTTATGTTATCTCGAAAAAAAAATTTTTTGAAATAATCAACTTTCTGGGACTTAGAAAAATTTTCATATATTTTCTAAGTCCCAAAAAGTCGACTTTTTCAAAAATTTTTTTTTTCGAGATGACACTAAATCTCGACGTTTCATGCAATTCTAAGCCTTTTGGCATCAAATTTTTTTTTTCGATTTCGAAAATTTCATGTACTCCCCCCTATGGTGATTTTTCAAGATATATGAAAATTCCACTAAGTGGACTAAGAAGGGTTTTGCCTTTCTCTATAGAAAGGTATTAGAATTGCTGGAAAAACCGACTTTCGAACGGAGCCTCGGAGACCCATAGTGTTATATACCATTCGACTCAGCTCGACGAGATCGGAAAATGTCTGTGTGTGTGTGTGTGTGTGTGTGTATGTGTGTGTGTGTGTATGTGTGTGTGTATGTGTGTGCACTTTTCGAAGATATTTGAACGCGCTCAATTTTCTCAGAGATGGCTCAACCGATTTTAACAAACTTGGGCTCGTTTGAAAGCTACTATCGGGGCATTGATCAAGTTCGAAGATAAAATGGCTGTGACTTTTGGTTCCGGAGATATGATTGTATAAGTGACGTAACCGACAAAAATCGTGCTATTTGAACGCGCTCAATTTTCTCAGAGATAACTGAACCGATTTTAACAAACTTGGGCTCGTTTGAAAGCTACTGTCGGACCATTGATCAAGTTTGAAGATCAAATGGCTGTGACTTCTGGTTCCGGAGATATTATTGTATAAGTGACGTAACCGACAAAAGGCGTTGTATTTGAACGCGCTCAATTTTCTCAGAGATGGCTGATCCGATTTTAACAAACTTAGGCTCGTTCGAAAGCTACTGTCGGGCCGTTGATCAAGTTCGAAGATCAAATGGTTGTGACTTTTGGTTCCAGATATATGATGGTATAAGTGACGTAACCGACAAAACACGTTGATTTTTACCGCTCTTATGTATATAAGGGTGCCAAAATTTTGGGATCACCTCTATTTTCGTAAAGTTCTAGTACTCAAAAGTTTAAGCACCTCGAAAAAAGCCTTCATGCAAAATTTGACCTAAATCGGACATGCTTAAGGGGTGCTGCCCGGTGGTAAAAGTTTGACAATTTTCGATCTTGAAAAAGCACCATAGGGGAGTACATGAAATTTCCAAAATCGTAAATTTTTTTTGATGCCAAAACTCTTAAAACTGCATAAAACATCGAAATTTAGTGTCATCTCAAAAAAAAATTTTTTGAAAAAATCAACTTTCTGGGACTTAGAAAAATTTTCATATATTTTCTAAGTCCCAAAAAGTCGACTTTTCCAAAAAATTTTTTTTTCGAGATGACACTAAATCTCGACGTTTCATGCAATTCTAAGCCTTTTGGCATCAAATTTTTTTTTTCGATTTCGAAAATTTCATGTACTCCCCCCTATGGTGATTTTTCAAGATATATGAAAATTCCACTAAGAGGATTAAGAAGGGTTTTGCCTTTCTCTATAGAAAGGTATTAGAATTGCTGGAAAAACCGACTTTCGAACGGAGCCTCGGAGACCCATAGTGTTATATACCATTCGACTCAGCTCGACGAGATCGGAAAATGTCTGTGTGTGTGTGTGTGTGTGTGTATGTGTGTGTGTGTGTATGTGTGTGTGTATGTGTGTGCACTTTTCGAAGATATTTGAACGCGCTCAATTTTCTCAGAGATGGCTCAACCGATTTTAACAAACTTGGGCTCGTTTGAAAGCTACTATCGGGGCATTGATCAAGTTCGAAGATAAAATGGCTGTGACTTTTGGTTCCGGAGATATGATTGTATAAGTGACGTAACCGACAAAAAGCGTTGTATTTGAACGCGCTCAATTTTCTCAGAGATGGCTGAACCGATTTGAACAAACTTGGACTCGTTTGAAAGCTACTGGCGGGCCATTGATCAAGTTCGAAGATCAAATGGCTGTGATTTTTGGTTCCGGAGATATGATTCTATAAGTGACGTAACCGACAAAAAGCGTTGTATTTGAACGCGCTCAATTTTCTCAGAGATGGCTGATCCGATTTCAACAAACTTGGGCTCGTTTGAAAGCTACTGTCGTGCCATTGATCAAGTTCGAAGATCAAATGGTTGTGACTTTTGGTTCCAGAAATATGATTGTATAAGTGACGTAACCGACAAAACACGTTGATTTTTACCGCTCTTGTATATATAAGGGTGCCAAAATTTTGGGATCAACTCTATTTTCGTAAAGTTCTAGTGCTCAAAAGTTTAAGCACCTCGAAAAAAGCCTTCATGCAAAATTTGACCTAAATCGGACATGCTTAAGGGGTGCTGCCCGGTGGTAAAGGTTTGACAATTATCGATCTTGAAAAAGCACCATAGGGGGGAGTACATGAAATTTCCAAAATAAAAAATTTTTTTTGATGCCTAAACTCTTAAAACTGCATAAAACATCGAAATTTAGTGTTATCCCGAAAAAATTTTTTTTTGAAAAAATCAACTTTCTGGGACTTAGAAAAATTTTCATATTTTTTCTAAGTCCCAAAAAGTCGACTTTTTCAAAAAAATTTTTTTTCGAGATGACACTAAATCTCGACGTTTCATGCAATTCTAAGCCTTTTGGCATCAAAAATTTTTTTTCGATTTCGAAAATTTCATGTACTCCCTCCTATGGTGATTTTTCAAGATATATGAAAATTCCACTAAGTGGACTAAGAAGGGTTTTTGCCTTTCTCTATAGAAAGGTATTAGAATTGCTGGAAAAACCGACTTTCGAACGGAGCCTCGGAGACCCATAGTGTTATATACCATTCGACTCAGCTCGACGAGATCGGAAAATGTCTGTGTGTGTGTGTGTGTGTGTGTGTGTATGTGTGTGTGTGTGTATGTGTGTGTGTATGTGTGTGCACTTTTCGAAGATATTTGAACGCGCTCAATTTTCTCAGAGATGGCTCAACCGATTTTAACAAACTTGGGCTCGTTTGAAAGCTACTATCGGGGCATTGATCAAGTTCGAAGATAAAATGGCTGTGACTTTTGGTTCCGGAGATATGATTGTATAAGTGACGTAACCGACAAAAAGCGTTGTATTTGAACGCGCTCAATTTTCTCAGAGATGGCTGAACCGATTTGAACAAACTTGGACTCGTTTGAAAGCTACTGGCGGGCCATTGATCAAGTTCGAAGATCAAATGGCTGTGACTTTTGGTTCCGGAGATATGATTGTATAAGTGACGTAACCGACAAAAAGCGTTGTATTTGAACGCGCTCAATTTTCTCAGAGATGGCTGATCCGATTTTAACAAACTTGGGCTCGTTTGAAAGCTACTGTCGGGCCGTTGATCAAGTTCGAAGATCAAATGGTTGTGACTTTTGGTTCCAGATATATGATGGTATAAGTGACGTAACCGACAAAACACGTTGATTTTTACCGCTCTTGTATATATAAGGGTGCCAAAATTTTGGGATCAACTCTATTTTCGTAAAGTTCTAGTGCTCAAAAGTTTAAGCACCTCGAAAAAAGCCTTCATGCAAAATTTGACCTAAATCGGACATGCTTAAGGGGTGCTGCCCGGTGGTAAAGGTTTGACAATTATCGATCTTGAAAAAGCACCATAGGGGGGAGTACATGAAATTTCCAAAATCGAAATTTTTTTTTGATGCCAAAACTCTTAAAACTGCATAAAACATCGAAATTTAATGTCATCTCAAAAAAAAATTTTTTTGAAAAAATCAACTTTCTGGGACTTAGAAAAATTTTCATATTTTTTCTAAGTCCCAAAAAGTCGATTTTTTCAAAAAAATTTTTTTTCGAGATGACACTAAATCTCGACGTTTCATGCAATTCTAAGCCTTTTGGCATCAAAAATTTTTTTTCGATTTCGAAAATTTCATGTACTCCCCCCTATGGTGATTTTTCAAGATATATGAAAATTTCACTAAGTGGACTAAGAAGGCTTTTTGCCTTTCTCTATAGAAAGGTATTAGAATTGCTGGAAAAACCGACTTTCGAACGGAGCCTCGGAGACCCATAGTGTTATATACCATTCGACTCAGCTCGACGAGATCGGAAAATGTCTGTGTGTGTGTGTGTGTGTGTATGTGTGTGTGTGTGTATGTGTGTGTGTATGTGTGTGCACTTTTCGAAGATATTTGAACGCGCTCAATTTTCTCAGAGATGGCTCAACCGATTTTAACAAACTTGGGCTCGTTTGAAAGCTACTATCGGGGCATTGATCAAGTTCGAAGATAAAATGGCTGTGACTTTTGGTTCCGGAGATATGATTGTATAAGTGACGTAACCGACAAAAAGCGTTGTATTTGAACGCGCTCAATTTTCTCAGAGATGGCTGAACCGATTTGAACAAACTTGGACTCGTTTGAAAGCTACTGGCGGGCCATTGATCAAGTTCGAAGATCAAATGGCTGTGACTTTTGGTTCCGGAGATATGATTGTATAAGTGACGTAACCGACAAAAAGCGTTGTATTTGAACGCGCTCAATTTTCTCAGAGATGGCTGATCCGATTTTAACAAACTTGGGCTCGTTTGAAAGCTACTGTCGGGCCGTTGATCAAGTTCGAAGATCAAATGGTTGTGACTTTTGGTTCCAGATATATGATGGTATAAGTGACGTAACCGACAAAACACGTTGATTTTTACCGCTCTTGTATATATAAGGGTGCCAAAATTTTGGGATCAACTCTATTTTCGTAAAGTTCTAGTGCTCAAAAGTTTAAGCACCTCGAAAAAAGCCTTCATGCAAAATTTGACCTAAATCGGACATGCTTAAGGGGTGCTGCCCGGTGGTAAAGGTTTGACAATTATCGATCTTGAAAAAGCACCATAGGGGGGAGTACATGAAATTTCCAAAATCGAAAATTTTTTTTGATGCCAAAACTCTTAAAACTGCATAAAACATCGAAATTTAGTGTCATCTCAAAAAAAAATTTTTTTGAAAAAATCAACTTTCTGGGACTTAGAAAAATTTTCATATTTTTTCTAAGTCCCAAAAAGTCGATTTTTTCAAAAAAATTTTTTTTCGAGATGACACTAAATCTCGACGTTTCATGCAATTCTAAGCCTTTTGGCATCAAAAATTTTTTTTCGATTTCGAAAATTTCATGTACTCCCCCCTATGGTGATTTTTCAAGATATATGAAAATTTCACTAAGTGGACTAAGAAGGCTTTTTGCCTTTCTCTATAGAAAGGTATTAGAATTGCTGGAAAAACCGACTTTCGAACGGAGCCTCGGAGACCCATAGTGTTATATACCATTCGACTCAGTTCGTCGAGATCGGAAAATGTCTGTGTGTGTGTGTGTGTATGTGTGTGTGTGTGTATGTGTGTGTGTGTGTATGTGTGTGCACTTTTCGAAGATATTTGAACGCGCTCAATTTTCTCAGAGATGGCTGAACCGATTTGAACAAACTTGGGCTCGTTTGAAAGCTACTGTCGGGCCATTGATCAAGTTCGAAGATCAAATGGCTGTGATTTTTGGTTCAGGAGATATGATTCTATAAGTGACGTAACCGACAAAAAGCGTTGTATTTGAACGCGCTCAATTTTCTCAGAGATGGCTGAACCGATTTGAACAAACTTGGGCTCGTTTGAAAGCTACTGTCGGGCCATTGATCAAGTTCGAAGATCAAATGGCTGTGATTTTTGGTTCCGGAGATATGATTCTATAAGTGACGTAACCGACAAAAAGCGTTGTATTTGAACGCGCTCAATTTTCTCAGAGATGGCTGATCCGATTTCAACAAACTTGGGCTCGTTTGAAAGCTACTGTCGTGCCATTGATCAAGTTCGAAGATCAAATGGTTGTGACTTTTGGTTCCAGAAATATGATTGTATAAGTGACGTAACCGACAAAACACGTTGATTTTTACCGCTCTTGTATATATAAGGGTGCCAAAATTTTGGGATCAACTCTATTTTCGTAAAGTTCTAGTGCTCAAAAGTTTAAGCACCTCGAAAAAAGCCTTCATGCAAAATTTGACCTAAATCGGACATGCTTAAGGGGTGCTGCCCGGTGGTAAAGGTTTGACAATTATCGATCTTGAAAAAGCACCATAGGGGGGAGTACATGAAATTTCCAAAATAAAAAATTTTTTTTGATGCCAAAACTCTTAAAACTGCATAAAACATCGAAATTTAGTGTTATCCCGAAAAAATTTTTTTTTGAAAAAATCAACTTTCTGGGACTTAGAAAAATTTTCATATTTTTTCTAAGTCCCAAAAAGTCGACTTTTTCAAAAAAATTTTTTTTCGAGATGACACTAAATCTCGACGTTTCATGCAATTCTAAGCCTTTTGGCATCAAAAATTTTTTTTCGATTTCGAAAATTTCATGTACTCCCTCCTATGGTGATTTTTCAAGATATATGAAAATTCCACTAAGTGGACTAAGAAGGGTTTTTGCCTTTCTCTATAGAAAGGTATTAGAATTGCTGGAAAAACCGACTTTCGAACGGAGCCTCGGAGACCCATAGTGTTATATACCATTCGACTCAGCTCGACGAGATCGGAAAATGTCTGTGTGTGTGTGTGTGTGTGTATGTGTGTGTGTGTGTATGTGTGTGTGTATGTGTGTGCACTTTTCGAAGATATTTGAACGCGCTCAATTTTCTCAGAGATGGCTCAACCGATTTTAACAAACTTGGGCTCGTTTGAAAGCTACTATCGGGGCATTGATCAAGTTCGAAGATAAAATGGCTGTGACTTTTGGTTCCGGAGATATGATTGTATAAGTGACGTAACCGACAAAAAGCGTTGTATTTGAACGCGCTCAATTTTCTCAGAGATGGCTGAACCGATTTGAACAAACTTGGACTCGTTTGAAAGCTACTGGCGGGCCATTGATCAAGTTCGAAGATCAAATGGCTGTGACTTTTGGTTCCGGAGATATGATTGTATAAGTGACGTAACCGACAAAAAGCGTTGTATTTGAACGCGCTCAATTTTCTCAGAGATGGCTGATCCGATTTTAACAAACTTGGGCTCGTTTGAAAGCTACTGTCGGGCCGTTGATCAAGTTCGAAGATCAAATGGTTGTGACTTTTGGTTCCAGATATATGATGGTATAAGTGACGTAACCGACAAAACACGTTGATTTTTACCGCTCTTGTATATATAAGGGTGCCAAAATTTTGGGATCAACTCTATTTTCGTAAAGTTCTAGTGCTCAAAAGTTTAAGCACCTCGAAAAAAGCCTTCATGCAAAATTTGACCTAAATCGGACATGCTTAAGGGGTGCTGCCCGGTGGTAAAGGTTTGACAATTATCGATCTTGAAAAAGCACCATAGGGGGGAGTACATGAAATTTCCAAAATCGAAAATTTTTTTTGATGCCAAAACTCTTAAAACTGCATAAAACATCGAAATTTAGTGTCATCTCAAAAAAAAATTTTTTTGAAAAAATCAACTTTCTGGGACTTAGAAAAATTTTCATATTTTTTCTAAGTCCCAAAAAGTCGATTTTTTCAAAAAAATTTTTTTTCGAGATGACACTAAATCTCGACGTTTCATGCAATTCTAAGCCTTTTGGCATCAAAAATTTTTTTTCGATTTCGAAAATTTCATGTACTCCCCCCTATGGTGATTTTTCAAGATATATGAAAATTTCACTAAGTGGACTAAGAAGGCTTTTTGCCTTTCTCTATAGAAAGGTATTAGAATTGCTGGAAAAACCGACTTTCGAACGGAGCCTCGGAGACCCATAGTGTTATATACCATTCGACTCAGTTCGTCGAGATCGGAAAATGTCTGTGTGTGTGTGTGTGTATGTGTGTGTGTGTGTATGTGTGTGTGTGTGTATGTGTGTGCACTTTTCGAAGATATTTGAACGCGCTCAATTTTCTCAGAGATGGCTGAACCGATTTGAACAAACTTGGGCTCGTTTGAAAGCTACTGTCGGGCCATTGATCAAGTTCGAAGATCAAATGGCTGTGATTTTTGGTTCCGGAGATATGATTCTATAAGTGACGTAACCGACAAAAAGCGTTGTATTTGAACGCGCTCAATTTTCTCAGAGATGGCTGATCCGATTTCAACAAACTTGGGCTCGTTTGAAAGCTACTGT
Source organism: Malaya genurostris (assembly GCF_030247185.1). Lineage (NCBI taxonomy): Eukaryota > Metazoa > Arthropoda > Insecta > Diptera > Culicidae > Malaya > Malaya genurostris. The sequence goes on along the minus strand of NC_080571.1, from coordinate 229,594,563 downwards.
CGTGCCATTGATCAAGTTCGAAGATCAAATGGTTGTGACTTTTGGTTCCAGAAATATGATTGTATAAGTGACGTAACCGACAAAACACGTTGATTTTTACCGCTCTTGTATATATAAGGGTGCCAAAATTTTGGGATCAACTCTATTTTCGTAAAGTTCTAGTGCTCAAAAGTTTAAGCACCTCGAAAAAAGCCTTCATGCAAAATTTGACCTAAATCGGACATGCTTAAGGGGTGCTGCCCGGTGGTAAAGGTTTGACAATTATCGATCTTGAAAAAGCACCATAGGGGGGAGTACATGAAATTTCCAAAATAAAAAATTTTTTTTGATGCCAAAACTCTTAAAACTGCATAAAACATCGAAATTTAGTGTTATCCCGAAAAAATTTTTTTTTGAAAAAATCAACTTTCTGGGACTTAGAAAAATTTTCATATTTTTTCTAAGTCCCAAAAAGTCGACTTTTTCAAAAAAATTTTTTTTCGAGATGACACTAAATCTCGACGTTTCATGCAATTCTAAGCCTTTTGGCATCAAAAATTTTTTTTCGATTTCGAAAATTTCATGTACTCCCTCCTATGGTGATTTTTCAAGATATATGAAAATTCCACTAAGTGGACTAAGAAGGGTTTTTGCCTTTCTCTATAGAAAGGTATTAGAATTGCTGGAAAAACCGACTTTCGAACGGAGCCTCGGAGACCCATAGTGTTATATACCATTCGACTCAGCTCGACGAGATCGGAAAATGTCTGTGTGTGTGTGTGTGTGTGTATGTGTGTGTGTGTATGTGTGTGTGTATGTGTGTGCACTTTTCGAAGATATTTGAACGCGCTCAATTTTCTCAGAGATGGCTCAACCGATTTTAACAAACTTGGGCTCGTTTGAAAGCTACTATCGGGGCATTGATCAAGTTCGAAGATAAAATGGCTGTGACTTTTGGTTCCGGAGATATGATTGTATAAGTGACGTAACCGACAAAAAGCGTTGTATTTGAACGCGCTCAATTTTCTCAGAGATGGCTGAACCGATTTGAACAAACTTGGACTCGTTTGAAAGCTACTGGCGGGCCATTGATCAAGTTCGAAGATCAAATGGCTGTGACTTTTGGTTCCGGAGATATGATTGTATAAGTGACGTAACCGACAAAAAGCGTTGTATTTGAACGCGCTCAATTTTCTCAGAGATGGCTGATCCGATTTTAACAAACTTGGGCTCGTTTGAAAGCTACTGTCGGGCCGTTGATCAAGTTCGAAGATCAAATGGTTGTGACTTTTGGTTCCAGATATATGATGGTATAAGTGACGTAACCGACAAAACACGTTGATTTTTACCGCTCTTGTATATATAAGGGTGCCAAAATTTTGGGATCAACTCTATTTTCGTAAAGTTCTAGTGCTCAAAAGTTTAAGCACCTCGAAAAAAGCCTTCATGCAAAATTTGACCTAAATCGGACATGCTTAAGGGGTGCTGCCCGGTGGTAAAGGTTTGACAATTATCGATCTTGAAAAAGCACCATAGGGGGGAGTACATGAAATTTCCAAAATCGAAAATTTTTTTTGATGCCAAAACTCTTAAAACTGCATAAAACATCGAAATTTAGTGTCATCTCAAAAAAAAATTTTTTTGAAAAAATCAACTTTCTGGGACTTAGAAAAATTTTCATATTTTTTCTAAGTCCCAAAAAGTCGATTTTTTCAAAAAAATTTTTTTTCGAGATGACACTAAATCTCGACGTTTCATGCAATTCTAAGCCTTTTGGCATCAAAAATTTTTTTTCGATTTCGAAAATTTCATGTACTCCCCCCTATGGTGATTTTTCAAGATATATGAAAATTTCACTAAGTGGACTAAGAAGGCTTTTTGCCTTTCTCTATAGAAAGGTATTAGAATTGCTGGAAAAACCGACTTTCGAACGGAGCCTCGGAGACCCATAGTGTTATATACCATTCGACTCAGCTCGACGAGATCGGAAAATGTCTGTGTGTGTGTGTGTGTGTGTGTATGTGTGTGTGTGTGTATGTGTGTGTGTATGTGTGTGCACTTTTCGAAGATATTTGAACGCGCTCAATTTTCTCAGAGATGGCTCAACCGATTTTAACAAACTTGGGCTCGTTTGAAAGCTACTATCGGGGCATTGATCAAGTTCGAAGATAAAATGGCTGTGACTTTTGGTTCCGGAGATATGATTGTATAAGTGACGTAACCGACAAAAAGCGTTGTATTTGAACGCGCTCAATTTTCTCAGAGATGGCTGAACCGATTTGAACAAACTTGGACTCGTTTGAAAGCTACTGGCGGGCCATTGATCAAGTTCGAAGATCAAATGGCTGTGACTTTTGGTTCCGGAGATATGATTGTATAAGTGACGTAACCGACAAAAAGCGTTGTATTTGAACGCGCTCAATTTTCTCAGAGATGGCTGATCCGATTTTAACAAACTTGGGCTCGTTTGAAAGCTACTGTCGGGCCGTTGATCAAGTTCGAAGATCAAATGGTTGTGACTTTTGGTTCCAGATATATGATGGTATAAGTGACGTAACCGACAAAACACGTTGATTTTTACCGCTCTTGTATATATAAGGGTGCCAAAATTTTGGGATCAACTCTATTTTCGTAAAGTTCTAGTGCTCAAAAGTTTAAGCACCTCGAAAAAAGCCTTCATGCAAAATTTGACCTAAATCGGACATGCTTAAGGGGTGCTGCCCGGTGGTAAAGGTTTGACAATTATCGATCTTGAAAAAGCACCATAGGGGGGAGTACATGAAATTTCCAAAATCGAAAATTTTTTTTGATGCCAAAACTCTTAAAACTGCATAAAACATCGAAATTTAGTGTCATCTCAAAAAAAAATTTTTTTGAAAAAATCAACTTTCTGGGACTTAGAAAAATTTTCATATTTTTTCTAAGTCCCAAAAAGTCGATTTTTTCAAAAAAATTTTTTTTCGAGATGACACTAAATCTCGACGTTTCATGCAATTCTAAGCCTTTTGGCATCAAAAATTTTTTTTCGATTTCGAAAATTTCATGTACTCCCCCCTATGGTGATTTTTCAAGATATATGAAAATTTCACTAAGTGGACTAAGAAGGCTTTTTGCCTTTCTCTATAGAAAGGTATTAGAATTGCTGGAAAAACCGACTTTCGAACGGAGCCTCGGAGACCCATAGTGTTATATACCATTCGACTCAGCTCGACGAGATCGGAAAATGTCTGTGTGTGTGTGTGTGTGTGTGTATGTGTGTGTGTGTGTATGTGTGTGTGTATGTGTGTGCACTTTTCGAAGATATTTGAACGCGCTCAATTTTCTCAGAGATGGCTCAACCGATTTTAACAAACTTGGGCTCGTTTGAAAGCTACTATCGGGGCATTGATCAAGTTCGAAGATAAAATGGCTGTGACTTTTGGTTCCGGAGATATGATTGTATAAGTGACGTAACCGACAAAAAGCGTTGTATTTGAACGCGCTCAATTTTCTCAGAGATGGCTGAACCGATTTGAACAAACTTGGACTCGTTTGAAAGCTACTGGCGGGCCATTGATCAAGTTCGAAGATCAAATGGCTGTGACTTTTGGTTCCGGAGATATGATTGTATAAGTGACGTAACCGACAAAAAGCGTTGTATTTGAACGCGCTCAATTTTCTCAGAGATGGCTGATCCGATTTTAACAAACTTGGGCTCGTTTGAAAGCTACTGTCGGGCCGTTGATCAAGTTCGAAGATCAAATGGTTGTGACTTTTGGTTCCAGATATATGATGGTATAAGTGACGTAACCGACAAAACACGTTGATTTTTACCGCTCTTGTATATATAAGGGTGCCAAAATTTTGGGATCAACTCTATTTTCGTAAAGTTCTAGTGCTCAAAAGTTTAAGCACCTCGAAAAAAGCCTTCATGCAAAATTTGACCTAAATCGGACATGCTTAAGGGGTGCTGCCCGGTGGTAAAGGTTTGACAATTATCGATCTTGAAAAAGCACCATAGGGGGGAGTACATGAAATTTCCAAAATCGAAAATTTTTTTTGATGCCAAAACTCTTAAAACTGCATAAAACATCGAAATTTAGTGTCATCTCAAAAAAAAATTTTTTTGAAAAAATCAACTTTCTGGGACTTAGAAAAATTTTCATATTTTTTCTAAGTCCCAAAAAGTCGATTTTTTCAAAAAATTTTTTTTTCGAGATGACACTAAATCTCGACGTTTCATGCAATTCTAAGCCTTTTGGCATCAAAAATTTTTTTTCGATTTCGAAAATTTCATGTACTCCCCCCTATGGTGATTTTTCAAGATATATGAAAATTTCACTAAGTGGACTAAGAAGGCTTTTTGCCTTTCTCTATAGAAAGGTATTAGAATTGCTGGAAAAACCGACTTTCGAACGGAGCCTCGGAGACCCATAGTGTTATATACCATTCGACTCAGCTCGACGAGATCGGAAAATGTCTGTGTGTGTGTGTGTGTATGTGTGTGTGTGTGTATGTGTGTGTGTATGTGTGTGCACTTTTCGAAGATATTTGAACGCGCTCAATTTTCTCAGAGATGGCTCAACCGATTTTAACAAACTTGGGCTCGTTTGAAAGCTACTATCGGGGCATTGATCAAGTTCGAAGATAAAATGGCTGTGACTTTTGGTTCCGGAGATATGATTGTATAAGTGACGTAACCGACAAAAAGCGTTGTATTTGAACGCGCTCAATTTTCTCAGAGATGGCTGAACCGATTTGAACAAACTTGGACTCGTTTGAAAGCTACTGGCGGGCCATTGATCAAGTTCGAAGATCAAATGGCTGTGACTTTTGGTTCCGGAGATATGATTGTATAAGTGACGTAACCGACAAAAAGCGTTGTATTTGAACGCGCTCAATTTTCTCAGAGATGGCTGATCCGATTTTAACAAACTTGGGCTCGTTTGAAAGCTACTGTCGGGCCGTTGATCAAGTTCGAAGATCAAATGGTTGTGACTTTTGGTTCCAGATATATGATGGTATAAGTGACGTAACCGACAAAACACGTTGATTTTTACCGCTCTTGTATATATAAGGGTGCCAAAATTTTGGGATCAACTCTATTTTCGTAAAGTTCTAGTGCTCAAAAGTTTAAGCACCTCGAAAAAAGCCTTCATGCAAAATTTGACCTAAATCGGACATGCTTAAGGGGTGCTGCCCGGTGGTAAAGGTTTGACAATTATCGATCTTGAAAAAGCACCATAGGGGGGAGTACATGAAATTTCCAAAATCGAAAATTTTTTTTGATGCCAAAACTCTTAAAACTGCATAAAACATCGAAATTTAGTGTCATCTCAAAAAAAAATTTTTTTGAAAAAATCAACTTTCTGGGACTGAGAAATTTTCATATTTTTTCTAAGTCCCAAAAAGTCGATTTTTTCAAAAAAAATTTTTTTCGAGATGACACTAAATCTCGACGTTTCATGCAATTCTAAGCCTTTTGGCATCAAAAATTTTTTTTCGATTTCGAAAATTTCATGTACTCCCCCCTATGGTGATTTTTCAAGATATATGAAAATTTCACTAAGTGGACTAAGAAGGCTTTTTGCCTTTCTCTATAGAAAGGTATTAGAATTGCTGGAAAAACCGACTTTCGAACGGAGCCTCGGAGACCCATAGTGTTATATACCATTCGACTCAGCTCGACGAGATCGGAAAATGTCTGTGTGTGTGTGTGTGTGTGTGTGTGTGTGTGTATGTGTGTGTGTGTGTATGTGTGTGTGTATGTGTGTGCACTTTTCGAAGATATTTGAACGCGCTCAATTTTCTCAGAGATGGCTCAACCGATTTTAACAAACTTGGGCTCGTTTGAAAGCTACTATCGGGGCATTGATCAAGTTCGAAGATAAAATGGCTGTGACTTTTGGTTCCGGAGATATGATTGTATAAGTGACGTAACCGACAAAAAGCGTTGTATTTGAACGCGCTCAATTTTCTCAGAGATGGCTGAACCGATTTGAACAAACTTGGACTCGTTTGAAAGCTACTGTCGGGCCATTGATCAAGTTCGAAGATCAAATGGCTGTGATTTTTGGTTCCGGAGATATGATTCTATAAGTGACGTAACCGACAAAAAGCGTTGTATTTGAACGCGCTCAATTTTCTCAGAGATGGCTGATCCGATTTCAACAAACTTGGGCTCGTTTGAAAGCTACTGTCGTGCCATTGATCAAGTTCGAAGATCAAATGGTTGTGACTTTTGGTTCCAGAAATATGATTGTATAAGTGACGTAACCGACAAAACACGTTGATTTTTACCGCTCTTGTATATATAAGGGTGCCAAAATTTTGGGATCAACTCTATTTTCGTAAAGTTCTAGTGCTCAAAAGTTTAAGCACCTCGAAAAAAGCCTTCATGCAAAATTTGACCTAAATCGGACATGCTTAAGGGGTGCTGCCCGGTGGTAAAGGTTTGACAATTATCGATCTTGAAAAAGCACCATAGGGGGGAGTACATGAAATTTCCAAAATAAAAAATTTTTTTTGATGCCAAAACTCTTAAAACTGCATAAAACATCGAAATTTAGTGTTATCCCGAAAAAATTTTTTTTTGAAAAAATCAACTTTCTGGGACTTAGAAAAATTTTCATATTTTTTCTAAGTCCCAAAAAGTCGACTTTTTCAAAAAAATTTTTTTTCGAGATGACACTAAATCTCGACGTTTCATGCAATTCTAAGCCTTTTGGCATCAAAAATTTTTTTTCGATTTCGAAAATTTCATGTACTCCCTCCTATGGTGATTTTTCAAGATATATGAAAATTCCACTAAGTGGACTAAGAAGGGTTTTTGCCTTTCTCTATAGAAAGGTATTAGAATTGCTGGAAAAACCGACTTTCGAACGGAGCCTCGGAGACCCATAGTGTTATATACCATTCGACTCAGCTCGACGAGATCGGAAAATGTCTGTGTGTGTGTGTGTGTGTGTGTGTATGTGTGTGTGTGTGTATGTGTGTGTGTATGTGTGTGCACTTTTCGAAGATATTTGAACGCGCTCAATTTTCTCAGAGATGGCTCAACCGATTTTAACAAACTTGGGCTCGTTTGAAAGCTACTATCGGGGCATTGATCAAGTTCGAAGATAAAATGGCTGTGACTTTTGGTTCCGGAGATATGATTGTATAAGTGACGTAACCGACAAAAAGCGTTGTATTTGAACGCGCTCAATTTTCTCAGAGATGGCTGAACCGATTTGAACAAACTTGGACTCGTTTGAAAGCTACTGGCGGGCCATTGATCAAGTTCGAAGATCAAATGGCTGTGACTTTTGGTTCCGGAGATATGATTGTATAAGTGACGTAACCGACAAAAAGCGTTGTATTTGAACGCGCTCAATTTTCTCAGAGATGGCTGATCCGATTTTAACAAACTTGGGCTCGTTTGAAAGCTACTGTCGGGCCGTTGATCAAGTTCGAAGATCAAATGGTTGTGACTTTTGGTTCCAGATATATGATGGTATAAGTGACGTAACCGACAAAACACGTTGATTTTAACCGCTCTTGTATATATAAGGGTGCCAAAATTTTGGGATCAACTCTATTTTCGTAAAGTTCTAGTGCTCAAAAGTTTAAGCACCTCGAAAAAAGCCTTCATGCAAAATTTGACCTAAATCGGACATGCTTAAGGGGTGCTGCCCGGTGGTAAAGGTTTGACAATTATCGATCTTGAAAAAGCACCATAGGGGGGAGTACATGAAATTTCCAAAATCGAAAATTTTTTTTGATGCCAAAACTCTTAAAACTGCATAAAACATCGAAATTTAGTGTCATCTCAAAAAAAAATTTTTTTGAAAAAATCAACTTTCTGGGACTTAGAAAAATTTTCATATTTTTTCTAAGTCCCAAAAAGTCGATTTTTTCAAAAAAATTTTTTTTCGAGATGACACTAAATCTCGACGTTTCATGCAATTCTAAGCCTTTTGGCATCAAAAATTTTTTTTCGATTTCGAAAATTTCATGTACTCCCCCCTATGGTGATTTTTCAAGATATATGAAAATTTCACTAAGTGGACTAAGAAGGCTTTTTGCCTTTCTCTATAGAAAGGTATTAGAATTGCTGGAAAAACCGGCTTTCGAACGGAGCCTCGGAGACCCATAGTGTTATATACCATTCGACTCAGTTCGTCGAGATCGGAAAATGTCTGTGTGTGTGTGTGTGTGTGTATGTGTGTGTGTGTATGTGTGTGTGTGTGTGTATGTGTGTGCACTTTTCGAAGATATTTGAACGCGCTCAATTTTCTCAGAGATGGCTGAACCGATTTGAACAAACTTGGGCTCGTTTGAAAGCTACTGTCGGGCCATTGATCAAGTTCGAAGATCAAATGGCTGTGATTTTTGGTTCAGGAGATATGATTCTATAAGTGACGTAACCGACAAAAAGCGTTGTATTTGAACGCGCTCAATTTTCTCAGAGATGGCTGACCCGATTTGAACAAACTTGGGCTCGTTTGAAAGCTACTGTCGGGCCATTGATCAAGTTCGAAGATCAAATGGCTGTGATTTTTGGTTCCGGAGATATGATTCTATAAGTGACGTAACCGACAAAAAGCGTTGTATTTGAACGCGCTCAATTTTCTCAGAGATGGCTGATCCGATTTCAACAAACTTGGGCTCGTTTGAAAGCTACTGTCGTGCCATTGATCAAGTTCGAAGATCAAATGGTTGTGACTTTTGGTTCCAGAAATATGATTGTATAAGTGACGTAACCGACAAAACACGTTGATTTTTACCGCTCTTGTATATATAAGGGTGCCAAAATTTTGGGATCAACTCTATTTTCGTAAAGTTCTAGTGCTCAAAAGTTTAAGCACCTCGAAAAAAGCCTTCATGCAAAATTTGACCTAAATCGGACATGCTTAAGGGGTGCTGCCCGGTGGTAAAGGTTTGACAATTATCGATCTTGAAAAAGCACCATAGGGGGGAGTACATGAAATTTCCAAAATAAAAATTTTTTTTTGATGCCAAAACTCTTAAAACTGCATAAAACATCGAAATTTAGTGTTATCCCGAAAAAATTTTTTTTTGAAAAAATCAACTTTCTGGGACTTAGAAAAATTTCCATATTTTTTCTAAGTCCCAAAAAGTCGACTTTTTCAAAAAAATTTTTTTTCGAGATGACACTAAATCTCGACGTTTCATGCAATTCTAATCCTTTTGGCATCAAAAATTTTTTTTCGATTTCGAAAATTTCATGTACTCCCTCCTATGGTGATTTTTCAAGATATATGAAAATTCCACTAAGTGGACTAAGAAGGGTTTTTGCCTTTCTCTATAGAAAGGTATTAGAATTGCTGGAAAAACCGACTTTCGAACGGAGCCTCGGAGACCCATAGTGTTATATACCATTCGACTCAGCTCGACGAGATCGGAAAATGTCTGTGTGTGTGTGTGTGTGTGTGTATGTGTGTGTGTGTATGTGTGTGTGTATGTGTGTGCACTTTTCGAAGATATTTGAACGCGCTCAATTTTCTCAGAGATGGCTCAACCGATTTTAACAAACTTGGGCTCGTTTGAAAGCTACTATCGGGGCATTGATCAAGTTCGAAGATAAAATGGCTGTGACTTTTGGTTCCGGAGATATGATTGTATAAGTGACGTAACCGACAAAAAGCGTTGTATTTGAACGCGCTCAATTTTCTCAGAGATGGCTGAACCGATTTGAACAAACTTGGACTCGTTTGAAAGCTACTGGCGGGCCATTGATCAAGTTCGAAGATCAAATGGCTGTGACTTTTGGTTCCGGAGATATGATTGTATAAGTGACGTAACCGACAAAAAGCGTTGTATTTGAACGCGCTCAATTTTCTCAGAGATGGCTGATCCGATTTTAACAAACTTGGGCTCGTTTGAAAGCTACTGTCGGGCCGTTGATCAAGTTCGAAGATCAAATGGTTGTGACTTTTGGTTCCAGATATATGATGGTATAAGTGACGTAACCGACAAAACACGTTGATTTTTACCGCTCTTGTATATATAAGGGTGCCAAAATTTTGGGATCAACTCTATTTTCGTAAAGTTCTAGTGCTCAAAAGTTTAAGCACCTCGAAAAAAGCCTTCATGCAAAATTTGACCTAAATCGGACATGCTTAAGGGGTGCTGCCCGGTGGTAAAGGTTTGACAATTATCGATCTTGAAAAAGCACCATAGGGGGGAGTACATGAAATTTCCAAAATCGAAAATTTTTTTTGATGCCAAAACTCTTAAAACTGCATAAAACATCGAAATTTAGTGTCATCTCAAAAAAAAATTTTTTTGAAAAAATCAACTTTCTGGGACTTAGAAAAATTTTCATATTTTTTCTAAGTCCCAAAAAGTCGATTTTTTCAAAAAAATTTTTTTTCGAGATGACACTAAATCTCGACGTTTCATGCAATTCTAAGCCTTTTGGCATCAAAAATTTTTTTTCGATTTCGAAAATTTCATGTACTCCCCCCTATGGTGATTTTTCAAGATATATGAAAATTTCACTAAGTGGACTAAGAAGGCTTTTTTTAGATTAGCATCACTGTTCTCATACAAATAGGCAACGCAAATGTCAAGCACTAGTTTGGAAAAATGATGCTGACTGTGTGACATAAACACTTAAGCATGCTTTTGTGAACTACTCGAATCAATCTGAATCAATTGGTGTCAAAATTAGTATCCAAATTTATTTAATAAAAGTATAAAACATATTTTCATGAGACTGTTATGAAAGTAGAGAAAGGCATTATCACACCACTATGTGGATTAAGAAGGGTTTTTAGATTAGCATCACTGATTACAAATAGGCAACGCAAATGTCAAGCACTAGTTTGGAAAAATGATGCTGACTGTGTGACATAAACACTGAAGCATGCTTTTGTGAACTACTTGAATCAATCTAAATGAATTTGTGTAAAAATTAGTATCCGAAATTATTTAATAAAAGTATGAAATATATTTTCATGAGACTGTTACGAAAGAAGAGAAAGGCATTATCACACCACTAGGTGGATTAAGAAGGGTTTTTTTTTAATATCATTTATTTTACTCCAGCTTTATATTCTTTTATTCTTTCGAACGCACCTGTCATAAAATAGCTAAAATTTGTATCAACAGCAGCAACGTCTTTTACCAATATCACACACTTGTAGCAGACATCCGTAGCCGTTCCGTTTTCTTTATACCCTGTACGAAATAGAACAAAGCACGCATCGTTCATTTAGTGTTTTCTTCTTTCACCGTACCACCACGTACCGGTGTTGTACATCGCTCTGTAACTGCGGAGCCGAAAGTAGGATCCGGATGAAATTTCACAGCAGCTTTAAAGACAATATGATTTTTAATTCAAATCAAAATTTGTGAATAACGGTTCAAGCATCGCAGAGAAATCGAAGTGAACTCTATTTTTTGAGTTTTTCTCCACCACTTTTGATTGCTATGCCCATAAACTAACAAGCTTTGCAAACTAGAAGAATTTTTCAGACAGTTTTATGGGATTTGTACCTGTTTTGATCATAGTTCGCGAAAAAATTCGAATGAAATTGGTAATTTTCCACTTATCACGCTTCAGTTCTGGAACCGGAAGTCGGATCTGGATAAAATGTTTTACAATTTTTTAGGAAACTATAGTACCTTTCATTTGAATCTTAGTTTGTGAAAATCAGTTGAAAGCCGTTTCAAAGAAAATTGAGTGCACACTTTTTCTCTAATTTTCACATATTAACATGTAACTCCGGAAGTCGGATTCAAACGAAATTCAATAGCAGGCTACGGGACCATAATACCTTTTATTTGAATCTTAGTTTGTAGAAATCGGTTCAGCCATCTCTGAAAAAAGTAAGTGGATATATTTTTCATTTTTTTGGTACATATCATCCTATATCTCCGGAACCGGAAGTCGGATCAGAATGAAATTCAATAGCAGGCTATGGGACTATAAGACCTTTCATTTGAATCTTTGTTGGTGATAATCGGTTTCGCCATCTCTGAGAAAAGTGAGTGCATATTTTTGTTACACACACACACACACACATATTTTTTTTTTATTGGTGTGGAATCCCAGTGGAAATAAGTTTCCTTTTAAGGGATCCACGTTTAATATCTAACATTGAATAATATAATACTGTTGACGTTTAACTAACATTGATATACAGATAGATTACGATTGTTTAAACTTTACGCTTATTGTATAAAAATTTCATTCAGTCTTTGTCTAAAGTAGTGCTTCAATCTAGATCTAAATATGGTACGGATGTTGATTTGTTGTATGTCAAGAGGAAGTGCATTAAACTTTGTAGGACCAACAAACAGAATACGCCTTTGGCCCAGAGTTGTGGTTGTTCGAATTTGTTCAGTTCGTCGCTCCGGGCCTCGGTTCAAAAGTCGATTTTTACAGTGATTGCATAGTCTTTCTATATGAGAAAGGCAAAAAACGAAAGCAATATATCGGTATTATAATAGCATTCGATAGTGGCACTGAAATATTATTTTTTGTTTCGATTATAGAGGTTTTAACCTCAAGGTCATTCGCCTCTTCGGGCCAGAAAAATTTTCTGACGCTATGTGCGGGGTTGGGAATCGAACCCTGGTGGGCTGCGTGAAAGAGCATCGACTCACCCATCACGCTCTACCCGTCCTCTACACTGAATTATTATTTACAGCATAAAATCGCTAACGCTCATACATTTCATATTAGCGCTTTGTAATCACATCGAACCAACTAAGATGCAACGTTTTTATGCATTTAAATTTCAAATATATGGATCAAACGCAAAGTAAAAGTTACAATACGACATTTATGACGTATTAGTATAGATTTCATGCCAGTTTAGTGCTATCATTTAATGCTTATGATGCCTTGCTCGATTTCCGCATAAATCTGCCACTACTTAAATTATGCAACGCATTTTTTGGTGAATCTTCGGCAAAATTTATTAATTCTCTTATCGCTCCAATTTACTTTCTTGCCAATAGAGTCTTGAATACAAATCTGCACATTATTGGTACATCTGAGCCTAATTCAAAGATTGACGGATGGAAAGTTATTGGGGTTTATTGGGCACTGAAAATAAAATGACAAGTATAATAATGTCAATACAGAGAACGTAAGAATAACTTAGAGACAAACTTTCTTAATTTTGACAATATATTGAAACTTTTCATTGGGGCATTTTCTTTGACTGAAAGTATAAAAAGAAATTACATGGCAGTAATTTTTAACTAAAGCGCAGAAATAGGAATTGTTCTGCAAGATTTTTTTCGGTGTCGGAAAATAATTATCGCACTGTCAAACAAACCATGCCCTCGTAGGGGGTTATTTTTGACAACAACATAATAACTTCTCGACTGTCAAATTTTAACTAAAAGTATAAATAATTCGCGAAATGATTATCAGCCTAAGTGTTATAGATTTACATAAACCATTTTTTTTTATTTTCTCCACGATGAGGTTCGACTGTATACAAAATAAACAAAACGCGCTTAAATTTTTCGCGGTGAATTGAAAAGCTTCTTTAGGATTCCGAGTGGGTATTCTACCCACTCGACAATTTCCGAGTGTGTACAACTACCCAGCTACCCATACCATCTGCCAGGCCTGCGCATATCGAATTCAAATAGTATTCCTACGTCAAAACGTGCGATATGAGTGCAGTAAATAGTAGTATAGATATCTACGCCCTACGCCAATTTTCAGGAATGGTAATCCCTTCTAGGTAGAAAGGCGAGCCTTCCCAATGATTTTTAGAAAATCTAATTTTTGCTCTTTAAGATGTTTGCAGGTTTGCTCTCTGAGAATTAGATTTTTGGGAGTCCAAGTGTACATCCACAATCGAGAAGAGAGCGTCTCTTGCTCATGAAAAAGGCGGGTGGGTAATGTCAGAGACATAACTGGATGTCATGAATACGAAAACAACTTACATGTTCCTTAACACTTCCGAATATCAATTAGTTGATAAATTGTATGAATTATGCAAGCATTCCCCCTTCTCACATTTTTCGCAAAAACAAAGGCTTCACTTGATCTCGATTACTGTGAATTTCACACAGCGAAAAGTGCACAAATCTAGATTTGCAAATGTTCTAGATGTTGCACTAAACTGAGGATATTTACCTTCGATATGCGAGCAAGAAATCCTAATAGTTCTTTAGAAAACTTTTAGAGCCATTAGAATGGCTGATTTTGTGTCATGCTCTCCACCGTTGTCCTCTTTTCGTTGTTTTTTTCACCAATGCAAACGACTGGCAGCTGTGACGTAATCGCTCTTGTCGGAAGCGAAACTAGCTTTGCAAACGACACAAAATACATCTGTATAGAATCCAATCTGATCCAATTTTTATATGGAGGTTTCTTTTTACGTGATTTTGTTTGTAGCTTTTTCACTAATGGGCGGTCCTAACGGCTATAAAAATAGCAGCATATAGAATTTAAATTTCGATTATTTCATTTCGGATTTGCATTTCATTGAAAGAAACTATCAGGATGCTGTACGGGATTCATTCCTGCCTTTCAGAAGGACCAAATTGTGGAACTCACTACGATATTAAGAACTGTTCGGAACAATTTTCTCGAACGATTTGTTGAACAGCAGCAGATATTTTGTTCTCTTCCTCAGAACGCGTTCCGATTGGCTGGTGCTGACATGGGTCCAATGAGACAGGTTTTCCGATAGTGTACTATTGAAATACTTCAATGCTGTTGCTATACACTTTTAAGTTGAAAAATTTCGATTCTGTTGGTAGTTAGATTATATAAATCCTTTCACAGATCACTGAGCTATGAGCTTTCAAAATACGAGAAAGGCAAATGCGTCTTATGAATTATCCTCTTTGATACTTGTTCATACCAAACATTTAAGAAAAGTTTAATTTTGAATTATTTGAGATTATGTCACACAACTGAAAATTTTATCATAAAATTGTGATCATATTTCCGATGGCATGTAGCAAAAATGATGTTGTTTCGTTATATATAACAAGAGATATTCACGATCAAAAACTTATCACTCTCTCAGAGGGCAAATTTTGAAAAGGCACCCCATAGTAAAATAAGTCGTATTCACAACAAAATAATTGTTACGGTCGTCGCTGCATTGCGGCTCAATATTCTAAATATCTGTAGAATTGAATTTTCCTGTATATCAATGATACTGATTCGGTGGCATCTAATCGGATTTTTGTAGCAGTATAATACTAATCTGAAACTTAATCTAATTTTAATAGTTCCCTGAGAAAACCACAAGAAATTAATGTTTTCATAAACTAATTGTACAACAAATTGTTCGCAATTCTATCATGTTTGGCGCCCTCTGGATGTCGGCGCCCGAGGCGGTCGTCTCATTCGCCTTACTCTCACTACGGCACTGCTCTGCTATTTTCAAATGAAAACTTAATAGTTTTGTACCGTTCTCTAAGAAACATTTGTACGGATAGATTTCAGTGGGTTTTAGTGAAATAATCGGAAAAAAATTTGATTCGCATTATATCATTGCACATTTACAACTTTATTATATAATCGATAATGTAGAAACACTATAATTCAATACGCTTTAAAGCAGCGTGCATTGAATATGATGAAGTGTTATCTTACAGCTTTTTTCATTCTATTCATTGGCATTTAATGCAATCAAAAATGATCGATAACATAAAGCAGACATACGACTTGGTGGTCTTATATCTGTTCCGAGTGCATCTACAGTGTATATATAAAATTTGATTGTTATTTGGGATGCAATGATTGAATCGATAAAGAATAATTACATACTTTATTTGAGTGTTATGAATGCAACTAACATATTTTACACAGATAATATTTTATTAGTTGTATAATTTCCATTTTCCACTTTATGTTTACATTATAAAAGCTCGTAAAGTTTTGTGGCATTTATAGAGGCACTGTACTTATATAAGCTGGAAATAACGTGAGTATATAAGTTGCAGCTTGCGTTCAAAAATAATTATATGGATGCTCCAAAGTAAGTGGCACCTATCCGAAATTGACATTAACCCTTTCATTTGGACTTTTCAATTTAAACATTTGATCATTTATATTTGCTACATTTGGTCGATTTCTTTTTATGAATTTAACTTAACTTTTTATGAATTTAATTTTAACCAATTAAATTCACACTTTTAATCTTTTCTCTTTACGATGAGCATTATTTATTTAGTTTCATTATTTCTCCCAGAATGCATTCACAGTTCCGAACGAACCTAAAAGTGGATGGCTTGCTAAAGAGGATGGCTTTTTTTGAGGGAACAGAGTTTCCGATTCAGCAATTTATGTTTTTTGTGGGAATTTGCTTTGCATTGCTTGAACACTTTCCAGCATACCGACATTTTTGGGTCTTGGGCACCGAGCCGGATTATATCCAATGTGATTTGAGAATTCAACCGGAGCATCGCAGTCCTTTTTGTTCCCTTCGCAGGTATGCGGGTCGTTCTATTGTAAGAATTGTTGGTAAAAGTATGCAAGTTTGTTTCAGACCTGATTTCATCATCAACATCATCATCATCGTCATCATCATCACTGGCACCAGAGTCGGAATCAAAGTAAATATTTAAAATGGAAATTGAATCGGGTGGAATTTCCGGAGTCATTGCTACCCCGTACCTAACAACCGTGTTGGAATAGATTTACTGCCATTCGACATTTGTCCGACGCAAATGACCGGACAGGTGTGGGAAAGGGTTAATCCCAGGGTAAACCGCGTTCGATATTGGTTGCAGCTTATTTGTGAATTTCATTATTCGAGTGTGGTTTACTTCTGTGCCTCCAATCATGAGAATTGCGTTTTATCCACCTTCCTGTTGGTTGTGTACAGTCCAAGTTTATCTACATTTCCTTTTTCATACGTCCTAACGATACGATTCTGGAAATGGAAACAAACACCCGAGGTGTTGTTAACTTGGCCAAGGTTTTATTTGTGTTTTATTATTAGAAACGAATGTATTACGAATGAAAATAGCCAAAGTAATCGATTTTTATGTTTTTGCTATGAACTCGTACTTTTGTTCCAAACGTGAAGGTTACACAATCCCTGGCCTTGTTATCAGACCCATAACGAAACATTTCTTTGAAATATTGTTATTTACAAGGATGAAAAATATGTTTTAATTTCGCGGTACCCCATGCCACCATCTTGAACGCTTACCAACGTATTTAGAAAAAAGACATGAATCCTACAGATAATGTTTGAAACTTCATGAAATGCGAATACTGAAAATAAAAAAAATTAAAAATAAAAACTATTGTGTGCTTTCCCATAATTTAATTACCACTTACTAATAATGAACATTGTGTGTTAAAACTGACAAAAAGGTGTTTTTGCTGCATGGGTTCAATAATACGTCCAGGACTTTAAATTCAGAATTTTGTTCGGTCACCTTCAGCAGCCAACACGGCTGCTATAGTATGGGGCATATTGTCGATGCAATTTTTCTTATCTCCTCGTTGTTTTTCCTGCTTACATTGTGTACACGAGTCAGATCCTGTTTGGTTGTAGGAGCATGCTTGGAAACTTCACAATTCGTACAGTCCCGAACATTCTCTAGAGGCCTATGGGTCTAATAATATAGTCAGGAAGCAAGGCTTGCTCTTTGAAAGCTATATTAATGGTATGCAAAGAAGATGCAATTTATTTTTTCTAAAAGTCAGCATCAAAACATTGGCTCTTAAAAAATGTTATACTTTATACTGAGACGATCGGATTGATCATATTCTGTATCTTTTATGAATTTATTACAGCCTAAAGTTTGGCTACCAAGTGCATAGTTCGTATTATCGCTGATATGACAATAAATATCAATCTCTCTTCAACATGTACACAGTTGTGTAAACCAACTTTTGCAAATCTGTCGCATACTTGAACTGAAAAACAAAAATCGATACGAAAAATCTGTGCAAACAAAGAATGTTTGTTTAAGTGGTATGGTATCATCGATTAATCATTTTGTAGAATGTTCCGCATACGTGAGTTGAATATACTTTCATGAACACGTAAGACAATTCCTTTGAGAACAGAATCATGACACTTGTTGAAATACTCGGTGTTGATAGAAAACGATGAGATTAAGGCGTGTATACAGGGGGATGTTTCCGGGATTTAGACCCCCTTCGAAACTCATAAAATTATGATATTATTTTTTTAAATTTATTTGCGTTTCGTTTTTTACTCATCAGTGCTAGCGCGACCTGACGGCTCAACAACCGCTAGGCAGACGTAAAGTTAATGTTACTTGCTATGAAAATAGTTACCAAAATAGATACAGTTTTGCTATGATCTGCGCTGTGTGTAATTTACCAAAAGAGAATCGCAAGTTGAGAATTATCGCAGTCAATCGATGATTCGACTTAATATCTATATATATATATATATATATATATATATATATATATATATATATATATATATATATATATATATATATATATATATATATATATATATATATATATATATATATATATATATATATATATATATATATATATATATATATATATATATATATATATATATATATATATATATATATATATATATATATATATATATATATATATATATATATATATATATATATATAAATGCAGAGATAATTCTTTGTAATCGCATGTCCGATTTAGGTCAAATTTTGCATGAAGGCTATTTTCGAGGTGCTTAAACTTTTGAGCACTAGAACTTAACGAAAACAGAGGTGATCCTAAAATTTTGGCAAGAGCGGTAAAAATCAATGTGTTGTGTCGGTTACGTCACTTATACCATCATATATCTGGAACCAAAAGTCACAACCATTTGATCTTCGATCTTGATCAATGGCCCGACAGTAGCTTTCAAACGAGCCCAAGTTTGTTAAAATCGGTTCAGTTATCTCTGAGAAAATTGAGCGCGTTCAAATACAACGCTTTTTGTCGGTTACGTCACTTATACAATCATATCTCCGGAACCAAAAGTCACAGCCATTTGATCTTCGAACTTGATCAATGGCCCGACAGTAGCTTTCAAACGAGCCCAAGTTTGTTAAAATCGGTTTTCCGTAGATTTGGGTGGAGATTTTACATGCATGATTGATTCGTCATTTGGAAACACGTGCTTAATAGGGTATCAAAATCATTACTTGCCAAATGACTGTTTTAGCTATACCGTAAACAGAAGCACAAGTTCTAATGTCATTTACCAGTAAATGTAGTTAGATGAATTATGTTGGCCATCCTGGGCGTGAGTTGAACAAATAAAATTATGTAACGATATTTTTACGTATCAATGATAGGATTCTGCTGTTGAAATAATGAGTTCAGATGAAAATATTTTCCTTGCATTTAACATGCTGAAGTTTGTTCAGCCGATTCGGGTGAGTTTTCAAGAGTGGTTTACTTCAAAATGGATGATATTCATGACATTTGTAAGCTGCTTAAGTAAAATCATTTCATTTTCCGAACTTTGGATTATTTGACGAATTACCATATTGGAATCGTGAATATCATATCTGAAGGAGAAATCGTGGCATGTAAGAACCATTAGTTGTGAGATCTGCTGTTTTATACATTGGCTTTAACGATAAGAAGAATACTGGTATAATCACTCCTCATGTTCACTCCGCTAGAACAGAATATTGATTCTCAGGACTGAATACTAAGCAAAACGATGTGATGGCTCGACGAATTAGAGACCTTTTGATACAATTCTTGAACGAATCCAGCGTTCATGTCAAAGTTAATGAATACAATATTTAATAAAAGGGTAATTTGAACTTTCGAATGTCCAAGTATTTTTCATTTTATCGCTAATTCGTTAATCGAAAATTGATCCTGTCATTATCCTGCTACGAACATTCATCAAACACGACTAAATAATATCACTAGCGGTGAAGCAGGTTATGGACAACCGTTCAAAATTAGTTTATTACTTTCGATAATCCCTAAGGATTTGCTATTAAATTTTTAAACGTCTTCAGTACAAATAAGTCTTGACATTCAATGACAAACAACCAACTCCGAAGGCTGCTTTTGGAAATTTGTGGGGCCATTTAAAGTATTTATCTTGGTCATCTCTTTTTCATCCATCTGTTAATTTGTTTATTTGTTTATTTAGGAACAAGGGAAAAGCCTGCTGGAGCTGAGATTTTGGTTCTCCTTCTCCAGCCGGCATAAAACCTTCTCATCTTTTGTATAAACAGATAGCATTTGACCAAATGATACATAACAAAATCTTTAATTACCCTTATTTAAACTACGAAGCTAACTAACAGCTATCGATATCGTCTAATTATCCTAATAAAACTAGCGGGAAAAGATTTGGAGAAAACGGGTTTTAATGGCGTTACGAGATAAATTGAAATCAAATTCATCAGAGCAAGTATTGAATACGCGGCACATACTCGAAAACGGTTCATTGAAGCCATAGTTAGTTCTAGCACGAGGAATTCTGAGAAAGGGATTAAACCGCAAATTACGCCGAAGAATGTCAAAACTTAGCTGTTGTAGGAGATCTGCTTTATCAATTCGACATTGGATGTGGTCCGCGACGAAAACAGCTTTTTGTGTATCACGGCGGACAGATAGCAAATCGAAGTGTATGAGCCTACAACGATTTTCGTAGCTTGGAAGATTAAATGGATCTCTCCAGGGCAGGCGACGCAAAGCAAAACGAATGAACTTGCGCTGAACAGTTTCAATGCGCAGCTTATCAGTTTGGTAATATGGTGGTCAAACAACAACAGCATACTCCAGTGTAGAACGAACTAGAGCGCAATATAACGATTTCAGGCAGTATATGTTATTGAAATTTTTTGAGATGCGAAAGATGAATCCTAGCATCTTTAATGCTTTAGAGAGGGTATATTCTATGTGATCTTTGAAACTAAGTTTTGAATCCAATAACACTCCTAGATCCTTAATTGATGTCTCCCGTTTTAGTGCAGCTTGCGAAATAGTGTAATCAGAGATTGTAGATCTCTCTCAAACTAAAGATTTGACATGTGGGATGATGGATTGGATTGAATCATTTCTGACTGGTCGTAGTATGACCGTGAAAATTGGCGACTGCGTTACTCCATCATTCATCGTGAGCTCTGGCATTCCTCAGGGAAGCCATCTAGGACCATTCATATTTCTGCTATTTCTAAATGATCTAAATTTCGCATTGCAATGCATGAAGCTATCATTCGCCTACGATTTCAAGCTGTTTCATCTCATCAAATATCTGAAAGACTCAAACTTCGTATTTTTTAACTGGTGCAACGTCAACAGAATGGTTATGAATGCCTCTAAATGCTCCGTTATCTCCTTCTCGAAGGATGAGATGGCAATTGGTCCTGAATCCTGACTCGAAGGATGAGATGGCAATTGGTGCATTTGTTTAGTTTTTGCGTAACAAAAGCATTGAACATATCCACAATAATTCTTGATAATATTTCTTCTTCGGGACGAAGTTAATGTGTTGGATATGAATTTGTCGTAATTCGTTTATTGTAAGCCAAGTAATCAGTAAAATAATGGAAAGAAACATTAACGTTTGACAACTATGCTGTCCGAAAACACAAATTAAAAAAATTATTTTAAGGCGAGACGAAGTTCGACGGGCCAGCTAGTATATATATATATATATATATATATATATATATATATATATATATATATATATATATATATATATATATATATATATATATATATATATATATATATATATATATATATATATATATATATATATATATATAAATGCAGAGATCATTCTTTGTAATCGCATCACTTAAGAACGGATGAACGGATTTACATGATTCCTTATTTGTTTGATTAGTTACCACCCCACCGGGTTCGTACATCAAAAAAATTAGGAAAACTTGCCGGAAAAGTGGGAAAAATCCATGAAGTTGTTTTGTATGGACTATAGAACTTTCCGTTGAAAATGTCGTCAATGATTGCTAGATCTACGATTGATGTTTGACGCGCAACGAGTTGCATAAGTGTTTGGTCGTCGAAGAAAGAAAAACTAGATCGTTGAAAAAATCGTTTGGCGCGCAACGAATAGTTTTGTGTGGAGATTTCACATGCATACTTGATCTACGTGATTTTTCATTTGGAACCACGTGCTTAATTGGGCATCAACATTATTGCTCACTAACGTCTTTTTCGCTTGGTAAAACTGAAACTGACTCAGGGTAATTTCATCAAGTAAACACTTTTCACGAAACTAAGTTGGGTTCGCACTTAACAACGGGGTTGTGAGCAAACCAGATATAACAATCAAACTCGAAACTGACTCGATTTTCAGTTGAGTTACGTTGAAACTAGGTTCAAAACTGGTTTCAAATAAACGATTGGACAGCAGTCAGGGTGGAAACTGGGTTAGATTAGGCATCAAGCGAAAACGACATAAATGACTGGCGGAATCCATATGACTGTTCCAGAAATACCGCTGTAGAAGAAAAAGTTCTGATATCGTTCACCAGTTGATGGATTGTGTGTAATGGTGTCAAATGAATAATATTGGCAGTGTTGGTGATTGCCGAATTTTTTTTTAATAACTATTTATTGGAATATGAGTTAAAATTAAATTATTAAGATTTAAATTGGGTGTTCAGCCACAAGTGGTGACTTTTCAGCCCTATTGTATATATACGTGATGTTTTCATTTTTTCATATATATATATGATTTGGTTCATACCATGAGGACATTATTTGCTTCCGCAATTCATTTTCAGAATTTTATTCTGAATCCTTTGAAGCGTTTTCTTCCTGGTGGAACAACAACTTGAACAAATTGGTACTGCATAGAGCATGGCTGGTCTGAAAATTTGTTTATAAATTAACAACTTGTTTTTTAGACAGAGCTTAGAATTTCTGTTTATAAGAGGATATAAACATTTAATATATTTATTACACTTTGCCTGGATTCCTTCAATGTGATCCTTGAAAGTGAGTTTTAAACCTAAGTATTTAGCTTGATCAGACCATGTCAATCTGTAATCCAACCAATTAGCTCTATGATAGTTGAATATAGAACTAATTGGATTAATTAAAGCTTCGTTGGAAAGTCTGAATGTTACTGGAAGATGATCTGAGTCAAAGTCAGCATGTGTAATCGGTTCACTAAAAATGTGACTTTGATCCGTTAGAACCAGATCAATTGTAGACGGGTTTTTCACGGAAGAGAAACAAGTAGGATTACTAGGATGAAGAACTGTGAAGTAACCAGCTGAGAGTTGATTATGAAGTATTTTACCATTACTGTTATTTTGCTTACAATTTCACTGGACATGCTTAGCATTTAAGTCCCCTATTATATATATTATATTATCGCCTTTAAAGAATTTTAATTGTTCGCCGGTGCATTGGAATGGCAAATATGCTCCAGCGATGAAATAAATTACATGAATGGTTTCAAATTCGATTCCCAAGCTTTCAATAACTTTAGTATTGAAAGAAGGTAAAATTCGATGTTTAATTTGCCGTTGGACAAAAATGGCAACTCCACCACCCATTGCAGTAAACCTGTCAAATCGATGAACCACATAATTTGGATTACTTTTCAATTTGACATTAGGTTTAAGAAAAGTTTTTGTCACAATGGCAATATGAATTTTGTGAACTTTGAGAAAATTATAAAATTCATCTTCACTCGATTTCAAAGATCGAGCATTCCAATTTAAAATATTCAAATAATTATTTAACATCACTGTTAAATTTTAAATTCATTATAATATTATTTGCAAGTTGCCATCCGATTTGAAATGCTTCAAAAAGTGATGAAGTCGAATTCAGTTGGATGATCATTTGAAAAAGTTGATCTTGTAGATAGATCATTTTATTTTCAGTTATATCGCCAAAATCGACTTCATTTAATGAAGCAAATGAAGGAATATTTGTAGGTAGACTGCCATTAGAAGAAGATGATTTGGCCGGTCTACCTATTAATAAATTGTTTTCGTTAGAAGATGAACTGCAAGGCATTCCTGTGTTTTGATTATTTACATTAGAAGAATTAAGTGGGTGATTTCTACCTAATATACCAGCATAACTAACATTGGAAGAAGATGATGACGAGGTCGATCTACCTGTCAATAAATTGTTTTCGTTAGAAGACGAATTGGCAGGCGTACCTGTTTTGCCTTTCTCTATAGAAAGGTATTAGAATTTCTGGAAAAACCGACTTTCGAACGGAGACTCGGAGACCCATAGTGTTATATACCATTCGACTCAGTTCGACGAGATCGGAAAATGTCTGTTTGTATGTGTGTGTGTATGTGTGTGTGTGTGCACTTTTAGAAGATATTTAAACGCGCTCAATTTTCTCAGAGATGGCTGAACCGATTTTAACAAACTTGGGCTCGTTTGAAAGCTACTGTCGGGCCATTGATCAAGTTCGAAGATCAAATGGCTGTGACTTTTGGTTCCGGAGATATGATTGTATAAGTGACGTAACCGACAAAAAGCGTTGAATTTGAACGCGCTCAATTTTCTTAGAGATGGCTGAACCGATTATAACAAACTTGGGCTCGTTTGAAAGATACTTTTGGGCCATTGATCAAGTTCGATAATCAAATGGCTGTGACTTTTGGTTCCGGAGATATGATTGTATAAGTGACGTAACCGACAAAAAGCGTTGTATTTGAACGCGCTCAATTTTCTCAGAGATAACTGAACCGATTTTAACAAACTTGGGCTCGTTTGAAAGCTACTGTCGGGCCATTGATCAAGTTCGAAGATCAAATGGTTGTGACTTTTGGTTCCAGATATATGATGGTATAAGTGACGTAACCGACAAAACACATTGATTTTTACCGCTCTTATATATATGGGTGCTAAAATTTTAGGATCACCTCTGTTTTCGTTAAGTTCTAGTGCTCAAAAGTTTAAGCACCTCGAAAACAGCCTTCATGCAAATTTGACCTAAATCGGACATGCGTAAGGGGTGCTGCCCAGTGGTAAAGGTTTGACCATTTTCGACCTTGAAAAAGCACCATAGGGGGGAGTACATGAAATTTCCAAAATCGAAATTTTTTTGATGCCGAAACTCTTAAAACGGCATGAAACATCGAAATTTAGTGTCATCTCAAAAAAATTTTTTTTTGAAAAAATCAACTTTCTGGGACTTCTGGGAATTTTCATATTTTTTCTAAGTCCCAAAAAGTCGACTTTTTCAAAAAAATTTTTTTTCGAGATGACACTAAATCTCGACGTTTCATGCAATTCTAAGCCTTTTGGCATCAAAAATTTTTTTTCGATTTCGAAAATTTCATGTACTCCCCCCTATGGTGATTTTTCAAGATATATGAAAATTCCACTAAGTGGACTAAGAAGGCTTTTTTTAGATTAGCATTACTGATTACAAATAGGCAACGCAAATGTCAAGCACTAGTTTGGAAAAATGATGCTGACTGTGTGACATAAACACTGAAGCATGCTTTTGTGAACTACTCGAATCAATCTGAATCAATTGGTGTCAAAATTAGTATCCAAATTTATTTAATAAAAGTATGAAACATATTTTCATGAGACTGTTATGAAAGAAGAGGCATTTTCACACCACTAGGTGGATTAAGAAGGGTTTTTTATTTTGAATTCGAAGAAATAAGTGCCTTAGAAGAATTAGGCGTGGCATTTCTACAAAAAAAATTACAGTCTGATAATGATCGTTGCTGTGTGGAATTTCCCAAGAGAGAATCGCAAGTTGACAATTATCGCAGAAAATCGAATCGATGATTCAACTTGATGATTCTCATACTAGGTTGCAATATTTCAAAACCCTTGTGTGGAGCATTCACATACATTTTCATAGACACAACTTATACAAAGATTTTTTGCACATAGTTAGAATAAGCGGCAATAGTAAAATGATTCTATCGCAATTATCAACTGCCTGTATAGAATCGGATCGCAAAACGAGAATAAGCGACCGTTTGTTGCTTCAGAGAGAATTCTCACAGCAGCGTGCTAACATTTAATTCTCAGAAATGTCATCGAGAGAAATTCGCTCTCGCACTGGTGTCGATTCTATGTTAAATGAGCCATGCCGGGTTTTTGTTGTTGCGATGATATTAGTCTCTCTTTGATGGCACTGATTCAATCGTGCGAAGAGTTGCTGGTGAGCGTTCTTTAATACGATAAAAGCCATCCTTGAATATTGGTCAATGTGAATCAATGAAAAGATTGTGCTGTAGAAGCGCTCAGGTCAAACTAAGAGATTTTTCTTGCATTTTGCTTTCGAATGATTTAGATTACACGAAGCGCACATAATAAGTGACAATTAGATATCAATATTCAAGATAGATTGAGACTTTTTCATATTCTGAGAAGCAGTGTTGGTGATAGCCGATAATTTGGCAGAGAGCGGCTCTATTTCTCTACGTTGTATACAACATCGTTAAACTGCTAGATGATGCTACAAGAACTCGCTGCCTCTCGACGCATGAACCGTGAGCGAATTTTTCTACTTTTCTTCGCTCCACCTCATACTTTGAGTATTTTACGGCCCTTACCAAAATAGATACAGTTTTGCAATGATCGGCGCTGTGTGGAATTTACCAAGAGAGAATCGCAAGTTGACAATCATCGCAGACAATCTAATCGATGATTCGACTTGATGATTGTCATACTAGGTTACAATATTTCAAAACCCTGGTGTTTAAGACATTTTCATAGACACAACTAGTTAGAATAAGCGGCAATAGTAAAATGATTCTATCACAATTATCCACTGCCCGTATAGAATTGGATCGCAAAACGAGAGTTGCTTCAGAACGAATCCCTACAGCAGCGTGCTAACAATCTATGTTTAATGAACCATCCCGGTTTTTTGTTACTGAGATTATATCCGTCTCCCATTGATGGCACTGATTGCATCGTGTGAAGAGTTGCTAGAGAGCGTTCTTTGATAAATAAAAGCCATTCTTGCTGAGAAGAATGTTTAAATTGGTAAGATCAATATCAACTTAAAATGTAAGCGTCATATCTCCAAGTCACCAAAAGTTCCTTAGTACCTGGTTTGTATACAGCTTAAGCCAAATCTTTTTTTACAAACTTTTGGTTACTTGGGCTAAATACAAATTGTAAATATATTCTGAGATGACAGTTTGTTCATTTGCTCTATTTTTACTTAACAGAAGTATTTCACAGTTTCACATCAATTTTTGGTGATGTATCTTTTGTTGAGCTAAAGCTGTGTCGAATTCCGTTGATTGTAGGTTAAGTAATCATATTGGAGAGAAACGTTAACCACTTAGTCGTTTGACAATTCTGCTATACGACTACATAACTGCAAACAAATATTTTTTAGGCGAGACGAAGTTCAACGGGTCAGCTAGTTTTTCATATAATATAATTTAATTTGCAATATATTTCTTTTTATATCATTTATTTTACCCCAGTTTTCGCAATATTTCAAAACCCTTGCGTTGAGCATTCACAGACATAGACACAGACATTTCATAGTCAGAACTTATACAAGGGTTATATGCACTTATTCGGAATAAGCGGCAACCTATATTTTTAAGAGTAATTTCTATCAAACAAAAAATCTTTTCAACAGACTTTTCTCCACCTTATTGTACAATCTTTTATATCTTTAAACGATACTTCTCAGAAATCTTCTCGGCAAACAAATTATAGTTTTTTTTTAATTAGGAAAATATCAACGGTTCTAAATCTATCAGAGCAACACTGTTTTTAGATGGTGTTTGCCAAATTCGCTTAGTTTTATTTCATATCCCCAAGCTAGTGACACTCCCTTCCATTGAAAAATACTCTTATGACAATCTCTGAAGAGCCTGAAGTACCTGTGTCAAGTTTGGTAAGAGTACAATAGTAAAATGATTCTATCCCAATTATCCACTGCCCATATAGAATCGGATCGCAAAACGAGAATGAGCGACCGTTTGTTGCTTCAGAGCGAATCCCCACAGCAGCGTGCTAACTCGTGATGCTCAAACAGGTCATCGAAAGAAATTCGCTCTCGCACTAGTGTCCGTTCTATGTTAACCCAAGTAACAATTTTTGTTACGCTAGCTTGTTTGTGACTAGTTTGCAACCAGATATTTGAGTGATTGTTACTAACATCTAACCACTTGCATGACTCAAAAAGCACAGTTTCTACTAGTTGTTAAGTCGGCTAAAAATAAGTTGTCTTTACGTTGTAATAACTTAACTGAAATAACTTATCTTTTCATAACTTGAAAATAACTTGTTTTCAAGTAAACTAGTTGAAACTTAGTCACCATAGACAAAATAAACATTGAATGAATCCAGAATAGTTTTCTATCATCAATAAAAAAGCAGAAGAGTACTTTTAATCACAAACTTGATACAAAGTACAAATTTAACAACGATCCAAAAACTGTCGAGCGAAATTCAATTTTACTTAACTGTTTTTTATGCGCCTTCAATCAAATTCTATTTGAAAAGATTAAAAAAATGAACAACAAACTATGGTCAGAATGGTCAGAATGCTCTAAATTATTCCAAGTAGAGTGATTTCTTATCATTTTAAATTCATATATCATAATAATTATAATATTATCACAATTGATGTTCAATCCCTATATTATTTTCTTCGTGTTTATGACAGTGCATAGAACAAAATTGACTATTCTGCCTTTCACTATTTTCGGCAAAAAGTAGTTTTGAAAAAAAGTAATATCCTGGTTTTATTTACGTTTCATACACTTCTTGAGACTCCATATTGTGTTCGCCATTTTCAAGCCAAGAAAGGTTGTTTTGTTTGCATTTTCGTTATCATAACGTTGGGAAAACCTACCGATAACTATCTGAATCAATGAAGAAATTATGTTATAATCTTATAATATCTAAGTTGTTGCTATATCAATTCACAGTAACGATTCACATAAACGTTAACGTATTTATAATGGTTTCACAACGGAAAATGAACCTTTTTTCAACTAGTAGCTAAAAACATAGCTGTGATTAAAGATATGTTAGAATCAAGTAACTTACAAATGATAGTTAGTTCAATATTTACGTTCACTCAAGCAAATTGAGTAGTAAAAATCATAAGGCAAATCTTATGATGCATCAAAAATCACCAAAATCATAATTTCATAAGATTAATATGAACAATATACCTCTGCAACATACATCTCATCTATCACTATAATAGTTTTCATACGAACAACATATGAACTCCACAATATATGAGAGAAGTTATGTTTGTTATAGAAATTTCGCACAATATTCCTAAAAAGTTCGTATGAATTTCATAAGGCGTTTTATTGGAATTCCAATTTTCGTGATTTCATAAGGCGGCCTTATGATTCGCTTACGATATTCTTGTGGCTAAAAACCATACGAAATCATTATGAAATTCCATATATTTTTTGCCTGAGTGTTATACAGACACTGTCACTGCTGTCACCTTGTTTTAATCAGTATAACATAAAAAACATGTTCGTGCTCTTGTTGCAACACAGTTGGGTTAAGTGGTATCAAAACTAGTTACGGGTTGCTTCTATTGAAGTCAAATAAACTTATTTTCAACTAGTAGCTAGAAGCATAGTTGTGATTAAAGATATGTTTGGATTAAGTAACGATAGCTTATAAATTATGTTTAATTCAATATGACACAAAGATGTTATGATTGGAAACCTAAATAACTATTTCGTAACTAGTTATGTTATGATGAAACATTGCTGTCATCATGTTTTAACCAGTATAACATAAAAAAACATATTCGTGCTCTTGTTTCAACATAATTTGGACTTTGTCGTATCAGAACTAGTTGCGAATTGCTACTTGGGAAATGAACCATGCCGGTTTTTTATTGCTGAGATGATGACGATCCGTCTCTCTTTGATGGCACTGATTGAATCGTGTGAAGAGTTACCAGTGAGCGTTCTTTGATACGATAAAAGCCATCCTTGTATAACAGTTCAACATAAACTGTTATGCACCGACGAGTCTAAGACAAAACGTAAAGGAATGTAAAATTTATATGAATTTCCAAATTCGCATAGTAAGCAAATAATAAGCAAGTTAAGTAAAAAGCCGTGTATGTTGGATGGAGTTTGAAAGATAAAAGCGAAATGTTCTAAGCGATTGTTTTTTTTCCTTTCTCATATTATAACATACAGTCCCAAAGATTGCTATTAAATTTCAGAGTGATGGTTGTTAAAACCATCAATCATGTTTTTTATGAGTGATGATGTAGAAAGAAACTAAGACCTTGAAATTATTCAGAAAACCATTTCTTTGTGAATTTTGTTAGTTATTTACCGAATACAAATACATTAACTTTACCTGATCCGAAAGCGCCAGAAAAAGCGGCCTAAAACTTCGAAATTGAATTCACACTGATTTCCTAGATATCGCTTAGCCTATTTTCACGAACTTAAAATCAAACTTGTTATAATCCCGTATGACATTTTGAAAATTTCAAATCGTCATTAGAAGTATAAATGCAACAAAAACAGAAAAATCTTCTCCTTCTTGGCTCAAAACTGTTCCAATTTCAAGGTCTTATTAGTTGGTTTTCATACACAGTGCGTCCATTCAGTTTCGAGACTGACTCCATGAATCGCAAAATGAACACGACTTATTAAGTTTTTCAAATTTATTATTCTCCCTTCAACTTAATAGATTTCTAACAGCGATTCAATAGTGATTCAAATGCGTGCTCCAGCCCATTTTGTTGAAAAGACTCCAATGCGCTTGTCGAAGCCGTTTTGATGGTCTCAACATCTTTAAAAAAAGCATCCTTTCAACTTCAACTTTTGAAACATGGAGAAGTCACACGGCGCCAAATCAGGTGGATACGGTGAGTGGTCCAACACACAAGCTTAATTTCGGGTCAAAAACTAACGAACAATGTTTGATTTGTGACTCGTCGCAACAAGCATCTCTGGATCGCGATATTCGGGTCAAATACGACCGATTCTGGTCTTCAAACGCTTCAAAACTTCGATGTGAAATGCGCCAGTGACCGTTTGACCAGTTGGATCGAACTCTTTGTGGATGATGTCTTTGCTATAGAAAAAAAGTGATAACCATAGTTTCGATTCTAGAAGGAGATTCTCGCGTTTTTTTGTGACTAATTTTTTGACTTCAATTCCGAAATTTGTTGTTTCGGTTCTGAAAAAAGGTACATAGAGAAAGGTTCAAATTTAAAATTTAACGGCTTTATCGGTTTTCGAATTTCGGTTCCGGAAGTAGCGGCCAAAAATTCCAAAAACAGAACCCATGTTGACTTGACCGATTTTCACAAATGTAGAATGGATTCAAATGAAAGGTTTTCTCCGAATCTGGCATCTGCTCCGAGAAAACCGACGTCATGATCTTTCCGACTTGTGCCGACTTCAATCAATTGTCGAATAATCATTCTGTTTTCTGGCATAAAATAATGGATAGAGCCAAATATGTATTCGAAGTGCGCTTGCGTTCACTTTTTCAATCCTAAATATGTATGTGCGTGATCACGTGTCAGGATATCTTTCTCATCCGCGGAATCTCTTTCCGACCATGAAGTACATAAATACGCCCCTAAACCTTACCCATGAATACGCACCTTAACCCTCCCCATGACTGATTCGACTATAGTGATTTGCAGAATTGAGAAAAAAAAGCTTGGTCCTTTTCAGAAGACAGTCTAGTTAAATTTTGGAAAAACAAAGTTTGCAAAGTGGTTTTCTAATTGCTTTATTTAGTTCATGATCGAAGAATTGAATAGTTAAATTTTGGAAAAACAAAGTTTGCAAAGTGGTTTTCTAATTGCTTTATTTAGTTCATGATCGAAGAATTCTGCAAAACATTTTTTTTGCTTGATTGACAACACTTTTTCCGAAAAAACGATAATCGAGCATCGGTTTATATTGAACCACTAAAGACTATCCCAGAAAGTATGGATGCAATCAAAAACCGCTGCCATTTCGCAATGGTTCAGAATCTGTCAATTTTTATGGCTGCGTCCTGTTGCTTACACTCTTCTCTAACCACTTGTGCAGTTTATTATTCATTTTCATTAGTTTGTTTCGAAATGCGTGGACTTTCGAAATGCGTGGACTTTCAGCGTTCAAGCAAAAAAGAAGGTTTCAGTTCGGGATGTGGCCAAAACAGTGGGCACTTCGAAGTCAAATGGTCTTCATGCTAAAGAACGTTTGAATCTTCGAACCTATAAGAAGCAGAAACAACCAAAACGTAGTCCGAAACAAGAAGCATCGATCAGGCCGAGGGTTCGAAAGCTGTACAATACGATTCATGCTGGAAATTTGAACTGCATAATCATGGACGACGAAACCTACGTGAAACTCGATTACAAATCCTTACCGGGACCACAATGTTATACGGTGCGAGAAGGGGAAGTGTTAAACCAGTCCGAGACATCGATTTAAGTCGAAAAATTCGGTAAGAAAGCTATGGTCTGGCAAGCAATTTGTAGCTGCGGTAAGATTTCGAAACCCTTCATCACCACTGCTTCAATGAACAGCGAAATATACATCAAGGAATGTTTACGAAAACGACTTCTACCCATGATTTGAAATGACAAGGATCTTGTTGTCTTCTGGCCAGATCTTCCTTCTTGCCACTACCTGAAATCAACGGTAGAATGGTATACTACCAAAAATGTCACTTCGTTCCAAAAGACATGAATCCACCAAATTTCCCACAACTTCGACCAATTGAGTAATTTTGGGCATTAACAAAGGCACATCTTAGGAAACATGTCTCGGCAGCCAAAACCATTCAACAGCTCGAAAAAGATTATAAAAAAGTGTCAAAACTTGTCGCCAAGAAGTCTGTACGGAATTTAATGAGGAATGTTCGCAAGGAGGTGCGCCAGCTAGTCTACAATGGCTAAGTAGCAAATGTTGAGAATAATATTCTGTTCTTGTAGTCTAATATTATCAGTATATCGAATAAAATTTGAATATTTAACACTTGTGAATTATTTACTGTGAAATCAAAGTGCGTCCATTACTTTCTTTTAGGTCTGAGGACAGAGGTCACGTGTTGAGTTTTAAATCGACCACGTGGCTCGCTCAATTCCCTTTGCGCGTCGTATTTCTTTTGTACTCTCTCGTATATGAGCAAACTGTACCGGGTTGCCAGCATACATTTTATTATTTTGATTTTGATGATGATGATTATCGCATTAATCTATCGTATGGGTTGGCATTACATGGATTCCAATGAACAATGAAAAAATATTCAACTTTCACAAAGATTGAATGTCTGTGTGTTTTACAGCCTTGTCGAGCCAAACTTATTTCTCTCTCCTTTTTCAGAATGCTATCAGGAAACCAGAGCGAAAAAAATGGCGTATGCATTGAAACTGACTTTGTTTCAAAAAAAAAAATACAAGACTTTATTTTAATCGCGATAACATATATGTTTTTAGGTACTAATCGCATCTAAACTAAATTATCTAGACTTTGTCACGGTAGATTTATGATACAAGCCTTTAAAGCCAAGATATTCGATGAATAAGTAGAGGTATGAATTTCCGAGCGTTCCATTTTTCAGCAGTTCTTCAGTCAGAAAAAAATACAACACGACCGCTAAACTCAATCAATCATTATTAAAACTTCACAGAATATTCACAACTAAATTTCGAAGACATTGTCAGGTGGGTTTTTCTACATTCTGCACCGTTTCCAAGAAAATTTAATTTGAAACGGGATAATAGCAAAATATTTATATATATATATATATATATATATATATAGTACAGATTGGGAAAATGACATGGTAATACAACTATGTATTGAAAACCGAGAAAAAACTACCGCAGAGACTTGAACCCGTAAGCTTCTATCTGGGGAAATTGTTTTGCCAATTAAACTAGTCTGCATGAAGAAACAGCCTTATTGACTAGAAGAACCGAGCATGTTCCGCTGAGCTCGGGCGACACGAAATTCAATTATAGTCATATCTCCATGGCAAAACAATTAACCCGGATAGGAGTTAGCTAAGAGTTCAAGTCGAGTCTCTGCGGTAACTTTTTTGCTGTTTTACATAGTTGTATTCGCATGTCATTTATCCAAACTGTTTTACTCGTTAGATACTAGATCAATTTTAAAACTTGCTCAAGGCGGCTCCACGTCTTAACAACTCTAAAACTTTAAATAACTTAAAATAAAATATAAAGTTTTGGATAAAAGTCTGCTTGAAAATGCAGTAAATATTTATTATTTTTACGTTTCGTCTTTGACTGCTTAGTGCTAAACTCAGCTGCTAAACTGCTCTGCACTGATGAGTCAAAGACGAAACGTAAAAATAATGAAAACGGTTATGTGCCCTAGCACAAAATTTGGCTAACCCCTAAATGTCAGTAAATATTATTTAATTGAAAATCCGTTTGAAATTGGTCGTGCTATGGACATTCTAAACATGACAACTGGTTGTATGGCTTTATTTTCCTTGCTGACTAATTCCGTTTGATTTCCAAGGTTGATATATTTAATAAAATATATAACTAACCGCTTAGCCTTTTTCTGTCATAATTTTGAACGATAATAACTCAGCCATTTATTGATGGATTGTTATTATTTAACTGCCAATCGATTCGGAAACATTTAACTTAAACTTAACGTCGTTTCAGTATTTCAAGCATACAATTGAAAAAGTGGTTTAAATCGACCTCTGTTTTCACGAGCCAATCACAGCCGCAGTTACAGTGCGTCAATGATGTCATCCTCTCGTCCGCTTTGCGCAGTATGAACTATCGCACAAAAGGGATACTATAAACATATGCTTGAACACATTTCTGCTTTAGTTAACCCCTGGCTACCAGCGAGAAAGGTTTTTCAGTAGTCAGGTACAAAACTGCAAGTTACATCCATTTGCTCGCTGGATAGTCGCTTTTGTATGTTCGCGGTATATTGAATATATTGAAACAGTTAGCTGGAAGGATTCTTAGTATCTGTTGAATTGTAGCACCAGCCATGCGATGGTTCTGTTAAAACAGAAGGTCAAATTTCACATCTTTAGGCTTTGCATCCTTAGCACGACTTTTTGCAGTGAAATTTTGCTTGTCATCACGGTTGGGCGTCTATTCCAGTTTATACGCTTTCAGTCCCGGCCCCTGCTTCACTTCTTGTATTAAAATTTAGCTAAACATGTTGTATGAAGGAATAAAGTAAAGTGCTTCCACTGTCACATAAGTGATGTCACATTTCAAATCTACACTGAAAGAAAAGTGTCCGGAATTTAACGTAGACAGGCTTTAATTATTTTCTGCTGTTTAACAGAATGCAAAAAATGCAACGAATATCAATCGGCTCAAATTTAGCGAGAATAGCGATTCTGCCACTAAATTCTCTTCATGTGCAAGATTCATTCAGGTTATGCCGTTTTTCATTGAAAAACACTGGTGGCGTGGATTGCTCTGATTTTGCACTTTCGAGCAGAAATGCAATATTTTGAAGGTGTTTCATTGCCATTTCTGCTCGAAAGTGCAAAACCAGAGCAATCCACGCCACCAGTGTTTTTCAATGAAAAACGCCATTAGAAACTGGCAATGAAACACCGTCAAAATAATTCATTTCTGCTCGAAAGTGCAGAACCAGAGCAATCCACGCCACCAGTGTTTTTCAATGAAAAAGGGCATAACTTATTTAACACGCAGCCAGCTCATAAAAACTATTCTAACACAGATACAATTTGCAGCATTTTAAATAGATCTAAATTGATAGAGAGGTAAATCTCGGTAAATTGTTTTTGTGTTTTGTAATGCTTTAACGATTGTTTGATTTGCGTTTCCACTACTACTGTTCTTGATTCCAGTTACAATTTGACTGAACTGCAATCCATTTAGCAAACTTCACATATGAGCAGTAAGCACACTGTGGCAGTGCCAGTTGAATTCCACCGGCAACATTATTTGTGACCAAAGTTGGATGGCTCAGTCCTCCTAGATAAAACATGACATTCCATGTGGATCAACACCCTCGCGTTAAAGGAAGTAAATTCCAGGGAGCACCCATGAGAATCGGTCATTTGACACAATTCCACGCTTGACGTTTGTTCTCTTTGCTGTTTCCACGAAAAGAATGCACAAATGAACAGATTAGTCTTATCGTCACCTAGTTTTCCCTATCTTTACAGTAGAAGAAATGGCAATTTGTAAACTAAACCACACTCTCTATATCGCTCTTCTCCATTTTTTGTCGTACAAAGTTTAAGGTGAACATCCATCGGGAAACATGTACACTGAGGGGACGTTCCGAAAATGACGTACTACTCCGGATCAATATTTGCCCTTGTGTTACTTTCATCATCAAGGATGTAAAAAGAGAAAACTTTTGACAACACGATTCGTCAAACTTCCACCCATTAATGATGAAAGTTTTATTTGAGTGATCCCTCGTCTGCCATGTTACGATGCACTGGATATGAACTACGGAACGGGAAAGGGTTTTTCCTTCTTTTGCAGAAAGTTTGCTCTCTGTATGGAATGAGTTCATTTTCTCGAATCTTCCTTCACATCTACGCGGAAAAGTCTTTCTATATGGTATGCTTCCAGCATCGGTTTGCTAGCAGCTGGGTCCTCCGTTCTCACAACAATTTTGCTTCAATTCTTTACAGTTTCGGCAAAATTTCGTCCAGTTACTGAAACTTTTGGACGACATGCGATTTCTACTACTTGTGAACTTTTTTGTTGGAAATTGAGCAGAAAGTTTGCCATCGGGTGCAAGATTGGTTAATTGGAGGGAAACTTTCCCGAAGATATATTGCTCAACTAAACACGGGCGAGGTCATGCCAGGCGGAAGACATCAAGAGTGCAAAATTTGAGGCTCTAGTGTGCAATACATTGCTAATGGGATAGGCGTTTTTTTTATTCTTAGATAAAAGTAGTTGTGACTGTACTTGCTTTTTAAACACTTGCCATTTCGTAACTCTTGGTTTATGTGATTGCGCAACTTTTAAAATAAAAGTCTAAAGGGGAAGATGAGGTCAATTTTGTGCTATTAAATGCTGCAAAAAGTTCTAGATTCAGTTCACTTCTTTATGAACATAATTGGTTTATTGTATACTCATACATATGCTCTGTAATTCCAATACCATAAGTCGGTTCTGAACGAAGCTCAATAGCAAGACGTTCCTTTTGAGACTAAGATTGTGATAATCGGTTCAGCCATCAGCCAGTTTTTGTTCCATACATATAGGGTAACGGTACTCTCATTCACCTCAGCTCCAGTAGTCATCTGATATACGAAAACCATTAGTTAAAGTTAGATCTGCTGTCTCTGATCGATAGATTAACTTTCAGGGTAAGATGAAAAACGGGTGCATTCGCTTCGAGCTTTCGCGTCGTTACAGCATCAGTATTACACAATTGTCGAACTATTTTTTTCTGCGATATTGCTTCTTAGAGCCGGAGCAAAGATATTGTATTCGATTTTATCACAAACACACCAATCACGATACAAAGCCGGGTGAGCTCGTCATTTTGCCTTTCTCATATAGAAAGTTAATGCAATCACTGTGAAAACCGACTTTTTCACCGAGGTCCGGAGGGCCGATTTTCACAAACTCAAATTCAAATGAAAGGTCCCTCGGGAGTAACGGGGTAAAATGTGCAAAAAAATTAGGGTAAATTGTACTCAATTTTTTCAAAGACCGCTCAACCGATTCTCTTCAACAAAAATTCAAATTGAAGCTCGTATGATCCTATAGATTGCTATTGAATTTCATCTGGATCCGACTGAACTAAAAACGTTTCATCGATTTTTTCAGAGACCGCTCTTCCAATTTCCACTAGCCTAAGTTCAAATGAAAGGTGTTATACCTTCATATAATTCTATCAAATTTCATCCGGATACGACGGTTCCGGAATTACAAACTGATAGATGTAAAAGTTTAATTTTCAGGGGCGTGTTTTTATACATGACAGCGAAACATTTAATCAAATACATGTAAACAGCCGTATAATTCTTGAAATGGACAGATTTTGTTAATTGATGACCAAACAAATTGATTTTGAGTATACCGGATCTTCGTTTCAGATTCTGGAGGTACCGAAAAAAAGTGATCGTGTACTTTAAACCGGAAATCACTCCAATTTCTTAGAAGCGGATCAACAAATTCTTCACAAACTCAGATTCAAATGAAAGGTTCCTAAATTTTGTTTGAAATTTTGTTACCGTGCGAAATCTAAGTCTGGAAACATATTCTGTTTTCAAGATCCAATGTGACAGATACTGTAAAAAAACTGAAAATTTTGACATAAATTTTAAAATCTTATCATCTATAATTCCAGAATCGTATAAAACTCACCAATGTTGTATGGGACCTTAATTCCTTTAATTTTAATTTTTGTTTTTGAAGTTCGATTTGGCCTTTTTAAGGAAATGATTGAGCTTTGAGAAACGAATCGATACTGAAACCGGAATTCTAAAATCGGTGTAGCCGAAATCAGTTAAATTCACCTGAGGAGTCTGTTGATATCTTTGAGAAATTGTAGTGCGAATTAAAATTTGGGGGTACATTCCAAATTCAAAAACGAATACTGTAATATAATTATTTGGTAATCGACTATCTGCAAACCCGATAAACCTGATTAATTTATGTAAAATGGACATGGACAATGTCTCTTTTGAATCATAGATGATTCGGTTGAGCCATCTACGAGAAAAATGAATTGCATTATTTTAATTTCGTTTCACATATCATCCTGTGGCTCCCCAACCAGAAGTCGGATCCAAACGTAATTCAGGAACCTTGTTTGAGAGTATACTACTTTTCATATGAATCTGAGTTTGTAGAAAACGGTTTAGCTATCTCCGTGTAAATTGAGTGAAATTATTTGTCACACACGCATTTGCTGATCTCGACGAACTGAGTCGTATGGTATATGGAAGTTATGTTCTTCCAGCATTTATTGCTGTAAGTAGTTTAAATCAATATAATTATGGAATTACTTTCAACTCGAAAATGCTGATATCATCTGGTTTACATACGCCATATTCGAACGATTATGTTGCCAAAAACAAACTGTGCTAAAATCGGTCCGAGGCAAATTGTCATGAAAAAGGATGCTGTACACAGTCTTTTTGGTACTTAAAAACAATTGTATGTAACAGTATAAAAAATTCGGAAAAGTCGCTTATACAAAAATGTCGATATCTCCGTTGAAAATGGACGGATTTTAACAATCTTTAGCTTGTTGGATAGCTATTACCGTGTGGAATCTAAGTATAGAAACATATTCTGTTTTCAAGGTCAAGTGTGACAGATATTCTCAAAAATTTTGACATAAAACTTCGTATAACTCAAAAAGTAAACATTCGATCTCAAAACCATCCAATAGCTTTCTTTGTGACCTTTCATTTGCGACTAGTTTGACCAAAAACAGTCCATCTATCTCTGAGATCTCGACCTCTTAGTTGAAAACACACATACAGACACACACGGGCATTTGTTAAGTTCGTCGAGCTGATTCGAGACCCTCCGGGCCTCGGAAATTTTTTCCAAAGTTTGAGCGAATTCTATACCTATTTTCTATATATATAAAAACCTGTTTTAATCCACCTAGTGGTGTAATGATGCCTTTCTCATGTACATATAATATTGTGGTATTCTATTCAAAAATTTTCTCTTCGATTTTTGAAAGAAACCAAGTGATTGTTTATGCATAACATACAGAATAAAACAGTGCTTTGATTGCGTAAGCCATCCTTAAGAAAACGAAGTGGTTTCACTATTATATGCATTTCCGGCACCGCAACCCGAGAACCGGTATAATCAAAGTCGGTTCGTACGGCCACCAACTAACATGACACACAAACTCTTCCAGTACGCACCCTTTAATTCCGAAACCGGAAGCCGGATCCGGATGAAATTCAGGAATTCCGTATGGGACCGGAAGACCTTTCATTTGAATCTAAGTTTGTGGAAATCGGTCAAACCATCGCTGAGAAAAGTGAGTGAGATCCATTTTGGTATATATAACCACTACTTCTGGTACTTCCGGAACCGGATACTGGGAACCAGGATAGCCAGAATCAGTTTGTTTGGTTGTCTACTGATTATGACTATCGATTTGTGTAGTTTTGAGACCAGTTTAGAAAAATTTTGACGTTTTTTGTTTCGCCGATTTAAGTGGCGGTGTACAATATTGAACACACTTTACCCTATAATTCCGGAACCGGAAGTCGGATCCGGATGAATTTCAGGAATTCCGTATGGGACCGGAAGACCTTTCATTTGAATCTAAGTTTGTGGAAATCGGTCAAACCATCGCTGAGAAAAGTGAGTGAGATCCATTTTGGTATATATGACCACTATATCTGGTACTTCCGGAACCGGATACCGGGAACCAGGATAGCCGAAATCGATTTGTTTAGTTGCCTACTGATAATTATTATCGATTTGTGTAGTTTTGTGACCAGTTTAGAAAAATTTTCACGTTTTTTGTTTCGCCGGTTTAAGTGGCGGTGTACAATATTGAACACACTTTACCCTATAATTCCGGAACCGGAAGTAGGATTTGGATGAAATTCAGGAATACTATATGGGGCCGGAAGACCTTTCATTTGAATCTAGGTTTGTGGAAATCGGT
The DNA here is from genome assembly GCF_030247185.1 of Malaya genurostris. Lineage (NCBI taxonomy): Eukaryota > Metazoa > Arthropoda > Insecta > Diptera > Culicidae > Malaya > Malaya genurostris. Next base: position 229,554,093 of record NC_080571.1, on the reverse strand, counting down.
CAAACCATCGCTGAGAAAAGTGAGTGAGATCCATTTTGGTATATATGACCACTATATCTGGTACTTCCGGAACCGGATACCGGGAACCAGGATAGCCGAAATCGATTTGTTTAGTTGCCTACTGATAATTATTATCGATTTGTGTAGTTTTGTGACCAGTTTAGAAAAATTTTCACGTTTTTTGTTTCGCCGGTTTAAGTGGCGGTGTACACTATGGAACACACTTTACCCTATAATTCCGGAACCGGAAGTCGGATCCGGATGAAATTCAGGAATTCCGTATGGGACCGGAAGACCTTTCATTTGAATCAAAGTTTGTGGAAATCGGTCAAACCATCGCTGAGAAAAGTGAGTGAGATCCATTTTGGTATATATGACCACTATATCTGGTACTTCCGGAACCGGATACCGGGAACCAGGATAGCCGAAATCGATTTGTTTAGTTGCCTACTGATAATTATTATCGATTTGTGTAGTTTTGTGACCAGTTTAGAAAAATTTTCACGTTTTTTGTTTCGTCGGTTTAAGTGGCGGTGTACAATATGGAACACACTTTACCCTATAATTCCGGAACCGGAAGTCGGATCCGGATGAAATTCAGGAATTCCGTATGGGACCGGAAGACCTTTCATTTGAATCAAAGTTTGTGGAAATCGGTCAAACCATCGCTGAGAAAAGTGAGTGAGATCCATTTTGGTATATATGACCACTATTTCCGGTACTTCCGGAACCGGATACCGGGAACCAGGATAGCCGGAATCGGTTTGTTTAGTTGCCTACTGATAATTATTATCGATTTGTGTAGTTTTGTGACCAGTTTAGAAAAATTTTCACGTTTTTTGTTTCGCCGGTTTAAGTGGCGGTGTACAATATGGAACACACTTTACCCTATAATTCCGGAACCGGAAGTCGGATCCGGATGAAATTTAGGAATTCCGTATGGCACCGGAAGACCTTTCATTCGAATTTAAGTTTGTGGAAATCGGTCAAACCATCGCTGAGAAAAGTGAGTGAGATCCATTTTGGTATATATGACCACTATTTCCGGTACTTCCGGAACCGGATACCGGGAACCAGGATAGCCGGAATCGGTTTGTTTAGTTGCCTACTGATAATGACTATCGATTTGTGTAGTTTTGAGACCAGTTTAGAAAAATTTTCACGTTTTTTGCTTCGCCGGTTTAAAGGACGGTGTACAATATTGAACACACTTTACCCTATAATTCCGGAACCGGAAGTCGGATCCGGATGAAATTCAGGAATTCCGTATGGGACCACGAGACCTTTCATTTGAATCCTAGTTTGTCAAAATCGGTTCAGCCATCTCCGAGAAAACCTAGTGAGATTATTTGACACATACACACACACACATACATACATACATACACACACACACACACACACACACACACACACACACACACACACACACACACACACACACACACACACACACACACACATACACACACACACACAGACATTGCTCAGCTCGATGAACTGAGTCAAGTCGGTTTTTCAAGTGATTGCATAACCTTTCTATATGAGAAAGGCAAAAAGGTAAAAAAATCTATGTTCAGCCACAAGTGGTGACTTTTCAGCCCTATTATATATATATATGATTTGGTTATTACCATGAGGACATTATTTGCTTCCGCAATTCTGAGATTTTTGTGTAGGGAAAATTCTAAACCTACTTGGATTGTGTAATGGGGAAAATGAACTTGTATACTAACTTACTAACGAATACAGAGAGCGAATCGATTCAATTGAAGATTGCATCGATTTTTGTCGGAATTTGCTTATAATATTATGTGACATTACATCTAATGGTTCTATATTTGTGAGTCTGTGTAACATATTTGTACTAAACCAGGGTGGACGCTTCAAAATCATTTTCAGAATTTTATTCTGAATCCTTTGAAGCGCTTTCTTCCTGGTGGAACAACAACTTGAACAAATGGGTACTGCATAAAGCATGGCTGGCCTGAAAATTTGTTTATAAATTAACAATTTGTTTTTTAGACAGAGCTAAGAATTTCTGTTTATAAGAGGATATAAACATTTAATATATTTATTACACTTTGCCTGGATTCCTTCAATGTGATCCTTGAAAGTGAGTTTTTTGTCATACGTTAAACCTAAGTACTTAGCTTGATCAGACCATGTCAATTTCAAGCCATTCAATTTGAGAATGTGATTATTGTTTGGTTTAAGAAAAGAAACTCTTGGCTTATGAGGAAAGATAATTAATTTCGTTTTTGCTGCATTTGGTTGATTTTCCATTTTGACAGATAATCACTGAAAATATTTAAACTTCTTTGTTCAGATCTCTCTTAGATTTCTACCTGTGGCTAACAGACTTGTGTCGTCACAGAATAGCGATTTCTGACAACCAACGGGTAGACTTGGAAGATCAGAAGTGAAAATATTATACAAGATTGAAGCTACGCTCGAACCCTGCGGAATACCGGCTCGTACGTGTAGCAATTCAGATTTGCAATTCTGATAGCTAACCTGAAGAGTACGATCAATTAAATAATTTTGAATCATTTTGATCAAATAAATAGGAAACTTTAAATCAGATATTTTTGCTATTAAACCTTTGTGCCAAACACTGTCGAATGCTTTTTCTATGTCTAGAAGAGCAACTCCAGTGGATAACCCAGAAGATTTATTTACTTTTAACATGTTCGTTACTCTGACAAGTTGATGAGTAGTTGAATGTTCATGACAAATCCAAACTGCTCTGTTAAAAAAATTGAATTCTCATTTATATGAGACATCATTCTCAACAAGATAATTTTTTCAAAAAGTTTACTGATAGAAGAAAGTAAGCTAATTGGTCGATAACTTGATGTTTCTGCTGGGTTTTTATCAGGTTTGAGGATAGGAATTACTTTAGCGTTCTTCCATCTTTTTGGGAAGTAAGCTAATGAAAAACACTTGTTGAAAATTTTAACCAGGAGTCTCAAGCAACATCGGGAAGATTTTTAATAAGAATATTAAAAATTCCATCATTACCAGGAGCCTTCATGTTTTTGAGTTTCCTAATAATTGATTTAATTTCATCAAAATTCGTCTCAATAATGTCATCTGGTGATAACACTTGGGTTGAAATATGATCATATTTCAGTGAGACTTCATTTTCAATAGGACTCACAACGTTCAAATTAAAATTGTGGACACTCTCGAACTGCTGAGCAAGTTTTTGAGCTTTTTCGCCATTCGTAAGAAGTATTTGATTTCCTTCCTTGAGAGCAGGAATTGGTTTCTGAGGTTTCTTAAGAACCTTAGAAAGTTTCCAGAAAGGTTTAGAATATGGTTTAATTTGTTCAACTTCTTTAGCGAAATTTTCATTCCGCAAAAGAGTAAATCTATGTTTAATTTCTTTTTGTAAATCCTTAACTATGTTTTTCATAGCAGGATCACGAGAACGTTGATATTGTCGTCGACGAACATTCCTCAACCGAATGAGCAGTTGAAAATTGTCATCGATGATAGGAGAATTTAATTTAGTTTGAGCTTTGGGAACTGAAAGATTTCTAGCTTCGATAATATAGTGATTCAAATTATCAATTGCTGTGTCGATGTCCGCAGAATTTCCTAAAATAGTTTCATGATCCACATGATTTTCAATGTGAGATCTGTAATCCAGCCAATTAGCTCTATGATAGTTGAATATAGGACTAATTGGATTAATTAAAGCTTCGTTGGAAAGTCTGAATGTTACAGGAAGATGATCTGAGTCAAAGTCAGCATGAGCAATCGGTTCACTACAAATGTGACTTTGATCCGCTAGAACCAGATCAATTGTAGACGGGTTTTTCACGGAAGAGAAACAAATCAGATTACTGGGATAAAGAACTGTGAAGTAACAATAAGATAGTTGATTATAAAGTATTTTGCCATTACGGTTATTTTTCCTGCAATTTCACTGGACATTTTAATTAGTCACCGGTGCATTGAAATGGTAAATATGCTCTAGCGATTAAATAAATTCCATGAATGGGTTCAACTTCGATTCACAAGCTTCCAATAAGTTTAGTATTGAAAGAAGGTGAAATTTGATGTTTAATTTACCGCTGGACGAAAATGGCAACTCCACCACCCATTGCAGTAAACCTGTCAAATCGATGAACCACATAATGTGGATTACTTTTCAATTTGACATTTGGTTTAAGAAAAGTTTTTGTCACAATGGCAATATGAATTTTGTGAACTTTGAGAAAATTATAAAATTCATCTTCACTCGATTTCAAAGATCGAGCATTCCAATTTAAAATATTCAAATAATTATTTAACCTCACTGTTAAATTTTAAATTCATTATAATATTATTTGCAAATTGCCATACAACTTGAAATGCTTCAAAAAGTGATGAAGTGGAATTTATTCGGATGATCATTTAAAAAAAGTTGATCTTATAGGTAGATCATTTTATTTTCCGTTATATCGCCTAAATCGACTTCGTTTAATGAAGCGAATGGCATTGAAGGAATATTTGTAGGTAGATGTCTAGCTGGTACACTAGTGTAACTGCCATTAGATGAAGATGACTTGGCTGATCTATCTATTAATAAATTGTTTTCGTTAGAAGATGAACTGAAAGGCGTTCCTGTTTTTTGTTTGTTTACATTAGAAGAATTAAATGGTAGTTGTCTACCTGTTACCAAAGCGTTACTGTCATTAGAAGAAGATGATGATGAGGTCGATCTACCTGTCAATAAATTGTTTTCGTTAGAAGACGAGTTGGAAGGCATATCTATTTTTTGTTTTAAATTCGAAGAAATAAGTGCCTTAGAATAATTAGGCGTGGCATTTGTAACGTTTTTTCATTTTCAGATAAGTTCTGTAAATTTAAAGTCGTTGATTTGACTTGTTGTCTAAGCGAACGAGCGTTTAAAATTTCTTCCCTTATAGGACGTTTCAAATAATTGGATTTATGATTTCCATCGCAAATTTATCAGTGGTTTCACTCATTGGACAAACGTCTTTCGAATGCGATTTACCACAATTCAAACACCGTTTATCCATAAGATAATTTTTGGTTCCATGGCCGAAGCCTTGGCAACGACGACATCGCGTTAAGTTTGAAATACGATTATGCCGTTTATAACATAATGTTCCCAATGAATTTTAATGTGGGAAATGAAACGTACTTTTTCTAAAGTTTTCAAATTGTTTACATCACTTCGATTGAAGTGTATTAGGTAAAGTTCATGGGAAATTCCAGAGCGTGGTTTAGAAGTACCATTCGCTCTTTTTTCATAAGTATTACTTGGGAAGGGGCAAAACCAAGCAATTCTTTTAGTTAATTTTTAATTTCATCAGTACTTTGATCATTTGATAAGCCTTTCAAGACAGCCTTGAAGGGTCTGTCTGATTTTATATCGAATGAATAAAACTTATGAAGTTTCTCGGACAAATACCGGATAAGACGTTCGTAATATTCCAATCCATCAACCAAGACTCGACATTCTCCTCTTCGTCCGATTTGAAATGAGACTTTTACTTCCGGGAGAAAAGTAGAAAGGTCAGTACGGAATGCTTTGAAGTCGGAAATCATCACCGTCACTGGTGGCATAGATTGATGTTTCTTCCCAGAACGACAAGCGTCCATTTTGGGAATTTTCAAAGAATTTTGTTCTATATCGCTACAATCGGATTCAGGAAGAAGCTCGTAAATATTGTTAGACGGCATAGGATCAACGGAAGAGAAGTCCGTCCGTTGTCTTTTATTTTTACATTCAGATTCTATAAGATCGTGAATGTTATTAGAAAAATGTTGAATAACGGATTGTGATTTATTCCGTATTGAATTATTTTTAGACTTAGGCTTGTTGCCTTTCCGGTTGAACGCAGGCATTTTTGAAATGAATGAAATTTTAAATTAAATTAACTAGGCTATATTAGTCTTCGATTAGACTTCTAGTTTGGAAAAGTCTTGATAAAGACTGATTTTGTGGTAGTTCGAAGAATAGTTCTTTGAATAGCTAGCCTTAAAAAAGGCTGATTAATTTCTTAGTCACTCAAATATCACTTTTTGTATAGCCTTGAGAAAGGCTTATTAATTGTTAGTCTTCAAAAAGTCTGTTAGTGATTTAGGTAGCCTTATCACCTTATGATTCAGGAACCGGAAGTCCGATTCGGATCAAATTCACGAATCCCGTATAAAACCATAAAACCTTTCATTTGAATTTGACTCTCCTCATCAATACTGTCCATACCATAGCACTTACAATTAGAGAATAATTATGAAAACATTCATGAGCAAAATTTGATTAAAATTTGAAAGCTACTTTAAAATTTATTGCGTATAAGGAGTGTATCGATAAGTAGTTTGCAATATTCAAACAGTTATTACTCTGAAATGGCTTAATTTCTTGCAGCTGTGTTGCGGTGACATGTTTGTTTACATGTCAATAACAGCTGCGCAATCGATTGGTTTCGGTACGGTTTATCGTTTCAACGGATCAAACTTCGGAACTCCCTGAAAACGTACAAGAAACAGAAGGTGCCGAAAAAGTCCCTGGTACAGCAAGTTCAGGCCAAAACAAGAGCGCGAAAACTGTATAACCGGATTCTACAGAATAAAGACGGATACATCCTGATCGACGACGAAACCTACGCCAAGGAAGACTCTTGAGCGCTGCCCGGACCGCAATATTATACGAAATCGGTGTACCATGACTTGGACGACGCTGACACCACGGTGGCGATGGAAAAGTTTGGGTATAAGGTGTTGGTCTGGCAAGCAATTTGTACCTGTGGTTTGCGGTCGTCGATTTTCTTCACGAAAGGCACAATTAACGCCTAGCTGTACGAGGAAGAATGTTTGAAGAAGAGAATGCTGCCACTGTACAGAAAGCATAAGGCTCCTCCTCTCTTCTGGTCGGATTTGGCTTCAGCCCACTACGCCAACTCCGTTCTGCAGTGGTTGTCAAAAAATAATGTACAATTCGTGGAAAAGGACATCAACCCACCGAACTGCCCGGATCTTCGGCCAATTGAAAGGTATTGGGCAATTGTCAAGTGACACTTTCGGAAGGAAGGTACAGTGTCCCAATACATGCAGGAGTTAAAAAAAAACTGGACAGCTGGCACCAGGAAAGTCACAAAAGTAACTTCGCGGAATTTAATGAAGAATGTCAAGTCCAAAGTGCGAGCGTTTCACAGAAACTAGGATTTTCTTCAATATGATCAGTGAAATGCATAAAAATGTAATTTTTCTACAATATATTAAAAACTGATGTCAAAATATGTTTTTTCTCGCTTTTTTATTCAATAATCAATTTTGCTAACTACTTTTCGATATACTCCTTATTGTAAACAAAAGTTACTATTTTATAACAATAAAACCTAAATAAAAATATAATCATGTTTTTCTAATATATCGTGGTTTTCGTCAATGAAACAAAAAATGATTTCATTAATTTCTCCGTGAAACATTGTGGAGAGGGTTCAAAAAATTGTGCACTAGCGGATGCCCCTCAGGAAGAGGTGACAAAAAAAGCCCTGATGCTAACAATTGTTACTTATATTTGGGCTAGTAATATTTTTCCCAGTATTTCACTAAAATTTCCGGTTTATACCCGGTGAAATCAAATTCCCGACTTTTTCCCGATTTTCCCGGTCACTTTCCATCCTGTAATCACCTCATTTAACCCCTCAACGCTCAAGGGAAATATGTTTCCCTTCTATAAAAAATCGTTATAGATTCTTCAATTACTATTAAATCGATGTTTTTTTACTGAATGTAAAATGTATTGAAAACTTATTTCCAAGACGACAAATGTGTTTCTGAACGAATAAGTAAAAAGAACTATCAATCTGCATCATCTTTATTGCACTAAAAAAGTTTGTGCAAAATGACGTATAGAAAATGAGGTGACAAAAAAAGCCCTGATGCTAACAATTGTTACTTATATTTGGGCTAGTAATATTTTTCCCAGTATTTCACTAAAATTTCCGGTTTATACCCGGTGAAATCAAATTCCCGACTTTTTCCCGATTTTCCCGGTCACTTTCCATCCTGTAATCACCTCATTTAACCCCTCAACGCTCAAGGGAAATATGTTTCCCTTCTATAAAAAATCGTTATAGATTCTTCAATTACTATTAAATCGATGTTTTTTTACTGAATGTAAAATGTATTGAAAACTTATTTCCAAGACGACAAATGTGTTTCTGAACGAATAAGTAAAAAGAACTATCAATCTGCATCATCTTTATTGCACTAAAAAAGTTTGTGCAAAATGACGTATAGAAAATAGAACACATAATAAATGTGTTATGTGCCACGTCCACAAGAACATGAAATCGTTTCGTAGAATGCCATAACTAACTATTTATTTTACTGTTTTGATATTTAAAGCAATTAAAGCGATGAATTAAATTACAACTCTTCTTATATTTATTTCTAAGAATCATAGGGAAAAATTTTCCCATGAAATTATAGGAAACTTATGCACCCTGCTATGTTTTTCTGGTGATATTCTCTTAATTTACACCCTCAACAGCTAAAATATTGTCTTGTACTGACATATTTCGTCCTGCACATCTTATGGTTGTAAAAAAGTTAATTCCACCCCAGAATTAAAATTTTTCATCCATAATTATATGTATCTTCACGTGAAGCATTAATATTATCGTTATTTTTTTAAATTTTCTTTGCAGGATACATCGCGGTCTCCCAGTGGCCTAAGTGATTACCACATACACAACAAAACACCCGATCCATCGAACCAACTGAGCCGGAATTGTTGAAATTATGCAAAATAATTGATTGTTACTGCTCATTGATCAACCTAGTTGTTACGTTGTGATACAACAATAGTACATGGTAGCATGGATAAAACAAAAATCATGGAAAAGTAAAACACAGAGCCGAAAAAAATAAATCCGTCACCGTCGTTGCCGCCCTCCGTCGTAGCCGCCCACACGCTGTATCTCTGTCACTAGAAAAGGCGGAAAAAAGTGTCAACAGTAGCAAGCGGAACTGATTTTATAACCTATCGTGCTGTGCACTATTTGCAAGTTCCGTTATTTTTTTAGTCCAATGTGGTTGAAAGGATTCTGAAAATAGTACTCCACCAAATGGGTTGAACTGAACGTGTGTTGGGATCGTTGGGCTATTTTTTTTATTGGTGGCTACTCAAAAAAAAATTCTGAACTCGGGATCCGACGAATTGATGCTTTGGAGGAAGGTCGCGGTAAAGAGAATATAATATGCGTTAAAAAAGAATTAAACAAGCATTAATTTTTAAGCTGTGAAGAGAAATTACGGGGAACGATAGTTCAACTTATCAGTCAGTCAGTCAGCGTGGAGCAAATAGTGAAACCAGTGGAGGGCAGTGCTTGGGGAAGTGTAATAAAAATAATTAAAATTTATACCGCTGTTAATGGTGGAAAAAATGCCACCAGTGTTGACACTGAAAAATAAAGCAAATGGATAACCATTATTGAAATCGTTGTTACGCTTCTCGCATGTTCAGTAGTGGCGGTTTACTTACATAGTAAAAATGTGCAAAAATATTTAAAGTAGATAAAAGCGAAATGAAACATTTGTAGTATCGAAAAGGGCCCCAGAGAAAGTTCGTGGAATTAATGATCTGCAAAATTATGTAAACGAAGCAGAAAAAAACGTGAAATCAAGAAGCTAACAAAATCAAGTGTCTCGTAAATCTGGCCCGAAAGTCGAAAGAATCGTTCGGAAAGGGAAATAAAATACCAGACCCGTGACGATAATGCTCATCCAAACATCCCTGCTCGGGCAGCAGGCAATTTAGACGGTGAAGGAAGGAACACGGTACTCTGCGAGGTGATTGTAATCAAGTTGGGCCGGTCTCAGGCGTTCCGAAGGTGACAGAATACGAAAACACTGGAGCTGAAGCTTGTCCTCCCACTTGATTTCGAAAATACGGACTGGAGGCACCGGACCAGTCATCAGATAGCTGCCAGTGGCAGCCCGAGGGAAGGCCGTAACAAAAAGGGAGGTGCCGTAAAAAACAGGTGAGATCATTTATTTCACTCTGGATGTCGGTTTCACCGATAACGGTGCCTACCGCTCACTGTCCTGCTGGCCGATTTTCTCCGGTTCCGGTCGGTCGTTCGTCGACGGAGATGGCACCGAAACGATCTGTCTTAGCGATGTGTACCGACTGCTTAAATGGGTATTGTAAAACGACAAACATGTACTGATCCGAAGTGGAAGCAAGATTAGCAGGTCTGATGGATGTGAAAAAATCTGCTGTGAAAAGTCAATTGTCGCTTTGTTTTGTCTTGAAATAGAATTCCATCATTTCGTAAAAAAAAGTTGCCTTTCCGACAGGTCAGTTTATACATTGTTGCTTTCAAATATTTCAAAATAGCTTCCAGTAAGCATAATTTCTGCCAACTGCAAGCAAATTCAATGATCATGAAATAGTATCTTTTATAGCTTTATTCGTGAAGGACAAAACAAACCATTTATAACACACGAAATGTGCTAAAAGTTTCCAAAATTGTCTGGCGTGTTAGTTTAATCCAGCTTTTCTCCCATTTCTATCACTTTTATCCTCATAATTAGACTTTCCGATAATGCCTATCAATGCTGAGCAGGCTTCACAAAACGGCCAATAAGAAAATTATCTCTCGGATTATGCTAATTGAGAATGCACAGATGATGCTTTTGGTAGGTTGTTTCGATGAAATCTGTTTCAAGCCACAAAATGGTCCGGTTTCCTGATAGTACATTGCCAGTTAGGTTTTCGAGGTCCTTTCAAGAGACAGTCTTGCTAAGGAAAACAATCAGATTATACGTTCTGGGGGAATCACAGTTCGTAAAGTGTTCTCTAATACTTAAATGTTTTGCCAACAATTGTGATTTCTCTTGTTGATAAAATCATGAATTATATCATTTGCATTTTGCTTTGTCTCTTTTCTGTATATATAAAATAAGGTTGGAAAAAGTGTATGTAGGAAACAGTCAGTGGGAAAATCATGATCAGAAAAAGTTCATTTCATAATCACTCGTAAAAAAAAACAGTTCAAGAGATTTTCTCAAAAAAACTCAGTGGCTGAAAAAATCACTTCCGTGATTTTAATTCATGAAACAAGCAACCACAAAACTTTGAACCTCGAAGTTCACAAGTGTAAGCGAAGCTTGATGACGAATTTTCACCCACAGCTATATCGATAAAGAGTCTTCGATGATATTTCGATGCTGAATTTTCACTACGCATCAGTTTGACACCGAAGTGATTCGTGCAAAATTGAATTATTATATTTTCATCAATAGAGACATGTCTAATGAATAAATTCGCAACTGAGAAATAATAATTGCGATATTTTCGATGCACGTTGGGTGGTAAATATGAACAATAATATTTTTTTCCACATTCCAAAAAGTGATTATATCAACGGAAGGCTGTTTCAATGCCAGTTGGTTGATTACACTGCACTATTTAGATTAAACCCCCCAAAAAACGCAATTTATCATGAGTTTGATTTCTAGAAGCAACAGGAGTGCAGCATTGTGCCTGTCTTAAGCACACAGCAGGCGCAGTGATTGAACTAGCGAAGCGATAGCCTGCGCTATTGTTAATTCTGCGTACGTTATTCAAGCTAAATTGGCCACCCTACGAACACTTAACATTTTCGGAAAGATTTAGTTTTTGTTTATCGGTGAATTTACTCATTATGTATTCTGCAAAGGGTTGAGATATAACGACAATTAAAATCCATTTCTCAAAAATCTTCTGTTCAAGGATCACATCAGCCATATTAAATGTGCGAATTCGCTAGTGAACTTTTCACAACAGTACCCTGTGAAATCAGTTTCAGTGAGAATCGCGTTTTCAAAAAATCAGTAGGTACTAATCTATTCTGCGGTGAGTTTTCTGATCGATGATTTTTTTTTTGTTTGAAAATCACTTGTGAAAAATTTCAGTCGCAATTTTCGAAATTTTGTATTTTTCCCACCACTGGTGGAAGATGTTCTATGGCATGCGTGAACCGCTTAACAGGGGTTTATTACATTGAGAAAATCCATCGAGAAAAAGTAGAAATTTTAGAAAATATTTTTGGTGTTGAACTGGAAATTTTCCACTCATTGCATGCTAGATCTTCGATGATTGTTTCGTGCGTATCGAGTTGTGCAAGGCTTGCCCGCTGGAGAGCAAAATATGAATACTACCCACCAAACAAATTTTACAGGTTACTTATGTCGTTTTCGCTTGATGCCAAACCTAACCCAGTTTCCACTCTAACTGCTGTCAAACCGTTTGTTTGAAACCAGTTTCGAACCTAGTTTCAACGCTGTTGAACTGAAAATCGAGTCAGTTTCGAACCTGGTTTTAATATTAGGTTTGCTTAAACCCTCGTTGCTAAGGGCGAAATCAACACAGTTTCGTGAAAAGTGTTTGTTTGATGAAACTACCCTGGGTCAGTTTCAGTTTTCTCAAGCGAAAACGACATTAAACACTCTTACTAATTTGTCAAGTGACGAAAAAATTTATTTTTAATTACTTAATGTTAGATTAGCATACATTTTACTGGTTTCGATTAAAACTTACATTCTGCTGAAGGTGCGGCTGTATGAATTTAAATGCACCTTTTACCAGCCAAGCAGATGTGTACTGCTGTGGCTCAGTCGATTAACAGTCGTACTTTGTGATCGAATGATTTACGGTTCAAGTCGCGGTGGTCGCTATATTTTTTTAAATGAATTTCATGTCATGAAATTTTTTACACAATATTAAATGTTCTTTCACGTAAATTTGCGTGAGCTGCGACGCTCCATTTATGTGCAAAAGATCACAGTGTTTTTTCGAAGTGTGTAAATTTTACTGAGCCTACTGATTTATGTGCTTTACTCTTTCGCACCGCATGCTCAAATAAGTATGGGTGCCAAATGAACAGCGCACGGATTTCCATTTTCCGGTATATGAGTTGTGTTAAATGCCTGCAAGTAAAATTTTATAATTACTATTAGAAAAATAAACGTGAATAACGTGGGTAGATTATTTTATGATTCGAGGTTTTCTTAAAATCCCACTGAAATCCCGCTGAAATTTTATTCAGAGACAATAGGATTGAGATGTGCAAATGACAAGTCAAATTATCACCATTAACTTAAACACCAAAACTCAACCTTATTGAGCAATTCCTTTTAAATTCGAGGGATGTTTTTTTTTTGTTAAAATTTGTTCTGGTCCGAAGAGGCGAATGACCTAAGATGTTAAAGCCTCTATAATTGAAATAAAAAAAAAAAAAACATTGCAAAATTTGCGTCATCAATTATAATCATAAACTGTATGTAAAAATTTAACCTCTTGAACTTCATTAACATTAGAGTAACTGTGCTACAAATAGTACATTGAATTGATAAATGAAATCAATTTGAAGTGAAATGTGAATATATTCTGGTACACAAGACCATAGTTGCTGTTGCGAGAAAGCGAAGCTTCTTGAAAATATTGTTTCATTTTACTTTCGAGCAAATACATTAATAGTAACTCTTTTCACCCTCAGCATCAATTATGGTTTGATACCTTCGAAGGATGCTTCGTATCTTTCACTTGCTCACAGACTATTTAGATTTTGTATTTTGCTTGGATTATTTCGAGACTTTTGATTTGCGAGCATGAAAAAATTGCTTCGAACTACTTCTGAAAAGTACAAAAAATAATCGAAAAAATTGAATGTACAGGCACCGAAAATACAGAGATTTCAGGAACAAGTGAAGAAAATACAGTACAGTTGATTGAGAATGGTTTCGGTCTATTTACATCTAATCTAATATTATTGCACTACAAAGTATGCATAAAGAACCGCAATTAAAGACTGATCAGTTCTATATGCCACTATAAAGCTGGTATATAACCATAAATTTATTCATTTTGAAGAGCAATCTCTTCTCTATGATTGCTTATAATATTTTGTGATTACATCTCGAAACAACCATGTCGTGACGTTTTTGATGAAGTTTATTTTTTCATAAGGTAAAACGGTAATCAGAACAGATTGGCTCAAATGCCACGTTACCCTTGTTGTATGGAGATTTATGCCTTGTCGCTAGATCTGTATTATCATCAGGGAAAGAAAAGACTAAAATGAAGGAGCTGGGTAATTTAGATACATGTAATCAAAAGTAAATTCGGCATCTATAGGATGCCGAACAATCTATTTTAACCTTTATAGGGATAGACTCTGGTCTTGATTATTGCTGCCGAACAGTTCGAACAGAAATCTTCTGTTTGTTTAGAAGATTTAGAGAGCCATCATCATTACTGCAGAAAAACAATCGTTTTCCTGCAACTGCCGGAGCCGTTCTCGAAACCTTCCATCTCACCGACTGAACTACTGGGTTCTGCCGATATATCCGCTTCAGAACATCATTCTCCGTCAATTTTTCCTCGAGATCCCAAGGAATAACGAAAGAAATCCTGTTCCCTGCATCAGAACAGTAAGGCTCTATCACAAACCTATTTTCGCCCGCCTGTTCGTTTATCATTTCGAGTTTCTGTCTGAACCAGGTCGAGTTGTCCTCGTTTTTCGGATGGAACCAGACAACCCCGAACCTGAGTCCGGAACCATCGAAATGAACGACTTAGGAGGTGTAGTAAAGAGGAAATTATTCAAAATCCTCAGCAGATTGCTCTTCAGATCCGTTGTAAACAATCCATCCAGCATACGAACCTAAAAACGTTCTGTTGAACTGGGTTCAGTGTCCTCGGAAGGAGATTTTGTACGGCCAGATGGTTTCTTACGGAGTCTTTTGTTTTGATTCCGTTCGGACTTTTTGCCTTTTGTCTTCTTCGCATTCGGATTTCTATCCGGTTTGGCTGGTGACGGCATACGTTTTTTTCCTTAAGGATTTCCCGAACTAGCATCACCAGGTGCCGTGAACCGATCACTCCGAGAATCAGACTCGCAGTTTTCGGGTTCCCGATTGGCAGGCGATGTAGCGCCGGAATTTCCAAAAAACCTGGATTGATTTCGTTTCCATCTTAAATTAAATAAATCTTCAAATTTTCTTAGAAAAATAGCTGGAATTACCAACTATTCGCTATGGCAGTTCGAAGTAAAAGAGAGATATAAAGCGATTTGGGAAAACAGGTAGGTGGGACGCCAACAAAATATGTTTTCCGTCAATAATTACATAAAGCAAAGCCTTGGTATTACATTCCTGTAGTGGAATTTGACCTTCTGTTTCAACAGACTTCGTAGCCGATTCAGAGTGTACAGAACCATTGCATGGCTAGTGCTACGATTCCACTGACACTACGAATCCTTCTAGGTCGGGGCTTGAACATACGACAACTGGTTTGTAAGACCAGCGCCCTATGCATTGAATCGCCAACCCGGGATCAATAAATACATGCAATTTACAATTTCACAAATCGATCACAAATTCGAACGATGGAACTTCTTTTTACAAAAAATCACACTGAAGAATAGTTATGCAGGCGTAACGTTATTCAGTACAAAAGAACGATAATAAAGCGTATTTAATTCTCACCGAAATGAATCCGTAAGACAGCAAAATTTGCCAAAGTAGAGGTGACGGTGTGAATAGTAAAAAAAGCAAAGTTTGACATCAAAAGGAAAATATCTTTCGGCCAACTTCGTTTCTCTCATTTATCATTAACAAAACTGAAATGGAGAGACGAGAAGTGAAAAGAAAAAAACTGCTCAGTATAGTAATTAAAACAGCAATTAATCTGTTATGTATTTATATAGCTTCTATGGCAGACATTTCTTCTTAAGTGGCCCCCAAATCTGAAAATTTTATTTTATCATAATTTATTGAAGTGCAGCTTCCTTTATTCAACCACTACCGCATACATATATCTGAGTGCTTTAGGAAAATGTTTAATTTATATCTCATTCTGATTGTGTTCAGAACATTCTCATAAGCTGTGCTGTCTAGTCGAAACCTTTGATTATTCGATATGCAATGATCTGGTTTTGGATTAGAATTGAATAAGAGAAATAAAAATATGATTTCAAAATTCACTGCTTCAAATATGAAAAGATGCTCTTCGTGGAAATTATTCCGTCTTTTTTGTTGCGTCTTTTTCCACGTTCTTGTTACTATATGTTTTCATCAGGAAAACTGAACTATTAAGAATTTCCTGACATAATAACATGGATGCAATTAATCAGTATTATAGCATTATAATTGTTCGATAATAGCACTAAATGGTTGTACATTCTATATTAGCTGTGATGCTACGTAACTCCCGTGTTCTTAAGGGATCAGGGTTATTTCACCGAAAGCCGTTTCGCCGATTGGGCCACTTCGCCGAATGTCATTTCGCCGAAAGCCATTCCACCGAAAGGGTCATTTCGCCGATTCCTACAACTGTCTTAATATTACGATTGAAATTGATTTAACATAAACACAAATGAATGATAATAAGTTAACGCCGTTTTGTTGACCTACAATTGTACTACTTGAATGAAGATTGATTCTTGTACTCTTGAATAATGACCGAAATGACATTTCGGCGAAATGACCCTTTCGGCGAAATGACCTATTCGGCGAAACGACTTTCGCCGAAACGACTTTCGGCAAAATGGCTTTCGGCAAAATGGCTTTCGGCGAAATGACCCGCTCCCGTTCTTAAGCACTCAAGTTTCAAATATGTGGACTAAACACAATGTTAAGGTTGCCACGAAACATCTACGTCGTATTAGTGTTGATTGCAAACGAGTTCAGTGCAATCGATCAATGCTTATGGTTACTTAGGATACGACATACAAATTTGTTTTGACATTAGATGAAATAAATTAATGACACAATTTCGGTATGTTCTGAACTGTATCTAACTGAGAACCATGTTAGTAGTCGTCTTTAGCATCCACTTGTCGATAGCCCATCGTTTTTCCAATGGTCGGAGTTGTTGGATAGACTCACGTCTTTGGTCATCACCTGAACGTTGTTCACGGCATTCGACTTCAAGGATTTTTTTCCTTATTGACAAGATGCTAATTCCCTCCAAAATAGAACGGAACAATTGTGTTGCTTGGAGAAACCTTGGAGTACCAACTCTTTAAGCCACAGAAACAGATATTTTTTTTACAAAGTCTGACAACTTAATTTGTTGGAAAATCTTTGCCACTTTTCTTCTACTGGTTTCCGTGTAATTAGGACGTGTATCATGCATTCAAACTTTGTCAGAATTTTCATGTAGGAAAGACCGGCGCTACAATTTGCAATTTGTGGTTTAGAATAAAAGATGCATCAGTTTTCTAACCAAGTCGCGATAAATTGATCAAGCCAAAATCCAACATTTTAGAAACTGCGGGACTATGGGGCTCAAAAGTTTCACACAAAAATGAAGAACAAATGTGGTAGGGCGCCAAATCTCAAGATACCTTAGAGAGAGCCAAAGTAAAGTAAATCGCTTTCGAAAGGATTGTCTGTTTATTTCAATCTTTCGTGAGATATAATTCTGCTCGCCGAAAATCTAGGTACTGACTCGAAATTTGACGTCCTGCTACACTAAAACCTCAATGTACGCGACTTTTTGTACGCATTTTATTTGAAATAACGCGATTTTTTATTTAATTTACGCGATGATCGCGAAAAAAAATATTTTTGCATTATGATGGAAATTTCAACTTATATACATATACAAGACAATCTAACATGCTTCAGGGAATTGAATATTGTGAAATGTACATTAATGAATTGTTCAGTTTCAAAGAATCTAAATAATATCGTGAGCATTCAAGAATTTTCTGGAAAGCTAATATTGTATATAATCACTTTTATATGGCTATTGAGTGCGGTATGTACTCGTAGTACTATTTTCAGAAAATTGACATACTGTGATAAGATCTGTAGAAGAACTTGCTCATCCAAAAGGCCTCTACCTCGGAAAAGGCCTCTACCAACGTAACCGATGATCCATCCGAAAACTTCCTGGAGTTAAGGCCTTAAGATTTACCAGTGTAACAAAGTGCATTAACGAACTTATCGTTCTCGATCTATATTCGTGATGCCACATGCGATCAATAGGACGATTGTGATTTCTCTAGCCCATCCAGGAGTTCAGGCCTTAAGGTCTATCAGTGTAACAATATTTATACATGCACAATGCACAATACAGATCTTAAGACCTGTTTTCACTGAAGTTCTTGGACGAGAAAAGATCTTCAGTGTTCCGAGTTCCGAGAAAAGATCAAAATACACAAGTAAGCAGCATGTAGCTCTACGACTATGAGCAGCATTCAAAAACAATACATAGACTACTGAATGCTCGTATAAATCTAAAGACCTGTTTTCACTGAAGTTCTTGGACGACTGGGAACCTATCTGGAACAGCTATAAATAGACAAGTAAGCAATGTGCAGCTCTAAAAGTATGAACCACAAACAAAAAAAGTATTAGCCGTTGTAGTTCTTGCTGTGACACTGAGTAGTTCCTAAAAATAATACTCCAAGGAGTTCATGAATCTTGGAACATCTTTTAGGCATAGTCTCAGAACATACTCAGAAGGTCCTCAGGTGCTAAAGCATTGGATGTAGTAGGATTGTTCATGATATTTACACTAAAACCAAATGATATTTGAAAAACCATTTTTTACGCGAAAAACTTGAAATAACGCGATGTTTTATTTAATTAACCCATCCCCAGCTCTACGCGTAAAATGAGGTTCCAATGTATACCCAATAATTTATGCACAAACTGACATTAAAGTCGTTATTGAAGACTATTTGATTGTTTTGCTATATATAATAAACGCTTTGCTTAAATTGTGGGGAACGTGCTATCTGAGTCATTATGTTCTGGGCCCTGTACAGACAATTTATTTTCGAGACGCAATCATAATTTTATTTTCCGCAGAATCGAAAACACTCAACAATTACTGCATTCAGCACGATGCGAACTTTTACAAGCACTAAAAAGGCCGTCGTTACGAAGGACAGAAATCAAATGTACCCAAAAAATTAAAAAAAAAGTCTGTTAAAAATGTGCACGTTTTGACATAAACACGATTGCTAACTGACGTCTGCTTGTCTCATGGAAGCACGTTTACAAAGTCAATCAATGTATCGAAATAGTTGCTGATTTATAAGATTTTTAAACTGTCCGATTCAACTCCGGTCTCCCCTACAACGAGACTAGTAAAAGTTTAGTTATTTTTCTTGAAATTTTTTTTCACATTTTCATCGAAGTAATTTTATTAAAAAATGTATTACAGCTTAATTCGACACAAACACTACCTAAATACAGGATTGCGCAAAGGATTCTGACACATTTTGTCCTCCGGTTACACTGGAACCCAACAAGGGAGGGAAAAACCGAACACGGCATTGAAAACTAGAAAACTACTGGTTCATTTTCGTCTAGTAGTTTTCCATCGTGGAGCACTAGAGTATCGCTCACCGCGTTTTTATTTATAGCTGGTTTTTGAAGAATCAGTCGTACGTTGGAACTATTTGTGAGTTTAAAAAACAGTTTCAAATTAAAACCAAAAATGTCGATGCCTTCGTGTAATACTGTGAAGCTGTGGGTGAAAATTTTTGTATGTCTGTGACCAAAATAAAACCTCCGGGCCACGTCTGGACAGTCCGGACACCAGAGAATGTTAAACGAGTTTGTTCCGCTCTTGTGACAGGTCCTGCGCGTTCTGGTTTCCATCGAATGGTGAAGAAAGATTTGTCGTTATAAGATTAATCATCATACAGCAGTTGAAACCGGTAGATTATGGAGCTCGTTTATCGTTCACGAACAAGTTACACCCAAACCTCCGTTTGCGAACACTTCTTTTACGTTACCTCTTTTTACCTAACTCTTTTTACGAACCAAATCCCAGATAACGTAAACTTTTTTTACGAACCAACTTCGTAAAAAGAGGTTTTTGCATCCAATCAAAACAATTGCCGGCTCCATGGAAATTACTACGATATGGGTATTTTCGAAACGGGATTGATGAGTAGATGACGGAAAACGATGTTTGAAGTGGTTCGGAAATCCAAGATGGCGTCTTTCGGTTCTTTGATATTGCCTAAAAACATTTAAAATATGGGTATTTCCGGGACGGGTTTGATGAGTATATACCGGGAAATTATGTTTGAAAGCGCTTCAAAAATCAAAATGGTGAGTTCAGTTGTATCGGTATTCTTTGACGATCATTACGATATGATTATATATCGTTTAAAAAGATGTTATGCTTCTGACAAAGGTGTTTCCTGCTAATAATTATTGTTTGAATATTGTACTATATTTTCGAAATGACCGTAACAAGTAGACCTCTAAACAGCTGTAATAATTTTATATTGTTATAGTTATATTGTATGCTTTCAATATTTTTTTGAACAACTGGAAGTCTCAATCTAATATTCAAGTGGTAAGAGTCAGTTAGACAACTGATTTTCTAACATTTATGAGCAATTCCAGAAATAAATAGCAGATAAACTGACAGGATAGACTTTCTCCGAATCGAATGAAACAATGTACACCTCTTCAGTATGGCAATCTCTTTTTCCTAATAAAGGAACCTTTTCGACTCAATATTAAATTTTAGAATGTCGAAATTTAAAACCGTAACTAGTCACTTCAAACATCGTTTTCCGTCATCTACTCATCAATCCTTTTCAGAAAATACCCACATTGTAAGGGTTTTTAAGGAATATCGACAAACCGGAAGTCTCCATCTTGGATTTCCGAACCACTTCAAACATCGTTTTCCGTTAACTACTCATCAATCCGTTACAGGTTGTAGAGAACCCCCGTGATTTTCAAACTCACGAATAGTTGTAAAGTACGACTGATTCTTCCAAAACGAGTTATAAATAAAAACCCGGTGAGCGACACTTCTGTGCTTCATGATGGAAATCTACTAGACGAAGAAAAACTTTCATTTTTCTACTTTCCGAAGCCTTGTGTCAGGTTTCAAACAAAATGTGTCAGGTTCCGTTGCGCAACCCTGTATATCAAGGTGTTCTTTAATTATCGTACAGGCCAGTTTGAGTCTCCAGTTAGAAGAATTGACTCGATATTTTTACATAAAATTAAGACTGTAGTAATTTCTAATGAAGAATATTCACTGCATAAAGTGCCCACGTTTTTTTTTATATTTTTGATCGAAATTCAGGAACGAAAACCTTCGTTTACAGGAGAAGTTCCCCTTAAAAATCCCTTTTTAGATAACATAACCTTTCAAGGAATGGAAGAGTTGAAGCACATTTCTATAAATTTTTAGTTAGTGATGTCGAAATGTGCGGAAACTTTACTAACAAATATTGAAAATTCTCAATAGCAATGTTCACACTTCCTGAGGCATCCTTTCAACTTGTCAATCATCCATTTTGCAGAAATATTTCCCATTTGAACAGCAGCATTTCTTCGATTCTTTGTAAGCCGATATCACAGAAAACGGTCGTTTGCGTGCGTGCGTGTGTGAACCATTCTATCTTCTCTTCACTTTTCACAAGCACTCGGTACACATCGTTAAAGACAATAATCGAGTGGCAGTTCAACCCACGATGACTCCTTTGCCACCGGTGACAAAGAAGGTCGGCATAGTCAGGTGACAGGTGACAGGTAAGCATACACCCCGTTAACAATCACCATAACACATACTGTCAGAAGTACGGTTGGTTCGTACTCGATAATGATGTAGCGCTATAAAAACTAAGCTGTATTGACTTCAAACCCTCTCCGACGGTTTTGAAAGGAGGGTGTGCACATTTCTCGAAAATTGTACAACGGTTAGGTAAGAAGTAACTTGGAAGTTGGGGATCACAATGGAACACAGTCGGAAACATGCATATATATGTCTACTTGTTTATTAAGTCTTTTGATAGCAGCTTTCGAAATAATAACGGCTTTCACGATGGTAGGTTAAATGAGCTCCGATGGAATGAATCGATATTCAAACACCCTGGCGTGGTCCGTAAAAGAAACATTAATCAAGATTATACTATGTATTCGGTATTCACCTGCAGCCAGTGGAAAATGATCGCCGAAATAAAATTTATCATTTTCGCTTTCAACAATGAGCACTTTGCTGCTGCTGCTGCTGCTAGGCGAAAACCGAATACTGAAACTGAAAGGGCGAAATCTTCTCCATTACATTTGGTATAGCCAAGTTCACCATTAGCACTCATAAAATTAAGCCATAAAGAAGGACGGCTCTCCGCAAAACGACCAGCAGCTCGAAGCAGAGCACGAACCAGGCGAAATTGCTTCCACGCGAAGGGCGCCACTTGGGCACCGCACCATCCGCTTTTGGCAGAAAAGGATGAGTGGGCAGCACATTGGAGCTACCTTTTACAACGAAACGTGACGGCTACGGTTTATGTTATGTTATTTATTCATTTATTTATTTATTTAGTCCCGACCATATACCACTCTCAGCATCGTCACCCCTCCCGAGCGTACCAACACCTCAGTCGAGTGCGGGAACGGAGTGCTTGCGGCAGACTAGCGGTTTGGTTTTTGCCCTAGTCCATCGAGCTTTATCTAGTTTTTATTGAGCACCACTGCTAAATATTTGTTTTTCCTAGACCTCCTAACAGCAAGGGACCAAAGTCCATCTACACAGCTGAGCGGTCGGTCGGCAATACTTTTAATTGCAATTATGCCACAAACAGATAAGTCACAAAGAATCTAAAACAGATTGCATGCTCAAAGGAATATAAATATAGGTTAGCTAGACTTTGGCATGTTTTCGTGACAGTTCACAAAACATTCTGATTGTCATAATGTAAACTGATGATATGTGCGTTTCAGGGTAGGGAATACTGTTCCTGTAATTAGCCGTTCGCAGTAACGAGGAAAGACATCATCGGTTATTAATATAATAGAACTGAAGTGAAATTATGACTTTTAATTTTTTTTATAAATTTTGTAATCCCAAATCAAAATACATTCAAAGCACTGTTGGTACTAAAAAACAGGGGCGCCGAGAGGGAAGGGGGGAAAATTTACCGTCTTCTTTATAAAATAATATTAAAAGTGATAGAACATTTGGCATGTGAGCGATTTTGTTAAGTTAAAGAAACCACTCATGTATAAGGGTCTATAATACTACCTTGATCAAAAAGTTACCGGAATTTATTCAGAAAATTAAATATACAACATTATTCATCAAAATCAATTGTATCCCTTTCAAAAGACTCCAACGCTTTATCCAATCCTCGAAACATTTTTGGTATTCAGTTTTCGGTATGCCCATCAGAGCCATCTGCTATTGTTCCATAATTTCATCTCGGGTGCTGAAACGCGTTCCACGGAGCGGTTTCCTTAGGCGACCGAATAGGAAAAAGTCGCAGAGAGCCAAATCAGGTGGATTCGGTGGTTGCTGAGAGGTATTCGTTTCGTTTTTAGTTAAATGTTCACGAATAACGATGGCATTGTGTGACGGTGCGTTATCGTAGTGCAAAATGGGGCTACCACGTTTGGCATAAAGCCGTTTGGCATAATACCGTTTGGCATAACGACATTTGGCATAATGGTTATTTGACATAATGGTCATTTGGCATAACAGTCATTTGGCATAAGAGATGCTGCTTAATAGAAATTGTTCTAATTTACTGCATTTTTAAAGGTCTAATGCGTCTACGCCTCATCGTTTTAATTGACCTGCTGTCCGACCTCGCTGCCGCTCGTTCGGACTGAACTAAGGGATAGCTCCTAGCTTTGGGTGATCCGGGCAAACGCCCGCAACTAGACAGAGGTGATTTCTGCGGGGGCGCTGCCGGTCTCTTTTAGCGAACACACAACACATTTGTAATTAATTAAAACACAGCACATTTGTAATTAATTAAAACTGTGAGCATCGCCATCTTTTTCGACTGCTCACAGACTCATGACCACTATTGAAACGTTCGTACCACTGATAGGGAGCGTATCATTTCGCCGAAAGCCATTTCGCCGAAAGTCGTTTCGCCGAATGGGTCATTTCGCCGAAAGTCGTTTCGCCGAAAGTCGTTTCGCCGAAAAGCCATTTCGCGGAAAGGGTCATTTTTCAGGGTCGAAAATATCTTTTTGTTTTTATATCTCCGCACATAACCGAAGCCAAGATGGCTCGGCGACACAAAGCAGGACCGCCATCGGAAGCGGCGGCCTCTTGCATATAAACCCGGTTCGTTTGCTCGGTCTACTCAAAGCTGGGTTTCTTTGTTTCAGTTAGGTCCGAACGAGCTGTAGCGAGGTCGGATAGCATACGAACAAAACGATGTGGCGAAGTCGCATTGGATATGCTTCCATCTGCACTCAGTTATCGGAAAATTCCGCAAACAATTGCCTGATAGGTACACTAATAAAGCCATCATGTTATGCTGGGAATTCCGTTCTGAGTATCATGAATAAACCTACAAAAATTATTCAAGTCTTTATCAGAATATCAGAAGCACGATTGTAGGTCAACAAAACGGGAGTAAAGACTGTCCCAGAAAGTATGGACGCACTTTGATTTCGCTGTAAAAAATTCACAAGTGTTAGATATTTGAATTTTATTCTATATACTGATAATATTAGACTACAACAAGAGAATATTATTCTCAACATTTGCTACTTAGCCATTGTAGACTAGTTGGCGCACCTTTTTGCGAACGTTCCTCATTAAATTCCGTACAGACTTCTTGGCGACAAGTTTTGACACTTTTCTCCAACCTTTTTCGAACTGTTGAATGGTCTCGGCTGCCGAGACATGTTTCCTGAGATGTGCTTTCGTTAATGCCCAAAATTCATCAATTGGTCGAAGTTGTGGGCAATTTGGTGGATTCATGTCTTTTGGGACGAAAGTGCCATTTTTAGTAGTATACCATTCTACTGTTGATTTCGAGTAGTGGCAAGAAGCAAGATCTAGCCAGAAGACAACAGGATCCTTGTGGCTTCGAATCATGGGTAGAAGTCGTTTTTGTAAACATTCCTTGATGTATATTTCTCTGTTCATTGAAGCAGTGGTGATGAGGGGTTTCGAAATCTTACCGCAGCTGCAAATTGCTTGCCAGACCATAGCTTTTTTATCAAATTTTTCGACTTCAATCGATGTCTCGGACAGGTTCAACACTTGCCCTTCTCGCACCGTATAATATTGTGGTCCCGGCAAGGATTTGTCATCGAGTTTCACGTAGGTTTCGTCGTCCATGATTATGCAGTTCAAATTTCCAGCAAGAATCGTATTGTACAACTTTCGAACCCTCGGCCTGATCGATGGCGACATAGCTAGTCCAACGTTACTCATCCGCATAAACCTCTACGCACCTGAAAGATCACTTCGCCAGCGGAACATCCTGTCTCTTGAACCACGCAATAGAATGTATGGACAACATGAGCCTTTTCGGACAGTTTGTATGCGGTTCAACGAATTCTCTCAACTATTCGATTTTAATGTGTCGTCAACCGTGTTTCATAAACGTTTACTTGACAATTTCCACATAGCGAATAGCGATAGTTAGGTTTAGTTTTTAAATTTTAATTGTTTGTTTTTATTCATTAAGACAACATATGTCAGATGAAGCTATACAAATATACCAATATACCAATATATACCAACTAATATGACTTACCAATTGGTATAGTTTTGGTGCATATTAAGAAGATTTTTTCTGTTCTTTACGAGTCAAAACAAGGGGATCATTAGAACCACTCCTTCTCATGCTATTTATGAGTTATCTATGCAGTAAATTGTCGTCATTTGAAGTAATGTATGTATAGGAGGAATTTTGTGCTCTACAAATGGGCATTGAAAGGGTCTTATACATATCTGATAAAAAAAGAACCCAGTTTGGTTTTGTTAATGCAAAGCCTAAGCAGTTTTTGGAGTCATCGAACTCAAGAATTTAACTGTGTATATTTTCTATATATTGCTTACACTTCACTGGTACGCAGAATTTCAGGATACGGTGTTACGAGCGCTCTCATTAACCAATACACTTTGGAAAATAGACAAATATAGCTTCAGCGAATCTTGGTTTTTGATTCACTAACTAATAATAAAGATTTCCTTATGCTATTGGAACAAAGACCTTAACGTTCTATAAAAAACAAAATCAGCAGTCGTATTGTAGGGTAGTTAAACAGTCGTTCTACAATTATTCGAACTTATCAGTCTTTATTAAGACTACCAAAAAATCAGTCTTTATCAAGACTTTTCCAAACTAGGAGTCTAATCGAAGACTAATTTAGCCTAGTTAATTTAATTTCAAATTTCATTCATTCCAAAAATGCCTGCGTCCAACCGGAGAGGCAACAAGTCTTAGGCTAAAAATAATTCAATACGGAATAAATCACAATCCGTTATTCAACATTTTTCTAATAACATTCACGATCTTATAGAATCTGAATGTAAAAATAAAGAACAACGGACGGACTTCCCTTCCGTTGATTCTATGCCGTCTAACAATATTTACGAGATTCTTCCTGAATCCGGTTGTAGCGACATAGAAGAAAATTCTTCAAAAATTCCCAAAATGGACGCTTGTCGTTCTGGGAAAAAACAACAATCTATGCCACCAATGACGGTGATGATTTTTCAAAGCATTCCGTACTGAGCATTCTACTTTTCTCCCGGAAGTAAAAGTCTCATTTCAAATCGGACGAAGAGGAGAATGTCGAGTCTTGGTTGGTGGATTGGAAGATTACGAACGTCTTATTCGATATTTGTCCGAGAAACTTCATAAATTTTATTCATATGATATAAAATCAGACAGACCTTTCAAGGCTGTCTTGAAAGGCTTATCAAATGATCAAAGTACTGATGAAATTAAAAATGAACTAAAAGAATTGCTTGGTTTTACCCCTTCCCAAGTATTACTTAAGAAAAAAAGAGCGAATGGTACTTCTAAACCACGCTCTGGAATTTCCCATGAACTTTACCTAATACACTTCAATCAAAGTGATGTAAACAATTTGAAAGCTTTAGAAAAAGTACGTTTCATTTCCCACATTAAAATTCATTGGGAACATTATAAACGGCATAGTAGTATTGCAAACTTAACGCGATGTCGTCGTTGCCAAGGCTTCGGCCATGGAATAAAAAATTGTCATATGAATATACAGTGTTTGAATTGTGGTTTCGAAAGACGTTTGTCCAATGAATTAAACCACTGGTAAATTTTCATGTTCAAATTGCGATGGAAATCATAAATCCAATTATTTAAAATGTCCTGTCAAGGAACAAATTTTTAACGCTCGTTCGCCTAATTCTTCTAAGGCACTTATTTCTTCGAATTTAAAACAAAAAAACCCTTCTTAATCCACCTAGTGGTGTGATAATGCCTTTCTCTTCTTTCATAACAGTCTCATGAAAATATGTTTCATACTTTTATTAAATAATTTTGGATACTAATTTTGACACCAATTGATTCAGATTGATTCGAATAGTGTTTATGTCACACAGTCAGCATCATTTTTCCAAACTAGTGCTTGACATTTGCGTTGCCTATGTGTAATCAGTGATGCTAATCTAAAATAGCCTTCTTAGTCCACTTAGTGGAATTTTCATATATCTTGAAAAATCACCATAGGGGGGAGTACATGAAATTTTCGAAATCGAAAAAAATTTTTTGATGCCAAAAGGCTTAGAATTGCATGAAACGTCGAGATTTAGTGTCATCTCGGAAAATTTTTTTTTGAAGAAATCGACTTTTTGGGACTTAGAAAAAATATGAAAATTTTTCTAAGTCCCAGAAAGTTGATTTTTTCAAAAAAATTTTTTTTGGAGATGACACTAAATTTCGATGTTTCATGCAGTTTTAAGAGTTTCGGCATCAAAAACAAATTTCATGTACTCTCCCCTATGGTGCTTTTTCAAGATCGAAAATTGTCAAACCTTTACCACCGGGCAGCACCCCTTAAGCATGTCCGATTTGGGTCAAATTTTGCATGAAGGCTTTTTTCGAGGTGCTTAAACTTTTAAGCACTAGAACTTAACGAAAATAGAGTTGATCCCAAAATTTTGGCACCCTTATATATATAAGAGCGGTAAAAATCAACGTGTTTTGTCGGTTACGTCACTTATACCGTCATATATCTGGAACCAAAAGTCACAACCATTTGATCTTCGAACTTGATCAACGGACCGACAGTAGCTTTCAAACGAGCCCAAGTTTGTCAAAATCGGATCAGCCATCTCTGAGAAAATTAGGCGCGTTCAAATACAACGCTTTTTGTCGGTTACGTCACTTATACAATCATATCTCCGGAAACAAAAGTCACAGCCATTTGATCTTCGAACTTGATCAATGGCCCGACAGTAGCTTTCAAACGAGCCCAAGTTTGTTAAAATCGGTTCAGCCATCTCTGAGAAAATTGAGCGCGTTCAAATATCTTCGAAAAGTGCACACACATACACACATACACACACACATACACACACACACACACACACACACACACACACAGACATTTTCCGATCTCGACGAACTGAGTCGAATGGTATATAACACTATGGGTCTTCGGGGCTCCGTTCGAAAGTCGGTTTTTCCAGCAATTCTAATACCTTTCTATAGAGAAAGGCAAAACAGGTATGCCTGCCAATTCGTCTTCTAACGAAAACAATTTATTGACATGTAGATCGACCTCGTCAGCATCTTCTTCTAATGTCAGTTATGCTAGTATAACAGGTAGAAATCTACCACTCAATTCTTCTAATGTAAATAATCAAAACACAGCCTTGCAGTTCATCTTCTAACGAAAACAATTTATTAATAGGTAGATCGGCCAAATCAACTTCTTCTAATGGCAATTTACCTACCAATATTCCTTCAATGCCATTCGCTTCTTTAAATGAAGTCGATATAGGCGATATAACTGAAAAAAAATGATCTACCTACAAGATCAACTTTTTCAAATGATCATCCGAATGAATTCGACTTCATCACTTTTTGATGCTTTTCAAATCGGATGGCAATTTGCAAATAATATTATAATGAATTTAAAATTTAACAGTGATGTTAAATAAATATTTGAATATTTTAAATTGGAATGCTCGATCTTTAAATTCAAGGGAAGATTTCATCTTTATAATTTTCTCAAAGTTCACAAAATTCATATTGCCATTGTGACAGAAACTTTTCTTAAACCAAATGTCAAATTGAAAAGTAATCCACATTATGTGGTTCATCGATTTGACAGGTTTACTGGAATGGGTGGTGGAGTTGTCATTTTTGTCCAACGGCAAATTAAACATCGAATTTTACCTTCTTTCAATACTAAAGTTATTGAAGGCTTAGGAATCGAAGTTGAAACCATTCATGAAACTTACTTCATCGCTGGAGCATATTTGCCATTTCAATGCACCGGCGAACAATTAAAATTCTTTAAATGCGATTTGCAAAAACTCACAAGATATCGACCGAAATTTTTCGTAATAGGGGACTTAAATGCTAAACATGTCCAGTGGAATTGTAGGCAAAATAACAGTAATGGTAAAATACTTCATAATCAACTCTCAGCTGGTTACTTCACAGTTCTTCATCCCAGTAATCCGACTTGTTTCTCTTCCGTGAAAAACCCGTCTACAATTGATCTGGTTCTAACAGATTAAAGTCACATTTGTAATGATCCGATTGCACATGCTGACTTTGACTCAGATCATCTTCCTGTAACATTCAGACTTTCCAACGAAGCTTTAATTAATCCAATTAGTTCAACTATCATAGAGCTAATTGGTTAGATTACATATCTCACATTGAAAATCATGTGGATCATGAAACTATTTTAGAAAATTCTGCGGACATCGACACAGCAATTGATAATTTGAATCATTACATTACCGAAGCTAGAAATTTTTCAGTTCCCAAAGCTCAAACTAAATTAAATTCTCCTATCATCGATGACAATCTTCAACTGATCATTCGGTTGAAGAATGTTCGTCGACGACAATATCAACGTTCTCGTGATCCTGCTGTGAAAAACATAGTTAAGGATTTACAAAAAGAAATTAAACATAGATTTACTCTTTTGCGAAATGAAAATTTCGCTAAAGAAGTTGAACAAATTAAACCATATTCTAAACCTTTCTGGAAACTTTTTAAGGTTTTTAAGAAACCTCAGAAACCAATTCCTGCTCTCAAGGAAGGAAATCAAATACTTCTTACAAATGGCGAAAAAGCTCAAAAACATGCTCAGCAGTTCGAGAGTGTCCACAATTCTAATTTGAACGTTGTGAGTCCTATTGAAAACAAAGTCTCACTGAAATATGCTCATATTTCAACCCAGCTGTTATCACAAGATGACATTATTAAGACGAATTTTGATGAAATTAAATCAATTATTAGGAAACTTAAAAACATGAAGGCTCCTGGTAATGATGGAATTTTCAATTTTTTACCAGAGCAGTTTGGATTTGTCATGAACATTCAACTACTCATCAACTTGTCAGAGTAACGAACATGATAAAAGTAAATAAATCTTCTGGGTTATCCACTGGAGTTGCTCTTCTAGACATAGAAAAAGCATTCGACAGTGTTTGGCACAAAGGTTTAATAGCAAAAATGTCTAATTTCCAGTTTCCCTTTTATTTGATCAAAATGATTCAAAATTATTTAATTGATCGTACTTCTCAGGTTAGCTAACAGAATTGTAAATCTGAATTGCTACCCGAACGAGCCGGTGTTCCGCAGGGTTCGAGCGTAGCTCCAATCTTGTATAATATTTTCACTTCTGATCTTCCAAATCTACCCGTTGGTTGTCAGAAATCGCTATTCTGTGACGACACAAGTCTGTTAGCCACAGGTAGAAATCAAAGAGTGATCTGCAGTCACCTTCAAAGAAGTTTAAATATTTTCAGTGATTATCTGTCAAAAAGGAAAATTAAACCAAATGCAGCAAAAACGCAATTAATTATCTTTCCTCATAAGCCAAGAGCTTCTTTTCTTAAACCAAACAATAATCACATTCTCAAATTGAATGGCTTGGAATTTACATGGTCTGATCAAGCTAAATACTTAGGTTTAACGTATGACAAACAACTCACTTTCAAGGATCACATTGAAGGAATCCAGGCAAAGTGTAATAAATATATTAAATGTTTATATCCTCTTATTAACAGAAATTCTAAGCTCTGTCTAAAAAACAAGTTGTTAATTTATAAACAAATTTTCAGACCAGCCATGCTTTATGCAGTACCAATTTGGTCAAGTTGTTGTTCCACCAGGAAGAAAACGCTTCAAAGGATTCAGAATAAAATTCTGAAAATGATGTTGTAGCGTCCTCCCTGGTTTAGTACAAATGAGTTACACAGACTCACAAATATAGAACCATTAGATGTAATATCACATAATTTTATAAGCAAATTTTGACAAAAATCGATGCAATCTTCAATTGAATCGATTCGCTCTCTGTATTAGTTAGTAAGTTACTATATAAGTTCATTTTCCCCATTACACAATCCAAGTAGGTTTAGAATTTTCCCTACACAAAAATCTCAGAATTGCGGAAGCAAATGATGTCTTCATGGTAATAACCAAATCATATATATATATATAACAGGGCTGAAAAGTCACCACTTGTGGCTGAACACCCAATTTAAATCTTAATAATTTAATTTTAACTCATATTCCAATAAATAGTTATTTAAAAAAAAAAAAAAAAAACATAATTGAAAAGAATTTTTCCCTTTTTTCTTTCGTTGCTTCAGTTGGCGGTATAAAATAACGCTTGATCCACTACTTCCGGAGTCGAAAGTCGGATCCAGATGAAAATCAGGAATTTCATACGGAACCATAAAATCTTCTACTTGGACCTTAGTTCGTGCACTTCGGTTAAACCATCTCTGAGAAAATAGACTCAGTTCCGTTTTGGCAAATTTGAACAATATTTTCGGTACTTCTGAAATCGGAAACCAGGATAGCCGGAGTTAAATTGATAAGCCGTCTACTAACAATGACTATCAATTGGAATAGTTTCGAGCCCAGTTAAGTTTTTTTTACGTTTTTTGCTTCACCGCTTTAAGTAACGATATAAAATTTTTAACACTCTTCACCCGGTAACTCCGGTACCGAAAGTCGTATTCGGATGAAATTCTTATGTGTTGTAAAGTTTTTTTTTCTAAATCTAAAGAAGCTTTTTAGAGTAATTCATTGACATTTTTTATTCTTTCGGTTGCACTTATCGTTTTACCAAAATCACTCACCAGTAGTAGACATTCGTAGCCACACCGTGTTTCTGGTTTGAATATGCGGGTAGCCACACCGTGTTTCTGGTTTGAATTATGGGTTTGAAAACACAACCGAGTCCATCAGTACCGTAAATACATGAAAAAGGGGTTTTCAATCGATTTGAATAACGCGATTGAAAATCCCTTTTTCATGTGTTTACGGTGCTGATGGACTCGCTTGTGTTTTCAAACCCAGACTTTGGTGTTGGTTTTCGCTTTCTTTATAGCGTGTACGAAGTCGAACAAGGCACGTTGTGTGCATCGTTGGTATAGGCGAGTTGTGTTTTCTTCTTCCGTGCCAGCACGTACCGGTTTTGTGTCATTATTATAGAATGTTTTAACACTCATCGCTCTGTAATTGCAGAACCGTAAGTCGGATCTGGATAAAATTTTTCAGTAGCTATGGATACAATGTGAGCTCAAATTTAAATCATTTTTAAATTTAAATTTAAATTAATTTTAATTTAAATTTGTGAAAACCATTTCAAGCATCGCTGAGAAATCGAAGTGAGTTCTACGTTTGAAGTTTTTCTTAAATACTTTCGGTGCTTCCAGCCCCGCCTAAATGAAATGTTTGCATCAAATGGATTCATACGTTACAGAAAATCTTTCGATCCCTTGCAATTGGCAAGCAATCGATGCGTATTTAGTTTATGTTCTTCAGTTTTGTATGAATTGTTAACATTTTCCAATCCTACCAATACTCGAGGTTGCATTTAATGTATTTCGAATATTTTTTCCTAGATACGTTCCTGCACAAACACAAACTCAAACAAGTTTACAATTGAAAGTCACACTAAGGGCTTAGATACACTTCAGCAATAGGACGTCAAGGAATTATTACCTACAAACCGATGCGCACTCTCTCATTCTACTCCTACCGCAGAAGGCGATAGCGCCCAGTCCACACCGTGCTATTAACATGAATAGACATAAGGGAAGGCATGAGATAGGAACTAGTAAGCACTTAGTTATCTCGCCTTTTGATGATCAATAACAGATAAAACTAACGCTTCGAGATTCCCTATATTTCCCTACATAATTTCACATAACAATAGAATAGGTATGCTTTATTCAAGAATCGAAACTATTTTGCTAGCATACAGAATATCAAAAAATGAGAAAGCTTTCTAATATGCTACTTCATTTTGTTAACAAGACAATCCTTACTGTAAAATCGAATGCAAAACGTATTTAATTCATCCAGTAGCGAGATGATATTTCTTTGCCTTTCTCATATAGAAAGGCTCTGGAATCACTGTGAAAACCGACTTTCGAGTTTGGATTCAGACTAATGGTTCCATAACCTGCTATTGAATTTCATCTGGATTCGACTTTCGGTTTCGGAGTTATTGTGAAAGGTTCCGGAATAACATGCTGATCAGTATAGAAATTTAGTTTTCAGGAGCGTTTTTCCTACATGGCACAGAAAAAGCGAGCAAAATATTTATAACTAGCCGTATAATTCATCAATTGAACTGATTCAGTTGATAGTTTATAGTTGATAACCAAATGCACTGATTTTGGGTGTACCGGATCTTCGTTTCCGTTTCTGGAAGTACCGAAAAATATATCGTGTACTCCAAGCCAGAAATCACTCTAAATTATCAGAAACGGCTGGACCAATTCTCACAAACTTAGATTCAAATGAAACGTATTATGTTCCCATAAAATTACTGAAGTTTATTTTAAAATTTATAACTTCATGTAGATCGAAAATCCAAACGAAAACGAAGAATAACTTTAAACTTGACTTAAAACATTTTATGAATTGAAAAGGTGTGTATGAACTAACTTTTTTGTTCCTAGTCAAGATTCATATAATTTTTTTTCAAGAATCCCTTAGTAATATTTTGACTTAGCACACTTTCATACTGTGCAGTTCGATTTGGTGTGAACTGTGCAATAGTATCGTATAAATGTTTAATGAGACTTTTAAATGATCGAAGAAGACACTAATAGGAGGATAGGTTTTGTCTGTTGTTATAGAAATATAATAGAATTTCAGGAAAAACGACGTTTGATCGGAGCTCCGGAGACCCCTAGTGTTAAGTACCATTCGACTCAGCTCAACGAAATCGGAAAATCTCTGTGTTTATGCAGTTTTCAAAGATTTTTCTACGCTCGATTCTCTCGGAGATGCATTGGAAAGTCTACGAAAGTCTACGAGGGGGGAGGAGGCATTAAAAATACCAGATTTTGATCTACTTGGTTTATGAACGGTTCCTTAACTAAGAATGAATGTGAAACTGAGATATGTACAAAAATTGAATTACAAACGCTTTCGGAAATATAGTTCATCGAATTTACTGTGTCTTTTTCTGGTGTTTCGTGGAATACTTTTCTCACATATCAGCTCAAGCCCGTTTATTATGTATCTAGAAGTTGTCTCCATACAGCTCCGACTATGACCACTCTTTCTCTTAACCTTTCGAATCACATTCAAGAACCATTTTTAAATGTTTGCCGTCTGTTATCCTGATGGCATGCCCTGCCGATCGTAGCTGTCCAATTTCAGCTGGACGAAGGTGGATCTCCAAGCAGCTGTTGAAAACCTTTGTTTATACACCTTTGATTAATTTCTTATGGTGACGTATTACTTTTCTTGTATCCTTATCCGCTTTTATAAATGAATGAATACACGAATTCATGAACCACCACGATATCGTCACCATTTCACATCATTTGAGTAGGAAGGTGTTATATTTTAAATCCTTTCCCTCTCATACATTTTGTTTCGACGCAATTACTGTCAGTCCGATCTCAGTTTGATTAATCCGTCTTTATGAGATTGAGCCGTTTGACTTTAGCTGTCTTGTTGAGCAATTTCAGGAAACTTGACTATTCATACCATGTGATACAGAACGTCGACGAACATTTTACTTTAAAACTGATAGTTTTTTTAAATTTCGCTGATTTCGAATTTTTCTTAATTTTGCGCTTGGTATCTAGGAATACTTTTTTCTGCAAAATAACTATAATTTAATTGTCATTTACAATATTTTTACTAAATATAGTTATTATTTGATTTGAATAAAATAAATGTAAAATGACTTATCAGTTCAAAAAACTTTAAAACGTATATTAAAACCTAAATATTTGTCAATTCATTAGTTCTGATTCATGTTTCTCTCACTGGTTCTTCCTTATGAAAATTCTTTCTTAAGCCCTGAGCTCAAGTTGTAGATGGAAATGCAAGGTATTTAGTTCTAAGAGCATGTGATATGATTTTAGAACTAAAAACCATGCGTCTCCCACATATGATGACAATTTGATGGGGACGCATGGTTTTCCGAATGATTAATTTTTTTAAAGTCTGATTTTATACCCATCCATATTTTTAAAAAATCTGAAAAAAATACAGTACTCATGAATGATTGAGTGATGTAAAATCTAGAGTGGTACCAAAATTGTAACTGGTATTAAAATATATTCGAAAATTTTGAACATTTTTTTTCACATGAAAACATTTTGAAAAATTCTGAAAAAATCAGAAAGGAATTATGGGAATTCCTAAAATATTCCTGATTTTTTTTTTCAATTTTTTTGTTTAAGAAATTTTTGAAAAATTTAAATAAAATGAAAATCAGAACAACCTCCTTAACTCCACCAATGAGGCAGTTAGAGCGGTAAAATTTTCTGAAAATCATCTCTAAGATAAACTTTTTCAAATAGCGTATGTCAATTTTTTCCTGTTTGGGGGCAGTTTTTATATGCAAACCGGGCTACACCCTTACTGAGCAATCCCAGAAATTTACTACAGAAAATAAAGCAAAACTATGATCGAGTTGCTCTGATTTTAATGAAACTTTCGACATGTTTTCTAATCATTTTGCACGTATTGAAATACCATATTCTACACAAGACTGATTTTCAAAACGGGCGGATGTGATATGGTATGCAAAGCTTTGTATCTCGGA
The DNA here is from genome assembly GCF_030247185.1 of Malaya genurostris. Lineage (NCBI taxonomy): Eukaryota > Metazoa > Arthropoda > Insecta > Diptera > Culicidae > Malaya > Malaya genurostris. The sequence goes on along the minus strand of NC_080571.1, from coordinate 229,518,063 downwards.
AAGTGTCAGCTATACCAACATGGAGTTCAAGAAGAAATTGTAGGAAATCGATTGGGCACTCTTAATAAAAATTATGGATAGAGTTACTGTGTAGCAGACCCTGTCAGCTTGGAGCTGAATAAATCTTCAGTTCAGCTACGCCATCGCACGGAATCACATTCAACATATCATGTCAGTTCTATGGGTGCGCAGTGCTGCTATTTTGGCACGCACGAATTTGACATTTCTCTTCCATACTTCTATGTACCAGATAGGATCCGGACTCGCATGAGGGCGCCATGTTCGTATAAAAGTATGTTGCCAATGATTTGTTCGGGAAATGTGAGAGGTGCATATCTTGTTAATATGATGTCTTTGTGTGTAGATAATAAGCAAAATACAATCGCCTTTGCCTGAGTCATCAGTGAAATTAGTCAGTATTACGATAAGACTGTGGGTAATGCTATCATGAAAGTCTCCATAACAAAACCTTAATGCAGAAATCATGTCCCCAGATGAAGATTTTTCTTCGTTATTCACTCCCACTGTCATACGCCAAAACCAATAAACTTCGAAGTAAAACTAATTTCACCTTTGTTCTCAGCTTCGGTCTCTTCCGGCCCCGGTATAATTAGTCTTATCAACTTCTTAATCAACGTCAAAATTTAATTAATGCGGAATTCTAATGGCACCAAAGTTTCGTTCACGGTTCGCACCAACAGACAAGAGTCCCATTCGACCGAGAAAATCTCTTCACATATCAGCAAACCGTATTCCAGGTTCCAACTAATCAGACACCTGCAAAGCTATAGATCTCTACTGTGTATACTAAAGGGTGATTTTTTAAGAGCTTGAGAACTTTTTTAAACAATAAAACGCATAAAATTTGCAAAATCTCATCGGTTCTTTATTTTAAACGTTAGATTGGTACATGACATTTACTTTTTGAAGATAATTTCATTTAAATGTTGACCGCGGCTGCGTCTTAGGTGGTCCAATTTTGGGCAACTTTTTCGAGCATTTCGGCCGGAATAGCCCGAATTTCTTCGGAAATGTTGTCTTCCAAAGCTGGAATAGTTACTGGCTTATTTCTGTAGACTTGACGTAGCCCCACAAAAAATAGTCTAAAGGCGTCAAATCGCATGATCTTGGTGGCCAACTTACCGGTCCATTTCTTGAGATGAATTGTTCTCCGAAGTTTTCCCTCAAAATGGCCATAGAATCGCGAGCTGTGTGGCATGTAGCACCATCTTGTTGAAACCACATGTCAACCAAGTTCAGTTCTTCCATTTTTGGCAACAAAAAGTTTGTTAGCATCGAACGATAGCGATCGCCATTCACTGTAACGTTGCGTCCAACAGCATCTTTGAAAAAATACGGTCCAATGATTCCACCAGCGTACAAACCACACCAAACAGTACATTTTTCGGGATGCATGGGCAGTTCTTGAACGGCTTCTGGTTGCTCTTCACTCCAAATGCGGCAATTTTGCTTATTTACGTAGCCATTCAACCAGAAATGAGCCTCATCGCTGAACAAAATTTGTCGATAAAAAAGCGGATTTTCCGAATGGACCACCTAAGACGCAGCCGCGGTCAACATTTAAATGAAATTATCTTCAAAAAGTAAATGTCATGTACCAATATAACGTTTAAAATAAAGAACCGATGAGATTTTGCAAATTTTATGCGTTTTATTGTTTAAAAAAGTTCTCAAGCTCTTAAAAAATCACCCTTTATATTCGATTTCCAATTCATTTCCTCACTGAACACCAAATTCAAGGCACAAATCTCCAAATATCAAGGGGAACGTGCCATTTGAGCCAATTTGTTCTGATTCTGATTCCTGCATTGCTTGAAAAGCTCATGGAAGAAGAAAAAATAAAATGATTGAAGATGGGTTCAAAATAAAAATAAAACAACCCCAAAACCGGGGCAGACGGAACCACTCAATTATTCGATTGTCGACTGTTGGTAGGTAGATGCATGCGAGTGTAAATTTAATGCTGAAAGGTTTCCATCATCGCCGCCATCAGCAGCCGGCAAACAAATAAGTGACCGCCGTAGTCGATCACCAGTAAGGATAATTGAATTATAGGAAGCAGTCTCTCCTGTGCCGTCGTCCGCATCCGTTGCTGTGGCTGTTGATTTCGTACTGCGTACTTCGAAAACATGATACTGGAACCGGGCACACGGCATACAACCGACCGGTGGTTTCTCATCGGTGTTCGGAACCGGAGACAGACAGAGAGCAATATCAAGAGGTCAACGGGTCCTCGCTGGGACGGCCCTTCAACCCTAGGCGAAATTGACTTTTATTCCTGTACACCATAATACTATTCTATTTCTTTCGGGGGCAGATAGATTGGGGGGGAAATCAGTCCGGCAAATGGATATGGCCCGAAGCTCGAAGCTCAATGGATATGTGGGAGAACAATGGACATAACGATGCAACGGTCGTGATAGTAGATAATTAAATTTTGTATTCCAATTATTGGGAAGAGAATTGACTGAATATGTTCTGTGAAAATAACTATTCTTTTATCACACACACGCACATCCACTGCATCACAACTGAGAATGAAGTGTGGTTGTGTATCTGATGAAGTATGAGCCAAAAAAAAACAGTTTTCATGGCGCAGTACAAAAATGAACTTGAATGATAACACATGAGATGTTGCTCTCTTATGGATGGAAAATTTTGTTCACTGTTGACAGAACGAACTTTTTCACTTTCGGAACAATGGAAAACTTGTCGTGGAAGTGCCAGCCAAAGGCACATAACAGTTCGGCTGAAAGGTTCGTATCGTTTAATAGAAACACACATTTTTTTTTGCAAAAATTCGTTTTTATTATTCAACATAATTGCCATCAGAGGCGATAAAGCGATTATAGTGATCTTCCAACTTTTCGATACAATTTTTGTAGTACGATTTGTCCTTAGGCCTCAGTTTCAGCGATTACCTCTTCATTGCTTCTAAATTTTTTACCAGCGAGCATTCTCTTGAGGTCTGAGAACAGGAAAAAGTCACTGGGGACCAAATCTGGAGAATACGGTGGATGAGGGAGCAATTCGAAGCCCAATTCGTTCAATTTCAGCATGGTTTTCGTTGTTGTTTTTGATCGATTGTGAGCTCACGCGGCACCCATTTTGCACAAAGCTTTCTCATATCCAAATATTCGTGAATAATATGTCCAACACGTTCTTTTGATATCTTTAGGGTGTCAGCTATCTCGATCAACTTCACTTTACGGTCATTGAAAATCTTTTTGTGGATTTTTTTCACGTTTTCATCGGTAACAGCCTCTTTTGGACGTCCACTGCGTTCATCGTCTTCGGTGCTCATATGACCAGTACGAAATTTTGCAAACCACTTACGAATTGTTGCTTCGCCCGGTGCAGAATCTGGATAACACTCATCAAGCCATTTTTTGGTATCGGCGGCACTTTTTTTCATCAAAAAGTAGTGTTCCATCAACACACGAATTTCTTGTTTTGTCATTTTTTTCACGATAACAAAACTAGCTTCACTCAAAATGCAATATCTCACAAACTAATAATCAGACAGCTGTCAAATTTATACAAGTATCTTTTGAAGGTTGGTACTAACTGAAAATAGTATGGATTTAATTCTAGTGGCGCCCTCTCATAGAAACGATACGAACTTTTCAGCCGATCCGTTAAGCTGGTGAAAATTGTGGTTCTTTTTTTTTCATAAATACGTTTATTTCTTAAGGCAGTTTACATAAGTTTTTCTTCGCCGTAGTATCACTTTTACATAAAATTCTTATCCCAATTTAATTCTAACATAGTCACAACGATTTGAATTTATTAAAACGTATTCCTCTTATTACTTAAATATCATCTTAGGTAATTATGGGAATTCCTAAAATATTCCTGATTTTTTTTTTCAATTTTTTTGTTTAAGAAATTTTTGAAAAATTTAAATAAAATGAAAATCAGAACAACCTCCTTAACTCCACCAATGAGGCAGTTAGAGCGGTAAAATTTTCTGAAAATCATCTCTAAGATAAACTTTTTCAAATAGCGTATGTCAATTTTTTCCTGTTTGGGGGCAGTTTTTATATGCAAACCGGGCTACACCCTTACTGAGCAATCCCAGAAATTTACTACAGAAAATAAAGCAAAACTATGATCGAGTTGCTCTGATTTTAATGAAACTTTCGACATGTTTTCTAATCATTTTGCACGTATTGAAATACCATATTCTACACAAGACTGATTTTCAAAACGGGCGGATGTGATATGGTATGCAAAGCTTTGTATCTCGGAAAGTGTCAGCTATACCAACATGGAGTTCAAGAAGAAATTGTAGGAAATCGATTGGGCACTCTTAATAAAAATTATGGATAGAGTTACTGTGTAGCAGACCCTGTCAGCTTGGAGCTGAATAAATCTTCAGTTCAGCTACGCCATCGCACGGAATCACATTCAACATATCATGTCAGTTCTATGGGTGCGCAGTGCTGCTATTTTGGCACGCACGAATTTGACATTTCTCTTCCATACTTCTATGTACCAGATAGGATCCGGACTCGCATGAGGGCGCCATGTTCGTATAAAAGTATGTTGCCAATGATTTGTTCGGGAAATGTGAGAGGTGCATATCTTGTTAATATGATGTCTTTGTGTGTAGATAATAAGCAAAATACAATCGCCTTTGCCTGAGTCATCAGTGAAATTAGTCAGTATTATGATAAGACTGTGGGTAATGCTATCATGAAAGTCTCCATAACAAAACCTTAATGCAGAAATCATGTCCCCAGATGAAGATTTTTCTTCGTTATTCACTCCCACTGTCATACGCCAAAACCAATAAACTTCGAAGTAAAACTAATTTCACCTTTGTTCTCAGCTTCGGTCTCTTCCGGCCCCGGTATAATTAGTCTTATCAACTTCTTAATCAACGTCAAAATTTAATTAATGCGGAATTCTAATGGCACCAAAGTTTCGTTCACGGTTCGCACCAACAGACAAGAGTCCCATTCGACCGAGAAAATCTCTTCACATATCAGCAAACCGTATTCCAGGTTCCAACTAATCAGACACCTGCAAAGCTATAGATCTCTACTGTGTATACTAAAGGGTGATTTTTTAAGAGCTTGAGAACTTTTTTAAACAATAAAACGCATAAAATTTGCAAAATCTCATCGGTTCTTTATTTTAAACGTTAGATTGGTACATGACATTTACTTTTTGAAGATAATTTCATTTAAATGTTGACCGCGGCTGCGTCTTAGGTGGTCCAATTTTGGGCAACTTTTTCGAGCATTTCGGCCGGAATAGCCCGAATTTCTTCGGAAATGTTGTCTTCCAAAGCTGGAATAGTTACTGGCTTATTTCTGTAGACTTGACGTAGCCCCACAAAAAATAGTCTAAAGGCGTCAAATCGCATGATCTTGGTGGCCAACTTACCGGTCCATTTCTTGAGATGAATTGTTCTCCGAAGTTTTCCCTCAAAATGGCCATAGAATCGCGAGCTGTGTGGCATGTAGCACCATCTTGTTGAAACCACATGTCAACCAAGTTCAGTTCTTCCATTTTTGGCAACAAAAAGTTTGTTAGCATCGAACGATAGCGATCGCCATTCACTGTAACGTTGCGTCCAACAGCATCTTTGAAAAAATACGGTCCAATGATTCCACCAGCGTACAAACCACACCAAACAGTACATTTTTCGGGATGCATGGGCAGTTCTTGAACGGCTTCTGGTTGCTCTTCACTCCAAATGCGGCAATTTTGCTTATTTACGTAGCCATTCAACCAGAAATGAGCCTCATCGCTGAACAAAATTTGTCGATAAAAAAGCGGATTTTCCGAATGGACCACCTAAGACGCAGCCGCGGTCAACATTTAAATGAAATTATCTTCAAAAAGTAAATGTCATGTACCAATATAACGTTTAAAATAAAGAACCGATGAGATTTTGCAAATTTTATGCGTTTTATTGTTTAAAAAAGTTCTCAAGCTCTTAAAAAATCACCCTTTATATTCGATTTCCAATTCATTTCCTCACTGAACACCAAATTCAAGGCACAAATCTCCAAATATCAAGGGGAACGTGCCATTTGAGCCAATTTGTTCTGATTCTGATTCCTGCATTGCTTGAAAAGCTCATGGAAGAAGAAAAAATAAAATGATTGAAGATGGGTTCAAAATAAAAATAAAACAACCCCAAAACCGGGGCAGACGGAACCACTCAATTATTCGATTGTCGGCTGTTGGTAGGTAGATGCATGCGAGTGTAAATTTAATGCTGAAAGGTTTCCATCATCGCCGCCATCAGCAGCCGGCAAACAAATAAGTGACCGCCGTAGTCGATCACCAGTAAGGATAATTGAATTATAGGAAGCAGTCTCTCCTGTGCCGTCGTCCGCATCCGTTGCTGTGGCTGTTGATTTCGTACTGCGTACTTCGAAAACATGATACTGGAACCGGGCACACGGCATACAACCGACCGGTGGTTTCTCATCGGTGTTCGGAACCGGAGACAGACAGAGAGCAATATCAAGAGGTCAACGGGTCCTCGCTGGGACGGCCCTTCAACCCTAGGCGAAATTGACTTTTATTCCTGTACACCATAATACTATTCTATTTCTTTCGGGGGCAGATAGATTGGGGGGGAAATCAGTCCGGCAAATGGATATGGCCCGAAGCTCGAAGCTCAATGGATATGTGGGAGAACAATGGACATAACGATGCAACGGTCGTGATAGTAGATAATTAAATTTTGTATTCCAATTATTGGGAAGAGAATTGACTGAATATGTTCTGTGAAAATAACTATTCTTTTATCACACACACGCACATCCACTGCATCACAACTGAGAATGAAGTGTGGTTGTGTATCTGATGAAGTATGAGCCAAAAAAAAACAGTTTTCATGGCGCAGTACAAAAATGAACTTGAATGATAACACATGAGATGTTGCTCTCTTATGGATGGAAAATTTTGTTCACTGTTGACAGAACGAACTTTTTCACTTTCGGAACAATGGAAAACTTGTCGTGGAAGTGCCAGCCAAAGGCACATAACAGTTCGGCTGAAAGGTTCGTATCGTTTAATAGAAACACACATTTTTTTTTGCAAAAATTCGTTTTTATTATTCAACATAATTGCCATCAGAGGCGATAAAGCGATTATAGTGATCTTCCAACTTTTCGATACAATTTTTGTAGTACGATTTGTCCTTAGGCCTCAGTTTCAGCGATTACCTCTTCATTGCTTCTAAATTTTTTACCAGCGAGCATTCTCTTGAGGTCTGAGAACAGGAAAAAGTCACTGGGGACCAAATCTGGAGAATACGGTGGATGAGGGAGCAATTCGAAGCCCAATTCGTTCAATTTCAGCATGGTTTTCGTTGTTGTTTTTGATCGATTGTGAGCTCACGCGGCACCCATTTTGCACAAAGCTTTCTCATATCCAAATATTCGTGAATAATATGTCCAACACGTTCTTTTGATATCTTTAGGGTGTCAGCTATCTCGATCAACTTCACTTTACGGTCATTGAAAATCTTTTTGTGGATTTTTTTCACGTTTTCATCGGTAACAGCCTCTTTTGGACGTCCACTGCGTTCATCGTCTTCGGTGCTCATATGACCAGTACGAAATTTTGCAAACCACTTACGAATTGTTGCTTCGCCCGGTGCAGAATCTGGATAACACTCATCAAGCCATTTTTTGGTATCGGCGGCACTTTTTTTCATCAAAAAGTAGTGTTCCATCAACACACGAATTTCTTGTTTTGTCATTTTTTTCACGATAACAAAACTAGCTTCACTCAAAATGCAATATCTCACAAACTAATAATCAGACAGCTGTCAAATTTATACAAGTATCTTTTGAAGGTTGGTACTAACTGAAAATAGTATGGATTTAATTCTAGTGGCGCCCTCTCATAGAAACGATACGAACTTTTCAGCCGATCCGTTAAGCTGGTGAAAATTGTGGTTCTTTTTTTTTCATAAATACGTTTATTTCTTAAGGCAGTTTACATAAGTTTTTCTTCGCCGTAGTATCACTTTTACATAAAATTCTTATCCCAATTTAATTCTAACATAGTCACAACGATTTGAATTTATTAAAACGTATTCCTCTTATTACTTAAATATCATCTTAGGTAACTCGTCATTAATTATGAAATCTACTCGGAAATATTATTTGAACCAAACGATTAACTTCTATAAATTATAAATAAGCTGTTATTTTCAGACATTTTGTTGATAACCTCATAAACTGTTTCGAGTTTGTTTGTATCATTACATCATTTCTATTCTAATTTAGCTATTGATTGAACTCATGGACGCAGCTGGAATCAGAACTAAGTCTTAAAAGGGGCCTTTATTATATTGAAACTCCAATTTTCTTTATGAAATGATAAATAAGTTGCATGTATGGAAGGTCACGACAAGCAAGAATGTCTCGAACTGGGACATTGGATAGTCTACCTTGGGTACGCAAGGAATTTATTAGTTGAGATCTGTCATCACGATACTCCACGCATGTCCAAACGACATGATCAATATCCCGATAACCTTCGCCACAAGCACAATGATTAGTCTCGGAGTGCGCAATTCGAAGGAGATGTGCGTCTAACGTGTAGTGATTGGACATGTGTCTGGACATCACACGAATGAAATCCCTACTCACATCCCGCCTCCTGAACCATACCTTTGTCGATATTTTAGGAATAATTGAGTGCATCCACCGATCCAGATCATCTTTATCCCAAGAAGCTTGCCAGCTGCCAAGTGTTCTTTGGCGGGACGCGCTATTGAATTCATTGAAAGCAATCGGTCTCTCATAAATTTCACCCTCAATAGCACCACGTTTGGCTAAAATATCGGCTATTTCATTGCCAGGAATGAAGCAATGAAAGACTATAGTGATTAGATAATTATTGTTCAATATGTCGTTCAGGCACTGTTTTATTTTGTCCAGGAAGAACGGTTCAGTCTTGCCAGTCATGTTTGAGCGAATGGCTTCAATTGCACTTAGACTATCTGTGAAGAGGAAATAATGGTTTGGAGATAATGTTTTAACGATTACACTCAAACTATAATGAACTGCTGCTCACTCTGCTATATAAACAGATGCAGGTTCTTGAAGTCTAAATGAGGCCGAAACATTATTGTTGAACATACCAAACCCTGTCGCTTCTTCAATTCGCGATCTGTCCGTGTAAAACATTTTCTCAGAGTCAATATGCCTGAACTTACTTGAAAATATTTTTGGGATTTCCGTCGAGCGTAGATGATCCATGATTCCATGCACTTCGCGCTGCATGGATGTATCGAAAAATAAAGTTGAGTCAGGGACATTTAGGGGGCTGTCACGGATAGGAATATATCTTGATGGGTTGATTTCCTGTGACATGTTATTAAAATATACTGTCATGAATTTTGTTTGAGATCGAAGCTCGACTAGTCGTTCGAAATTATTAATTATCATGGGATTCAGCACTTCACATCTTATTAGCAGGCGTGATGAAACTTCCAAAATCGATCTTTTAATGGAAGAACTCCCGCCAGAACTTCAAGACTTTAAATTGTGGTTCTGTTATCTTTGAATAATGAAAGTCAGACCCATCGTGTAACTTTTGACCATTGTTTCGAAACCAGGAACTGAGATCCGGTATACTCAAAATCAGATTGTTCAGAGAACAAGAGGCGTTCTATACCGACTAAGGAGTGTATTGTGTTGTACGCATGTATTTGTAATGTTTTTTAAAGCTCAGATCACAGCATGCTGTGCATTTGGCTGTCAGCTTTCGTTTGTTTACTTGTTTGTGCGGTTGAAACTCTGCGTTTTCAAAATGTAGCCTATTGAAAAGGAAGTGAAAATTAAGGTTCTGGACACATGGCTAGGTGAGAAGGGTATTACTATGCGAAAATTGGCGAAGCGGTTTGGAATTCATCATGCCAGTGTTAAAACCATCATTAATAAGTTTGAGTAGCACTATTCTTTTAATGAGCTACCCAGAAGAGGCCGAAAACCCGATTTTTTCAACCCGAAACTGGACCAGAAGATACCTCTTTCTTTCTGATCATGAAGAACAAACTTTCAGGTCCAGGACTTCACTGTCGTCTTTGGGGAGGATGTGAGCGATGCGGACAGGTCGGTTCAAGTGAAGAAATTCGGTCGAAAGGTACTGGAATAGCAAACAATATGTTCCTGTGGTTTGAAGTCAACCATTTTTTACATTACCGGAACTATAAATGCAGAAATCTATCGATCTGAGTGTCTCCAGAAGAGATTGCTGCCTTTATATAAGAAACATATGACACCTCCACTGTTTTGGCCGGATTTAGCGTCGGCTCACTATGCCAAAACCACTCTCAATTGGCTTGCGGAAAAGGGTATAAATTTCGTGAAGAAAAATATCAATCCACCTAATTGCCTTCAGCTTCGACCCATCGAACGTTACTGGGAAATCGTGAAGAGGGTCACAAGAAGACTGGTAAGACAGCTGGCAACATGCAGGAGTTTAAATAAAATTTTAGCTCAAGCGTCCAGAAAATGTGATGCAACACTTGTCCGGAACATGATGAAGAGCGTTCGATCAAAAGTTCGAAAGTTCGCGAAGGTATAACTTAAATTTCATCCTGTTTTCATTATGCTCAAGTTTAACCTCGTACAATAAAGGATCAATTTTTAGTTTGAATAAAAAATAGTTTTTTATCATAATTCGAAAGAAAATTTTGTGGATAGCTTCTTTTCGATACTTTTATTTATTTATTTATTTATTTTATTTAATCAACAGACAAATTTAAGTCCTAATGATTGTTTCTAAGAATATTTAAAAAATTTTCTCTTATTCGGCTGCGGGAAAAATGGAAATCGAATCCCGTCGAAACACCGTTGAAGGTTCGTTGCAATCCAATGACGGCACCATTGATTCCGTAGTTAGTACGACGTAGAGGCAATCTGAGGAGGTTGTTGTTGCGGAGAGCTCTGGAACGAACATTGATATTGATTTGACTAAGAAGTGCTGGGCAATCGATATTGTCGAAACACTGAGCCGCCATTCTTCGAGTATTTCTTCAATGCGGTCCTTTTTGAACTTTTCAAACGTATTAGCTCTGCGGTTTGCCACGGAGCCTGTTTGGAGGACTGGATAATTCGCTTAGGAACGTATTGATCGATTGCATACGTCATAACGTTAGGAAAGGTTTGAGTCGCAAGATTAACATCGTCGTTGTCAAGAATTTCACTCCAGGTCAAGTTAGAAAGAAAAACAATGATACTATTGTAGTCGGCTTTTTTGAAATTGTAGCTGACGATGCGAGAATTATATCGGTCGTGCGACGATCCATCTGATTCGAGTACAATGTGGAGCGGAGGGTGGTGTCTAACGGATTTCACCAGAGGAAAGGGTGCTGCGATAATTCTGGGTGCACAATCGGATTGGCTCGAGAAGCAGAGGTCGAGTATTCTGCCATTCTCATTTTGAACGTGATTCATTTGACGTAACAGGTTGAGACTGTATCGGTCAAGCAAGTTCGTGATACCAGTGTGGAAGGAAGAATGTAACGGATCTACATACAGGAAACCGTCGGAAGCGGGGAGCCATTTCAGGCCGGGAAAATTGAAATCACCGATAATAAAGATCTCATCAGTAGGTCGCATATGAACGGAAGTAATTTCGTCTATCGATTGTATATGCGTATCGATCAGTGACAGGTCACGTATCTGGTCCGGTGGAAGATAAACCACACAGAGAAAAAATGATGACTCAAACTGATCTTCACACATACCTGCTCAACGTTGTTTTCAGAAGCGTTTTGCAAAAGTTGTGCTTTCAAACGACGACGAATAGCAACAAGAACTCCACCACCGATGATTTTGTTACTATTGCGGGAGCTGCGATCGGTTCGAAATACTTCGTAGTTGCTATCGAATGCTTGTATGGACAGCGTATTTTCGGTCAGCCAAGTTTCTGTTAATGCGATGATATCAAAACACTCGTCCGAACAGGCTAGTCGATAGTTCTCCAAGCATGAATTCATACCGCCAGCGTTCACTCTTTATTTTCAACAATTCGCATACTCATTGATGCGAGAAAGCTTCAAACTAAAATTCTTTTTATTAGTAAATTGTCCTTATAAATCAAGTGCTTTGCTCACAATCAGTTTTAACCTAATAAGAAATACTGCCTCGATTCTTCAAATTCCAAACTGTGATACAACTTTAGGTTAGGTTAGATATTCTATAGCTATTACTGTGATAAATTTACTTACTGTATCAAACTGTGATAATAGGCTAAGCTAGATATATAATGAATTAACTGTACCGAAATTTATATTTAGGGAAAACTATCGAATTGTATGATAATGTTACCTGAACAAAACCACGTGTACCGAACATTACGGGTATGATCATTACAGCAAATGAATCGTTCCGCCCGTACACGTCAACTTGTCAAACGCCAACGTTTGACGCATCATCATTTACCTACGGTAGAGCAGTACTGGCAGTAACGCAAATGTTTTGACCATCAGATTGAAATCTTTCTACTTATCAGCATGTTATTCCGACACCAGTAGTCATATTCGGATAACATTCAATAGCGTTCCATAGGATCATCAAACCTTTTATGAGGTTGAATTTTTTACGGGATCATTAATATTAAACAGCTTGGGATTCAAAATAATCTCTAACTCTTCCCGCAAAGCAATGGGACTCCACTAAGCAACTGAACGTCCTCCCATGTCAGCAAACTTTAAAAACCTACACTTGGAAACATCCCAACCGGGAAATAGATGCTACTTTCTCGGCCTAAAACACAGAAGACGTTTTGGTCTCCTGCTTAAAATGCATACAGCTCCTTAGTATGCACAAGATGAGACCAGCCGGACCATTGTGAAATACACTGTCTTGTGCTTTTTTCGTAAAGAGAGAGCCTCGGGGATGCAGGGATTTTTCCCTCGAGTCAGCATTTTCCGTTTTCTTGGGTGCCTTCACCTTCACCGCCGGGTGTGGGCGAGGGCCGTCTTTATGGACGTACATACGAAATCGAGGCTACATGCAAGCACCAACCCGGGCTGTCCTTGTCCATGCACTGGGTGTTCGTCAGTATATATTTCTTCGTTTCCTAGCCTCCTACTTTCAGGGTGGAGTAAACCGAGTAAATTATTCCAACAGAACCCCAGCTGGCGCCATGCCCGGAACATTTTCTTTCGAGTCAGTTTTTTTTCCTTCACACGGTAGTAGTTTTTTGGCCAACCTAATTTTCTATCGTGCCGAAGAAAGTTCGTGTTGGTTATAGTCAAAACAAGGGTGTATTTTTGGGAAACAGACTACGTCAGGGATCGGAAATGGTACGGGTTGGTGCAGTAAATCGGTTGTTTTGCAACTTAAAGATGAATTTATCGTGTTGTGGAAACTTTATGAATAGAAATAATGCAATAGTTCGAGTGAAATACGAGAATGGTATTAAGTAGGGTAAGTTTAGATTTGTATTAAATACTTCTGCAAAGAACTGAAAGTAAGATAAATGTCAAATATCCAGCTCAACTAATTTTGTCAGATATACTAACGGTATGCCACCAATTGAGATTATAAAAAAAAACTCATCTCTCAGTAAGAAAACAATCCTCGCACAAACTTTAACATTAGTGGTTCCAACTGGGTACTAAGCCTTTAAAGCGGAAAGAGAACGGAAGAAAATCCTTGGATCTTTGCACACCGTCACTAAGTTAACAAATTGCCTTGAGCTGAACATAAAAAAAACTTACCCATCGCTACGAGTTTGCCAACATCCTGTGCAAAGATAATGATGATTACCTTCCTCGGAAATCCAAACCCAACCAGCTGATGATGTGTCCAGAACCAAGTAATAGAGACAAAATCATGTTCTCCCATTGAGCAGATGGATTTGGTTTTTATTACAATAAAAAAAGTAAACAGCGATAGTCTCTTTTTCGTGCTTCATTGCGCATCTGATCCCGATTTTTTTTTCACCACTGGCTTGTTAGTTAGTTGAAATTCCGCGGGAAATTAGTTTCTTTGGTGAAGACTTTCTGCCTGAACCGTCTGATGCTGTAGTTTGCAGTCAGTCACAGTCGGTGACGAATCAGTTCATGAGACTGTAACTTCTCAACAAAAAACAAGAAAATAGGTTTCTGGAAATTTTATGCACTTGAAAGGCGCAAAAGTAATTTTAAACTTTAAAGAGAGTGCAAAACTTTTTGATAGATTTCAATGATTATACACTTATTTGAAAGGTTGATTCATGAAATTTATTTATAAAAAATAATTTCGTTCAACTGGCTGGCTTGGCAGTAGCCAATCCGATCCACCCAATTTTTAAGTACATTTTCTATTGTTTCTGGTATTATGTCATTAATTTGAGTTTTGTGCTTGAATTTATCAATTGTTTCTGGATGGTTGGCGTAATATTTATCTTTTACTGCTCCCCAAAGAAAACATCCCGCGGTGTCAAATCGCAGTTTTTCGGAGACCAATTCACATCATTATTCCTGCTGATTATCCGATTTTAAAAGTTTGTTCGCAGAACATCGATTGTTTCGTTGGCTGTGTCGCACGTAGCGCCGTCCTGTTGAAAGCAAACATTTTCATAAACAAATTTCATGAATCAACCTTTCAAATAAATGTATAATTATTGAAATCTATCAAACCGTTTTTTTATTATTGCATTTTTTAGTTCGAATTTTTTTGTGGAACCTCCTGTATTTTTTTTTCATAAATATATACAAAATTGAGAAAACAAGTAAACTTTGCAACTCAAATTATATAAATTATACTATTATATCCTTCACAAAGTAAGGGGTGTACGGATGGCCCAAGCAATGAGAACGCTTGAAAAACTTGTTTTACCTTTAATTTGAATCTAAGTTTATGAAAAAATTGGCTTAGCCACTCTTGAGAAATCGAAGTGAGCTCCGTTTGAAAATATTGGACCACTATTTTCGGTACTTTAGGAAACGGAAACAGATGAACGGTATAGCTGATGATAGATTATTTTGACTTTTGCTAACAAAATTTAAAAAAAACTAAAGAAATTTTTTATCAATTATCATGGAAACTGCCGCACTTTACATGGTATATTTATGACGAAAACACTTTTGAAATCGAAGTTTATGAATTAATCATTCTATTATTTCGGAACCGGAAGTTGTATCAAAAAAAAGTTCTGGAATTTTAATATTCGAATTTAATTATTTCAATTTGAATTCAATTCGAATCCGCCATTCCTGTGATAAAAAAAGGAGCACATTCTTTGCACATATCAGCATGTAATTCAGTAACCGGAAGACGGATTTGAAGGAAATTCAGGAAAGGGTGTAGCCGGGTTTGCATGTAAAAACGCGCTCACAATTTTGGTACCACTCTCGATTTTACATCAAAAATAAATCATTCATGAGTAAACTACGCTGTAATTTTTTCAGATTTTTAAAAAATGTGGACGGGTATAATGTAAGACATTACACATAAATCATTCTAAAAACCATGCGAATAAATTAAATTGTCATCATCCGATGGAGACGCATGGTATTTAGTTCTAAAATCATATCATCAATCTATGAACTAAATACCATGCGTTTCCATGTACAACTTGAGTTCGGGACTTAAGAAAGAACCAGTGAGAGAAACATGAATCAGAACTAATGAATTGACAAATATTTTACATTTTTTGTATTCAAATCAAATATTAACTATATTTAATAAAAATTATAAAGAACTATTACATTATAGTTCTTTTGCAGAAAAAAGTATTCCTAGATACCAAGCGCAAAATCAAAGAAAATTCGAAACCAAGCGAAATCTAAAACAACTATCAGTTTTAAGGTAAAATGTTCGTCGACGTTCTGTATCACATGGTATGAATAACCAGAATTTCAGGCAACTGAAATTGCTCAACAAGACAGCTAAGGTAAAACGGCTTAAGCTCATAAAGACGGATTAATAAAACTGGGATCGGACAGACAGTGAATCCGTCGAAACAAAATGTATAGAGGGAAAGGCTTTAAAAAATAATACCTTAAAACTCGAATAATGGTGCGTGGCGACGATATCGTGGAGGTACATGAATTCGTGTATTTATGACCGCGGATGAAGATACAAGTAAAGTAATACGTCACCATAAGAAATTTATCAACGGCATATAAACCAAGGTTTTCAACAGCTGCTTGGAGATTAACCTATCATACGTCCAGCTGAAATTGGACAGATACGATCGGCAGGGAATGTCATCAGGACGACGACAAAAGACGGCAAACATTCGAAAATGGTTATTGAATGTGATTCGGAAGGCTCGAGAAAAAGAGAAGCATAGCGAGCTAGGTGGATCGATCAAATGGAAGCAAAGAGTGGTCATAGTCTGAGTTTCATGGAGACGACTTCTAGATACATAATAAACGGGCTTAAACTGATACGTGAGAAAAGTACTCCACAAAACACGACCTCTGAGTAAAAGTAAATTCGATGAACTATATTTGCGAAAGCGTTTGAAATTCAATGTTTATATATAGCTCAGTTTCTCATTCATTCTTACACGGAAAGAAATCTGTTTCTGCTGTCATGATTAGAAAATCATGAAACCATGAAACCATAACTTCTCATGAAACCATGAGCAAAAAGTCTTCTCCCATGAAAATTAATCATGGTCCGAAAATGCGTTACTTGAGGAATGTATTTATTTTAAAGTTCGTAACTCCAATTTTCTATCCGGACATCACTTTGAACCCTCTGCCTCAAGTGACGTGATGGATTGTTTAATATTAATCTATTAAACAATCCACAAGACAAAAAGCAGACATTGAAAAGTATGAACAACTGAAAATTTGTACTTGATCCTTAATCATATTCATTTTATAATTGTGTTGGTTTACCCACCGGCTGACAGAGAATTGACAACATAAAGATAATGAATCGAAAATTGACATCATAAATTTTACATTTTGTATGAATATATCTGAATGTATTCTCACATATTCGTTGTGACTGTTGTTGTTGAAATAATATTCCGAGAGATAACGAAACCGAAAAATAATTTCGAGGTTTTGAAAACAAAAATAGGAAAAATCGATCCGTGGTATTTGCAAGAATTCACTCGTGTATTTTCATGCAGTTCGTTTATGTTTTCCAAATTCTGAAACAAAAAATCAAATCTGGAGCAATGAACGCAAGTAAACACGTTATTTTAGGTGTCGTGGTTGTTCAAAAACATATTTAAATTGTTGATGCTTCAGATTAAAAGAAATTCGTTGTACTTTTCATTGTTCTGCTATTCAAATGTACATTATTTGAGACATTAGTTGAAATCGTATAAACAATACGCCACATACTTTCACACCATTCCATTTAATTCATACTTAAAATCTCCATATTTTAAAACATAACGCCTGAATTTATGTTGCAAATATTACCATCGTAGCAGAAACACGCCTGATGTTATACCCAACAACGTCAAATGCGTTACGCTAAATTTAAACAAAATCAGTCCAAATGGATCATGATCCGAGAACTTTTAATCATGGTGTATTATCATAACATGAAAATAAACTATTTTCCTCAAATCATGACTCGTTTTGCTTATTTCTTGAATCGGAATTTTGCCCGTGTAGTTATTACATATTTCGTTTAAAACCAATAAAAAATACGATTTTCCGAAACTGTTTTATAAAGGGGTCCTCTTCAAGAAACAGCAAAAAAAAATATTAAGTTTAAAAGAACATGTTGTTTGTGTAGAAAATCGACGATGCGAATTAATAAGTTCTTTTTGGGTCTTCGCGACTTGCTTCTGGCGCTTCGACTTGATTTCTATCCGGTTTATAGTATTTTTTAGGACTGCTAATAGCTAACCTCAAAACCTCCAGTCTATACCGCAAGCTGTTGAAGTTAAAAACGAATTACAACCGTCCACTGGCACACATGTTCACTAATGCATTCCCTACATCATTGCTTGGTAAATCGACCCAGGTGTGCGGGCGTGTGTAAATAACATAAGGAATAAAATTCTTTTAGCATTATTAATTACGTCAATACTCAAGCCCTGAGCTCAAGTTGTAGATGGAAACGCATGGTATTTAGTTCTAAGGGTATGTGTTATATGATTTTAGAACAAAATACTATACGTCTCCATCGGATGATGACAATTTGATGGAGACGCATGGTTTCCCGTATGATTTAATTTTTAAAAGTCCGATATTATACAAGTCCACATTTTTTAAAAATCTTAATAAACTACAGCAAGATGTACTCATGAATGATTTATTTTTTATGTAAAATCTAGAGTGGTACCAAAATTGTAATCGAGAATAAAAAAAAATTTTAAAATTTTGAACATTTATTTTCAAATGAAATACATTTTGAAAAATTCTGAAAAAAATCAGAAAGGTTGCCTAATTCCTGATTATTCCTGATTTTTTTCAATTTTTTTGCTAAAGAGATTTTTGAAAAATTTAAATAAAATGAAAATCAGAAGAACCACCATAACTCCACCAATATGGCAGTTAAAGGGTTAAAATTTTGGGAAAATCACCTCCAATATAAACCCTTTCAAATAGCGTATAATTTTTTTCTATTTCTGGGCAGTTTATATATGAAAACCCGGCTACACCATTTCTAAATCTGAATAATAAAAACATAACTTTTTATAGGACCATAAGACCTTTCATTGCAATTAAATTTTGTAAAAATCGGTGCAGCCATCTCCGAGAAAAGTGAGTGCCAATATTTTTCACACACAAACATTTTATCAGTTGACCAAGCTGAGTCCGGTTCAAAAGTCGGTGTTCATTGTGTTTGTATATATAGCCTTTGTATATGAAATAGGCAAAAAACAAGCCATTATTTCAATTAGAAGCCTTGTACAGTGGGGAAAAATGAACCAAAAATGCGACGATTTTTTTGGAGGCATGATACAGCTGACCACAAAGCACTTTTTTAATGTAAAATGATCAGTAAAATCGATTCCATGTATTTAGAAGGACCGCATGAAACGCTATCATGTTCATTTTACCACAAGTTCCCTTTTTATACTGCATTGTATTCAAGCTAAACTATATAACATGAAACCGATGAACTTGCAGAAGAGCGAATAGAGTGTTTCCGATGTAAAAAAGTCTAACGAATCGATTGCATATAGTTCTATTGACAGTAGAAATTTCGTTGCACCGTTTTACTCCATTTCTTTTCTAGTTATAATATTCAGTTGAAATATGATCTACAATCCAAAAGCAGATCCAATACGATCTAGCAATATTGGTTCATATTACGTGCAAAACATCTGTGATCTAATAAAGCACAATAAGAATGACAGTACTAGCCTGTTTAACCCGTTTTACCCCAATTTAATTCTTAAGTCGTATTTATGGTTAAACTTTCTATCGCATACCGAAAGCAAGCTGATTGCGGTTGATGAAAATGATTGATATTGTGAAGAAAGACCTGAAAATAGGATTACAAATGAATTCAACGTGGAGCAAAATCTCAAGACTCAGTTAAAGGATTAATTGGTTGCGGTCATTGAATTCATTTGTAATCCTATTTTCAGGTCTTTCTTCATAATATCAATCGATTTTCATCAACCGCAATCAGCCTGCTTTCGGTATGCGAAAGAAAGTTTAACCAGAAATACGACTTAAGAATTAAATTGGGGTAAAACGGGTTAAACAGGCTAGTACTGTCATTCTTATTGTGTTTTATTGGATCACAGATGTTTTGCACGTAATATGAACCAATATTGGTAGGTCATATTGGATCTGCTTCGGGATTGTAAATCTGAATTCAACATAAAATTTTATTTGTGGGAAAATTGGGGTAAAACGATGTAGCACGACGCATGAGATCATGGAGACTATGTTTTAATTATTATTTGAAGTTATATGCGAAACATAGAACTGTCTTGTTTAACCAATATTGGTCCAAACACCGATCAGTATAACATTTTTTTCTGTAAATTGATGGAAGGAGATGACTGGGGGTAAAAAAGAATACAGTTGTTTGCGGTCAATCTTAATAAAAACAATCCATTTATCTAACTTATGAGTATGTCAGGAATACCTTCCGATTGGTTGAATTGATTTTTTCCTGAGTTTACGAAGTAAAGTCAGAAAAAAGAGGAACTGAAGCAAAACGGGTATGATAGTGAATTGTGCGGATCTTCTAACTGTCATAAATCGATTCTTCAAAAAAAATTTGCATAAGAAATACTAACTTTGAAAATATTTGCTTATGTTTTTATAAAATTATTGAGCAAAGTCGCATTTTTGATAGTTTTTTCCCCACTGTTCATTGTTTTGCCATTTCAACAAAAAAATAATGCCCAAACAAGCAATGATAGTAAAATGAACTATTTCTTTGATATAAATTAGCTATCGTTTTTTTTATTTGGGTACATGTGAGTCTTGCAGGTTATTGAAGTAAAACTAGGAAGATGAAAGGATTCAGATGACTCGCTTTTCGAAATTTCGGAGGAGCTTGAGCTTGAGCGACCACCCCTGGTTGATACTCCGTTACTGATCGGGATCAGCTGAAATTGTACAGGGAATTTCTAGATGATCCGACCTGAGACTGGTAAATCATCCTTCAATGTACATCTTCTGATAATCCCAGAATTCGTTGATCAGTACCGGCGCCGGCCAGACCCGAACGTAGATCGTCTAAGGAATGGGAAGGGATGTTAGTCCAACACTTGTTGTTACTAGAGGCCATATATACTACTGCGTACTCCACAAGTGTCACGGGAGGAGGATATTTGTTAGTAAAAGTTTCAGTATTAGTTTCGCGCGCGACTCAGTATGTTCCGGTTTCAAGATGCACGGATGCACCACTGAACTCACTGGCTTCCCGAGTGAACGTTTCAACAATATCATATATTAAAGTCCCGGGAAGTCTTGATTCACAGCTCTTATTCGAGGAAACTGAAGAAAAATTTGCAACACTATCGTGTAAAGAATAAAAACTTCCCTATTTTTTATAAATGAAATTACGCGATACAAAATAAACGAGTGAATAGGATTTAGACAAAATAGTTGATTCATTGCATTGACATATTCTAAACAGTTGTTATAAAATCATTTTAAATCACTAAATAAAAGTCTACAGATTTCAAGCGCGTCTTGATTCTCTATTATTTCCGCTTTATTATTTTAATTATTTATTAAAATTATTAATTGGTTATATTGGTTGTCTGGGCAGCCGGCTACCGAAAAAAATATTAAATATTTTGAAATATTAATATCAACTGTTTCTTTAGTATGTATTCAATATACCGATATATGTTATCTCTGTAATTAACTTTGTAATATCAACGGATTTCAGCAAAAGGTGATTTTTATCATTCAATTTATAATCTTGAAAGACAATCAATAACATGGAAGAAAAAAACCATTCAAAATAAAACTTTTTTCTGAAGTTAGATGGGAATTGATAGGTTGAATAAAGAGATAATTTAGTAAAATAGAGTAATCAGAAGTGAAACATTGAAAATATCTGATAACTGAAAGGAAAAAGAAATTCCAGCAATTGTCGCCTTTTACGACATGGAAGCAGGAACCCAGTGGATCTATTCTTGGTTCATTTTTTTCCGTCGGATTCCACACGGCATCTAGGCTGGTACTGTCCGTAGAGAACTAATAGGTACTATCAATCTCCTAGTGGACTCCAGTCCCTATCACTGTTCGGAATTTCGGAGGAGGCGATAAACTTTTTGTTTTCGTTCAAATAAACGAATAAAATAACTTTAAGTTTTACGTTGTCATGACTGTCATTCATGATGCGCTTAGCACTATATCGGAGGAAATAAAAAAATCACTTCAGTACCACTCTTCCACTATACTAAATAGTGCACTTAGCGAGATTTTTTTTTCTTTCGATGCGATATGAATACACTTTATGTTCTCAAAAAAATTATTAATATCTCAAATATGCAGATTCGAAATTCTGCCCGTGGGGAATTTATGCCAATGCATTTATTGGCCCCTTTCTTCCTCCCAATAAAATGTATTTGCATAAATTCGCCTTTCTAGCTGGTTTTTGATCGAGCGCAGAAATCCTACTAATGCTCAACTGTGCTAATGCGAAAATCGAATCCTGAAATTAATCAAATTTTCTGTTTTGATATCTGCTATTTTCGCTATCGAAAAAATACTGGAATGGAAGTTTACTGAATCTTGAGTAACACGAAAAAACGTCTAGACTTTACTTCGGTTAACATCACAGTGGATTTGGACCATTTATCTGTACCGGACAAGTAACTGACTGAAGCTACATCGCGAACCTCAGCAGTTCACATTTCAGTTTGGATTTCGCTCATGTTAAGAGCTGTTTGCCTCGTTTGTTTGTTTATCCGGTGACACGGTTGGGGCAAAAAACAAATGAAAATACGCGACAAAAAAAAATAAATTTCCTGTCGAGCTGATACCGAATGTGGCGAACATAGTGCTGGCTATGTTGTTGCTGCTACTGCTACTGCTACAAGCTGTCTTTTTAAGCGATAAGCGGAAATTCGTGTGGCACTGGGACCCATCATGATGATGCAATGGGTCCGGTTGGGCACGGGACTGAGGTGTTATCTGCCAGTCGTTCGCAGAAACATGCAATCGCGAACGTATACTAGCAGTATATTGAGCGAACGATTGTTTGTGTTTCCCGGCGCAAAACAGATTTCTACGTCGGTATAAATTACTCTCAATGTGGTTCACGTAACACAGTATTTCAGCTGATTAAAAGCAGAAGGTGTAATCCACACGTGCACCAACAATATTTTGCGAATAAATACCGTTACTTTGGTAATTGAAAAACTCCGATAATTAGTATCTAAAGAGTACTGTAGTTTGATGATATAACATACCACGTGTCTTGGGGACTGACTGCGTGCTGTAGTTGGTCATTTTTCAATGGCTAATCATTAACTTTTTTGATAGGGGGTGTTGATTTCTATGGCACAATCTAGATTTTGATGAACGATTCTTGTTACTTCTTCGTCTTTGTATTTACTGTACTACAAATAGGGGAGAGTCAGCAATCTTGGACCATTTTTCACTTGATATTTTTTATAACTGTGAATGAGCGAAGCAAAGTCTTGGCATTACATTCATTTTGTGGATTTTTGCCTTTCTGTTTCAAAAGACTTCGCAGCCGATTTTTAGTGTACAGAATCATTGCATGGCTATAGATCCTACTGACACTGAGGGTGAAGCCAGAGAGAAAGCGACAAGCGAAGCGATGCGAAACTTGACATTCAAGTTCAGCAGAAAAATGACATGTATGTCAGAGTGAGTGCGATGCGATGCGATCGGTCAGTAGTCGTTGCTGAACTTGAATGGACGAAACTCTGCGCGCGACTCCGTACGATCTGTCAAGTTTCGCATCGCTTCGCTTCGCTTGTCGCTTTGTGTCTGACTTCACCCTAAGAATCCTACTGTGATTTAAGGTATTTAAAAATTTCGCTATCTGGCACTCTAGTGTATCCCCTTAACTTCATTGTGATTTTTTTAAAAAGGTTCTTTTGTTATATATGAAAATTTGTTGACATTTGGCCCAAGGCACCCTACATGGCGGGTGGCTTGGATCACAACTGTCATCAACTATCATAATCGAATTTATAATTGTTTCAAATGATAAAACTTTCAATAATACTGTTCCTTATAAAGCAAAAAAAATATAAAAGTGGTATTTACTCATAAGTTAATATTTTCACTAGAATTAATATATGATGTATGATATCAAGCAAGTAAAAATAGCTCAATTTGAATCGCTAAGCAGACGTAAAGATTCTGGTATTTGTTTATTTATTTATTTACTTATTCGGAGCAGGGAAAAGCCCAATGGAGCTGGAATAATAATCTCTCACTCCAGCAGGCATAAAACCTCCTCATCGTTTATATCAACAGATTACAACAATCCACCAGATACATGTATGTACTTAATACTATCAATTAAAACTAACCCTAGCTAACTAACTCCATAGTAATTAGATAACACTAAACCCATCGGGTAAACGATGGTGATTTTGCATTAAAACTAAAGAAGAAAAGGAATATGCTTTAAAAGGGAAGGTAGAAGGAGGGAGTGGTAACTATGGCAAAACACTTTTTTCTTTGCATCGTGGTGAGTGGTGACTGGTGGCAAAACACTTTTTTCTTTGCATCGAAATGCAATGTCTATACCAGAGCTTAAAATTATCAAGCATTTTAAATGAAAGAATCCAATCCAACAGCCTCATTTTCAATATTTTACTGTCTCATTCGTAAATGACCGACGCCAGAAAAAACGAAGAGAGACGAAGCATGTTTCGTTCATTGCAAATAAGAGAGACCAACGCCACTCTTTCCTCTATGACAAGACAAAATCAAACTAACGTCTGCAGGAAGCATCAGCAGATTTTCAATACTCATTCTTTCATCGAAAATATGTGACGCTTGGCTATAAAGAGTGATGAAAATATGACAAATCGAAGTAATTCCATCCCAGAACCTCTTTGGAAACCAAAACAACTAAAGATTCCAACACCAACAGGTAAAAGTCATTGTGAAACCTTTTTCTGTCATTTTCGATTTTCAAAGCCTCGGTTAAATATCGACACCTGGGATTTTCACTGAAAGGCAAATGAAAGAAAGAACACAATTTCGAAACTA
The DNA here is from genome assembly GCF_030247185.1 of Malaya genurostris. NCBI lineage: Eukaryota > Metazoa > Arthropoda > Insecta > Diptera > Culicidae > Malaya > Malaya genurostris. Next base: position 229,493,456 of record NC_080571.1, on the reverse strand, counting down.
CTGTTCCGCTTCTGTCATTGAGTGGACATAGATTTCGTTCTCATAGTTTGCAAGCGAAGCTGAGAGTAACATTAACTTTTCGTCCTTTTCTTCTATTTGGAGTTGATGAAAATTACTTTTATTAGCTCTGGTCTCTCCGGACGTTTCAAATGAAAATGTGTTTTTACCGATTTTTTTTTATATATCGTTTATTTATACCCCTGATTTTTCAGGTGTGTTAGGACTTCTTACGTTTTTCGTTAAAAACGGTACATTCCAGAGCCGTTGCTGATTCTTCCTATTTTTTTCTGTTCATGAGCAGTGGCTCAAGGCACCCGATTGTGTATTCTATAATCTTCATCAATAAATTTCTTTCAATAATCGAAATGTACTGAAATATATAAAATCATGTTCGAAAATTCTTTGAATTTGAATAGAAAATTTTTTGAATAGAATACCACAGTATTATACATGAGAAAGGCATCATTACACCACTAGGTGGATGTAAACAGGTTTTTAGTTGAAAATAGAAGCCTTAGGGGCTTAACTCAATCTTGGGAAAGTTTCAGAGTGGGAAGATTGATGCTTTCGAAGCAGTGAATTTTTCAATCAAGACCCGCATGTGCGGAGCGTAGCGCAGCGCAGCACAACTCGCTCGAATACGAGCTTAACTTACCGACACATGTCGCGCCACTGATCGAATCCTAGCTTTGTCAGTTTATTGTTAGCAACGTTACAGTTAAGATCGCGGTGTAAAAATGAATCCAAAAATCAAAAATCGTTGCTGTAATCCATTTAACTTTAAGACTCATGTTAGCAAAAATCAAAAACATTCGTTGCGTCGGGTTTCTTCTTCGATTCTTGATTTTTTGCAAGCAAATGATGTTTTGTGTGCACCGTTTAGATAGGAAGCGAGTAAAATTGGGGCAAAGGATTGAAGTGAGTATTAAAATAGTGATGACATACAATTTTTGGACAAGTTGCGAAATGATGCAATTTTCACAATTCATCTGTGAGGGAAAATTCTGCGGATGCAATAGTGATCACAGATTCTGCTTCCTCTGTGCCTGATAACTATGATGACAACGTGTCTATATTCAGCGGATATACAGAAGTAATTCTTTCATTTGCTTACATTGTAACATTGCATTTCTCAAATTTTAAAATATCGATTGCCTTTTTAGAATGAATCTTATTTCCGGTTGTCTTACCGAATTGAAACAAAAATTTCATGCAAAAGATGCAACTAAATCCGAGGAAATGAGAATTTCAACTGTTTTGCCATAAACTGAAGTATTCGTAAGACAGCGCATACGATGAACACATCAAGATATTTTGTTAAGAAAAAGTAGGGAATCTCGTCGGAAAAAAGATCATTGCGATTTCAAGAACAAAAAGTAAAAACTAATTGTTTATCAAACTTTTGATATCTTTATATTATAAACTAGCTGAATTACCCGGCGTTGCTCGGAGATGTTTCGTGAAGTGAAGACCGAAAAAATTCTCGAAGTTGTCCTGCTTAGTGAAATACTCTGATTGTAGTGAAACATAACTTAAACGGCATCCCGATTGAACAACACTCCGTTCATGATCAGATTGCGAATGATCAGTGTCTCATCTCAGATCTCACAATAATCATAAATCATAATCATATCTCGACAAATTGGGTTAGTTTTATATTTGAAACCTTTTGTTAGAAACATTTAAAACACCTTTCTCTCTATAAATACCTTCTTAGTAACCTCAGAGTTTCATATGTATATGCGCTTGTAACGTACTTGAATTATTATGTATATGTGCTTGTAACGTACTTCCGTACTTCCGTACTTCCTCGTCACATTCAACCTGCAATACCTTTGGCTTCCATGGCTATGAACACTTGCTACTCCCTCCTCTTTATAAAATTGCTCCCTCCTCTTTTTAAAATTACTCAAAATTTTCCATCTGATAATGATTATTTTACAACGAAAGACTTTTTGACATCATAACTACATTCGTACTTTAGAATAACGTTTTTATATAATTTATTTTACCAAGGCTTTAACCGTTTTGGTAGTTCATCGGGGAGGAAAACCTATAGAATAATGTGATCAGTAATACAAATGTTGTTGTAATCTTATTTCAATCACCTTGAGTCGACAGTTTTCTCAATTTACATAATGAAATGCACATTGATTGTATGATTTCGTCAATTCAGAAATGTTGAGAATACTTATTCCCCCTCCCTCTTGTGAATATTTTTGTTAACTTCACTTAGTTGCTAGAAATATAATATAAATAGAAATCTCTGAAGAGCAAGAAGCACATGTGCCAGGTTTGATAGGAATCCGTTAAGTAGTTTCTAAGTTATGCCATTACAAACATTACACCCTCCTTTTTAAAGGCACTTACTATATCCATTCCATATTAAATCACGGACGGCAATTGTAGGAATGAAAGCCTCAAATTCTCCAGGCCCTGATGGAATACCGGCAGTTATTCTTAAAAAGAGCTCGCGTGGAGTAATCGCTCCCCTCTGCAAATTGTTTCGAATGTCTCTCGCTACAGAAGTTTTCCCCAATTTATGGAAAGCTTCCTTTATATTCCCAGTCCACAAGAAAGGCAATAAAAAGGATATAAACAACTACCGCGGTATCACTTCCCTTAGCGATATACCAAAGCTGTTCGAAAAGGTTATACTGACACCAATTTTCAATCACTGCAAGCAATATATCGTCGATACTCAACACGGTTTCATGCCTAACCGCTCAACAACCACAAACTTACTATCGTTTTTGTCTTATGTGTTTGATGCAATGTCTAACGGTTTACAAACGGACGTTATCTACACAGATCTTTCCTCCGCTTTCGATATAATCAACCACGACATCACGGTTGCTAAGTTGGACAGACTTGGATTCAGTTCGAACATTCTTCGTTGGTTGCAGTCGTATCTTAGGAATCGTCGTTTAGCAGTTAAAATTGACGATCATACTTCCGGAGAGTTCCTCGCATCATCCGGAATACCACAGGGTAGTCATCTAGGACCGTTAATATTTTTACTGTACTTCAATGATGTCAATTTTGTCTTGGAAGGTCCTCGCTTATCGTTTGCTGATGATGTCAAGATCTATCACATCATCCGCAACTTAGAAGACGTAGCCTTTCTCCAGCGGCAATTGTTAATCTGCGCAGATTGGTGTAAAGTTAACCGTATGATTGTAAATCCAGACAAATGCTCGGCCATTACGTTCACGAGGAGAAAAATGCCATTGCATGTCGAATACTTTCTGGATGGATCCTCGATTGGAAGATCTACTAGCGTTAAGGATCTTGGCGTCCATCTCGATAAGCAACTTACATTCAAGCATCACATCAGTTACATTGTAGCTAAAGCTTCCCGTAGCTTAGGATTCTTAATGAGAATAACTAAGCACTTCACAGACATACACTGTCTAAAATCGCTCTACTGCTCGCTTGTTCGTTCAACTCTCGAATATTGCTCGACAGTTTGGAACCCATGCTACCTGAACGGTGCTCATAGAATTGAGGGAATACAGCGTAGATTCGTTCGCTTCGCTCTTCGTCGATTGCCGTGGACCGATCCTCATCAACTACCTAGTTATGAAAGTCGCGGGTTATTAATGGGTCTCGACACATTACAAGTGCGACGAGAATTATCACGCGCTTTGATAATAGCAGATATATTCAACGGTAGGATCGACTGTCCCGTTTTGCTCAACGAAATTAATATTAATGTGCGACCCAGAGCTCTCCGCAACAGTGCTTTTCTTCGACTTCCTATACGACGTACCAACTATGGCGCAAACGGTTCTATTATTGGTTTACAGAGATCGTTCAACCGCGTTTCATCTGGGTATGATTTTAATGTGTCACGAAGCAGAATACGTACAAATTTTCTGAATATTATTAGGAATTATCATTAGGACCAAATTGTGTCTGTTGATTGTAAATAAATAAATAAATAAATAGATAAATCATGTCTACGGGATGCAAAATGTTTCTAAGATATTGATTTTCGTCAAGTTATATGCATTTTTTCATGACCCCCCCTTGTTAATGACACTTGCTACGCTCACCTCCCTCCCCATAGAAATACGTTTATGACCATCTCTGAAGAGCACGAAGTACATTTGCCAAGTTTGATAGCAATCCGTTTAGTAATTCCGGAGTTATGCCATTACAAACATTATACCTCCCCTTTTTAAAGGCACTTGCTACATCCACCCCACATATAATCATATCTAATATATGCAAAATGTTTCTACGGTCTTAAAAAGTATCGATTCTCGTCAAATCAGACAAATTTTTTCATGACTCCCCCTGTTAAGAACACTTACCACGCTCCCTCCCCTATTAAAATATCCTTATGACATTTTCAGAAGAGCAAGAAGTATTTGTACCAAGTTTGGTGGCAATCCGTTCAGTAGTTTCGAACTTATGCCGTTTTAAACATTACACCCCCCCCCCCCTTTTTTAAAGCACTTACTACATCCAACCCTCGTATAGTCATATCTAAGATATGCCAAATGTTTCTATGGTCTTTAAAACGTATCGATTTTTGTCAAGTTATATGAATTTTTCCATGACCTCGTTTATGACACTTTCTACGCTCCCTCCCCTATAATAATACTCCTTAAACCATCTCTGAAATTCAAGAAGTACCTGAGCCAAGTTTGGTTGCAATCCGTTTAGTAGTTCCGAAGTTATGGCGTTACAAACATACAAACTTACATCCATTTTTATATATATAGATCATGAATATTTTACAGAAAAACAATTTTCCCCTGAAATAACAATTAAGTCAAATAATTTAACACGGTGCACACAAAACATCATTTGCTTGCAAAAAATCGAATTTCTCAAGAAGGGAAGAAGAAACTCGATGCAACGAATGTTAACGATTTTTGAATTCAAATTTTTACACCGAGATCTTATCTGATACGTTGCTATCAATAAACTGTCAAAGTTAGGATTCGATCAGTGTCGGTAAGTTTAGCCCGTATTCGAGCGAGTTGCGCTATCAATCTTTCCACTCTGAAACTTTTCTAAGTTTGAGTTAAGCCCCAGAGGCTTCTTTGTTCAACTAAAAAAAGAAAAAGAATTAAGCCCAAGTTTGATTTTTTTTTATTTGTTTATTAAATTTAAACTTTTTTCATTAAATTTCTTTTAAAGGTTGTTTTATGGAATCGCTAATTTGAAAGATAAGTAAAAGACACACATTTCAAGTCTTGGGCGAATTTTTGTATCTCTATTAGATTTTACAGTATAGGCTGTTGAAAAAAGGTTGATTTTGTAAACGCGAGCCTTCAAAAAATCATATCTTGTAAATTCCACGTACCATATTGAAATAAAAACATGCGTGTCGAACATTTTCGAGTTCTGTACCTTTAGTTAGATGAAAAAAAATATTGGGTGGTTGATTTTGCGTGAAACTGCCCATATACTAACATTTCTCAGAGATGACTGAACTGATTTTCACAAACTTTGATTCAAATTAAATGGGGTAATACTCACCTCCCACGGGAAGGTTTACACATCTTATTTAAATAAAATAAAACGTGAAAGTTTCAAACATGACTTTCTTCAGTCATCATCATCGACGGGGCAAAATGCGCCATTATAAAGCTTCTTCTTTAAATCAAAAAAAGTTCCAATCTTTTCGTGGTAGAAATACTTTCCAGGTGTAGATTTGTTTACTATTATTCATTAATTTGATAACCTAGAAATAATTTTTGGAAGCGAATTCCTAAGCATATTGCTCCACACAATTGGAGCCATTTTGCCCTCATAAACATAAGACGATATGTTTGATGATTATTCAATTGAATTGCAGATACGTCATTTGTATTAGAGCTAAATTTTGAAAAACGAAAGATGGGCACAGAAGGTCTCTGGTTACATAATTCAAATCGTCTTCATAAATTTAGAAAAATAACATAGAACGAACACCAATAATTACATATAATAACAGCATAATTAGTTTGGAATACGTTTTGCACCGGGGCTACGTCCCCTAATAGTAAACAATCTTCCAACTAGAAAGTATTATTTTCACGAACGTTAACGTTTTTTTTTAATTCAAAAAAGACGCTTTAAGAGGGTGCTTTTCAGTCGGTATTTTGATGAACTTCCACGTTTATTTTCTTCAGTTAAGATATAACAAAAAATTTTCAGAAAGTACATATTTCCCCATCCTACTCTGTCTTGAAACTCATCTCACAGAACTTTAATTAGGTCCAAATGTCATTATGATCGGTTTCAATATTAAAACGTAATGAATTTTGAAAAATGCCATGCGAATAACACGTTCGTTCATACCAAACTATTCAGAAAACTCTAATTTTGAATTATTTGTGATTGTGTCATACAACTAAAAATGTTGTCATAAATTGATGATCGTATTTCCGATGGCATGTAGCAAAAATTATATTGATACGTTAGGTACAACAAGAGATATTGACAATCAAAAACTTATCACTCTCTCAATGGGTAAATTTTGAAAAAGCTTGATGAATTGCGCCATTATTCTTTCAATAATTGCATCTAGGAAGCTTTTAAGTGCACAAAAATTGTGTCAAAGAAGAAGTTGCAGGAAATCGATGAGGTCCGATGGGAAAAATTCGTTTCGCCTCCGGCTCATCAGCTCATCGTCAAACGTAAGAAATGAAATTAGTCATGTATACTTTAGTACAAACTAGTACACCAAAGATGAGACCGAAACCCTTGAATGACGAAATTCGAATGTTTTCCAAAGAACAAAAAAAATAAAGTGGAAATATTAAAATTAAGAAAAACATTTCATCAAATTGTTTCCAACGATTTTAACTTAAGCTCAAACTTGAAATCGACAGTTGATGTTATTTTGATTCGTATAAAATAAGAAATGAAAAATTATTGTAAAAATAACTTTTAGGCATTTTTATTGCGGATAAAAATAGTCGTTCAAGCATTAGAATATTACTCCACTTATAAAAAGCAAAAAAAAAAATACTCGCGGTGATGCTCTCCTAGAAGTAGCCATTCTCGAGGTATTTGGACAAATGCAAAACAATAGATTTTTTAATTTTCTTTCTATCTTTTATCGTGACGATTTGTAATTTGGAACCTTCTTGTACGTCAAATGCCCGGTACAATTTTCAGCTCGGTGAATGAATGTAGACGATCACTTTTAGTTTGCTTGCGACACGATGGACGGTGGAGTTGGGGGTTCCGCTTGAAACAGCTCAACAAATTCGTCAATTTGTCATGCGAGTAGGTTGAATTTTCGCGTTGCGTGAGCAAAATATTGACGCGCTGCTCAAACGCTGCTTCGATGTCATTTTCACATAACAAACCAATTGTCCAAATCAAACAGTAGGCATAATTTTTTGCTACACACACATCTTCCAAGCGAATGATATGCAGGTTTTGTAATGCACTATGAGAAAAATGCGTCAAGTTGAAGGGGATCTCATTGCATTCGAGGGAGTCTTGGTAACTACGAAGGGGGGGCGGTTGTTTTAGATTAGTGTTTTCAGCTTTCGTTGTCTTGTGTCGAAATAATGGAGATCAATAGAGGTGATCTACGACACATTAATTGAGGAAGAAAATCAAATTTAAGAGAACTATGTCGTCGATAAACGTGTGCTGTAATTTGTCTGTAATTTGTTATCCCTCGAATATATTGTTTAGTTTTTTCCGTCTCCTCGAACTGTATTAGGACGGCATCGGAGGATGGTGTTGCGAAGACTACACTTTGGGATTCCAATTCCAAAAAGTTTGACCTTCTCCGGTAGAAGTCAAACACAGTTCAATTTGTCCTTCCGATAATGCTTATGAGCATGCCAGTATCAAAATGGTTCCGTTGAGAGCTATTTTGGAAAACATAATCTCTTATCGGGTTATAATAAACTGTAGTACAATTGTCCAACACTAGAAAAACAGAAAAGTTTTGGTCAAATCAATGGTTGAAGTAATGAAAGTAAATTTCAGCAACAGATAGCATTGCAGCATTGATCCTGCTGTTTGCAATACTAGTTCCAATTAGATATTATTGTAACCGATAATGATAAACTAAATTAATACGCAAACACTGCAACCCATAGGCAACGTTTGGTATCGTCATCAAAGCGGTTACTATTTGTACATCAACCCTGTTGCATGCTGAGAATTTAATCTTATAAAGCAAACACATCGTTAAAGAAACAAACGCCATCAGAGTGCTCTTGCAGTTTGAAATAATACGATTTCTCCCACGTACACAAGAACAGGATCCCCTGCCAGTGCTAATCATAACGACTAGAAGCCTGAATCTGCAGTGCCATTTTCCCAAGAGAGATCTACACGAATTGGAAAATCAACAAACTCAGTTGGTAGTGCCGGATGCGGAAATGCTGGAATGATCCAACCTCGCAGTTTACACTGTGCAAACTAACATTTTCTCATTCGCAACATTCTATCCGTCTTGTTGCTAGTGCCTAGCAGCATTGTATGAATATGATTGCCAGCACCGCGCTGTGCACTGAATGCCATATATTGGTTTGTATGAAATGTACTTCTGCAAACAAGACACGGTACCAATTTTCTCGTGAATGAAGTCAACCGAGAGGCTACGCCCATCATGTTTTGTATTCATTTGCCGTCGTTCTACTTCTAATGCATCCTTCAGCCCACTAATGATCTGCATGTGGCTTGATATGACTAGAAAAGTATGAAGATAACTCGACAGCACGATTTATTCTTATGTCGCTATCTGTATCCTATACACGATTTCATTCAATTTTAGGAATTTTCACTCATTCACCGAAATATCGCCTAAGAGATAATCGAAAGAGAGAAGAGCCACCGATGATATTTCGATGCTGATTTTTTTCTATGCTTAAGTTCGGATTCGTGCAAGATGTAATTATCATATCAACAATAAAAAAATAATCTTCGCATCTGAGAAATAATGATTACGATATGATCAATGCACGAAAGGTGGTCAATAAGAAAAATATTTTTTTGACTGATATCGAATCGCTGCTCTCTTGATAAGTGGATCACTAGCAGTTTGAATTTGATAATTTTATACATTTTAAATTAGTGTAGTTTAGTTCAATTTGATAAATGTTAATCAATAAAATTTTTCAATTATTACTGCTGTATATCAACTTACTGGCCCTTATTACCGGTGTCACTACACGGTGAAAACCAAGTGAAGTGAATGCAGGTCCTTATTACGGAAGTCGCTTCAGAGACAAAAGTAATTACTTGAATGAACTTGATGTCATTATGAACATCACGCCACCAACATTTTGTTGAAAAAATTAGTTTTTTCTACCACAGTGATCACTTCACTATGCGTGATACCGGTAATAGGTAAAATCAAGTGAAGTGACATGTAAGTGAAGTGAATGTGAAAGAGGAAGTGAGAACGGTAATAAGGGCCACTGAATAAGAGCGCAACGAGCAAGGTGGATCGATCAAGTGAAGGGTGATCTCAGAAGCATCCATGCCTTGAGTGGCTGGCGACGAGCAGCCATGGACCGAGTTATGTGAAGACGTATGCTTGATACAGCAAAGGACACCCCAGGCCTATAGCTGTTAGGTAAGTAAGTACACATTCACTATTAATTTCACAACACTTTAAATGCGTATAGTAGGCGTCGCAATGCAGATACGTACTTCGGAATGTTGTTAACATTTCATCCTCAGTTCCCGAATGTCGTAAAAGTCATTGTTGTTCGTTTTTTAAATGTTCCAAGGGTTGGAGCATATGACTGCTGTACGGTGGAGAACACAAAACTACAATCACATGTTTTAGCCTTTCTCGTACAGAGAGACTATGCATTCACTGTGAAAGTCGACTTTTAAACGGAGGATCGGAGGGTCGAGTGCCATATAACATTCGACTCAGTTCGTTGAGATCACAAAATGTTTGTGTGTATGTGCCAAATAATCTTACTCAATTCTCTCAGAGACGGCTGAACCGGTTTTCACAACCAGAGATTCAAATGAAAGGTTTTACAGTCTCATAAGATGCTATTGAACTTCATCGCGATCCGGCATCAGGTTCAGAAATTACAAGGTGATAAAAAATTATCTCCCACTTTTCCCAGAGATCTTTTAGTCTTATAGTCTCATAAGTTGCTATTGAATTTCTTTTCTATCCATATCTACTATGTTTAAAAGGGTTTATATTGGAGATAATGTTCCCAAAATTTTTACTGCCATATTCGTGGAGTTATGGTGGTTCTTCTGATTTGCATTTTATTTAATTTTTCAAAAACCTCTTTAGCAAACAAAATTAAAAAATCAAGAATATTTTAAGAATTATGGGAAACCTTTCTGATTTTTTCAGACTTTTTCAAACTGTATTTCATGTGAAAAAAACGGTTCAAAATTTTCGAATTTTTTTTATTCACACTTGCAATTTTGGTACCACTCTAGATTTTACATAAAAAATAAATTATTTATGAGTACATTACGCTGCATTAGACTTTAAAAAAATAAATCATTCGGAAAACCATGCGTCTCCATCAAATTGTCATCATCCGATGGAGACGCATTGTATTTAGTTCTAAAACCACATACCACATGCCCTAATAACTAAATACCATGCGTTTCCATCTACAACTTGAGCTCAGGGCCTGAGTATTGACGTAATTAATAATGATAAAAGAATTTTATTCCTTATGTTATTTACACACGTCCGCACGCCTGGGTCGATTTACCAAGCAATGATATAGGGAATGCATTAGTGAACATGTGTGCCAGTAAACGGTTGTAATTCGTTTCTAACTTCAACATCCTGCGGGATAGTCTGGAGGTTTCGAGGTTAGCTATTAGCAGTCCTAAAAAATACTATAAACCAGATAGAAACAATGTCGAAGCACTTGCAGCAAGTACCGAAGACCCAAAAAGAACTTATTAATTCGCATCGTCGATTTTCTTAACACACAACATGTTCTTTTAAACTTAATATTTTCATTTTTTTGCTATTTCTGAAGAGGACCCCTTTATTAAACAGTTTCGGAATAACGTATTGTTTTATTGCTTTAATCGAAATATGTATTAGCTAAGAATGAACGAGAAACTGAGCTATGTATAAAAACTGAATTTCAAACGCTTTCGCAAATATAATTCATCGAATTTATTTGCACTTAGTGGTATGTATCTAGAAGTCGTCTCCATACAGCTCAGACTATGACCACTCTGTGCTTCCATTTGATCGATCCACCTTGCTCGCTATGCTTCTCTTTTTCTTGAGCCTTTCTAATCACATTCAAGAGCCATTTTCAAATGTTTACCAACTGTTATCCTGATGACATGCCCTGCCGATCGTAGCTATCCAATTTCAGCTGGACGTATGATAAGTTAATCTCCAAGCAGCTGTTGAAATCCTTGGTTTATACGCCGTTGATAAATTTCTTATGGTTACGTATTACTTTTCATGTATCCTTATCCGCGGTCATAAATGGATAAATACACGAATTCATGCACCTCCACGATATCGTCGACACGCACCATTATTCGAGTTGGAAGGTGTTATATTTTAAAGCCTTTCCCTCTCATACATTTTGTTTCGACGGATTTACTGTCAGTCCGATCCCAGTTTGATTATTCCGTCTTTATGAGCTTAAGCCGTTTTACTTTAGCTGTCTTGTTAAGCAGTTTCAGGCAACTTAGCATATGATTAGCCAAGTGATACAGAACGTCAACGAACATTTTACCTTAAAACTGATAGTTTTTTAGATTTCGCTTGGTTTCGAATTTTCCTCAATTTTGCCCTTGGTATCTAGGAATATTTTTTCTGCAAAAGAACTATAATTTAATTGTCCTATAGAATTTTTACTAAATATATAGTTATTATTTGATTTGAATTCAATAAATATAAAAAAAAATTGTCAATTCATTAGGTCTGATTCATGTTTCTCTCACTGGGATGGAAACGCATGGTATTCAGTTCTTAGGGCATGTGATATATGATTTTAGAACTAACTACCATGCGTCTCCATCGGATGATGACAATTTGATGGAGACACAAGGCTTTCCGAATGATTTATTTTTTTCAAAACCTGATATTATATCCGTCCGCATTTTCTAAAAATCTGAAAAAATATCATTACGCTGTATTTGACTCATAAATGATTTATTTTTGATGTAAAATCTAGAGTGGTACCAATATTGTAAGTGCGACTAAAAAAAATTCTATTATTTTGACCATTTTTTTCACATCAAATACATTTAGAAAAATTCTGAAAAAAATCAGAAAGGATCTCCATAATTCCTAAAATATTCCTGTTTTTTTCAATTTGTTTTGCAGAAGAGGCTTTTGAAAAAATTAAATAAAATGAAAATCAGAAGATCCACCCTAACTCCACCAATATGGTAGTTATAGGGTTAAAATTTAGGGGAAAAAATCTCCTACATAAACCCTTCCAAATAGCGTATATCAATTTTTGTTCTGTTTGGGGGCAGTTTTTATATGGAAACCCAGCTACACCCTTATCAAATTTCTTAGTTAACATGTAAACCATTTTTCGTCTAAAGACTTTTTACAGACTTTTGAAACTTCGATTATTTGCAGACACTCATCAGAAATTACAGACTTTTGAAAATTGGCGTGATCTTTTCGTTTTTACTAGCTAAACTCATTGTATTACCTGGCATCTCGGGTGATATGCAACACGTGAACACTTCAATACATCCGTCATATAAGTAAAAACTTTGGTTCTCTGGTTCTGTTAGCCATGGCGACTTCTACCAAATCGTCCAAGTTAAGGAACATGAACTTTAATGCACTGCCGGTGGAAGACCGGCCTAATCAGCCACCATTCAAATCATTGGTCAAGAGAGCCAAGGCGAAGTCACCATCAGACAATGAAGAATTTTATCCAAAAGGCCTCCGAAAAGAATAAATTTCGTTTTTTCTTTGAATAATTGCAGTTTTTGCTTATATTTTTCTAGTTTTAGCGAAATTTCTTGGGGTGCCGGTAACCGAACACCTCTTTTGGGATGGCCAAAATTTATCACTTTACTAAAATGATAATAAAATTTTTTCAATCAAATGAATCAACTTATTTTCTTATTCAGTTGTTAGCTAGGGACTTTAGATTTCCATTTATGTATATATGTTCGCATAATATGCCCTTAGTCAGAAGTTATAGGCTTGAAAGAAAAGGGTGCCGGTAACCGAACACTCTCCCCCAGTAACCAAATCATGGTTATATAGGATTGTAAAGTATCCATATGTGATTGAACAGCCAACTCGAATCTTAACAAGTAATAACAGCAATAAACTAGAAAAAAACAAACGTGCAAACGAACGAGTCGAAAATTGAGTTTTGTCCTGCACAAAATTGCATCTCAGAACAATCAAATCGAACAGCTGGAGGTAAAGTTTCATATTCTGTTCAAACATAACATTTTTCACCTTGTCTTGGCCCGCTTCCCGATAGCGGGAACTTGTCTAGACGACGTGGATTGCTATATGTAGCGACTCGAACATGTACACTTTTGCGATAAATAAAGTTGATTGTGCTCTCCCTTTCCATCCCATCCATTCGAGCAACGGAACAAGCTGTCTTATAATGGGAAGAGTTGTTGTTACATGGAAAACACTTTCCTACATTCAGGTAACTACGGTTGACTGGTTTTTGGTTGGAAATCAGAACCGCCATCGCTATCCGTGCCAGGGCGAGACACACACACGTGTCTATGTGTGAAAAAGGTTGAAGGTACAGAAATCCGATTTCGAAACTTTTGCCAAGATCCGATGCTTGTTCTACTATCAAGATTCTGGTCGACATTGAAATTGAAAGGCGGTCCACTTATCGAGGAAGAGACGTAGACATTTCCGAGATATGAGCGGAAGTTACATAAGCGAGGCGTATAACAACCACCATCACCACCACCACGTAAGTGGTATGGAGTCTATTTACAAGCTATTAAACCGGAGTTATGTTACTATGTTCGCTTCTGACGCGCATTGAAATTATACCTAACAATTACATAAGCTCAATAAATGTTCATAATCAAACGTTGCATCACACTCAACAGTTGTGCTCAAACGAATAACTGTCGTGATAAAAAATAACAGACAGTTGAATGTTGATTTTATAATCTCTTACTGTGAAGCGACTTACACTTCAAACAGACTCAGAAAACAACCGCAACTAAGCACATATCCCTCCTCATGGTAGGGAAAAAAAACAATTTCCCTCCAACAATATTATTCTGACCTCGTAGGCGTCGGTGTGCAGCTTCAACCAACAGTGCTTTGCTGTCCCATGGTCTACCATTGTCTATCGTCCGGACACTATCTGATTTGGCTTCGCAAGGTCCACAAAGTGCAGACTGCGGATTGTTTGCGTAACATGCAATGTTCCATTATTCTATCTCGGAATCGGAAAAACACACACCGATCGCAAAACCCGCTTTGCAAACTGCGCCCGTGCAACAATATCGGATCTCGTTATGCGATTTCGCAACGAGAGTAACGCTCGCTACAATAAACGAGGAAACAAACAAGCCTTTGGAAATAATTAAGCCAACCAACTGGACAGAATTGCCACCCACTTCCGTGAGCACCATACGGCACACGCTGGTAGCAGGCCGGGCAGGATCTTGATGACGGAAACCTTTTCACGGGATTACAATCACTGCCGGGGCCAAATTTGTGCCGAAACTGTACTCACCGCTGCAGACTCTTGAAGTCCGAACCATTGCATTGATGATGAGCCGAGTGCAGTGAAACCGGCGATAACGATGGTGCAGCCCAAATTGCGGATCAAGCAAATCTGAATTAACTAGGGATGCCATTCAGTGCGGTCGCGAAGGTTGAGGAGCTTTGCTAACAGCTGTTGATTTTGAAGTTGAATGGAAGATAAAATACTTGTATTTATATAACGATTTTTCGGCGTAATTGGTTTACCAAATTAGTACGGCTTTTCTATACTGACGGACGTTTCGATGGTAGGTTCAGGTCTTTTCCAAGAGAAACAACTTAACGTTCTTAGTTTAAGTATTGTTGGCTCGCGATCAGTTTTGATATTCTCTATAGCAAGGCAGTAGAATAGCTGTAAAAGAGGCTTCCGAACGGAGTCTCGGAGAGTCTCTTATACACTATTCTACTCGACAAGAAAGATCTGTGTGAATGTGTGTGTGCACCTTTCAACGTATTTTCGTACCGCTCAATTATCCCGGAACTGGCTGAACCAGTTTCAACAAACTTATGCTTGTTTCAAATCTTCTAATGGATTACTGATCGAGTTCAAGGACTAAACTGCGGCCACTTTTGGTTCCGATAATATAATGGTAAAATTGACGTCATCGACAAAACGCTCTTTTTTCTTCGAAAGCTGAACTTACAATTACTGCTTTAGAATGTTATAATGCTTTGGGTCGCTTAAGAGATACTATTGAGTCGTAGATCATGTACGAAGATCAAATGACTGTCACTCCAAGTAAGTTTCGGATATATAAGTGACGTAATCTCTACTATCCGCATAATCATTTCATACAATGACCAATGATCACATTCAAATGTATTATTACTGATACATTTTATTTGAGAAATATTGCCGAATATGTGACGTAAGCGCTGAGGTATACTATCCGAATTAATCTGAATCAATTGGTAACAAAAATGAGGCCAAATTATTATCCGAATTTATTTTAATTAAAAAGCCATAAATATTCTTTATTGAGACTGTGTCGATGACAAGAAGCATTGTCACACCCCGAGAAGGATTAGGAATACACTGATAAAAATCGACACGTCTTTCAGAAGTGTTTTACACCTAATTTCGTCGCGACTCAATTACGTTAAGTGTACATCACTTCAAATCTAAACCAAACAGTAGATTTATTTCGAATTCAATACTCTTATCGAATACATTTTAATGTAAACGCATAAGAATTTGTCACTAAAATGTTATTTGTTAGACATAAAGATTCAAATAACATGTTAAATATGATTTATTGAATAGAAATTAATTTATTTGCGTTTGAAGCAAAATAGTTATTTTAGTTGATCATCCTTCGCTAGCCTTCGAGTATGAACTAAGTGACGATCCACATTTTCACTATCTGATCCTTTGAGGCATACTTAACGTTCGTATTTTTTTTTTGGCGAAAAACAATACATTTTGCGTGAAAATTTAGAAAAAAAACAGCACATTTTGCAGTACGCGTTTTTTCTAATAATTGTGAATAAAATCAGATGATTTATTTTCATAGTCTCAATAGTTCTTTATATTTCTCTTCTTCAAAGCATTTTAGTGCAAAAAACTAAAAAAAATGCATCAATCATCAAAAATTGTTTGCACAAAAGATTTTTTTTGAGAAACGGATATTTTTTATAGTAATTTTGGTTTAGCGTATTCTATGATCTTGGTGGAGACATTGTTCTTTTTCAGTAGTCAAGAAAATTTAGCAAAATTATCGTGACGCGCTCTGAACAAGAATGAATAATGAAAAAAACATATGAGGAAAAGGAAAGAAAGAGACCATTCTATGGCCATCTATTTATTGTTTGCATGTATATTTTTTAAATTTTTTTTAAATAACTATTTATTGGAATATGATTTAAAATTAAATTATTAAGATTTTAATTGGGTGTTCAGCCACAAGTGGTGACTTTTCAGCCCTATTATATATATATATATATATATATATATATATATATATATATATATATATATATATATATATATATATATATATATATATATATATATATATATATATATATATATATATATATATATGATTTGGTTATTACCATGAGGACATTATTTGCTTCCGCAATTCTGAGATTTTTGTATAGGGAAAATTCTAAACCTACTTGTATTGTGTAATGGGGAAAAGGAACTTATATACTAACTTACTAACTAATACAGAGAGCGAATCGATTCAATTGAAGATCGCATCGATTTTTGTCGGAATTTGCTTATAATATTATGTGACATTACATCTAATGGTTCTACATTTGTGAGTCTGTGTAACTCATTTGTACTAAACCAGAGAGGACGCTTCAACATCATTTTAAGAATTTTATTCTGAATCCTTTGAAGCGTTTTCTTCCTGGTGGAACAACAACTTGACCAAATTGGTACTGCATAAAGCATGGTTGGTCTGAAAATTTGCTTATAAATTAACAATTTGTTTTTTTGGACAGAGCTTAGAATTTCTGTTTATAAGAGAATATAAACATTTAATATATTTATTACACTTTGCCTGGATTCCTTCAATGTGATCCTTGAAAGTGAGTTTTTTGTCATACGTTAAACCTAAGTATTTTGCTTGATCAGACCATGACAATTCCAAGCCATTCAATTTAAGAATGTGATTATTGTTTGGTTTAAGAAAAGAAGCTTTTGGCTTATGAGGAAAGATAATTAATTGCGTTTTTGCTGCATTTGGTTTAATTTTCCATTTTGACAGATAATCACTGAAAATATTTAAACTTCTTTGTAGGCGACTGCACATCACTCTTAGATTTCTACCTGTGGCTAACAGATTTGTGTTGTCACAGAATAGCGATTTCTGACAACCAACGGGTAGATTTGGAAGATCAGAAGTGAAAATATTATACAAGATTGGAGCTACGCTCGAACCCTGCGGAACACCGGCTCGTTCGGGTAGCAATTCAGATTTACAATTCTGTTAGCTAACCTGAAAAGTACGATCAGTTAAATAATTTTGAATCATTTTGATCAAATAAAAGGGAAACTGGAAATTAGACATTTTTGCTATTAAACCTTGGTGCCAAACACTGTCGAATGCTTTTTCTATGTCTAGAAGAGCAACTCCAGTGGATAACCCAGAAGATTTATTTGCTTTTATCATGTTCGTGACTCTTACAAGTTGATGAGTAGTTGAATGTTCATGACGAAATTCAAACTGCTCTGGTAAAAAATTGAATTCTCATTTATATGAGACATCATTCTCAACAAGATATTTTTTATTCAAAAAGTTTACTGATAGAAGAAAGTAAACTAATTGGTCGATAACTTGATGTTTCTGCTGGGTTTTTATCAGGTTTGAGGATAGGAATTACTTTAGCGTTTTTCCATCTTTTTGGGAAGTAAGCTAATGGAAAACACTTGTTAGAAAAGTCTCAAGACAACATCGGGAAGATTTTTAATAAGAATATTAAAAATTTCATCATTACCAGGAGCCTTCATTTTTATAAGTTTCCTTGACTTAATTCCATCAAAATTCATCTCAATAATAACATCTTGTAATAACACTTGAGTTGAAATATGATCATAGTTCAGTGATACTTCATTTTCACTAGAACTCACAACGTTCAAATTAAAATTGTGGACACTCTCGAACTGCTGAGCAAGTTTTTGAGCTTTTTCGCCATTTGTAAGAAGTATTTGATTTCCTTCCTTGAGAGCAGGAATTGGTTTCTGAGGTTTCTTAATAACCTTAGAAAGTTTCCAGAAAGGTTTAGAATATGGTTTAATTTGTTCAACTTCTTTAGCGAAATTTTCATTTCGCAAAAGAGTAAATCTATGTTTAATTTCTTTTTGTAAATCCTTAACTATGTTGTTCATAGCAGGATCACGAG
Source organism: Malaya genurostris (assembly GCF_030247185.1). Classification (NCBI taxonomy): domain Eukaryota; kingdom Metazoa; phylum Arthropoda; class Insecta; order Diptera; family Culicidae; genus Malaya; species Malaya genurostris. The sequence goes on along the minus strand of NC_080571.1, from coordinate 229,474,930 downwards.
AACGTTGATATTGTCGTCGACGAACATTCTTCAACCGAATGAGTAGTTGAAAATTGTCATAGAAGATAAGAGAATTTAATTTAGTTTGAGCTTTGTGAACTGAAAGATTTTTCTAGCTTCGATAATATAATGATTCAAATTATCAATTGCTGTGTCGATATCCGCAGAATATTCTGAAATAATTTCATGATCCACACGATTTTCAATGTGAGATCAGTAATCCAACCAATAAGCTCTATGATAGTTGAATATAGAACTAATTGGATTAATTATTGCTTCGTTAGAAAGTCTGAATGTTACAGGAAGATGATCTGAGTCAAAGTCAGCATGTGTAATCGGTTCACTACAAATGTGACTTTGATCCGTTAGAACCAGATCAATTGTAGACGGGTTTTTCACGGAAGAGAAACAAGTCGGATTACTGGGATGAAGAACTGTGAAGTAACCAGCTGAGAGTTGATTATGAAGTATTTTACCATTACTGTTATTTTGCCTACAATTCCACTGGACATGCTTAGCATTCAAGTCCCCTATTACGAAAAATTTCGATCGATATCTTGTGAGTTTTTGCAAATCGCCTTTAAAGAAATTTAATTGTTTGCCGGTGCATTGGAATGGCAAATATGCTCCAGCGATGAAATAAATTCCATGAATGGGTTCAACTTCGATTCCCAAGCTTTCAATAAGTTTAATATTAAAAGAAGGTAAAATTCGATGTTTAATTTGTCGTTGGACAAAAATGGCAACTCCACCACCCATTCCAGTAAACTTGTCAAATCGATGAACCACATAATTTGGATTACTTTTCAATTTGATATTTGGTTTGAGAAAAGTTTCTGTCACAATGGCAATATGAATTTTGTGAACTTTGAGAAAATTATAAAATTCATCTTCACTCGATTTCAAAGATCGAGCATTCCAATTTAAAATATTCAAATAATTTTTTAACATCACTGTTAAATTTTAAATTCATTTTAATATTATTTGCAAATTGCCATCCGATTTGAAATGCTTCAAAAAGTGATGAAGTCGAATTCATTCGGATGATCATTTGAAAAAGTTGATCTTGTAATTTTTATTTTCAGTTATATCGCCTAAATCAACTTTATTTTAAGAAGCGAATGGTATTGAAGGAATATTTGTAGGTAGACTGATATTAGAACTGCCATTAGAAGAAGATGATATGACCGATCTACCTATTAATAAAATGTTTTCGATAGAAGATGAACTGCAAGGCATTTCTGTGTTTTGATTATTTACATTAGAAGAATTAAGTGGTAGATTTTTACCTGTTATACTTGCATAACCGACATTAGATGAAGATGATGACGAGGTCGATCTACCTGTCAATGAATTGTTTTCGTTAGAAGACGAATTGGAAGGCGTAACTGTTATTTGTTTTAAATTCGAAGAAATAAGTTCCTTAGAAGAATTAGGCGTGTCATTTGTAACGTTTTTTTTTATTTGCAGATACCTATGTTCTGTAAATTTAAGGTCACTGATTTGACTTGTTGTCTAAGCGAACGAGCGTTTAAAATTTCTTCCCTGATAGGACGTTTCAAATAATTGGATTTATGATTCCCATCGCAATTCGAACATGAAAATTTATCAGTGGTTTCATTCATTGGACAAACGTCTTTCGAATGCGATTTACCACAATTCAAACACCGTATATCCATATGACAATTTTTGGTTCCATGGCCGAAGCCTTGGCAACGAGGACATTGCGTTAAGTTTGCAACACGATTATGCCGTTTATAATGTTCCCAATGAATTTTAACGTGGGAAATGAAACGTACTTTTTCTAAAGTTTTCAAATTGTTTACATCCCTTCGATTGAAGTGTATTGGGTAAAGTTCATGGGAAATTCCAGAGCGTGGTTTAGAAGTACCATTCGATTTTTTTCATAAGTATTACTTGGGAAGGGGCAAAACCAAGCAATTCTTGTAGTTCATTTTTAATTTCATCAGTACTTTGATCATTTGATAAACATTTCAAGACAGCCTTGAAGGGTATGTCTGATTTTATATCATATCAATAAAATTTATATCTCGGACAAATATCAAATACGACGTTCGTAATCTTCCAATCCATCAACCAAGACTCGACATTCTCCTCTTCGTCCGATTTGAAATGAGACTTTTACTTCCGGGAGAAAAGTAGAAAGGTCAGCACGGAATGCTTTGAAGTCGGAAATCATCACCGTCACTAGTGGCATAGATTGTTGTTTCTTCCCAGAACGACAAGCGTCCATTTTGGGAATTTTTGAAGAATTTTCTTCTATGTCGCTACAATCGGATTCAGGAAGAATCTCGTAAATATTGTTAGATGGCATAGCATCAACGGAAGGGAATTCCGTCCGTTGTCTTTTATTTTTACATTCAGATTCTATAAGATCGTGAATGTTATTAGAAAAATGTTGAATAACGGATTGTGATTTATTCCGTATTGAATTATTTTTAGCCTTGGGCTTGTTGCCGTTGGACGCAGGCAGTTTTGAAATGAATGAAATTTTAAATTAAATTAACTAGGCTTATTTAGTCTTTGATAAGACTGTTAATTTGGAAAAATCTTGATGAAGACTGATTTTGTAGTAGTCGTAATAAAGACTGATTAGTTCGAAGAATAGTTCTTTGAATAGCTAGCCTTAAAAAAGGCTGATTAATTTCTTAGTCACTCAAATACCACTCATTGTATAGCCTTGAGGAAGGCTGACTAATTGTTAGTCTTCAAAAAGACTGTTAGTGATTTAGGTAGCCTTGATAAAGACTGAAGCCTTGAATCAATGAAACTCTAAGTAGTCAGAAAATATTTCCAGGAGCCAAGAGCTATACTCGTGCGGTGCGAACGACTGTTCAACACCGACTGATGATCTGTCCCTTGTCGACAGTAGTTGTACGTCAATCTCGCGGTTATGTCTTTACCATTACCTACTACAAGTTTTCAATGTTCTGGACTTTTAAAAAGTTGGAAAAAATATATCATTATACTATAAAACATCGTAAAATCTAAATCCGTTAAAAAGTTTGGTACGGTGTTTTCATACGTGTCAGGCGTTTCGAAGTGCGCATATGTCAGCAACAACCCTGCGGTAAATTTTGAGTGTTTAAGAACAATTCATAATTTAAAAAAAATGAACTCGTTAAGTTTTTCGCTTCGACAGAACTCGCAGAATGGCAGTAGAAGTAGAGGTAGAGCGACCACAAATCGCTGTGTTACACACTCACAAAAGAAACTTAACGCTATAAAATAAACTTGGCGAATAAACACTAGTGAGCACATAGATATAATTGCATATATTTAAACTATTGATATAATTTCGTCGGATACAAGACAAATTGAATTGCGCATTCAAAGTATGCCGATTGGTTGAACTGATCGATTGAAAATTTCGATTAATAGAAATTATGGTTGCCTTATTCCACATCAATTTTGCTCGAACAACCCCATGGGGCTGAACCTTTTGTAGCTTTTTACTTAATGTTTCCCCATAATTCTGTATCGAAACGTACGAATAACAATTATGTTATCGCTATAGCTATCAACTTTTGCTACTATCTCATAAACTGAGACGTAGTAGAGAGCAAGATTGTTGCAAGTGGATGAGGTAATGAACGAGACCATTATATAATTAAGATAGCCGATAGGACATCCGCACCAGTCTCTTTGGAAACATTTACTTTTGTCAAGAAGTCAAGTGTCTCATTTATATCGATAACGAGCGGAAGAAGTTCAAAGAAGCTGCACAGAATCTGCAAAGTAATTATCTGATGAAATTACAGAATCGTTAAAAAATTGAGCATCCTTTCTGTTATCCTTTACATTTAATACGCATCTAAATGTGAAGAATAAAAATGGATTATGTTTAAGACTAACGTAACATGACGTAATAACAAGTCTGTTTTATGTCTGGATTGTAAAAGCTCATTAAAATCGTTTCAAATGTCAAGCAGTTTCTCAAACTTCGCTATGATTCTGAATCAAGTCTCTTAAGTTTAATTAAGTTTCGTGGAAGCTGAAGCTGAAGTCGAGTGTATGAGACGTTTTAATACAATTTGCGAACATCCCCAGTCCACACGGAATCGCATTGTAACGGCCTCTGTTGGTATGTAGTATGTTCGATGGGCTATTACAACAAAAGTGGCAGCAACTTCAACAACAGCTACTGCGGTCAATGCTGATGGTAAGGGCAAAAGTTTTTAGGCCCATATCTATACCCAGTGACCGATTTCCTCAACGACTTCCCCATCTACCTGAGCTGAAGTTGTTCCGAAACTGCCATCAAACAGTCAGATTGCCCCTAAACGAATTCGTGGTCACACGTTTTGTGGTGTGGCAAAACCGGGATTGCCGGAGGAAGCACCGCAGACGACAATGGGCGTGTTTTGCCGAGAGCAGCACGAGGAGTACGGCAACACGGAAAATTTCACTTGAATTCATAATGAAGGGTTTTGCCAACATCCCACAGCAAGCAGCGGCAAGCAAAAACGTGACAGCTTTAAGGTGGTTTGTGATGAAGAAAAGATTGCTTTCCGAGTGGATGGCTTAAAGCTTCGGTTCGTGTGGTTACGAACTGTGGGAATAATGGAACTTAATGGACGTGCTAGTAATCGTTCAAATTAGTTTCATTTTGTGAAATTGAAACGTTTTTTGTGTACTTCTACTTCCTAGCAACTTTAAACAGTGAGTGGCACGCGAAAATAATCAGGATTTTTTTCTCATTCCTAAGAGGGGCTGTAGCATAGCATGGCGAACGATCAATCATTCCCACCGGCAACAAATGGGGCGTGGTAAAGCAAAACGTTTTTGTCGTTGCAATTGTAAATGCAAAATATCTTCATTATTTCAAATATTAGTAAAATTACAGTGTTCCGGTCTTTGTTGGTTGATGGGGAGGACGGGACAAAGTAGTTGAATTGTTGTAGCCAAGCAAAAATTGTTTCCAATTATGAGTGTAATTGAACCTCGTGCACACGTTCTATGGATATTTGCAAATGCAGAGTAATACTGGTCCGAAAGCATTTAGAACAACTTTTTTTTATCATACAGGTTTTAACCTTAAGATCATTCGCCTCTTCGAATCAGAAACAAACGTTCTGACCCTATGGGCGGGATTGGAATCGAACCCAGGCGAGCTGCGTGAAAGGCATCAACTTACCCATCACGCTGTCCTTCAAACGATCATTTTCTTTGAACAAGATTAGTTAACTATTTTATATGATAGCGGCATGCACAAATCTTTTCACGCTTCAAAAAATGGGAAGCAATTTTATATCATATATTGTGACAAATTATTGCGGAGAAGAGGTTTGGTGAAATATTGGTAACTAAAATTATGTTTAAATGACGGAAAATTCCATTCGTGCAAAATTTCGCAGGCTCCCAGTATAATTAAGCTTAGGTTTAATATCAATTATTCATAGGGCAGATATGTGCTTCTGTGGCTTAGTCGATTAACGGATGTGCTTTGTGATCTAATGTCTATCTATTTTTTATTTTTATTTCATCCTATTTCAAGCCATGCAATTTTATTTAATACAAATTTAAGTTTAAAAATAGTTTTATTTGATTCAAACCATTGTTTGAAGTTGACTTTAAGACTCAATATATCAAAATCTAATGTGTTCCATTTCTCTGCATGTAGGCTCATTTGATAGGTTCTATTGATCTGTGGATTGAGTTTGTAGATCAAACGGCACATCCTGTTTCGGAGGAACAATGGTATAAATGACATATGCGGCAAAACACGTTGTTTTTTTACCGCTCAATTTTCTCAGCGATGGCAGAACCGATTTTAGTAAGCCTATGCTCGTTTGAAAACTTCTGTTGAATTGTGTATGAAGTTTGAAAATCAAATGGTTGTCACTTCTGGTTCAGAATCTATAACAGTATAAGTGACGTAACCGACTAACTGCTGTCCATCGGCTGAATTTGCTCGCAGACTATCCAACGAATTTCGAAAAACTTATTTGAAAGCTAACAATGTCAATCAAATTTGGAAGGGTTATGGCGAGTATTTCCGGTTCGAGAGATGTGATGCTATGTGTGACGTAACCGACATATCGCAGTATATCAATTTCGAAAAACTTAGACCCGTTTGAAACCTATTATTAAGTTATTTGATAAACTCACAATACTAATGACCGAGGAATGTTTTAATGAGACTATTTAAATGGCAAGAGAAACGAATTTCGCACCACTAGGTGGATCGAGAAGGGTTTTTTTTCTAATGTACAGTCTATCAAGTAAAAGCATGTCCAGCATAATTACGAAATTTTCTAAGGGTTGCTGACTTATACATACATACATTAAACACTTTCAGTTTAATAGTGAGTCCAATCACGACCAGCATCAATTATCGTTTGGCATCTCTGAGGCTTACTTTCAACTAAATTTTCGGTATATTCGAGAGGAAACGCCTCCCTAATGAGTTGAGTTTGTCGGGAGATCAGATCTCTATAAAAATAATAGCAAAATTATAACAAGAATATAACTGTACAGCTCAAGAGCAATTAATTTGCTTATGCAGCAATTCCACGAGAAACTGATTGGGTATATAAAAAAATCGATTATTTTCGAACCACTTCACCGATTCTTGTCAATAAATGTCTATATTTTTTTAGCAAAAATAGTTTCGTGTTTGAAAAAATCAATTGTAAAGCTTTTGAAAGGTTGCCATGGTTTGCGACCAATGGGCACTATGTCATTTTATTGTTTTTTTCTAAAAGCTGAAACATATTTACATAACATATTCAAAAATCAGCGATCATTTTTTTTTGTTTTTGAGTTATAATACTTTAAAAATTTCAAGTTTTCCTAATTTTCGTGTTTTTTCGATTTTCTTTAAAAAAAAGTTGTTGTTGATTAATATATAACTTTTGAACCACTCAACCGATTCCGCTAATTTGTGGATATTTCGTCAAGAAATGTCTGCAGTTTTTGGGAAAAATATGTGAACATTACCAAACTGGAACTTGTGTTTTAGAACGTTTAACGGTTTTTATGGAACTCTAAAACAAACAAAAAACTCGCATCGCCAAATTTTTGAAATAGTGCCCATTGGTCGCAAACCATGAAAATAGTTTAAAAGTTATACAATGGAATTTTTCAAACGCAAAACTTAAATTTTACAATACTAGCATATTTTTCCTAAAAACTATAGGCATAGCAACATATGAAAAAAAATAGCAGAATCTGCCTAGTGGTTCAAAAGTTATGATTTTTTTAAATGTATTTTTTGAAGAAAATCGAAAATAATCGATTTTTTTGGTCCATCCTAACAAAGAAATGGTCACCCTAATGACAAAATAAAAAAATACGGGTCTAATATTTTTCGACGGAGAACAATTCTTCCAAATGTTACGGAATTCTGAGAGATCGTACATCAGTTTCGCATAGAATGATTGTATAGTACCTTCTCTCCTAGAAATTGCCATTCTCGAGATATTTAGACATGACATTGAGCGCACTCAGAAAATTAATATTAACTGGAAGTTCCGCAAGTGCCTTTTATTGGTTTTGGCTGTAGTTTTTTTATCTTTTAGAAAGTACTTATCAAATTTTTTTGTGGTGTCATTAGTAGATTAAAACGAATATTTTTGTTTTGACACCCAATATTCGTTTTAATCCACTAGTGACTGAAAAGCCGATCACCCCAAAAAAGCTTAGAAAGATCCAGTCGATAATCTTCTAAATCAGTTCAATGTTAGTTTTAAATCTAAAAATAAATATATTGTGATTGTAAATTTAGGGCTTTAAATTGAAAATTCTGTAAATAAAATTTCTTTCGGTATCATTACAATTACTGCTTGGAAATATTTCTTCGCATGTAATCGAGCAGATAAAACAATATATGTTTTAAAATTAGTGATCGATAACGAACCATGTCTACTTTTTCCATATTTTCCGAGATATAAGTGTGGCTTTCTCTAATACAGACGACAACTTCGTCTAGATACGTTCACTTTGCATTTCGCATAGCAACTTTTTAAACAGAATCTCTTCACCAAACCGGAAGTACTATTGAATCGACTTGCACTCTTTGCGGTTCACTAATGCCGTAGAGAAGGTTGCAGTGCACATCAGTAAGTGGATTTTCTGCGAATTAATTTTATTCGCCGTTCGCCTCGCACGAGAGGAAATCATTTCAGTCAGAATTCTGTTGATTCTTCGCATTCGAGGAAAATGTTGGATGATCTTGATCAGTACCTCTCACCATCAACGCCCGCAAACTAAAACATTCCTTCCAGGCCATTCGGAAATTTCAAGGATTATTTGTTGAAAGTTTATTTCGCATAGATATACCTTGTGTATGTGGAAAACGAAAACACTGCCGCCTAAATATTCAAAACAAAATTAACAGTGATTTTGAACATTTGGGTAGTCAATGTCAACGGTTCGAGTACCTCTGTCGGTTTGTAGTTGTAGGCACTTTTATATTCTTTTATATAAAGGAACTTTTAATTTATTAGCAAAACTTTGATTTTATTCACTGTTGGTCGAACTCGCAGACGCAAGTCGCAAATTATAATTAACTCTAATGCAATAATCAACTGCAAGTGCACAAATACCGTTATATATTTTCCTCTCAAAATCGTGATTGACCATCATAAAATCGCTATATTTTTTGTTCTTTATTTTGGTCGTCTCGATCCGAACAGGCTTTATACTATGTTCCCCTCATGCCAACAGAGAATAGCGAGAGTAGGCAAATTTTTCAATGTAATTTAGAAATTCTGCTGCCGTTTTGAAAAGTGTTTATCAAATAACAATTCACATACTGAGGCGCTTTGAGCAGCCCAGCAATCACTTGTGGGCAAGGATGGCCTTTAACATATCAAAGAACGCTCTCTACTAACTCTTCACACGATTCAATCAGTGCCATCAAAGAAAGACGGATATCATCGCAGCAACAAAAAACCGGCATGGTTCATTTAACATAGAATGCGAGAGTGAATTTATTTCGATGACCTATCTGAGCATTACGAGTTAACACGCTGCTGTGGAGATTCTCTCTGAAGCAACAAACTGTCGCTTATTCTCGTTTCGCGATCCGATTCAATATGGGCAGTTGATAATTGCGATAGAATCATATTATTATTGCCGTTTATTTGAACTATGTGCAACCTTCGTATAAGTTGTGTTTATGAAAATGTATGTTAGGGCTCCACACAAGGGTTTTGAAATATTGCAACCTAGTATGAGAATCATCAAGTCGCATCATCGATGAGATTTTCTGCCATAATTGTCAACTTGCGATTCTCTCTCGGTAAATTTCAAACAGCACCGATTATTATCAGACTGGAAATTTTTTTAAGGGCCGTAAAATACTCAGAGTATGAAGTGGAGCGAAGAAATGTAGAAAAATTCTCTCACGGTTCATGTATTGAGAGACAAGAGTTCTTGTAGCACCTTCTACCGGATTGAAAATGTTGTATACAATTTAGAGAAATATCGAGCAGCTTCTGTCAAATTAACGGCAATCATCAATACTGCTTGTGGGTATTAGCGTTAGACCTTGAATACAATTGTTATTCGAATATGCGTTAATGCGAATGTTTATCTACGGTTGCGGATCTCTAAAGTACTTTGTATAATATGTTTAAATTATGTAGGATGTACACACTTTTCAATAGTCTATACCTACCTTCTCTACCTGTGGGACCGGAAATAAAAGACTTAATGACCAAAATGACTTTCAGTTGTTACTATAACTATAAACAAAACGGCGTGAAAATATACTTTTTCCTATCAAGACAAAATTTTGCATGAAGCTTATGGGATCCAAAATAAAAACGAAAAGTTTGGCGAAGCAAGAAAATTAATATGTATATGTTTTCAATCGATTCCCAACTCCGAGAATAGAAACAGTTGATTTTTTCAAATCCCAGAGATAAATGAGCGCAAGGTTAAAGCTGCTATAACTGAGACAAGAATAAGCAGAAAAATGAATCAGGCAAATAAACATCATTTGCGATGTACACCGAAAATAAAATGAATTTGCTTTCAACATTTAAGAAGAAAAATTTTTAAGGGGAGAGTAATGTCTAACGATTGAAAAAGATAACAATTTTTGAGAATTTTTTAGATCTATCGTTCCAACAAATAAATTCAAATGCTTTGCATAATAAAAATGCATCATTCAAACAACATTTAGTAATTTTTACGTGGAAATATATTGAGCAATAAGGCGACGAAAGAGTATTTTTGAGAACGCTCCTTAGAAATTTGCGGTATCCACTGTAGCTCAGTGGAGGCTAATCAGAAGTGAACAAATCAAAGGAGAATAGTTGTAGTAGATGTTTTTCTAGACCCCAGCGTTTTTGTTCGATGTTTAATTTTCTTTTTTATTTTTGGTGGTTGTTTAAGGATTTTTTACATAAAAATTGTGATTTTGTTTCTGTAAACTCTCCCCAAAGGAACACGTTAGGGTCTAAAATTTTACAAGTAGAAAGTGTGTGCAACATTTGAAAAAAATTGTTGCAGTAGTTTTTGAATGACGATGGACACGGACTTTCAAAACCTGCTCTCGATGAAAACGCGTTTAAAATTTATTGTCTATAAAGTCGAAGAAAACAATTTATTATTCTATGAGGCCCGTAAGGTTTGACACTTTCAAATAATCATATTTTTTCTTTTGTATTTTGTTAAATGAAATTTCAAATATGTTTTGTCAAGTTTTAAGTCAATCGAAGAAATTTTAGACCTGTGCGCTTAACTCATGCTTCTTCGCAGGATGAGATAAGCATAGATAACGGCAGAAACTTCCAGAGTTTCGTTCCAAGTGAATTTCCCTTCAGAAAAATACCTGATCACTGACGAATAAATGAAACATTTGGGAATACCATCTATTCATAAATGTTACATTTATTCGTCATTGATCAGATATTTTTCTAAAGGGCGGGTAAGGTCTACACTAAAAGAATAAAAAAAAAACGAATCATGCAAGCAGGTTGGATCTATCCGAAGAAGCCTTCAAATTACAGATGAAATATTATTATGTATGTTCATATCGAACAATACATACGAGCTCAATAAAGTGCAGTTCAACCTTCGGAAACTGTGTTGAAATATACTAAGCAAACATTTATGTTAAATTCTTTCGATAAAAACTATTGTATCAAAAAAGGAAATTACAAGTAATCAATTACTTGTTCAACAAAATCGCTGCACCAACTACAATATCAATGTGCTGCCTTTTGCTTTCCTATCGGTAATGCCCTATCCTACTGAACGCAAAATCAATAGTCAATGGGCAACCTTGGATCAACTATTGATTTTCTTCATGCTCATGTAGCTCAGAAAACTCTTCCCTGTAGGATAGTAACGAAAAATAACTCTGCTGAGAACTGTGTCGATGGTCTACAATTCAAGCAAACTCCTTCGGTTTCGTGCTATTTTATGGTACACAAAACAAAATCGTCATCATTGCCGTATCATTTATTCATCCTTCAACCAGGCAGCCTAACGTTTCCGAACAGCCTGACTGACTGGTCACTGGTCATGTTCGCATTCTCTACTACACTACAGCATTCGACATGGACTGCCAGGGTTTTCACAATAACATGAACATTACTGGATTCCATTATCCGAACAGCAGTGTACTGGAAATAGTTTTTTGATGCTATAAAACTATAGCAAGAATTGGTACATACAAGCATCCCGATAAAGTTTTCTATCCACATAATCATTCGACTTGACTATGAGTGTCCGGATCACAGTTTAGTTGGTTAGATACAAATACGTCGGGCACAACAACCATCTTCTCATGTACCGATTGTAAAACTTTGCAAATGAAGGCCACCAACAAAAATAGGTCAAACAAGGATGTGCGTTAGTCGAACATTTTTTTTTTATAAAAACATCATTTTTAAATTAAATTTCTTCAGAATAAAGAAAATGTATTCACGTATGTTTTTTTTTCGTGAACACGAGTTTATGGGCGTTTCGTTTGGTTCCTTATAGCTTTGCACAACCTCGAACTGCATCTCACTAAAAACTACCGTTCGCGTCTTCTTGAAGTCCTGTTTGCCGATGGCCCAATATTTTTCTATTGAATTACTCAACTGGTCCTTATTCGCAGCATACTGCTTTTATGGCTTTATTTCGGTAAAGACAAGATACCGAATCCAGCCAAAATATAGCGGCACAATTGTGTTTCTTGGGTAAAGACAACATACATTTGTTCAGGCACTCTAGTAAACAATATTCAGGCTTATGATCCTCGCCGTTATGTAAATATAACATTTTAAGCTAAAGGAACAGATGGCTTGCTATACGTGATATCCCTCTTGTGAAACGTGACACAAACCTTCTCACATTTACCATATAATATTTCTGTCCAGGAAGCCTTTCAAAACCTGTCTTTACGTATGTTTTATCATTTTGTATCACGTATTTAAACTTCGTCTGCATCGCACTCTGGAACCCTTGCTTATAATATAACTCGAAGTCAACAGTTCTTGTAAGTCGATAGTTAAGCTCGTTTTATTATTCTCAATGGACACTATTAGTTAACACTTCTAGCTTGTTTGCGGTCTTCGGCTTTAGATTTTTCTCCGATTCATTCTTCCTGGCTGCCAACAAACGTTCTCCGAACACTTTCATTGCGTTGCTGACAGTCTTATAGGGAGCATTTTAAAATTTGTCAGATCGATTTAAACCTTCTCCTTACTTACTTACTTATTTGCTTCTTGCTTACTTACTTTTCCATTTACTTACTAGCTTACTCATTAAGGTGAAATGTAAACAATTTAAATATATGCTAATTCAATCGTTATTGTTAGTGATTACTCTTACACTAGAGCTATAAATCATGAGTAATTATGAATGATTAACATGAGGCTATATGTATATGTATTGACCAACTTGCTAACCATGTATATGTCTGAGTTTAGTAGCAAGCATGGATTCTCCTTCAAAAGAACGATTGAAGACGAGATAACATTCAAGTATTTTCGATATCTTTGCCAGTCGTTCACCAGGCCCTTCCCGCCGATGAGATAGAATTTACGTAAAAGTATTTACTTGACTCGCATGATAGAGCGCGGTCGAATTTACTTATCGAATACATTCAATGCCAATATATTCCATTCTAATTGACTTTCATTATCATCTTCGAATAAGTAGAAAGTATTATTTCTGTTGAGTCAATAGGATCGTAGTACTAGCCATGTAATCGAAGCTATGCTATGAGTCGGCTGCGAAGTCTGTTAAAACAGAAAAGCCAAATTTCTCAAAAGGAATGTAATTCCAAGACTTCCACACCCAGACATTTTCCTGGTGTGGATTTAGTATTCTCCCAATACGGTTCCACCACTCCTTGTCTGCGAAGTCTGTTGAAACAAATGGTCATATTCAACAATAAATCTAATACCAAGACCTTGCAATTCATCGAACTCAACAGAATTGGACATTATTAACATTATAAATGACAGTTAGTTAGAAAATAAACCATTTCTTACAATACCCATTTTATTGTATTCAACTAGTTTTTATTTCAACACAAAACCCAATGGTGCATAAATTCGCGTCATTATTTTATATGTAATTTTTGCTCACGATATAATGCCATCGTGCCCACCGTGCATTTCTTACACCACCTCAATACGAAACAGCAGCGCGCAAGCAATAAAAAAAATGCGGAAAAGTTTATGAAAACTTTTTCCTATTTCGGTTGTTTTAGCTAATATTTTATAATTTTGAGTAGCATTTTCAGATTCTTTGTGAAATTCTGCTACAAATACTACTTTTCAGTTCTAAAATCGTCCCCGTGGAACGGAACAGTAACCGTTTATACATTTCAAAAACCAATTACGGCTCGCCAAAGCAAAATTTCAAAATTCTAAGACTTACTTACTTACTTATTTACTTACTTACTTACTTACTTACTTATTTACTTTCTTACTTACTCACTTACTTACTTACTTACTTACTTACTTACTTACTTACTTACTTACTTCCTTAATTACTTACTTACTTACTTACTTACTTACTTACTTACTTACTTACTTACTTACTTACTTACTTATTTACTTACATACTTACTTACTTACTTACTTACTTACTTACTTACTTACTTACTTACTTACTTACTTACTTACTTACTTACTTACTTACTTACTTACTTACTTACTTACTTACTTACTTACTTACTTACTTACTTACTTACTTACTTACTTACTTACTTACTTACTTACTTACTTACTTACTTACTTACTTACTTACTTACTTACTTACTTACTTACTTACTTACTTACTTACTTACTTACTTACTTACTGACTTACTTACTTACTTACTTACTTACTTACTTACTTACTTACTTACTTACTTACTTACTTACTTACTTACTTACTTACTTACTTACAATAATACTTACCAAATTATTTAAAAAAAATTGTTACCCAGTCATTTACCAAATTGTATACCAAAACACTTACAAAAGTACTAATACTAATAGTAGCAATCTGCAACTAGTTTTGATACGGCTAAGTCCGAACTATGTTAGCAACAATAACACGATACTTAAGTCAAACATATATTTGATCATAGCTAGCTGAAAAAAGTTTATTTGACGTTGCGTATGTTTAATATGTTATCGTGAATTGATGTCGATATAACTGTATTGTAACATACAATTTAAGCATTAATACAGATGACTATTTGTTTATTATGGCAAAGTAATAGTAACAAAATTGAAACATAAACAAACTTCACTGTGTTTAAATGGTCACCGTTTTGTTTTTAGAACATGGGCAGACAAATTCTAAGCACGTGTTCTTTGGGTTTCTTCAATCTATCTGTACACTCGCCGCACGCACATTCTTTTCGATTTCTCAACTTCACTTTGATCTTTTTCGGCTCCGGTATTCGTACTACATGTTCAGTTCGATGCAATCTGTCGTGATTAATCCGCATTCCGATGCTAGATGCCATTGTACATTTTCCACTTTGCTGCATATTTTTTTCTATCCGACTAGCCGGGAACTGGGAATTCTACTTCTTTCAACGATCTTGTCTCATGAACCCCAGGACCTCGCGGTTAACATCGTTACCACATGTCACTCCATCCATGCAAAACAAATGGTTTGCCATACTGAAAACGTGTGCAAAGTATTTTCCAAATCACAGTATGTGAAATCTGATGACTTGCAGCCCATTTCAGAAATTTCTACATACTGTTTGATCGATTTCTCTCTCGGATTCAGCGCCATTTGAACTATCTCGGAATTTATTGCCAATCGTAATCTCGCAGGTTTCTGCCTCTCTGTCAATCCAAAAATAGTTTAGTCTTAGGAAGGAAACCCTGAGAACTGACTCGAAACTGAGCCTAATCAAGGTATCATTCTCTGCCTTATACCAAAACACTAAGAGTGTAGATATCAGAATCACTGTCAGGCTAGGACTTGTAGAATCTTGTAAGGCGATTACCTATAAAAAACCAATGTCTTTACTGAAGTAGATCATAAAATTACAGCACTTTTGAATATCATGTTTATTGTATTGTTGAAATTCAAAACTGAAAAAGCTACGTACTATTAAACTTTGATACCTCATCTTGATCTCGATACGTGAGACACAACAAGAATTTGAAACATTTTTTCATGAAACAGAAGAATGTAAGATTTTCAAAAACTTTCATGTGATTTAATTGTTTCGTTCTCTTTCGCTTCGAACCTTTTCGAAGCAGACTCGATTCGCTTCTCAGTGAAAAGTTTTTCCCGCACAGAGTTACACGGCAACGACGGACGGAAACAACCACCGTTCGCTGTTAATCAAATCCAGCAGGGCAAAACCCACCACCCAATTAAACGTGAATTGTTCAGCAAACCGGTTGGAATTTCTTTCCCCTTTCCTCTCCGGGAAAAACACAATGCCGCAACCAATCGCCATCACCAAAGCACAAAAAAGGTATTGGAATTAAATTTTTCATTTTTATCCAGTCCTCGGTCGTTATTATGTGAACTCACGTCCAGCCGGAATCCGAATTCCTAATGCTTGCCATCCTACCAATCACCACCGGACGGGTTGGGAAAGATCGAGCTGAGAACCGGAACCTTCACCTACTAATAAGAGGGACGTGCACGTAGCGCATTTAAATTCAAGCGCTGATGTGCGGCACGTTTTTCTCGTCGGGGCGAAGCGGAAATGCGTCTCCCAGCCTGAGCACGTGGGAGGTTCCCACCGTTGGCAGTGCGCGCATTGCGGCGCCTGTTAGCTTGTAGCGTACTTTCGTTTACACCAGCATAGCATGAGGATGGTGCATTCGACGAGTACCTGTTTACCCTCCGGCTTGGAAATCATGCTGCGTGATTGTTGAGAGTAATACTTTGTAGCACAAAGCAGTGAGTACTACAATGCGTGGTTTGTGGAATTTTTGATACATGCTTTTAAATGGAGTTATTCAGTGCCAGCTGAACTGTGGGGCTGGTGAACATCGAATCCGGAGAAAATACATGTTGAAATATTCAAATTGGTAGGAACTAGTTCAAATTTTGTACAAAGAGTAATTTCATTTAAAAATTCCCACTTTAGTTAGAGTTTCACGTTCAGTGGTTCAATGTTTATTGGATGAAATGAGATTTTTAGTACATACTTTATTGATACTGGTGCTCATGTACCAATACCAAAATTTATTAAATAAGAATAAATTTAACTAATTATAATTTTAAGCAAGCACAATTCAAATAAATAGATTTCGCAAAAGAAACCTTTAGGAAGCGATTATTGATTGAATTCAGTAACAGAGCTCTTCAACTCGAAATCGAGATCACTAATTGATTTAATTCTTATGCGGAAAACTCTAACCCAGAATCAAGTTTATCTATTAGTTGCAAATATGATGAAAATAGTGAATTATTCATTTCTTGTGAGATTAATGAGAGAGAAAATCAAAAGTAACAATAAAAATTTACTCTTTAATCTCTACGGTCAGCAAATGGTCAAATAGTTCAAATGTTTAAATTTAAATCTAAAATATAAATCATATCTATATTTCAAGTTCAATTTATACCGAATTTCTTCCATCATGTTTTGTACAGTCTCTTCACCAGAGAACGCCAGTTTGCTTTGAACTGCATCTCATTGACAACAGTCAGTGGCATCTTCTTGAGATTGCACTGAACAATGTCCTGATATATTTCTATTTGGCGGAGCCAAGGCGTCTTGGTAGGGTTCTTGTCTTAAAATTTTTGTACTACATGAAGAAAAGAAACCGAAAGTTTTGGTTGATGCTTCCGGTTGCGATTTAAATGTTACTCTTCAAGTCGTAGTAAGGGATGTCTCCACGCCACTGGAGATATTTCTTTACGATCTTCGACCGCTGAAATCTCCCTTCCAGTAACCGTAGAATATTCCTAATTAGGAAACTGTTTAAACTCTGGAAGTCTTGATGTAGAGTTCATCAAGTTGCACACTGTAATCAAATTTTGTCAACTTCTTGTGAGAACGACCGACTTGATTTGCCTTTCGCACGATTCAGAGTCAACACATTCTTGGAAACCGACAGATCTGCTAGATTTTTAGTTCGATATACGATTGTAGACGATATTTCTTGGAAGCCAAAGGTGGGATTACACTTGAAAAATATGGGCACTCTTCTCAACGTTTTTGCGACATCCGGCTTTTGATTGCTTCCCGATCTGGACTTATTAGTTATCGACAAACGATCTCCGAATACTTTTAATGTAATAAAAGGAACAGTAAATTTGGTCACATTAATAAATTTCGATAACTTTGCGAGCGAGTAGTATGGATTTTCGCGATGCACAAGCAAAATTATGGCGGGTCGCTACTCTTGCTTAGTAATCGTTTCCACAACCGAGAAGCAAATATCAAAACCAAACAGTAGGTATGATATTTATCGTATACGACATATTTATCGAATCAACAAATTTGTACTCTAATTTCAATTAAGTCAGCTTGAAATTGCAATTAAGACACAAACTTTTGAGCTTCGCATGCAAACTGATGATGTTTAAACGCAATAAGAAATGACGGAAGTTTAAAAATTCTGCGTATCTCGCCCAACGACAAGCCTAAGATGATGATCTGCAGCAGTGACGTTCCGAGGAACTTTAGCGCCCGGGGAAAAATAAGAGATTTGCGCCCCTATCGTTGGTTTAGTGAGAACAAACAAACAAAGTTTAATTTCATCTTCGGAGAGATGACTTACGCGAGCAAAAAAAAAAGGTATAAAGGATTAGTTTGCCTCTCCCCTTAAAAACGCTGCGCCCGACGCAAGTGCCCCCTTTGCCCCTGGATACGTCACTGGTCTGCAGGAGTACTGTACTCATTCAGAATTGCATCCGAAGGACTTCATCTCGAGATCGATACTTTAAATGGGATTCAGCAGATCATTCCCAAGCTTTATTCTGGCCTATAACACATTGTTGCAAAAAATATTGATGTGATTCCTATGGAGAAGGACTGTCAAACAAAGATTCAATCTAGTTTTGGTTACGACACTGAGGGATCGCATAATTATTACTGAGTGACAAGATTTCTGAGTTTTTCTAAGCAAAGCCCTGGCCAGTGCGGTAAAATTTCATTTTCAATCGAATAATATAAGATGAAAATGAAATTTATGGCCGTCAACCGTCACCATATCCCTACTAATTCATTTGACTTTTGCTGCCATTATCAAGTGAAGCTCCCATAAAGGGCTGGGGTCCACTAGGAGATTGATAGTACCTATTAGCTCTCTCCGGACTGTACCAGCCTAGATGCCGTGTGGAATCCGGCGGAAAAAAATGAACCAAGAATAGATCCACTGGGTTCCTGCTTCCTTGTCGTAAAAGGCGACAATTGCAGGAGTTTCGTTTTCCTTTCAGTTATCAGATATTTTCAATGTTTCACTTCTGATTACTCTTTTTTACTAAATCATCTCTTTATTCAACCTATCAATTTCCGTCTAGCTTCGGAGAAAAGTTTTATTAGGAATGATTTCTTCTTCCATGTTATTGATTGTCTTTCAGGATTATAAAATGAATGATAAAAATCAACCATTGCGCAAATCCGTTTATATTACAAAGTTAATAACAGAGATAACATATATCGGTATATTGAAAAAATAGTAAAAAACACTTGATATTAATATTTCAAACAGTAAATTAATATTTTTCTCGGTAGCCGGCTGCCCAGATCAACTAATATAACCAATTAATAATTTTAATAAATAATTAAAATAATAAAGCGGAAATAATAAAGAATCAAGACGCGTGTGAAATCTGTTGACCTTTGTTTGGTGATTTAAAATGATTTTATGATAACTGTTTAGAATATTTCAATGCAATGAATCAACTTTTTTGTCTAAATCCTATTCGCTCGTTTATTTTGTATCACGTAGTTTCATTTATAAAAACGTGCTTAATCCACCTAGCAGTGAGATGATACCTTTTTTTTTATCAATCCGCATGTGTTTTTTTGCATGACTAAAAAAAACGCGAAAGGTAGATGCATAAACGAGTGACTGCATACTCGACAGCCGGCTGTCCGGAGTTTTGTCAATTTCGGAGATTGACTGTTTCGTGCATTATATTGCCAGCACAAAGTAACACATAAAACGATAATACTTTAAAACATTCTTGGTAGCCGGCTACCCAGAGCAATAAACACATGATAACATTATTAAAACATTTACTAACAAAGTATCCTCTCCTGTGATGCATGTGGGAATGCAGAGGATTCCTCGGTTCTTAGTAGCAACATGCATCGAACTAACAATCCTTTCCCTCCCAAATAGATCTGCATTCGGACGTGGCCGGCGTCGGTATTGATCAGCATGCATGGTTCAATACAGTTTGCACAGTGTGAAACAATGTGTTATTCCCAAACATGTTACTTCAAAAAATCATTTTGCAATCTCAATTGGTCCAGATCAATAACGGAGTAGCAACACACGGGCGGTCTCTAATGCTAATGCTAATGCTAATGCTAATTATCAAGTGAAGCTCCCATAATGCATCGTCAGTTGAATAGACGTACATAGTCATTTTATGTTTTGCTTGGACTGAGCAAGCCGCCAAGTAGTCTACCTGCTTCAATGCCTTCGCTCTTGGTAGTAAGCAAGTTCGACCGAGTATAATTTTAAATGGAGTAAAGTATTAAAAATGAAAACTGAAGGAGGAAACAATTAATTTATGTGTATTCTGTGATTGATATTCCAGCTATCTGGTTTGTCTTTCATCTACTTTC
Organism: Malaya genurostris; assembly: GCF_030247185.1. NCBI lineage: Eukaryota > Metazoa > Arthropoda > Insecta > Diptera > Culicidae > Malaya > Malaya genurostris. Next base: position 229,454,736 of record NC_080571.1, on the reverse strand, counting down.
TTGAACAAATTCGAATGTTTACATGAACCTCATTTGAAGGCCACTCCCACACTTCTGAAAGAGATATTTTGTTACTTCAAGAGATCAACTGACGGTAATTAAACTGAGCCTCGATTGAAAAGATACGAGTGATGAACTGAATTCTGCCCGTTCGGGCCGTCAGCAAACATTGTGTGACACACAGAGAGAGTGAAGTTTACTGCAGTGGAGAGATCGCCAATGTGTTCCAAATTCAGTTTCAATTGAATTGAATGAAGCTTTACTGCACTGGCCATGGCATTACATTCCTTCCGTGGAATTTGGCCTTTTTGTTTCAATAGCAGCCGATTCATAGCGTACAGAATCATTGCATGGCTGGTACTACGATCCTACTGACACTAAGAATCCTTCTGAGTTTGTCTAACGACCATAAAATTAAATACTAACAAAATTGATAAATATAATTATGCACATCCTTCACACTAATACACTTGTGTCTTTATTTTTCATTTGGAAGACTGTGAGTAATGTCAGGTGTACAACTTTGCTTAAGCCGTTTTCCGATAGGTGGCTGTACCGGCTGAGGCTGGTCAAAATACATAGATGATAATGCCTTTAAAGTGAGTGTGTACAGTGCGTAACGAATTGTCATCGCCGTTTCAGTGACAGTTGTTCTTGTTTTCGTATTATTCAAGCTCGAAAATGTCTGTTTATGTGCCCAATTCTAGCCATTTGCGGGAAGTTTTACTTTTCTGTTACAATTCGAAAAAAATGCAACTGAAGCGCATCGAATGCTCTCAGAAACTTACTGTGATGCTGCTCTGAGTAACGGAACGTGTCGGGAGTTGTTTCAACGTTTTAAAAATGGTGATTTCGATGTCGAAGACAAACATGGTGGTGGAAGAGAAAAAACATTCAAAGATGAACAACTAGAAGCATTGCTTGATGAAGATTCGTGCCAAACCCAAGAAGAGCTTGTCGAATCGTTGAGAGTGAGTCGGCAAGCCATTTCAAAACGTCTCAAGGCCCTGGGCATGATTCAGAAAGAAGGAAACTGGGTGCCGTACGAGTTGAAACCGAGGGACATCGAGCGCCGTTCATTTGTATGTGAGCAACTGCTTCAAAGACAAAATCGTAAGGGGTTTTAACATCGAATCGTAACAGTCGTCAAAAAATACCTGGAAACGCTGGAATTGGAAGTCTTGCCCACCCGCCGTATTCCCCAGATGTCGCCCCTTCTGACTTCCACCTATTCCGTTCGATGGTACACGGCCTGGCAGATCAACATTTTCAATCCTTCGAAGAATTGGAAAATGGATTGCTTTATGGATAGCGTCAAAATAGGACTCCTTTTTTCTAGCCGGGATCCGAAAATTACCGGAAAGATGGGAGAAAGTTGTCGCTAGCGACGGACAATACTTTGAATAATACATCTGTAAGCACTTTTTCGCAATAAAGCTTTTATTATTGGAAAAAAAAGGCGGAAGCAAAGTTGTACACCTGATAAATAAAAGCAAACTCATAAATCACTAAATTTCTGTTTGAGCTGTTAGTAGAATACTCTCACTATTAGTACTGTTGTTGTACCGTTGAATTTCACTACGTCACGTCATTACACTCTCACAAAGTCACTATTTTCACAGTCACTATTTTTCCGAGAGTGTATCGAACGTTATAATACAGATACGTATTTCGGAATGTTATTTACATCCTTCTTCAGTGTATCGGATTTATAATCGGACTTAGATTCCGCACGGTAATAGCTATCCAACAAGCCATAGATTGTTAAAATCCGTCCATTTTCAATGGAGATATCGACATTTTTGTGTAAGCGACTTTTCCTCCTATTCCAGCAGTAGGAGCTTTGAGCGCTGTTTGACAAAGCAATGCTTGGGAGCAACGTGAAACACGATTTTTTTTACTGTTACATACAATTGTTTCTAAGTACCAAAAAGACTGTGTACAGCATCCTTTCATGACATTTTGTCTCGGACCGATTTCAGCACGGTTCGTTTTTGGCAACATAACCGATCGAATATGACATATGTAAACCAGATGATGGCAGAATTTTCGAGTTGAAAGCAATTCCATAATTATATTTTTTTTAAACAACTTACAGCAATAAATGCTGGAAGAACATAACACCCATATATCATTCGAATCAGTTCGTCGCGATCAGCAAACGCGTGTGTGACAAATAATTTCACTTAATTTTTTTCGGAGATTACTCACCCGTTCTAAGATTCAAATTTAATCTAGGGACCATAGAAGATTAAAATGAAAGGTCTTAAGATCCTATAAGACATCTCGCATTTTAGTCAGATCCACCTAAACCGGAGGTGATACAGGGTGATTAGTATAAAAAAGTCCATTTCACATAAATTTATCAGATTTATCGGGTTTGTAGATTTGGAAAGTCGATAACCAAATAAACTTATATCAGATTGAACGGTATTCAGTTTTCGATTCGGAAGGTGCCCAAAAATTTAATTCTCACTACAGTTTCTCAAAGATGTCTACACACTCCTCAGGTGAATTTAACTGATTTCGGCTACACCGATTTTAGAATTCCGGTTTCAGTATCGAATCGTTTCTCAAAGCTCAATCGTTTTCTCAAAAAAAGGTCAAATCGAATTTCAAAAACAAAAATTCAAATTAAAGGGTTCTTGGTACAAAATTATTGAATTTTATCCGATTCTGGAATTACAGAGTGATGAGTTTTTAAAATTCATACCGATATAGAAGATGACAATCCAAAAAAGTTTCAGAGTTGGACTCAAAACTATTGCAATTTATTCCTCATATTCATTTATGGCCATACGAAAGAGTAACGACTCATTTCGATGGAAAATGCTCGAAAACTATATTGCTGTCGAATTCTAGTTCTTGAATACATTTTCTTTGAATTTTAGGATAATGATCGATAGCTTCATAGATTATCAGTACCATGTTAGTATTGATATCGTTTAAAAATATCTTTTTTTTTTTTTGCATGAACCAACATTCCAATGCATAAACGAACAAAAACTTGGCCTGTTCTTCCAAAACAGATGTTTTAATCCGGTTTTTTTCATTCAATGTTTGTTCCGGCTGTCGCTGTGAAACGAGACATGGATCAGGCTGTCCGTAACAAAAAAGCAAGCCAAGCCTCGTCCACAGCGGCAGTCGACAAAAAATGTATATACAAAAAGCGAGTAGATAATGTCAAAGGCATAACCGGATTGAGGTGAAAACGAATAACTTCCTTCAATTTAATACAAATGTAATGAACAATAAAATATCAGACACCACTTGTATATCTTGGAATTACAAAACATCATTTAATCTAATACATATAATGCATTTTTGCCAAGGCAATGCAGCAGAACGGTATACTAAGCTACTTATTTTCACTTCCGATTTATATATTTCAGCAGATAGGTACTTCTAATAGCTGTTTAGTAAACATTTCTAACCCTTAAAACGACAAATTTGTAGAATTTTCTCCGTCGTTGTTCATTTTTCTGTTTGCTCGTTTGAAGCGAACTCACAATGCGAACATTCTCACAGTAATTTTGCCCACACCAGAACGAGTACTGCGTGAACTGCGAACGGCACACAAAGTCAATATGCAAAAGAAGAACATATCGTAGTCATTCTTTGCCAAATAGGGGGTAGACTTTGAATAGAACCGATTAATTAGGTCACTTCTATTCTCCACAATGCCATTTCTTTCGAATGTACAACGCAGGAACAGCATAATATTTCTCTTCCATTTGAAACTGAAATCTAGAACTTGATTTTTGAACTGAATTCTGAACCTGGAACTGTGCCTATATTGAAGAACTGAATTCCTAATACTGGAACTGAATTCTGGAATTGAGCTAAATGAGGTGCTTAAAATCAAACCTCAAAACCGTCGTTGCCCCGGTGCGAGAGAGGTTGATATCATACATTTAAGAAAATTTTAATTTGCTTTATTTGGAATTATACAACATACAACTAAAAATTTTATCATAATTTGCTGATCCTATTTCCGATGACATGTAGCCAAGAATATGTTGATTCTTTAGATACAACAAGTGATACACGATTAAAAACTTATCATTTTCTCAGGGGATAAATTTTTAAAAGGCACGTCAGAAAAAAGTCTGTTCTGCTTAAGTTTTTATCCGATTTTTGCATTCAACGTTTTATTGTCCGGTTCATGTGAAAAAAAGATGATTATTAAACGATACTTGCAGTGCAATATCTGTGCCCTTGCTTGAAATGTTCCGATTTTTGCTTTCAACCATTCAAATGTAATATTCAAAGTAGCATAAACTTTAACCGTTCCCATGGCTCAATGTATCCGAATTGTCCGCGGTGTCCCTGTCCGCACGCAAGCCACTCCAGGCTTAGACTGGAAGGCCGTCCCAGATTTTATGTTTTCGAACAATTCAAACACAACACAGGGTTCAGATGAGCCACATCATAATCGTGTGGTTAGTGATCATTCGATTTTTCAAACTAAGAATCAAGCAAAAAATATCTTGAAATTCTTTGAAAAGTACCTGAAAAGTTGATCCAGACCTGACTTCCGGTTCCGGTATTACAGTGCAGTTAGTGAAAATTTAAAATTTCATGAGCATTTTTTCACAAGCGATGGCGAAACGAAGTGCACATTTTTATAAAATTTACTGCTCAATTCATCTAGGGTAACAGAGGTATTTTAACCCACTTTAGAATTGATTTTATTTGCCCGCTTTGTAAAAATATCCACCAAATGTTGTTATATCTTTGAAAAACCCTTCCGCAATAGTTCCATAAAGTTTGTTAGATGGGCCAAAATATACGAAGTGGGGAAAATGCCTCTGTTACCCTAGTTGTCAGATCTTGTTAGTTAGTGAATATATAAAACTACTTTGGGACAACTAGTCCCCGATTTCCACTTCCGAAAGCACCGATAATAGTGAAGAAAATCTCCAAAAGCGGAACTCAACTCGATTTCTCAGCAACGGTTAAGCCGATTTTCACGAATCATGATTCAAATTAAAGCTCTCATTGTCTTTCAATATACTATGAAGTTTCATCATGATCAGACTTCCGGTTCCGAAATTATAGGGCGATGAGTGTCAAAACATTCAAATCGTCAATAAAAGTTACGATGCAAAGCTGGCACGGTACGTGCGGCTTTGCTCTGTTCGCAGCGTGTTTCGTTCAATTTCGTATAGCGTGCAGGGTTGCCACTTTTAAATCTATATTGTCCAGGTGAAAAATATGTAAATTTGTAATTCTTTCATTCAATTTGTACCTAGTTGTTAGTGTAGTACACTTATTGTCTTTCTCAAACAGAAAGTTTTAATAATTATTTGAAAGAACTGACTAGTGAAAGTTGACCCGATGGGCTAAGTATTCTATATCATTCGACACAGTTCATTGACCTGAGCAATGTCTGTGTGTGTATGTAGTATGTGTCAAATAATGTCACTCATAAAATATGAAATCTCATAGTCCCATAGGTTGCTAATGAATTTCATCATACTTTCATAGGGTAGAGTGTGTTTAAAATTGCCCACCGTCATTTAGAGTGACGATGCAAAAAAGGGGTAAAATTCTTCTAAATTCGGCTCAAAACTGTTTTATTTTGATGGCTATTGTTATATTAGTAACTTACTAAACGAATCGACTTCGGCTATACTGGCTCCCAGTTCCCGGTTCCAGAAGTATCGGAAATAGTGTTCGAAAACTTTAAAACGAAACTCACCCAATTTTCTCAGAGATGATTTGATCGATTTCTACAAACTTAGACTCGAATAAAAGCTCCTGTAGTCTCATAGGTTGCTGTATAATGTATGTGTAATCATTTAATGCGACGAAGCAAAATAAAGAAAAATTCTTATCAACTTGACACAACAGTTTACAAATTGAAAAGATTACGTTAGTTCATACTAAAATAAAGTTTCTTATTTTATTGAAGATTGAAAGATAATGATATTTTTGGAAATATAAGTAATAGCAGTTGTTTGGAAATTCCTTCAATGTTTTTCGCTGTGACCGCAGCTCAGCTAATAGTGACAAAGCATCATTTGGTGGAGTTTTGATTGCCATTTCACGAAAACACGTCAGCTCTATCATTGAAACGGTGAATGGTCAGTGTCTTGAACAAGTGTGTGCAAGTGCTACAGTGCGGGGTAGAAAGTTACTGTTATGCGGTGTGTACATTCCCCCTGATAAAAGCCAAATCGTTGATGTGATCGATGCGCATATTTCAACTGTTTCGGAACTGTGCAGTAAAGGTTCTGTGAATGATATTGTTCTGGTGTGTGGTGATTTCAACCAGCCCCGCATTGTGTGGAATCAACGGCATGAAGAAACACAACCCGCTTGTTCTTTGTTGCCATCCGCTGCTGGTACAGCGCTGATCGACGGTATGGATTTTTTAAATCTACATCAAGCAAACCAGTGCAGAAATCATCTTGGGCGATTGCTCGATTTGGTCTTTTGTTCTTCGGAGCATCAATTAATAGTTGATTGTAGTGTTACTCCACTGCTACCTGTCGACCCGCATCATCCGCCTTTAGTTTTCTCGTTGGCTGCTGACTGCGAAAACAATTTTCGGAACATGGACTTCACGAATGAATCAAGGCCGTTAAATTATAGAAAAATTGATTTTGGTGCTTTACTTGAATTCTTGCAAAACGTTAACTGGAGTGCTTTGCAAGATATCGACAACGCAAATGAAATGTCATATTTTTTCTGTAACAAAATAACTCAGTGGTTAAGTTCAAATTTGCCTTTTGTAAAACGGCCAATAAGTCCCCCTTGGAGCACAGTTTTGCTTCGTAAATTGAAACGAATTCGAAATGCTAGGCAGCGCAAACATCGTCGCTGGAAGAGCTTTGAAATAAAACGAATGTTCAAAAGTTCCAGTGATAACTATCGCAAATTAAACGCGGGGTTGTACAAATCCTACGTTATGCGGGTTCAAACTGATCTTCGTCGGAATCCCAAACATTTCTGGACTTTTGTAAACTCGAAACGTAAATGCTCATCAATTCCTTCAAAAGTTTGTCTCGATGGTGTTGAATCCAGGTCATCCTTGGAGTCATGTGATCTGTTTGCAAAGTTCTTTGCTTCGGTGTTTGCAGAAAAAACAGCCTCCGGTATCGATGCGGAGACCGCCGCGGTGGATGTTCCTGAGAATTTAGTGCACATTGACACATTTTTGGTTACTTCCGATATGATTGTTGCCGCAGCGAAGAAGTTGAAACGATCGTTCTCTGCCGGACCAGATGGCATACCTGCAGCGGTGTACAGTCATTGCGCGTCTGCTTTAGCCGATCCTTTGTGCACTATATTTAACAAATCATTTGAGCAAGGTATTTTTCCGATGACTTGGAAGCAGTCTTTCATGTTTCCTGTATACAAGAGCGGTGATCGTACAAATGTTAGAAATTATCGAGGCATAACCAATTTATCAGCTGCATCTAAACTGTTCGAAATAATTGTGAGCACTGAGGTACTTTTTCGTACTAAAAATTACATCTCTACTGATCAGCATGGATTTATGCCAGGTCGTTCAGTCAGCACGAATCTCTTAGATTTCACTTCCAGTTGTTTCTCTAGTTTGGAGAATAAAGTACAAATTGATGCAGTATACACTGATCTGAAAGCAGCTTTCGACCGAATTGACCACCGAATACTCTTGTGCAAGATGTTGCGGCTGGGCGCCACACAAAAGTTTACTGACTGGCTACGCTCTTACTTATGTGGTAGAGTCCTGCGAATTAAGCTCGGCTCTTGTGTATCATCTTCGTTCTCAAATTTATCAGGAGTTTTTCAAGGCAGCAATATGGGTCCACTGTTTCGGTGCTCGGAGTTGGCTGCAGATTAGGATATGCCGATGATTTGAAATTATATCTTGAAGTTCGCTCTATTGGCGACTGCATCCGGCTTCAAAAACTTCTAGATACATTTGTCGCCTGGTGTCGTAGAAACTGGTTGATTGTCAGCATTTCAAAATGTCAGGTCATAACGTTTCACCGAATACTGAACCCAATTCGATTCGAGTATGCAATTGATGGACAAACGCTCCAGAGAGTTGACCATGTTAATGACCTTGGTGTTTTGTTAGATGCCAAACTTACCTTGAATCTGCATCGTTCATTTATAATTTCAAAAGCGACACGGCAATTAGGTTTTATTGCAAAGATCGGGCGGGACTTCAAAGATCCGTATTGTTTGAAGGCGTTATATTGTTCTTTGGTTCGTCCAATACTGGAAAATGCTAGCGTAATTTGGAGTCCTTATCAACTTACATGGAACTTACGGATTGAGCGCGTTCAGAAACGATTTGTTCGTCTTGCTCTAAGAAACCTTCCCTGGCAGAACCCGCTTGATCTTCCACCATACCACGATCGCTGTCGACTGATCGGACTCGACTCATTGGAACGACGCAGGAAAATTCAGCAAACTACTTTCGTGGCAAAACTGATCAACGGGGATATCGACTCACCGAAGATTTTGTCTCAACTCGATTTTCGTGCTTCACAACGATCACTGCGCTCTTCCAGTTTATTTCAGCCGAGATTTCATCGAACGACGTTCGGGTATTACGAACCGATAACATCATGCTTGAGGACATTTGGCACCGTTGAACACCTTTTTGAATTTGATGAACCATCACACAAATTCGTGCAGAAAGTACAGCGATCTACAATTTTATGACTTGACTAAACCAATTCATTAAGACCATTTTATTGTCAGATGAATAAATTTAATAATAAATAAATAAATAAAAAAATATGAGTAAGGGATCATTACACCACTAGGTGGAATAAGAAAATTTTTCTTAAAGATATTCCTCCATTGAACATTAAAAATGGAAGTTCTCGTCCTCGTCAATAAATATCACGCGGAGGAGAATGCGCTCTTTTGGAAGGATTTGGCATCGGCCCATTATGATAAGAGATCAGTAAAGGAGCTGGACCAGCTAAAGATTACTGATGATCACCAACACGCTCAAAATCCTCCAGCTGTGTTGATCAATTCCAATAAAAACGTGACCAAGAAGAAGGATCGAAAAGGCTCGAATATATATGCTGAAAAAAATATTTTTATTTATCGTTGCTAAGGTTACGGCCAACTGTCCCATCATTCTGGATAATCGTTTCTGTTCGGCTCAATAGAAATCTTTGTTGACGGTGCAACTCATTGCAGTAGCATTTAACAACCTCGGCTACAACGTCGAAAGTGGTGGATTTTATAATTGAAACAACCATAAGGCAATGGTGATGACCATGACTGGTTTGATGTGGAAGCGGTCCGCGGTTGGAAATTGAAATCTGCTCTAGCAGCATTGGTTTTTCGAAAAGTTCTCGATAAACTCGGCAAAAAAAAAAACGAATGTGTGCTACACGTTGGACTGATTCAGGTCATTAAAGGAGATATAAAAGGATATTTGCTCGTAAACTTGTGAAACAGTTTGCCTGTAGCCGTGCTCAGTCGCCCCGCTAAACAACCAGCTGCCCGAAGCGGCATATTTCCTGTGCAACATGGTGACCGGGGTTGGTGTTGTGGTTCGTCGTTATATTGCGAATATAATTTCACTGCGAAGAGCAGCTACCAGTTTGAATTGCTCATAGACTGCGAGTGCTTCGGTACAACTGTTCACCAGGAGCAACTCTTGATAGAAAAAAAAACAATTTTGCCGTACGGAAGAATCTGCACTTTTTGGCTTTTCCATTGCCGAGCGTTCTCAGATACCTCGGGGACTGACACTGCTTTCATCATCTCATAAAAACGCAATCAAATGATACTTCGTCTCTGGCTTTCCATACATCCTTTTCTATCTTGCTTTCGTTGCTTTTGTCTGCGTGTAGTGGTAGCTCTCGTCTGTCGGAAAGTGGCGGTCGTGTACGTGAAAAAAAGGCAGGTTGTTGCTAGAACGTTGGTTCCGATGCACTTCCGTTCACTGTAGTTGAATCTTTTTGGTTATGATTCTTCACGTTACTCAAAGAATTTGTTTTGCATCTACTGACTGCTCCACCTTGGAAGTCAAATTTATGAGAATATTTCCACCAGGGACAGATGGGAGGAAGGTGAAATGTGTTTCTATCTCTCATTATTCGTGTAGTGGAAATTTATGGGAAAACTGAGCTGCTGAGTATCGCACGAAAGTCACGTACGGGTGCTTCAGTTGTAGTCTGCTAGACGGTTTGGCTAAGCGTGACTATTATCCCAGTGGCACGAAAGATAACTGAAACGGAGTGTGAAATGTTTTGAGGATTGCTGGAGCTTGGTAATTCATTTGGGCATTGTTCATAAAGTTGTAAATTTATTATAAACTTTTTTTTTGTTGTATCAAAACATGCTAGCGCAAAATCGTGCTGTTTAAACCTTTTTTTGTAAATATAAAAATTGTTCCGGGTTGGTGGTTCAATGCATAGGACGCTAGTCTTACAAGCCAGTTGTCGTATGTTCGAGCCCCGACCTGGAAGGATTCTTATACAGTTTTCGTTTAAAACCTACACGCGGGCGACTCTGGCTCCTAGTAAAACGAACACGTGGTACGCGCCCTAAACTACACCTCATATAGGAAAGAAAAAAATAAACAAACTCGCATGGATGCGTGGTGCGACCCGAGAAAATTTTCAGAGCGAAACTACGCGATTGGAGTCCGATCTAGAGCGACCGCAGGTTGCTAAAACAAACATGTCAAACGTTGTTTGGGCGACTCTGGGTCAGCTTTCGGGCTGCTCTGATCAATAAACGAAAACGGTATTAGTGTCAGTAGGATCCATAGTACTAGCCATGCAATGATTCTGTACGCTAAGAATCGGCTGCGAAGTCTGTTGAAACTGAAAGGCTAAACTCCACAAAAGGGATGTATGTAATGCCAAGAGTTTGCTTTACTTTGCTCTGTAAATATAAAAACGTGATTAATCCACCTAGCAGTGAGATGATACCTTTTTTTATCAATCCGCATGTGTTTTTTTGCATGGATATTCTTAGGTGTTTTAGTTCTCATGACATTATTTTAATTATCGTCGTTTCAAACGGCAAATTGAGATTTTAATCATTCATTACCCTGTAATTTCGAATCTGCAAATCGTATCGAATTTCAATCTTAACGTGTGACATTCGATTGAACATTCCATGTGATGTCGAAGTAAGTTCCACTTTAGAGTTTTTCGTCATAATTTATGGTACTTCCAGAGCTGGTATTCAGGAACTAACATAACCCAAAATGATTCTAATGGCCATAAATTAATACGCCAAACAATTTACATCTTCTATATCGGTAAGAATTTTAAAAATTCATCATCTGTAATTCCAGAATCGGATAAAATTCACCAATTTTGTATGGGACCTTAAGTCCTTTAATTTGAATTTTTATTTTTGAAGTTCGATTTGGCCTTTTTGAATAAATGATTAAACTTTGAGAAACGATTCGAAACTGGATCCGGAGTTCTAAGATCGGTGTAGCCGAAATCAGATAAATTCACCTGAGGAGTGTGTAGACATCTTTGAGAAATTGTAGTGCGAATTAAAATTTGGGGGTACATTCCGAATCCAAAAAAGTATACCGCTTAAATTGAAATAAATTCATTTGGTAATCGACTATCCAAATTTGCAAACCCGATAAACCTGATTAAATTATGTGAAATGGACATTTTTATACTAATCACCCTGCATTTTCTAAACCAGAAGTCGGATCTGACTAAAAAGTAAGAGGTTTTAAGGTTTTTTTTAAGACCTCTCATTTGAATCATAGATGATTCTTAGATTTCATTTGAATCTTAGATCGGATCAGTCATCTACGAGAAAAATGAATTGCATTATTTTAATTTCGTTTCACATGTCATCCTGTGGTTCCGCAATCAGAAGTCGGATCCAAATTTGGAAGTAAACTAGTTTTCATATGAATCTGAGTTTGTAGAAAACGGTTTAGCCATCTCCGAAAAAATTGAGTGAAATTATTTGTCACACACGCATTTGCTGATCTCGACGAACTGAGTCATATGGTATATGGAAGTTAGGTTCTTCCAGTTTTTTTTGTTGTAAGTAGTTTAAATCAATATAATTATGGAATTACTTTCAACTCGAAAATGCTGATATCATCTGGTTTATAAATGCCATATTCGAACGATTATGTTGCCAAAAACGAACCGTTCTAAAATCGGTCCAAGGCAAATTGTCATGAAAAAGGATGCTGTACACAGTCTTTTGGGCACTTAGAAACAATTGTATGTCACAGTATAAAAATCGTGTTTTCCGTTGCTCCCAAGCATTTCTTTGTCATACAGTGCTCAAAACTTCTACTGATGGAATAAGGGGAAAAGTCGTTTACACAAAAATATTGATATCTCCGTTAAAAATGGACGGATTTTAACAAACTATGACTTGTTGGATAGCTATTACCGTGCGGAATCTAAGTCTAAAAACATATTCTGTTTTCAAGGTCAATTGTGACAGATACTATCAAAAAACTGAAAATTTTGACATAAAACTCCGTATAACTCAAAAAGTAAACCTCCTATCTCAAAGCCATTCAATAGCGTTTTGGGTGACGGGGAGACCTTTCATTTGCGACTAGTTTGATCAAAATCGGTCCAGCCATCTCTGAGATCTCGACCTCTTAGTTGACAACACACATACAGACACACACACACATACACACGCACACACACACACACACACACACACACACACACAGACATTTGCTCAGATCGTCGAGCATTTGCTCAGATCGTCGAGCTGAATCGATTGGTATATGACATTCGGCCCTCCGGGCCTCGGAAAATTTTTCGAAAGTTTGAGCGAATTCTATACCTATTTTTTATATATATAAAAAAAGGTAAAAAATAGGTGGATAATCCGCTCGAGCTTTAGAAAAGTTTTACGAGGACCGGAGGGCCGAGTGTCATATACCAATCGATTCAGCTCGACGATCTGAGCAAATGTTTGTTAGAAGAGTGCGTCTTACTCATTTCAGACCTTCAGGGAAAATATAATATAATATATTATAATAGAATAGGATATAAATTTATATAAAACATATAAAATAATACAGTACAATATAATATATCACATCCTAATGCAATACAAAACAATATGATATGATATAATTCATTAAACATAACACAATATATCATAATATTATATAATATAACATAATTCAATGCAATACAATATACTACCAAGCTAGCACAAACTTTTTTAAAAAGCTATGTAAAGCATACAAGTGAAAATCCGTTAAAAATCCCCGTTGTCTGTTGGATATCTGTTCTCTGTTATATAACATAATATAATACAGTATAATATAATATAATAAAGCACATTATAAAATTACATTACACAATATATTCTAACAATATACTATAACATAATACAATATAACACAATACATATACTTGTAATATAATATGATATAATGCAATGCAGTTTAATACCATACAATATAATATAACATAATAGAAGATACTATATGAAATAATATGCTATGATACAATGTATAACAGTTAATGTCGCAGTGAAAGTTATACTCTTCTTTCGTCGTAGTACTGCAGGAAATATAATATTTCTTTGTTAATCATAATAATAATTACAATAATAATAATAATAATAATAATTATTATTATTATATAATATTAATATAATATTAATAATATTAATAATATTAATAATAATAATAACAACAATATAAGGAGTGTATCGAAAATAAGCTCTCCACACATTTTTCTTTCAAATTATGATAAAAAACGATATTTTATTCAAACTAAAAATTGATCCTCTACTGTACGAGGTTAAACTTGAGCGTAATGAAAACCGGATAAAATTTAAGTTATTCTTTCGCGAATTTTCGAACTTTTGATCGAACGCTCTTCATCAAGTTCCGGACAAGTGTTGCATCGAATTTTTATGGACGCTTGAGCCCAAATTTTTTTGAACTCCTGCATGTTCCCTGCTGCCTTACCAGTCTTCTTGAAGACCCTCTTCACGATTTCCCAGTAACGTTCGATGGGTCGAAGCTGAGGGCAAGTTGGTGGATTAATATTTTTCTTCACGAAATTTATACCCTTTTCCGCAAGCCAATTGAGAGTGGTTTTGGCATAGTGAGCCGATGCTAAATCCGACCAAAACAGTGAAGGTGTCTTATGTTTCTTATATAAAAGTGTCATATGTTTCTCATATTTATACTTCAAACCACAGGAACATATTGCTTGCCATACCAGTACCTTTCGACCGAATTTCTCCATTTGAATCGACCTGTCCGCATTGATCACATCCTCCCCAACGACGACAGTAAAGTATTGTGGACCTGGAAGGGCTTTTGAGTCCTCCTTTACATAAGTCTTATTGTCCATCAAAACGCATGCATCCGGACACTACAGAAGACGCGAATACAATTTACGGGCCCTTGTTGCTGCTCGCTTTTTCTGTTCTACACTTTGTTTCGAGATTTTCTGCTTCTTGTAGGTCTTCAGGTGATTTCGCCTCTTGATTCGCTGGATCATTCCGACACTTGTTCCTGATTTTTTTGACCAAATCACGTATTGACATTGATTTATTTTTCATGATTAGCGATACCACTTTCTGATCCAGTTTCGGGTTGGAAGAACCGGGTTTTCTGCCTCTTCCTGGTAGCTCATCCAAAGAATAGCATTCCCCAAACTTATTAATGATGGTTTTAACACTGGCATGATTATTTCCTAGCCGTTTCGCCAATTTTCGAATAGTAATACCCTTTTCACTTAGCCATGTGTCCAGAACTCTTCAACACTTAGAAAATTTTAGATTCATACCGAACAATTTTTTTTCTGATTTCATGAATTTATAAGACATTTAGCATAAAAAAAAGTTCTTTGGTTTTTTCGTTTCGTAAAAAACAGACCTCAGTGTATTTGGCATAATTCCTATTTGCACTATTGAAAAATGGATTAGAAGTCATCAGGATACACATAAGTCGACTCGGTAATATCACCTCACGTGGCAGTAGCAGAATGAGAGGGTGTGAACGAGCGATAACCCTACCGTAAGGGGGTTTAAAACCCTGTCGCATCTACTAAATCACTGTTTGTATTAGTCAGTAGTTCCACGTGACAAATAGTGTAACAATGCTAAAAAATGACCGTTCTGGGATGTTTGCTTTGCTTCCAGAATTGCAACGGTGCATCTATACTAACGTATGACCTATTGACGAAAAACATATTCTACTGTAGTATTAAATTTAAATCTAATGTCGTTTTCGTTTTTAAACTGCACTACACCGGTGCAGTGCTACACCATGGCATGAATAAACGAACAAAAATGATGAAAACATAAACAGTAACCCTTGACTACAATAAACGATTCCATTGCACAAAGCTACACCAAACTTTTGATGAGTGCTACACCAGTGGTATCGGTGCAGAAAAAGTGTAGCACTGGTGCAGTGCAATTGGTAAAAACGAACGGTTTAAGAGCAGCTTTCGCTAAACCGGTGTAGTGCAATTTAAAAACGAAAACGACATAAATTTGATTTAGATAGTACAGGTAAATTTCGCATAGTTCTTATAAATATTTTAATGGTTCTAAACGAGCTGCGGAAATTATCCAACTGTTGATTCTTTTTTGGCCATCATTTAACTTAAGTTTTGAATACTGGAACTGGATTCATTACCTAAATTCGAAATCTGGGGAAGATTCAGAATTTAGCAGCAAAATTCAGGTTTGGTATCCAGATCTAGATAACAGGCCGTAAATTTAGTTCAAGAATTCAGGTTGCAAATTTGATTCTAGAACCGAATTTTCAACTTGAATTCTGAACCGTAATAAAGGAACTGAATTTAGTACCAAAATCTATCATGTTCCGAATTTAGTTCTAGCAAGCAAATGAATTAAATTACAGGAATAAAATTCTAAAACTGATTTCAGGAATTTATTTCTGGTTAAATAATCAATTCTAAAATTCCGGTTCGGAGTTAAGATCTAAGATTTAGATCGATCAGTCGGTGTTGAACAGTCGTTCGCACCGCACGCGTATAGCTTTTAGCTCCTGGAAATTTTTTCTGGTTACCTAGAGTTTCATTGATTCAAGGCTTCAGTCTTTTTCAAGGCTACCTGAATCACTAACAGTCTTTTTAAAGACTAACAATTAGTCAGCCTTTCTCAAGGCTATCCAAAGAGTTATATTAAAGTGACTAAGTGATACAAAGAGCGATATTAGAGTGATTAAGTGATACAAAGAGTGATATTAGAGTGACTAAGAAATTAATCAGCCTTTTTTAAGGCTAGCTATTCAAAGAACTATTCTTTGAACTAATCAGTCTTTATCAAGACTTTTTCAAACTAGGAGTCTAATCGAAGACTAATTTAGCTTAGTTAATTTAATTTAAAACTTCATTCATTTCAAAAATGCCTGCGTCCAACCGGAAAGGCAACAAGCCAATGTGATCTGAGTATAAAAACCCATCACAAATACATGCGTACAACACAAATGTATGTGGATAGCTTATTTTCGATACACTCCTTATAATACAATGTAATATAATTCAATTCAATATATAACAAATAATGCAACAAACAACAGAACCACATGTGGCAATATACTACCATAAATATTGCACTTTAGGATGAGCTTCAAACTACAAGCCATTTCGCACCCTCTCATTCTGCTACTAACGCAGAAGGCGATAGCACCCAGTCGACGCCGTTCTATTGACCAAATGTCATCATAGACGCTCGGGGAGGCATGAGATAGGAAGTTGTGAGGACTTAGTTATCTCACCATTTGACGACCTGGTGTAGAATGGGTGCGTAAATGCTCCCAAAATGCATGTATAAAGTTGCCTGCGCATTTACCACTACCACAGTAGCTAATGGAAAAAAGTATACCCGTTTCTCACTTGAAGCGCTGTCAGTGTCATCGTACAGTAGAAAAGCTAGGTTTATTTGAATTATGATACAACCCTGTATTTTTGATTCTTTCTACTTTTCCTTTTTTTTCATGTATTGTTCTGGGGGAAGTCGAGACTGAAAACATAACGAAATAATAAAAATCATATAAATCCGTCATGCCATTTTTGATTGATGCACGTTCATATACATATATATACATTGAAACTTATTTTATTATTTATAACTGTGCTGTGAAATTTCAAATGTAAATTGCTACTTGTGCCGTTTTCGTTGATCACACAACTGTCCACATAACGTTTCTTGATATTGTCGTAAACTAGCTGTCATCATAAATCAAGTAAATCTAGATTTCCCACTATACGGAGACACTGACAGTACTTCTAGTGACAAATGGATGTACTTTTTTCCCAATAGCTACCGTGGTTGTGTGAAATACGTAGGCAACATTACACATACACTTTTAAGAGCGTTTACGCACTCGTCACCAATCCCTCTATTACATTAATTAATGTTATTATTAATATTACGCACGGGTTTGCATTTTGTTTAATGAGTAAAATTACAGAAAATCAATATAAAAATAATTGAAAACTGTTATCATACCGTTACAATAATCCAATTCATTTGAATAGCTTCACATTTCTGCTTTACTAGGTATATTTATGTTAATTAACGTTGTTGCATGCATTTACACGTGTTACGAATAACGCCCACAGTAAAACGAGTATGAAGCCGTAAACACCCGATGATGGAAAAGTGTGGGTGAAATTAAGCCTACAATCGAATGTTTAATTCATCAAAGCTTAAAAAGTTTTCGCTACTAACATCTTTTCCCATGTGTTCTTCGCCGAACAAAACTTCAACGTATCCGTTCAGATTCCATGAGCCATCGGTAATCCTCGAAAGTTGCAGTACCCATGTGCTTTCAATCTTTCCTGTCGTATGTTATGTGATTGCGATGACGACACGGATGTTGATTTTTGGACTGAATACCACATTGTGGGCATCGGCTTACCAGAGCACAGCAACGGCTTACGTTTGAAAAGTTTTTCGAACGGAAATATTTCATGAGATATTGAAAAAAATATCTGAAATACAAACAACCGCTTTGCATCTCTATGGCTTTCAGCATAGCATTAGATCGGTTGAAGTTTAATGTTCGCCCGCTTTGCGAAATTCATGAAATTTGACGCGGATGCCAATCCAGCTATGCACACACACAATCAAACTTTGTTCATAGATCGGAAGAAATCATATTTGCTGCATGATAGATTCGCTGGGCTTTGATGGGGTTCCCCACGAGAAAGAGCCCACCAGGCGCGAACGGAAGAAGGATTGAAAATGGGAGCTGGACGCGGAGGAAATTGAAATTTCACTTTGTTTTCTACCGCCTCACAGCTTCTATTGGGAATTGTGCATGTTGAGTGCTGCGGAATATAAAACCTATAAAACAATAATCCAACCAAAAGTACCCTTAGTGGTGTTAAAAACATTCAAACATTCCGTCAAGACAGGGTGTTGGAATTTACTGATATTTTTCCGGTTTATTTGTCGGAAGATTGCTGATTACCAATTCGAATAGTAATACGCAATCTGTCAGTTACAGTTCTAAAACTGCGATTTTTTTTGGCATTTTTGTTTTCAGTTTTAAACCCATTCCGTTTACGGAATTCATCTTTCTATCGACCAACCCCGTCTTAGTACAACGTTTTTATCAAATAGATTCAAATATTACACAAAGACTGCGCCGAATTTTTGCGTTTTCGATCTCGTCAAGCTGAGGAATACCACACCACAGAGAACAGACATCCAAGTAGGGATGTCAATGTGTGTAAGAAATTGAAATTGTTGTTTAAAAAGCAATCACAAATTAGCAATTCTCCTGTAGAGGCGCTTCGAGCAGCCCAGCTCGATCCCTAAAATTCAAGCCCAGAACTCGGATCCCGATTTACGCAAAGGAATCCAGATCCATGTTCTGAAACTAGGTCCAGAATTCATGTGATGAGTCAAGGTTCAGGATCTAGTTTCAGGTTCCAAAACTCTGTCAGGAGTTTTGGACCTGAATTCAGATCCGGGATCAGGATTCTGGTCAAGAACCAAAGTTCAAGTCCAGGATGAGATCTAATTTCTATAATCCAGATCCAGAATCCAGGTTCAGGTAAAAACTCTGTCTGGTTTAGAATCTGGGTCTAAGAATTCATATCCATAGGTCAAGAGTTGAGGTCCAGTTTCTCGTTCCAGAATCCAGGTCCAGACTAAGAATTCTGGTCCAGAATCGAATTCAGATTCTGCACTCAGATCTCAAATTCATATTCCGAGGTTAGGTCAAGTTACTCAATTCAGGTCCAGGTTCTGAATCCAAGCAGAGAGTTCAGGATCAGAATATAGATCCAGAATTAAAGTCTTTAAGCGTGCTACAAAATTTGGGCTCAGAATCCATGTCCAGAGTTCTGTTTCTGCATCCAGGTTCAGGTTCAAAATCCACAATCAGGATCAAGTTTAAGATTCACGATTCTGGTGCATTTCAAATTATCAGAGTAAAAAATCTTGTTTAGAATCCTGAATCTAGGTCCAGAATCCTGCTCCAGTTTTAGAATCAAAATCTACGTCAGTAGTTAAGTCAAGAAACTATGTTCAGGTCTAGAATCCGAATCCATGCTCAGAATCCAAGTGTAGATTTCTGCTTCAGGTTCTGAATTTTTCTGTCAGAATTATTGATTGAAATTCATCCAGAAAACTTGTCGGGTATCCGAATCCAGGGTCCTAGGGTTCAGAATCCTGGTCTAGATTTATAATCTCTGTCAAAGGGTCAGGTTTAAGTTTAGAATTGAGGAATCCTTGAGAACTCAGATCTAGAATCTAGTCCAAATTCACAGTCCGAATTCAGAATTCAGGCACAAAGCCCACATCCACAGTATAGGTTCAAAGTTTAGTTTCAGAAACTCTGCGAAAACTTCCAAGATCCAAGTCTAGGCGCTCAGCTGTTTTTCAACGAATCTCAATAAATTTTACACCCTCGAATTTTGTGCAGTTCGTAAAATGATTCAAAAACTTTGTAGGAGACGATTAGTAAAGGAAAATCAATGAAAATTATATTTTTCCCGTTCCAGGTTTTTTTCACGCGCCCAATATGCTCTATCTGCTCTCCTATTTTCTTTCATTTGGCATTAAATGTCGCATAGAAAATATTGAACACTTCAATTTTACCGAGTTATAACATTGTTGTTAGTCAACCGATTTTCGAAATTTGTTCACCATTGGAAAGGTACTACTTCCAGAAATAAAATGCATGGAAAAAACCGAAAAATAAAGTTTTCTACCCAAAGTTATAATGAAAACTGTAGATAGATGACCTCAAAAAAGGTGAGAATTTTTACAATGATCGTAAATATCTCGAAATTCAGAGAATTCCTATTATCGGAAAAATTTTGCCAAACAAAATCATATCAAAACTTTTGAATTTTATGACTTGTATTTTTTTATTATTTTAGTTGGAAATTTATTATGAACAAAATTTACAAAAAAACTGAAACTTGGATTTCACTGACAATCTTAAAAATTTTGGTAAATATACCTAAACTCTAAAAATAATTATATTTTTGTATCGGACAAAAGATCTAAACAATTTTTATGCACAACCCAAACGCAATTGATAAGTACTAAAATTCTGATTTTGTTTCAAGTATGCCAAAAAATCTCAAAAAAATCGGCAGAAGATCGGAAATTTCAAAATTTCCGATATATTTTACGTTCCAACGTTTCATCTGTTTCATAGAGACGTAGAATTTGAATTTTATAATAAAATAAACTTTGTTACAATACACAAATTAAAAAAAAAATGTCAATGGCTTTGTACAATAAGAAATAGAACGTAAAATTATATGAATTTTATATACCAACCCATGACAAAAGAAGCCAGCTACAATTTAAAAATAATTTATTGCTTGATTTTTCTGATACAAGCAATTAAGAACAAAAACATATCTTAAATTTTCCGCTATCCTAAACGACATCAATTATAATTGATAGAATATTAATGTTTAAATTTCACAAAGAATTATTTCGGAATGTATAGAATGCGAAAATTATTTGAATTTTCTATTAGTAAATTCCACTCGAAAATCTATCAAATACTCGTTTTACAATTCAGAAAAAGTATGATTACGAATTTAGCACAAAAAAATTAGCACCTGTATTTATTCACCTAATGGTGTAATGATTCCTTTCTCATATCTCTCTTATTATCATATCAAAAACGTATTCTTCAAACAATTTCGTATGATTTTTGAAAAACATGAAAACTAGTGCATGAACTAGTGTAACCTACAGAATGAAACAGTTCTCAGATCGGCTAGGCCATCTTGCTCAGTGAAGTGAGTTCCACTATTCCAGGTATTTCTGAAACTGGAATCGCCCCGAATATTGGCTTTGCAGCCGCTTTCGCGATTAGCACCAACAGGTTATCTACCTGCAGCTTACAGTTGTCTTCATCTCGTAAAACAACCTCTCCGTTTGATTGCTTTTTATTGAATGAAACCCTGCACTACCAATATTATGGGATCATCTTTAATTTCGTAAAGGGGTAGGGGTAAGCCATTGGAATTTATTTAGGAATTAACCTTATTCGTGCTAGGGCACGTAACAAATTTCATTATGGTCACGTTTCGTTTTAACCTCGGCGGCTTATGTTGAACTGCAGGTGGCATAACAGTTCAACATAAACTGCTACGCACTGACGAGTCTAAGACGAAACGTAAAAATAATGGTGAAAGTTTGATAATTTTCCATTTTGAAAAATCACCAAACAATTTTTTTTTAATTGCAAATATCTTGAAATTAGCTGAAACTTTAAGATCTAGGTCATCTAAAATAAAAAATTTTTTTGAAAAAAAATTCCCCGAAATAGGAAATTTATTTTTTATGTCAAATATTTTAGAATTGCCTGAAACGTCGAGATAACACCAGATCTTGACGTTCGATATCGACAATCTTGAAATTCAAAGTTAAAAAAAATCGAGATGACTCATGATCTCGACGCTCGGTGAGGAAGCGCAAGAAAGTCGAAATTAATCAATACACAAGTATAGGAAAATTCAATCGTTTAGTGAATCTGGAGGAGGTATTCAAACGATTGCTTTTAAAGTCAGATAATCTAGCAGATAAATAGCATTATTCTTATCTCCCCGAATATGCACCTGAATAAGTTTCAACACTCTAGAAGACAAAAATTCCTTATTTTCAAGTATAGCTAATGAATGCCTTACATGATAGAGTATTTTGCAATGAAAAACCCAATGTTTGAAAACAATTAAAAAAAATTAAAAAAATATCTCCTCCGCCTTTTTTTATAAACATACTCTAAAATATTTTCTGTCAAATGCAAGAAACGGATTTTTTATTTGCCTCAATGTTAGAAAATAACCTGTTTTTGAACTAGTTTTGCTCATAACTTCGGTTCCGAAAACGCTACCTGAATGCACCAGTCATCAAAAAATTGGTTTCAACAAATTCTAAAAGATGTTCAAAGATACCTACTACGAAAAGTGAAAATAAAAATGATTGAGCCAAAAATCTGATTTTTTGAGAAACACCCTAATTTGCTCTTTAAAAATAGCTGTAACACTAAAACCGTTGCAGACACCACAATGGTGTCTTCAGCATAGCTGCTCGATATAAGTTTATCTACAATTTTGCCGAAGGATGCAGTCATCTATCTCAACACATGCGGAAAATAATTTTTGGATCACCTTAATGATAAGAACCACCTTCATAACATGTCCATCAAAATATGTCTTATCATTCACTGATCATTTGTTTTGATAGCTCTAAAGTATAAGGTTAAGCCACAAATGATTTTGCCCCCCTAAATTGTGGATCCGGACCTCTGTGCAATGCAATATAACTCGGAAATTTTAAAATTTCCTATCTTCTATCAATTTTTTGAGATTCTACGGCAACCCTAAAACAAAATCAGAATTTTAGTACTTATCAATTGCGTTTGGGTTGTGCATAAAAATTGTTTAGATCTTTTGTCCGATACAAAAATATAATTATTTTTAGAGTTTAGGTATATTTACCATTAATTTTAAGATTGTCAGTGAAATCCAAGTTTCAGTTTTTTTGTAAATTTTGTTCATAATAAATTTCCAACTAAAATAATAAAAAAATATATGTCATAAAATTTAAAAGTTTTGATTTGATTTTGTATAGCAAAATTTTCACAATAATAGAAATTCTCTGTATTTGTACCAAGTTTCTTGAGATTCTTTGAACGGATATATAATTTTGTTCATCAATACATTATTCCTGGTAGTAATTCGAATATTTTGAAGCAGTAAAATGTACATGTCATCGCTTTAATATTTGAGTTCTATACAAACAGGTAAAAAAATGAAAAATTCATGTATATTTATAAATTCATCGATTTTTAAAAGTTTTCTTTTGATAGTGCAGGAATGGTAGTTGGGCGAAAATTGTAGCTGGTATCACTAGCAATCGAATGATGTGTAAAAATATATAGGTCATCGGTTTGAATTTCGAGATATTTACGATCATTGTAAAAATTCTCACCTTTTCTGAGGTCATCTATCTGCAGTTTTCGTTATAACTTTGGGTAGACAACTCTATTTTTCATTTTTCTCAGTGCATTTTATTTCCTTTCCAATGGTGAACAAATTTCGAAAATTGGTTGACTAACAACAAAGTTATGACTCGGGAAAGTTGAAGTTCTCAATATCCTATTCTCGATGCAAGTGCCGCATGAATGCAGATAGGGCATATTTTGAGCTTGAAAAATAACTTGGAGCAGTAAAAATCAGATTTTCATTAGTTTTTCGTAAACAATCCTCAAGAATGATTTACTTAAAATAATCTACAAAGTGTAAAATTTATCGAAATTGGTCAAGTAACAACTGCGCTATGATAGCTCAAAGTTACAGTTCCAACTTATTTCCAGGTTTGTTGCTCCGCATATCTTTTTCAGTCTTGGTAATAGAAGTGTTAATAATTAATTTAGTTAGGGGACTTGCGAATTTTTCTAACAATCATAGAACCAAATACTAACAAAAGTAATACACACAATCATTCACATCGTCCAAAACTTAATTTTTCGTTTAATGTTTTCGTTTTTGTCTCTTACACAAGTAAACCCAAAACCATGAATTACTCGAAAAATTACTTTTGGGCGAGTACCTGAAAAAAAATTCTCAGTTGTGTCATACATACGCCACAAGCAAACACACCTAAAACAGAACTTTTCTCTATTACCCAACGAAAAGACAGACGGAATTATGACTGATAAAATCAAAAATAGAAATGAAAACGAAATCCAAAAAGTGACGTCACAAGCTGTCAGAGACAGTTACAAGTCGAATCGCTCTACCAAATGAACTACTCTGGATGTGATGCTACACAACTCAGGAGACATCCCGGTAGAAAAAAAAACTTGGTACGTGATCTGACTCTTTACGCAAGGAAAAGCCTGCGATCGCAAAACAACTAATATATTAGTTGTTTTTCTGATTTTGATTGGTTAAAATTTGGTACAACTAATCGACTGTTGTTTTAACTAATCTGTCATTTTTGATTTATCGTGCTGGCAGCTTAGCAACGACACCCAACAAGTAACAAACAAGTAATGAAACGTTTCAGTTGAGCAATGCCAAACACCCTGAGCGAACAATGAAACGTTTCAATGAGATGTCACTCGTGGAATTGAGCAAAGACACAATCCCAGCAAAGTTACTAGTATGCATGAAAGCAAAAAAAATGTCTCAGTTGTTTCAACCAATTATTCAGTTATTTGAACTTAAAACGCCAATTGCAATAAATATTTTTTACTGTTAGCCTCTTCGGGGGCAACTAATCGTTCACTGCTTGAACAACGAAATTTTACCTAATTAACTGCTTATATCTTTATCACTACACTCACAAAGGATATGGAAATGAACCAAAAGATTACAATTCTCAAAAGGGAACTCACCAGAAAAATGGTCACAGGGAATTAGGAAATTTTTCCTTCACTTGCATCAGATTGGCTCGCTGGTAAACCTAATGCTACAGAGACACTTTCAAGAAAATACAAATAGTACCACTTCACTTTAGCAGCAAATTTTTAAGCGTTAAGCGGTTTTAATAACATTGACATGAACTGTCCTACAATACATTACTCTCAGATGAAATTAAAACATTTATACTGTAGGAATATCTATTTAACACATGGAAAACTTGTTTTACAATTAACTGTTATATTCTTCTGCATAACGACCACTGCGCAACTAACATAAATGACGTTCATTTACCATTGAAAATTTTCAATATGAAACGCTTCTGGTGAAATGAAGAGGTTTTTTGTTCTGCGTTTTGCTGTCTTCGTTCTCCGCCTAGTGACAGCATTTGAATACAACAATTTCTGTTACCTGTATGGTTATGTCAAAATCAACAGATATGTTAGTTAAATCAACACCATTTTAGTTGAAATAACCAGAGCGTGAAACAACAATTGCAATATTGTAATTTGCGGGTTCTCCGTGCGGCCGGTGTGGTTCCCCTATCAGGCGATCTCTCTTTAATTCGCCGGTTGAGCAACTGTGTGTTATATTTCGTTGTGTCTCTGTTGACATTTATTTTGCTTTCCCAATGTTTGATCGATAGGATCTTGAATTAATAATTAATTTCTATCGCGTTAACTGTAATATGATGATCCGAATGCAGAAAATTTTAATAATTTTTTTTCTACTTTTTTCTATTTTTTTTCAGTAGAATATATTCAAAATGGGCAAGAAAAGTTTGGGAACCACTGCTTTACACAGTTTTTTTTTTGAAAAAGTTTGTACTAGCTTGGATGTCTGTTCTCTGTGATAACACTAGGGTCGCCGATGCCGGTTTCTGCAGTAATTCTATTATTTTCCTGTAGATAAAGTCAAAAACAATCCCTCTACGGTTCAAAATACATTTCACAACATGCACACTTGACTTTAGACGGAAACTACCATTTCAAGCTAAATAATGCAAAAACTGCCGGATGCTATTGCCAGCAGAAATCGCTTCTACAGTGATACTTGTCACGAAACTACGCTGGAAATAAACAACCTCTTTACAGTTTTCCATTTTCCACGCCCTGATAACATAGCATTACATAAATCATGAATGTAATAGCATACTTGCTCACATGGGTTTATTCCACCTCAAGTGAACCATTCTACTTGCCAACAGTCAACAATTCTTGGGCAAATCTCCTAATAGCTGCCCTATTTGTTCTATTTCCCCCCCCATTCCGATGGATAAGAAGTTCGCTTTGATTGTAGTAACAGAGCAAGCAATGTTTCGATTATTGCCGACTCCAGATCGATGCATTGTTATGCAAGCCATCAAATTCCACCCTCGCAAAGTCCCGACGGAAGAACTCTGAATCGCTTCGGAATAATGGGTGCTACATATCTTGCACCCAACGCTTCGCCAACACCTTCCTTCTGTCATTTCAACACGGAAAGTGGAACCAACAATGCGCTACCCGCTTCTCACTAGAACCCTTGAAGCTGCTGGCAACCGGGTGGCAATGCAATGAATTATGGTCCATTAGGTTTCTTTCCCACTGGCTCCCTTCTGTCTTGAAAGATATCCTGCTAGTGCACGGTTTGCCGGGATGCTTCTCTGTGCAAAACAGTGCTCTGGTTTGCGTCCTCTCAACTCCCGCGCAAAGTGAATGTGGAAAAATCTATGCATATATTAGTGCACGCCGGCTACGGCGAACAACGGGAATGAGTCAAGGACGGACTAGCCGCGACACAACGACTGTCAGCTGGACTGTGAACGGGACACGGTCGCCACGGTTGACATAATATGACTTCTACGTTATTATCGCCATTCCGGACTGACAGAGAATGGCTGATGCATTATAATTTTATGACTGATAATAGATCCTTGTCGACCTGTGGTGACAGAAAAAAAATGTTGAACTGATAACTCGATTGGAACTGGATATGCGAAATCGGTGCATAAATCTGTATAAATTGCGAGAAGTGTTTGTCTATCCATTAATTTCCCTGGGAGATTTATCGAGCCATTATTCTGTGAAATTTTCAAATTTACTACCGCATTTGCCAATTGTTGAATCAGTTATCCTTGTGGTTATTGGTTTTCGAATAGGTCCAGTAGTCCAAGTAGTGGTGTAGTTTCATCATGGACTTTTTAGATAACTGTTTTCGGAACCGACATCGGAAGACTGGCACAGTTATAGTATTGTATGTTTTATGGTAATAAGTTCCAGTAAGTTTATTTTTGCTATTTAACACTAGTTCGAATAGTTTTACAATCTGCTACGAAAATTTCGTACTTTTTGTGTCGTCAACTATATAAAGGTTGGACATTTTTATAGTTCATTATCCTGAAAGTAGATGAAATTCAACCTCATTCAATAGGATAATAAGACATTGATTTGAATCAAATTTTGACCGGTTCAGTAGTTTCTTTTGGTGGGACACTCGTAATCCTGTTATTCCGAAACCGGAAGTCAGATCCGAATGAAATTCAGGAGTTATTTATGGAATCATAAGACCCTTCATTTTAACCTAAGTTTGTAGAAGTTGACCAAGCCACCGCTGAGAAAAGTGAGTTCGTTCTGGTATATGCTGGTGTACCCGGAATGGATACCTTTGGCCATCATCTGACAAGGCCTATCGATTGGAACTCATTTGAGCACCCAGCTATCCCATTTTTCCGTATTTTTCACCACTGCTGTGATAAACTGCTTGAAATGCTCAACACTTTTGAGCCTGTTATTCCGGAACCTTTAATAGATCACGTGTATTCAAATTTTGACGGTATTCGTTCATTAGTAGCGGACGGTTGTAAGATTTCAGATCATGAAACAATCTCAGTTTACTTGACGAGAGGTTCCACACAAAAAAAAAGTTAAAATAGGCTGTTCTGATTGACGTGCTGAATAGGTGTACTAGTTGCTTGGTATCTGAGAAATACGTTAGTTTGACTAGCTCGAGCAGATGGTACTCTTTAGGCCTTTTACGGTTAAAGCGATAGAGGGATAAAAAGTATAAAACGTTTTACAGAGCTAATAACGAAATTCACTGGCGTGGATAAACGAATGCTCGAAATATATACTCACTGATGCGAGTATTTTCAGGGGAAAACCGATCAACATCAAAAATATAACAAGGAGTCCTTAAACAAATGATCAAGACAACACATAGTTTTTCGAAAAGCATAAGTTTTGATGGGATAGAAGAACGGTGTGAGGAAAACATAGTTGAAAAATTGTACAGTTATTTCATAAACAGTTTACAATGTTCAACTGATCAATCAGAGTATTGATCTGGTCAGTGAACCTAGTGAAATAGCACAGTCGATTAATAACAAATGCAGATTTGAAGGGTTTTTGATCTTCTAAACTTGATACAGTAAAACCTCCATTTACGAACCTTATATATGTATGCATGTATGCTTACACACTCACCCGTCTGCATATATGTGAATATATATTCTTACATAAAAATGATCGCTTTTACTTCACCAATATTTATATGTATTAAGAAATACAAATGAGTACGTATAAAAATACATATATACATATAAAGACTGTCCCAGAAAGAATGGACGCACTTTAATTTCGCTGTAAATAATTCACAAGTGTTAGATGTTCAAATTTTATTCGATATACTGATAATATTAGACTACAACAACAGAATATTATTCTCAACATTTGCTACTTAGCCATTGTAGACTAACTGGCGCACCTTCTTGCGTACGTTCCTCATTAAATTCCATACAGACTTCTTGGCGACAAGTTTTGACACTTTTTTCCAATCTTTTTCGAACTGTTGAATGGTTTCGGCTGCCGAAACATGTTTCCTAAGATGTGCCTTCGTTAATGCCCAAAAATCCTCAATTGGTTGAAGATTTGTGCAATTGAGTGGATTCATGTCTTTTGGGACGAAAGTGACATTTTTGGTAGTATACCATTCTACCGTTGATTTCGAGTAGTGGCAAGAAGCAAGATCTGGCCTGAAGACAACAGTATCCTAGTGGGTAGAAGTCGTTTTAGTAAACATTCCTTGATGTATATTTCGCTGTTCATTGAAGCAGTGGTGATGAAGGGTTTCGAAATCTTACCGCAGCTACAAATTGCTTGCCAGACCATAGCTTTCTTACCAAATTTTTCGACTTAAATCGATGTCTCGGACTGGTTTCACACTTGGCCTTCTCGCACCGTATAATATTATGGTCCCGGCAAGGATTTGTAATTGGTTTCACGTAGGTTTCGTCTTGCATGATTATGCATGATTAAAGAAGAGCGTATTATTCAAAGGACTTATCAGTTGATATACGGAAAAACAATCACTTTGGCAATACCGATCGTCGATTTCTGAAGCACAGAAAAATACCGGTCAAAACAACAACCGAAAATAATAGTCAGAACATTTAACATCTTTTTTTTAACTAATCGCGAAAACTGTTAGAAAATCTGATATTTAACGTACCCCACCAGAAGGAAATCGTTGACGTCATATGTATTTTTCATATCAAGTTCCTGAAGAAGGTCTTTCTGTGGCTGACGATCAGTGAGATAAGAATGCCCAATCCGCTATTCGTTCTCGAAAGAGAATAAGGCCTTTTGGCCGGATCTGGTGAAGGCCCAGTATGCCAGGGGATCGCTGAAGGAGATAAACTAGCTTCAGATAGACGTGGCACCAATGATCGTCAACCTATCCAATGTCCTCCAGATGTGTGGTGCTAGAACAATAATCTCGTAATCAAAAATATAAAGGATTATTGGTGTAAAAGCTGGAAAAGTGTTGACAAAAATCTTTTCCTTGATCACGGTTATGGTTCTGGACAACTGCCACAGGAAGCATTTTTGTAAAACGCAACATCGAATTAAAGGAATAATTGTTCCATTAAAATTTATTTTTGCATTTTTGTATCGTTTAATGGAATTAGTCCTATTTTGATGCAGTTATTAAGTTGTTGCTTTTGAATAAACATTTTTGGAGTATCCCAAAATTTTGTCTCGCAAGTTTTTTTGGCATTAAAAATGCCTTACTCTTCACTATATGGGGCCGGGTGTCAATTAAAAGTTTCAAAAATAGTCGCGTAACCTTTTTGTGTCATAATTTTGAACGTTAATAACTCGGTCATTTGTTGATGGATTGTTATAATTTAACAACCAATCGATTCGGAAGCTTTTAACTTAAACATGTATGACGACGTCGTTTCAGTATTTCAATAGTATACTATTGGAAAAATGGTTGGAATAGATCTATGTTTTCATCCACCAATCCCTGTTGTACAAAATGACGTCAACTTCTTGTTCGGCATAGGAGGGTTTGCGTCATGCATAAAAAACACCGTATCGTTATGCGTAGTATGAAGAGAAATCTATAAATATAGGCTGCACAATATTTCTTTGCCTAGTTGATGTTTGACTGTGAATGAAACAAGTAGCTCGTCCAGTGAGCTGATGACTGGATTGTATATGCGTTCACTTGCTGGATTGTCGCTTTTGCATTATGTTATGTGCTGGTGAAATTTCCTGTTGTCTGCGCAACACCGTGTTCGCTTGAGTATCTTATATATCATCTAGCTATTGGAGAACCGAATCAGCGTGGTTACCGATTTTTTTTAAATATCCCATGTATTTAGCAAATTTTTGGTCGATTTTGCCATTAAAAATGCCTTACACTTCGCTTCCCGAGGCTGGGTGTCAATATAAAACATGCAAAACTAATCGCGTAATCATAATTTTGAACGCTTATAACTCAAGCCATTTGTTGATCGATTTATATAATTCAACAAACAATCGATTCGGAAACATTTAACTTAAACTTATGAGACAACGTCATTTGAATATTTCAATTGCATACCATTGAAAAATTGGTTTGAATTGAGTATTTTATTTTTGTTCTCTGGAAATTATCAGGCCAATTTAGAATTATCGGCCATAGATTTTTTGGATCTAATTTGCAGCGCTTGTTCCTCGATGATTTGTTAATGGATTTTCCTAATTTAAATGATTCCAAAGCTTCAATATTGTGAACTTGAAAATGTTTTAATTTGCCAACGGATCGGTTTGCATACTTAAATCTCAGTTTCCATACGAACAAAACGTGACAATGTGACTGAACAAGTTGTTGTCCCACCAGGAATTAAGCGCTTCAAAAGATTCAAAATTAAATTCTAAAACTTATCTAAAAGCGGCCTCCTCGGTTTAGTAGTATAAATGAGTTCCACAGGCTCACATATACAGTACAATTAGATGCAATATCATATAGTATCAAAGATAAACTCAAGATAAGTTTACCTGCGATTTTACATGTATCGTTTGAATAGGAACCCTCGTAGAATTTGGTTAACCGCCAGTTTCAGTTCAATTATTATTTGCTTCAAAACAATAAGCGTCTACACACGTTGTAATTATGACAATGTTCATTCCTGTGTTAATAACATCAAGTTACAATATGAACAAAATTTCGGAATTTTGTTGCGTATCCATTCCGTATATTCCTAATATGCCAAAGCGAAAATCAATGTAAGTAACTAAATATTTTATGCGGACTGTTCCACATGTTTTCTGCCTCGTATTGTTGCGTATATTATTTACCGACACTTTTCCGAAGATTATCGACGATTTTTAAGGATTAATAAAATTACACCATTACTGAGATTACTGGTACAACATTCTCTTGGATCGATTAACTATTTATAAAATTAATAAGTCCACCCAGTGAACGACCATTATTAGGTTAAAACTGGGGGTAAATAAACGATATAAATCAAATCAAATTAATAAGTTTGTACGTTTCTCGAAAATTATCATCATAAAATAAAATAGTTTTCTTTGTTCAGGTTTAAATCTTTAGGTTGTTTGTATCTAAAATTGAGCTTTCGAGTAACTTTGAAGTGTAGTGAAGTTTAGTGTATCATCATCATTATCGTCTTTATTTTTGTATTTATTATGAAGACCCTAGAAACGTTTCATTTTTAATGTTATTGTGCTCGGTCGTGTCTTGAATACAACCCTCTATTTTTTTCCAAAAGCAACAGTAAAAAGATAACATAATGTGATATCAATTGAAAAATTGATGAGCTGAGATCAAATTAAGATTTCAATGTGATGTTGGTATCATAATAAGATTTCGATTTGCTCTCGTTTTGATGTTTGACTTTGCTCGGGTGATTAGGTACCCGAGGAAAGTCAAGCTGGTGGAGATATGTAGATGATATATTTTTTACCATCAAGCGTCACGATTTGGAAAACCTTTTGGAAACAATTAACAATTTGCATTGGAGCATCAAATTCACCTGTGAGAGGATGATAAACAATAGTTTAACTTTCTAGGATATTTTTAATGTACGAGAGGCAGAAACTTTATCTTTCAAAGTATATAGGAAGCCAACCAATACAGGGCGAGTTATACCAAATATTTCTAACCATTCTCACCAACACAAAACGGCAGCATTCCATCACCTTACCTCTCAGAGCAGATGCGGTAATAAAAAAACAAGAAATTATTTTCGAAATTGGAAAATTCAATAGATATCTGGAGCGCTCAATCCAAACAATTATTGATAAAAAAATTGAGATCGTTGAAAAAACTATCACTCACAATTTTGACCCCCCTATCAGAATATTTGAAAAGAATAACGGTGGACCTCAACTCAAACATGGTATATTCATTTAAATCAAAATTAAAACCTTTGGCTTGGATTTAGTATTCAGTAGTGCTAACTACCAATTGAAAACTTTGCTAGGATATACAAAAAATACTGATAAATTGAAAAAATCTGGGGTATATACAATTTCACGTTCTCATTGTTACAAATTGTCATCTTAAATTATACATAGGACAAACAAAGAGAACTATCCGTTTCAAGGAACACATAGCATAAATAGGGAAAGTATCCAAGGATTTGGAACGGGGTTTATCACACCATTTCAAGTCGAAAGTAGCAGAGTAAGCCTTTTCCGAAAACCATGAATTCACTACCAAGCTAAATGGTTATCCAGAGCGTTCAATTCAAACATTCTTCGATAAAAATGAGGATTATTGAAAAAAACTATCACTTACCACATTAAACAAACCTACGGAACATTAATTTTAGTAGATTTCAACCCATATGTTGCACATCCGCTCAAAACAAAACTGAAAAGTTTTGGTTTGGATTTAGTTTTCAGAAGTAAGAACTATCAATTAAAAACTTTACTAGGATCTACAAAAAAAACATACAGATAATTTGAAATAATAATAATATATAATAATATATTGAACAGACGAAGAGAACTCTCTACAAATGACATAAAAATTTTAAGATAAATTTCCAACCCATGAGAATTAGACGTAGCTGAAAGTTTAGAAATATATAAAAACGAAATCGATTTCCGTTGTGTGCGTCGAACGTGATAGACACAATTGGTCTAGTCCAAGTTCACTAAAGTGAAATATCGTCGTCACAAACCGCATAATCTGTTTCGAGTTCTAATCGACAATTAACCTTCTGGCTCTAATGAACACAAATAGTCAACCTACCTCCTCCGCAGGACCGCCATGGGGCCCATTGTTCTTGCCTTCAAACGAGCCATTGACTGGTCCCAATTACCCTCGCTGAGGTGGCATAAAATAGCTATTCATTTTGCGCGTCAACATGAAAATGGAAATATCAACGCATTTCATGCGATTACAGTTCCCAGCTCACCTAGAAGGTGCTCACACTGCCCTACTCGATACGAACGCTCACCTGAACAGTTCGGTTACACCCAAAACATATGATTACTCATTACTCAAACATAAGATAGAGAGTTTCTATATTATATTTGGTAATGTTCGTTGATGATGTGAATCGACATAGAAGAATTAAATCAATGTTTTTGACAATTCAACAGTACTGTTTACATTCTCATAAGGTGACTTGGCTCAACATTATGCAAACAGGCGGCAAATTTTGTGCTCGTAATACTGTCAAACACTCTTTGATGTACACTCTTATTCGTTAGGTAGTAATTGTTGCCAAAAGAGGCTTAGTCTTTCGTACTAATTTATTTTAAATTTTGCACAACTGGATAACTGATCATAAGCGAGCACGGCCTTATCTGCCTGTATCGCCAGACGGTGATAAATAAAATGACAGCTCTCTCGATCTATTTTTTTTTTGTATAACGGTTTAGATTTGGGTGTACCCGTTAGCATTGGCTTGTGTGGTTCCACCCGGTTGCAGATGAATCGATACCGACACGCACGGTAATTCAAAGGCAGTCTACACACTGACGGCTCGTTACGCTTTTTCTGTGTTCAATAAATCTGTTCTATATTTGGTATATAAAATAGTTCTTCGTGAGTCATCCAAGGATTTGCAGTTCCATATAATTAAGTCAGTAGTATTCTTCGAAATGACTTCATATTCGAAATACATGTACTAGGGGTTGGTATTCTAAACAGAAAATGCGAAACGATTTCTTTCATACATTTAATAGAATCAAAGATCAAAGTTCAATCTTTGAAAGTCTAGACTAGTGTTTACTTAAAACTCTTGTCAAGATGACCGTTTCGGTTCTAACACCAGTTGTCGAGAAGTGTTTGGAAGGAATATATTCAGGAACAAGTGCAATCAGTATTGAAAAATGTGAGATCCTAGATTCGCACATATACATAAAGAAATAGAGAGAAATAAAGAAAGAGATACGCATATACTAAACAAAAAGGGGAAAATGACCTCGGAACTATTTTATACGATTTTATGGCTAAAGATAACACCACGTTCTAATCGCTTTCCAGTTCTTTCGGTATGGTATTCGAAAGTTGGTGAAAAGATGGAAAAATTCATAGCTTCGAAAGAAAATATCGAAGGCTAAAGATAACGATGAGCGATTCTACGATATCTGGACAATTTTAAGACATGCTAAAAAATTACAAGTACAAATGGTGATCAACAAAAATTATGGAACAGAAACTACTAGAAATACTATAACTATTGAATGTAAGACAAATAACATTTTCGTATTTTTAACGTTCTAATCAAAGTTAAGGTCCACCCATAGAAAAATTGACACTTAATTTGAATGAATACTGTGGGCGTGTTTGCTCTGGTCTCCCCTACACAATTTTCGCAAAGATGGCTGAACCTATTTTCTCAAACTTAGATTCAAATGAAAGGTCTTGAAATTCCAATCCATGTATTAGCAATGATTCAAGAAAATTTAAAAATCGTGTCGTGTTTATTCTTTTTGACTTTCTCATATGAAAAGGCTATACAATCACTGCAAAAACCGACTTCTGAACCAAGGCCCGAATGTCATATACCATTCGACTCAGCTCGACGAGCTGAGCAAATGTTTGTGTGTGTGATGAATATTCACGGAGTTATTTGGGTTTATTTTGCACTAAAAATGAAAATGATATCGAGGTAATTGCTATACAGAGAACGTAAAAAGAACTGCGAGATAAACTTACTTCGTTTAACAATGTATTGCAACTTTTCATTGAAGTATGACTAAAAGAATGAAAAGAAATTACAAAGATGAAATTTTTTCTAAAGATCTGAAATCAGATTTTTTTCCAGTGACGGAAAGTAACCATCGAATTGTCAAAAACAATCATGCTTTATTATTTTTGGCATCGATAAAATGACTACTCGATTGTCAAATTTTGACTAAAAGTTCAAATAATTAGTGATTTGGTCCACAGCCTAAGAACGCTACATTGAAAAAAAAAACATCCACCTACTGGTGTAATGATGCCTTTCTCATATCAATCATACTATCATATATAATACTGTGGTATTCTTCAAAATAAATTTCTTCAATTCTTGAAAGAATAACCGAAATCGATTTGTTTGACCGTTTGATGTTGGTATAAAATTTTTAACACACTTTACCCTATATTTCCGGATCCGGAAGTCGGATTCGGATGAAATTTAAGAATTCCGTATTGGACCACAGGACCTTTAATTTGAACCTCAGTTTGTGAAAATCGGTCGCGCCATCTATGAGAATAGCTAGAAAACATATTTTAATTTTTTTTCACATTTTACCCCATAACTCCGGAACCGGAAGTCAGATCAAAATGAAATTCAGGAATTTAGTATGGGACCTAGAAAATTTGAATTTAATTTTGTGAAAATCGGTTCAGCCTTCTCCGAAAAAAGTTGGTGCACTTATTTTCACAATTTTTTGCATATTTTATTCCATAATTCCGGAACCGAAAGTCGGATCCAAATAATATTCAGGAATTTTGTACGGGAAAACAAGAGCTTTCATTTGAATCTAAGTTTGCGAAAATCGGTTAAGCCATATCCGAGAAAAGTTAGTGCAAACAACGTTACATACACACATACATTTGCATACTCGACGAACTGAGACGAATTGTATATGACACTCGGACATCCGGGTCTCGGTCCAAAAGTTTTTCACAGTGATTACATAACCTTTCTATATTAGAAAGGCAAAAACAAAGTGGCCAGCTGTTCAATGGCTCAATATTGATATTCCAGTATTTTAAGAATGACCGGTTTCGTTAACTTATTACTGAAATGCAAAATTTAAAAAAAAAGAATAACCTAAAAAGTTATGTTAGCTTTGGATTTTTGATTGACTTCCATGCTCATAACATTGATGAGTAGGAAAAACGAAAAATCACTGTTTTCACAAAAAAAATAGAATGTTTTTTTTTTATGTTTACTAGGGTGGGACAAGGTTTTATGGGAAAAAGATGAAAAGGTTTATTTTCTTGCTCCACCAAACTTTTCGTATTATCCCTAGGGTATCGACGAAACCTTGGTTCAGGGGGATGAACGTGAGTCGTGACTTCATTCGTGTGATGTCTCGGCTCATGTCAAACCATTACACATTCAACGCGCATCTCCGGCGTATTGGAATCGTGGAGAGCGGTCTCTGCGCTTGTGGTGACGGTTATCAGGACATCGAGCATGTCGTATGGACGTGTACGGAGTATCGTGACGCCAGGTCTTTATTAAAGGACTCCCTAAGGGCCCGAGGTAGACCACCTGAAGTTCCGGTCCGAGATGTGTTGGCTAGTCGGGATATCTCTTATATGCTTCTTATATACCAGTACCTCAAACACATTAATATCCAAGTGTAATCTGTTATACCTCGCTCAGAAAGTATAATCTCCACCTACAGGTTCGACACTAACATCCGCCCGATTCTCTCGATCACCGTCCCTGTCCACCATCTTCATTGGAACTAACAAGATCTTTTTTTGTCACTAACTTTTCGTTCCCCCTTCCCCCGTCTCTTCACCATCTCGATGGCAACTAATTAGATCTCTGTAGTTTTCAGACGTTTTGTTTCCATACCCCCTATTTACCTCGGTTTCCACAATATTTACTTTTTTTATTTTTTCATCTCTTCGTAACATCACCATCACCGCCTACGGTCCTACGCTCCAGTCGATGACCAGCATGCGGGCCACCCGCCGGGCCTTCGTAGCCTGGGGGTGTTTCCCGCGGACCCACACGAACTGAAAGGAAGCGGCCATAGATAGCACCAACTGGAAGTCATGCAATATTCAATTCACCGACCACTGCCGAACGCCAGCTAAAAGCTTTTTCCAAAAATTCTACACGACATAATCTAATGATACTATTCTAGTTTTAAGTTAGTCGTTAATTAAGATTAGGAAATACCCTTGGCATCTTAGAGCTTAAGCAGTGTGCCTAAAAATATATATTATACTATTGAATAAAAAAAAAAAAAAAAACTTTTCGTGTTTTTTTTGGATCCCATACAAAACCAGGCAAAATTTTAGCTCGATCGGAGAAACCGATATTTTCGCACACGAGGTTTAAAGTTTGTATGGGATTTAGTATGGAAAAATTGACTTTTTAGAAAAAAAATCAGCTAGAGATTAATTCTTGGTATATAAGATATAAAGATAAGATTTATATACTTATTTTCACCTGACCTGAGAAAGCGAGTTGGCATCACTAGTAGTGCGATGCGGTGCCTGGGTGTTTCTCTCAAAATAGTATAGTTTCAATGTGTATCAGGCAACTTATAGTGATGTAATTGATCGAAACAGTTATTTTGAGTGACAGTGCTGTTGTGGCAAGTGTGTTTGTTGGTTAGTGAAGAGTGTTGAAAAGTGTTTTTTATCAAGCATTGCTGATTCACGAAACTAAAAATTTTTCAAGAGACAGAAACTGCGAATTTACTGCGTTCAAAATTAAACGACGTCAACCGATCGAAACGCCATCTGCATATCATTGTCGGTGTTATCAGATTTATATGGAATGCGTGATTTTTTTTTATTAAATTTTAATTTTGTGTGCCATCTTGCGTTGTTTACAGCAATGCGAATAGTAGAAGCAGGATACTGGCGAGATGATTCCTTAGACATATTTCACATTTTTCTTATTTACAATCTTGTTATATTTCTCCCTACGAAATATCGGGAAACGTTTGATCTATTATTCTTCGGCTTAATCGCTAAGCTTAAGACGCGCGTGTGAAGTTTATAACCGTGCAGATATTTTTTTTGCGACCGTGCTTAACTAGGGCATATGTAAATACGGTTTAGACTGTGAGGAGAATCCATTTAGAATTTTATTATTTTGGTTTGGGAGTAAACATCGACATTACTTCGTATCGCGTAAGGCGTTGTTGTTCGATTGGTGATAATTGAGTGATATCTAGCCAGTATTACGGCAGTCTATTAAAAAATAAAACAGAACACAATGAATTAAATGTGCCTTATAATAAAAAAAGAACCGGAATTTTCATTTTAAAATTTCCCGCGCTTGTCCAATCGATAAACTTTTATTCTCTCAACGTTGGCAACACTTTTATACACATTCTGTCAAATTTTGACGCATATCGTACGATTAGTTTTTGTTTGGCGTCTATACAAAGAAGTTGGAAAATTTTCGTGTGGCGATTTTTATAATGGATGAAAAATTAGAACAACAGCTCGCCTTCGAAGCGCCATTCGGTCGATTGTTGTGCGGTTTCGACATCATATTCATAGATCCACACCTTATCACCAGTTATGATGCATTCGATGAATGTGGGGTCACTATCTGCGTTGGAAATCATCTCTTTGGCCACATCAACACGACGCTGTTTTTGAATGAAACTCAGCTTTTTTGGCACCAGCCGAGAAGCGACGCGTTTCAAACCCAAAACATCAGTTAAATTGTGTTCGGCTGATCCATAAGAGATGCCCAACAACACAGAAATCTCTCTAATCTGTACAGAACGATTTTGCAACACGATTTGCTTCGCCGATTCAATGTTTTCTTCAGTAACAGATGTTGTTGGGCGGCCAGGGATCTCATCATGATCCAAGCTTGTACGACCACCTTTGAAGCGTTTATACCACTCGTATGCCTGTGTTTTTCCTAGACACGATTCTAAATTTTCATCCATTATAAAAATCTCCACACGAAAATTTTTCAACTTCTTTGTATAGACGCCAAACAAAAACTAATCGTACGATATGCGTCAAAATTTGACAGAATGTGTATAAAAGTGTTGCCAACGTTGAGAAAATAAAAGTTTACCGATTGGACAAGCGCGGGAAATTTTAAAATGAAAATTCCGGTTCTTCTTTGATCATAAGGTAAACTCTAAAAATCAGTGCATGTATGATTTTGATCGGAAAAGTTTTGAAGACCGCAAATAATCCGATATTTGTAGAAAAAGTTATTGAAGGAAAACCGATACAAGGTCCAAACAATGGCTCATTCTTTAATACATCTAGCACTACTGCTGCTAGTGGCGGTAATATGATTTTGCTTTCTTCTATTATGCAATAACGGTTAAAGTGACAAACCATGCTCTAAACCTTACTGTAAAGACACAAAAAAGTCATTTAAATTATGTTTTTGTTTGCAAAAAAATGTATCGTCTATATCTTCTAAACGATAAAAGATAGAGTGTATGTATCTTCGGTAAAGTTATTAAATTTGAGTATTTCTAAAATATTGTAGAAGATTCCAAAAACCTATTTCTTCAAATTAAAAAGTTTTACTTTTTTGTGTCTTTACAGTGAGATTTGGAACATGGCTTGACAATTAAAAAAATTCTCATACTGAACTGAGTAACCTTTGTGAAGACATCAAACAACTCAGATCAATCATTATAGCATAATAAAAGGAAACAAAATCATATTACCGCCACTAGCAGCGTGCTAGATGTATTAAAGAATAAGCCATTGTTTGGACCTTGTGTCGGTTTTTCCTTTAATAACTTTTTCTACAAATGTCGGATTGTTTCGCTTTTTCTCCTCGATAAATTTCCTACCAAATTCAATGTTCATGGATTGATTTCCAGTCGATTTTTTGGTTAAAAGTAAATTTCTTCATACTAAATCCCACACAAATTTTAAACCTCGGGTACGAAAATATGGTTTCTCCGATCAAGCCAAAACTTTGCATGGTACTTATGGGACCCAAAAGGAACGCGAAAAGCTGGGTGGAGCTGAAATCAATATTTTGTCCCACCCTAATGTTCAACGCTGATGTGTTAGTTCAACGAATATACCTGCCAAATATAAAAAAATCTCGTGAGAATAAACCACTGTCTGTTCAACGCAAGTAAAACACGAACTAGTTTACTAAACATTCAATTGAAATTATACAAGACAACAAAATACTCCCAGACACGCAAATGTTCGTTTGTAAGACGATGGCGAAGACCATCGCAAAACATTAGTAGCTCTTATCATTCTCCGCGGGACTCGGGAGTCTGTGTCCCAATTACTTGCGACCATTAAAAAGTTTATCGTTTCGCTTTGTGTTTTCGCTTCCATTAGAAGAACAATAGAATTATTGTCTCACACTTATCTGGTCTTTGAGTGGAGCATTAGCATTTGGTAAATTGGCAATTTCAGCTAGAATCGTTATACACAATTTCTTAAATTGTTTCTTCTACACACCACAAGTCTCTGTCGTCATTACATTCAAGTTCGATTGAAAATACAACCCTTTGTTGGCTTCGCACGGACAGCTCAGACAGCTGAATCTTTTCATTATCTAGGCTAACGTTTGCCATATTTCATTTCGGTTAGCTTTCACTGCGCTGCCTGCAACCACGAATTAAAGTTCGATCCGAAAAGCAGAGTGGATATTCACCGCAACTCACAGCGATTGCCATTTTTCGGAGATGCATTCCATAACGTGAACCACTTTCAATAATTCTTCGTGAGACAAGGCATTACCGGATTTTGTCTACCTTGCTTTGGAATGCAAGTGGATCTATGCTTACTTCATATGCATTCATTAGACGGAAAAAAGGATGAAATTGATGATTATAATAACTGCGATGGAGCGCGCAAGACGAGGTGCAATTTATCAGGATTCCAGCAATTTCCCCGGGTGATAAATACCAATTACCCAGCTCTAAACCAATTGCACCGAATATCGCTAGGAGTCAGCCAATTGAAGCATATTGCCTCATTTTGTCAATGTCATTGCCTTTGACTTTTTACTCTGTGAAAGTTTGGTTCGTTTTTTTTCCACAAAGAACGATGGCCAGCCGAATGAGTGTTTGCTTCACGTTTTCTAAGAAAGCTTCTTTTCCGGTGCCAGCGCTGCAATAATAAGAAAACAGTTCCATATTTTTCGTGCTAAAGCGCAATTTACAATCTTAGGAAGACAGTCATTGTACCAAAACGCAAAAGCAGTTTTCTTCACTGTCGTTCAGATGGAACTTCGAAATAGGAAATATCAATTTATTAAGTAGGGGAGACCGGGGCTACGCCAGCACTTTTAGGAAATTAAAAAAAAACATCCATTTCAACTATCAACTACAATTCCCAATTTGTGTCATGGAATAACATGTACATATTAGTTTTTGTACCAAGTCACCATTAAGTGACTAACCCAAAATCCAATAACTAAACCGGACTATAGTTTCACACGAAAATGAAGAACGAACACAATTGGTCTCCACATTTTAAGATAACTTAATGAGCGCAAAAGAAATGAAATCGTGTTCGAATGGGTTGTTTATTGAAGTCTATTGAAGATGATTTGTTATAATGGACGTTTCGATTTATTTATAGTAGATCTAGGTTTAATGAGCGATAAGAAGTAGTAAGAATAATGCCAATGCTTATGCATTGGGACATTATAGCATTGAAAAAGTAAACTTTTTTCAAAAAGTTTGGGTATATATTTCGACCCCACGTTGATCTGGATTCACCATGTGGCGTCCTTTTGCGGTATTTTGTGAAGAGTCAAGTCATATTTTCCCCAGCTTGCACTCCTAAACTTTCATTTTGCTTACATTAATTCACAGATCAACTATTTTTCACCGGTGAACTATTTTTGCTCGGCTGCTTTTTGTATAACATTGTGTTAGTCCGTTTCATTGTGGATCCCTTAAAAGGAAATCTTTTTCACTGGGATTACGCTTCACTTATAGTCACAATTAATTACACATCAGAAGAATACAAACATCTCAGCGTTTTATTGATCTTTCTAACTTTCTATTAGTACTTTAAATTTTACTTTGACTTATCAGTGCGTAGCAGTTTATGTGAAATCAGCATCAGAACTAATTGACTCTAGTGGAACGATCCCCTAGTTATTTGAAGATTTGTGCCTTTGACCGCTCAGCCTAAACCGCTAAGCAGACGCACAGTTAATGATATTTGCAAAACACTTGTGTAATATCTAAACTGACGTCTCGGGCAAATTCTATGAGTAGTTTTTGCCAGATACAAAGATTAGTTGCGTCCACTACCAGGAAACTCTTAATTGAAGCTCTTTGATGTAGGAGAGTATGATGGGTATTTAAATATAACTTGCAGTATGTAATGTTAGAGATATAACCGAGAGATTGACGCAGAAAAACTATATCACAGTCAACTTTAAGCATCGTTTCAATCCAAAATTGTTGAATGATTGTTTTATCAAATGAATAATTTATTTAGTAAACTGGTTTCTTGCATTAGTTTTGGAATTCTGATCATTATATTGCGATATTAACCAACAGAAGAACTCATTTTTCCAATTAATGGAAGTTATCATAAGTATTGCAAACGAAAATAAAACATCATAACGGATTTTGTTATTATATTGTTATCATAAGTTTTAACTTTCAACTGTTTTCATTTGTTAAATCAAAATAACACAAATTGTTATACATATCAACTGTTGATGTACTTGTGTTATGATTTTGTTATATGCATCTGATCGGGACGGCTACAAAAATACTAACGCATTGAATTCTAAGGTTGACTACTTCATTTCAGATTATCATTTTTCATTTTTCGGGCCGATTGAGTGTATTTTTGCTGTTACTATTTTTCTACGATATTGATATGCCGTATGCTGGCTTTGTTTGCATTCGTTTGGTGCGAATTTTGCCAATCGAAAAGTGCAAAACCTATCAAATGATTCTAGATTTGCACTAAACTGATGATTTTCATTTTCAAGAAAGTAACCTTATTAGTTCTTTAGATAACATTTAGAGCCATTAGAACGATTGATTTTGTATAATGTTCCCCATCGTTGTCCACTTTTCGTTTTCTTTTCCTCCAATGCAAACGACCAGAAGCTGGATGATGCAATCACTTTTGTTCAAAGCGAAACTCACACTGCGAACGCTTTGTTCTTCTGCGTTTACGCTTGAGGAACGGAACCTCGATGTGTCTCTGTTCATGGATTATCATAGACTGAAGCTAGCAAACGTGCAACAGCGTCTAATCGTAGATTCGGTTGATTTGAATGTTTCGAGTTTGAATCTTTTTTCAAACTATTTAAACAATGTTTTGTAATACAATCTTACATCTTTTTCCATTTGTTTCGTGAAAGAATTAGAAAAAAAATCACATCTGGGATAATTTCGTTACACTTTCGTGTTATGAGGTGACGGTGAAAGACGTAGACTTACGTCAAAATAGTAGCTTTCAAACGAGCCTAAGTTTGCTAAAGTCGGTTCAGCCATTTCCGATAAAAATGTGTGGAGAGTAAAATCTTCAAAACGGTGCACACACATACACACGCAGACATTTTCCGATCTCGTCGAGCTGGGTCGAACGGTAAATAACACTAGGGGTCTCCGGAGTTTCGATCAAAAGTTGGTCAATCCAGAAGTTCTATTTTTCTTTTTTAAGAAAAAGGCAAAACATACCTATAGCATATTCAAATAAAGGGTGATTTTTTAAGAGCTTGAGAACTTTTTTAAACAATAAAACGCATAAAATTTGCAAAATCTCATCGGTTCTTTATTTTAAACGTTAGATTGGTACATGACATTTACTTTTTGAAGATAATTTCATTTAAATGTTGACCGCGGCTGCGTCTTAGGTGGTCCATTCGGAAAATCCGCTTTTTTATCGACAAATTTTGTTCAGCGATGAGGCTCATTTCTGGTTGAATGGCTACGTAAATAAGCAAAATTGCCGCATTTGGAGTGAAGAGCAACCAGAAGCCGTTCAAGAACTGCCCATGCATCCCGAAAAATGCACTGTTTGGTGTGGTTTGTACGCTGGTGGAATCATTGGACCGTATTTTTTCAAAGATGCTGTTGGACGCAACGTTACAGTGAATGGCGATCGCTATCGTTCGATGCTAACAAACTTTTTGTTGCCAAAAATGGAAGAACTGAACTTGGTAGACATGTGGTT
This sequence comes from Malaya genurostris, assembly GCF_030247185.1. Lineage (NCBI taxonomy): Eukaryota > Metazoa > Arthropoda > Insecta > Diptera > Culicidae > Malaya > Malaya genurostris. Next base: position 229,410,292 of record NC_080571.1, on the reverse strand, counting down.
TCAACAAGATGGCGCTACATGCCACACAGCTCGCGATTCTATGGCCATTTTGAGGGAAAACTTCGGAGAACAATTCATCTCAAGAAATGGACCGGTAAGTTGGCCACCAAGATCATGCGATTTGACGCCTTTAGACTATTTTTTGTGGGGCTACGTCAAGTCTAAAGTCTACAGAAATAAGCCAGTAACTATTCCAGCTTTGGAAGACAACATTTCCGAAGAAATTCGGGCTATTCCGGCCGAAATGCTCGAAAAAGTTGCCCAAAATTGGACTTTCCGAATGGACCACCTAAGACGCAGCCGCGGTCAACATTTAAATGAAATTATCTTCAAAAAGTAAATGTCATGTACCAATCTAACGTTTAAAATAAAGAACCGATGAGATTTTGCAAATTTTATGCGTTTTATTGTTTAAAAAAGTTCCCAAGCTCTTAAAAAATCACCCTTTACTAGTATTTGAGTCTTTTACTATTTCGTGACATTAGTGATAAAATTTTAAGAAATTGGAGAGTTGAATCAAATGGAATATGTATTTTCTTTAGAAGCAACATTTTTTAATGCAAAGCAGGATAACACATTGAGTAAATAATAGAACACGGATTTTGCCTTGCAAAACTTGTTTAAAAACTGAAAAAAATCATAAAATTGAGAAAAAAAATTAAACGCAAAAGCTAGATAAAACCTATATATAATTATATATATATATATATATATATATATATATATATATATATATATATATATATATATATATATATATATATATATATATATATATACATATATATATATATATATATATATATATATATATATATATATATATATATATATATATATATATATATATATATATATATATATATATATATATATATACATATATATATATATATATATATATATATATATATATATATATATATATATATATATATATATATATATATATATATATATATATATATATATATATATATATATATATATATATATATATATAATTGAAATTTTAATTAGTAGCGAGCAGTGTCCTATTTTGTCTGTTCAAAATCTCCGGCATACCGGATTTCCCTGCCATAGACGACGGTTTTTAAGGAGTAAGCGATATATCAATGGGAAAGCATCGCTCTGATTTGTCAGTCGATGCAAAAGCGAAGCTGTTGGAAGCACGCGAATCTATAAATATAAGCGAAATTATAGCTAACGTTTCAGTCCTACGCGTAGCATGCTAAAACCCAGTGAATCCGAACATCGGACGCATCGTGCACGAAAGCTTTTGATTGCGTTTCGAGCTTACATAGTGTATCGGTAGAACAAAAGAGTGAAGGTATACCAAAGCAGAGAGCGGATGTCTGATACTCAGGTGATGGGATATATCGGGGCTGGATTTCCAACCCCGAACATAGGGTAAGAGTTTTTCTGCCCAAAGAGGCGAATGACCTTAAGGTTAAAGCCTCTATAATCGAAACAAAAGAATGTTTAACACTCTTTCACACCCTATCGGGAAGATGTAGGCTCGAAAATGCCTTGTTTGATATTCCTTCGCTCTGTTTCTCTAGCGATGCATAATGTAAACATAAAGTTTTTTTTATGTCGACGCGGTTGATGCAAATGGTGCAGAATTGTCCGATGAAGGGCCGATTGAAGCGCCACGATCGGCCCTATATCGTTCTCAATCGGTCCGATAATCGGACCGATGATCGGACTTATGCGGGTCTACAAATTTCACTGGGTTGTGTCATGCAAGGTCGGATGAAATTTCATGTTATGTCATTTCGCCTGAGAAATTGACAACTACCCCAGGGTAAATTACATTTGGAATATTGGTGTAATACAAATCAAGTCAAACAATGTTCAGTGTTGATTCCTAATCAAGTTCAATCTAAGCAGACTCTCGTGCAATTGTGGATTCAAAGTGTGACAATTGATTGAACTGTTCGATTGTAGATCATTAGAAATTTTGGTTGCCTTGTTCCTTGTTGCCTTGTTATAAGAACAATTAATGAATATGAGTAATATGAGAAAGCTATTATTACATTACTAGGTTGATAAAAGCAATTTTTTCAGTTTTCTGCCAATCCACCATCAATTTCTCCCTAGTGCTTCATCCACTTTTATTATATCCGACCAGAAATGAAGCAGCTCGGTGATAATGGATGCAAAAATGAAAAAGCGGGTCTAAAATTTACGATTCGAACTGCACGTGCTAAATACCACGAAAGCCACCGTCGCCTCGATGAAAGGGCATCAACATAATTCGAGCCACATTCAACAGCAACTGGTTTACGTAGATCCCTCCCGTTTCATCAGTCCGAAATCCTCTTTAAAATGATGAAGCAATCTTCAATAGTTGAGCGAAAACGAAATGGTAAAGCCAAACCCGGTTGAATGGGAACCGAACATATTCAAATTCATGCAAATTTCTTTCGTTCTACCGAATCGGAGTATCGGCCAACACGAAAAGCAACCAGCAACGCACCAGATCCAAGTCGGAACTCGCAACGATTTTCAATATCATCACCAAAAGCGTTGTAATAAATGGCGTGAATGGGATAGTTGCTTTCACCATGATGATGTGGATGTTTGTGCGAAGGAAACTTTGTCATTTCACAGTAGGAGATGTGCCGTTTTGATGAATATGATATCTATTTTGATCTTTGGCTGTGCCGCTCTCAGTGTACTAGACTTTCTTGCGTCTCATCTAAGAATGTTGAATCAGAATTTAATGGAAGTTTAGAAACATCAACTCCCTTCTAACCCACAAAAATAACTCCGACAAGTTACGCTTATTGAAATTGACAAGCAGGACCTACATGGACCATGATTTGTATGCAAAAACAGTACAATATAAAGCAGTCTGATGAGTTTGCGAACAGGCAAAGCCAAAGATGTGATTCTACAAACCAAAACATGCGTCAGCGTTGAACTACAACAAGCTTATGAGCTTCCACGTCTAATGTATACATATCATTAGAAATATTAATTAGAAAACCAATCCTGGTGAAATTCTTCGGTATCTGCTTATGATGGTGATGATGATGGAGGAAACGCGAATTATTATGTACATATTTAATCTAGTGTAAAGAATGACAAAACATAACAATGCCTCATCCATTTCCATCATTATGGTAATTTTTACGAAACTGATTTTGTCTTATGTTCTTTCGTCGAACGTCGAATCTCAGAATGAGCCACTTCACTGAAGGAACGTTGGAAATTTTATTCAAGGTTATTCATATGGTTTCGAACCGTTCAGTGATAGAATCTATATCTATTAAGGATTGAAGATGTACACCTGCATCTGCACACATTACTTTAAATGACGACAATTCACGGTAAAGATTGTTCACGAATAACACGAAAAAAGTGGTTCGTCGTGACTTCCTTGGGGTACATTCAAGGAGACGTTGAAAAGCTCAGAGAGTATAGTTTCGATTTGTACAGAGGCATTACGTTCCGTGAGATATGACTGAATCCAATCAGTTAACCAATCAGGAAGTCTTACTCGCCTCAATTTTTCCACAGCGAACTGATGAGAGATACGGTCGAAAGCTGTTGAAAAATCAAAATACCCTGTTTTAATTGTTTGTCGTTTTTGAAGTTGGTTGATAGGTGTAGAAACGTAGGATTAAAGAATATCATACACCATGCGCTCGAATACTTTTGTTAGGCAGCTTAGAATAAAGATGTCTCAGTAAATGGTGATGTTATGAACGTTTCCTGCATTCCGAAATTAAATTCTTTACTGAAATTTTTTAACTAAATTCCTAACATGAATTCTGAATCAGAATTCTGGGTCTCAATTATGTTAATAAACTCTGAAACCGAATTCTGAACCAGAATTTTGGACCAGGATTATGGAACTGAATTCTAGACCTGGATTCTGTAAGTAAATTCTTCAGCTGGATTCTGTAACTTACCTCTGGAATAGAATTCTAGACCGGGGCTCTGGAACTGAATTCTGAATTATGAACGTTTCCTGCATTCTCACTTCTATGCTCTCGCACCTCTGTGTCTTTACACCTCTGTGCGTATAAACGGGATGGCCTTCGTTGCTAGCTTTCCAGTCGGGAAACACCCCGAATAATGCGTTTGCTATGAGCAGTTCAACTACCTGAAGCTTAGAAGCTCTCGGTAGCAGCCGTTAACTTACGAGCCAGTACAATCGAAACACAACCTCTTCGCTTGAATGGTTTTTACTGAATGAAGAGTGAAATAGTTGATTTATTTTCCAAAATTGAAAAAGTTGTAGGCACTTACGTGGATTTGACGTAAGTGCACGTCTAAGAAATTTTGCTTACCAACTCAATGAACTTAGCAACGTGTAAAATCTTAGGATTAAAAAAATCGTATATTTACATCAAAATCTCAAAAAATTAACACTTTCGTGAAAGTTTTCGAATTTAATATACTGGAAAATGTAAAACAAACATCTATGATTTTTTATGCAGATTGAACTTTGTATTAGCTTAAAGTTGTAGAACAAAATAATTCTATATATACTAAAAATCTACTTATCTTTTTATTTACATTTTCAAATCTTAACAGTACTAGGAACTTAACGAGGAATGCAAAGAAAACATCAAAGCTTTTGTGTTCGTCAATCGATTGAATTCAGAAGCAGGTAAAATTTTTACAGTGGATCAAAAATAAAAAAAAAATTTACAGTGAATTCAATCAAAAATGCTTAGCGGTATTTAGCATTATTCGAATACTTCTAATATTCTAAATTTTCTGGGAAAATATCGAATTTTTTTGAGAAATTTTCAGTAAAGTTGAAATTGATTTCTTCTAAAACATATAGCTGATGTCGAATGCAATCTATTGGTATATAAAAAAAGCATATGACGTCGCTTTGAATTTAAAGATATGTCGAAAATACGATTTTTTCGATAATTTATGGGATAGACGTATCCGTCTAATGATATACAAATTTTCAAAACCTTACTTCTATTCTAACAGCTGAGATATGGTGAGCCAAAGTAAGCGTTCCCACTTTTTTCAACAGACTTTAGTTAGAACTTTTTATAACTTTGAATAGAATATACGGTTTTCCATTATTTCAAATGGATTTTATTCGCAGTAAATTTATCTTTCTAATCGTAAAAAAAATTTGAAATCAGTCCTACGATATAGTCGGTCAAAATTAGAGTTTCCCACATTTTTTACCCCCTTGATATTCGGAGTGTTAATAAAAATAAAACTCCTAAATTCAGTTTCAGAATTCATTTCCAGAATTCAGAACCTGCATAATAGAACTAAATTCGGAACATGGACTCTGCAGCTGGATTTTGGAATTGAACTCAGTTTTTACCTTTATATATATATATATATATATATATATATATATATATATATATATATATATATATATATATATATATATATATATATATATATATATATATATATATATATATATATATATATATATATATATATATATATATATATATATATATAATAGGTATAGAATTCGCTCAAACTTTAGAAAATTTTTCATATACCAATCGATTCAGATCGACGAACTGAGCAAATATCCGTGTGTGTGTGTGTGTGTGTGTGTGTGTGTGTGTGTTTTTTTCCTCCCAACCTCCCTCAGCAGAGAAAACCGATTGGAAAAACTCTGCTACACCTATATGCCCCCCTGGTACCACTGATGCGACTGCTTCAAAGGGGCGGGGGTCAATGTGCTCCTGCACTCTTCTATTGCTGTGCTCATGCACTTTTGGTCGCTTCTAATCCGTGCTCATGCACTTATCGTATTGCTCAAACTCTTCAAGCGATCCCAGCTTGCTGGTCGCTCCTCCACTTTCTCTGTAACTCCGTCAGCTTTTTTGTTACTGCCCTGCTGATCGCGTTCCACGTCTCCTCAGTGCGGCACATCTCGTCGACAACGTTTTCTACATTTAATGCCGGCATCGATCTTCTTATCGCCTCGAATCTGGGGCAAATGAACACTACGTGCTCCGGTGTCTCCTCCACATTCACGCACTCCGGGCAGAACGGCGAAGCGGCATGGCCAAACCGATGTAGGTACTGCCTGAAGCAGCCATGACAAGTCAAAAACTGGGTTAGGTGGAAGTTCACTTCTCCATGCTTCCGGTTCACCCAGGTCGACACATTAGGGATGAGCCGATGGGTCCATCTCCCTTTCTCCGTGGAATCCCATTCCTGTTGCTACTTTGCCATTGAGACCGTTCGCACTAACGTTCTCACTTGCCTGGTCGTCCTCCGCACGTAGCACTCGATATCCTCCTCCAATGTGATGCAGATTGGGATCATCCCTGCAATCACACAAACTGCCTCCGACGATATCGTTCTATATGCGCTCGCTACTCGCATGGCCATGAGCCGGAACGCACTGTTTAGCTTCGCCCGATTTCGCTTGGTTTTTAGCGCCGCACCCCAGGCTGGAACTCCGTACCGCAGTATCGAAGATGACACACTCGCCAGCAGCCGCCTCTTGCTGCTTCTTGGACCACCGGTGTTTGGCATAATCCTTGACAGTGAGTTGATCGCTTTCGCCGCCTTTTCGCAGGCGTAGTCGACGTGGCTGTTAAAGTTTAGCCGATCGTCGATCATCACACCCAGATGCTTCAGTTGTCGCTTCGATGCTATTGCGTGTTCTCCGACGGAGATTTTCACTCGCTGCACTGCCTTGCAGTTGCTCACCAATAGCACCTCCGTTTTGTGGTGAGCTATCTTCAGCTTGACTCCATTCATCCAGTTTTCGATGATGCCGATCGATTCTACCGCCAACATTTCTACCTCATCCGGCGTCTCGCCTGTTACTGATAAAACGATATCGTCCGCGAAACCCACGAGCACGACGCCTGTGGGTAGCTGCAGCGTAAGCACTCCGTTGTACATAGCGTTCCACAGCGTTGGTCCGAGGATGGAGCCTTGTGGAACTCCCGCCGACACATTCATTCTCCTCTGTCCAGCTTCAGTGTCGTCCACCAAGACTCTGTTCTGAAAGTAGCTTTTCAAGATCCGACACAGGTAGTATGGAACCCGCATTCTATGCAGCGCTACGGCGATAGCCTCCCAGCTGGCGCTATTGAACGCGTTCTTGACGTCAATTGTGATTACGGCGCAGTACCGGTTTCCTCTCCTCTTCTGTTTGGACGCCTTCTCGGCCCTCTCTAGGACCGTCCGGATAGCATCCACCGTCGACTTTTCCTTCCGAAATCCGAACTGCAACCGTGACAGTCCATTCTCTCCTTCTGTAAACGGCTCCACCCTGTTAAGGATGACCTTCTCCAGCAGCTTCCCAAGTGTGTCCAGCAGGCATATCGGTCTATACGATGCCGGATCCCCCGGCGGTTTTCCTGGCTTTGGCAGTAAAACCAGTTTCTGTACCTTCCAAATGTCTGGGAAGTGCCCTTCTTCCAAAGATTTCTGCATCGCCGACCTGAACATATCGGGGTAGACCAGGACCGCCCATTTCAACGCCACGTTGGGGATCCCGTCCGGACCCGGAGCTTTGCTCACTTTCAGTTTTTTCGCCACTGCTTCTAACTCGGCATTGGAGACCTGCCAAGCTTCCGCACTACCTTCGTCTTCCTCACCATACGGTGTTGGTGGCCACGTCGTTGGGTCGTGCTTCGGAAAGAGACCCTCTACGATTATCTTCAGCTTATCTGGGCACATTTCGGCTGGCGTCGCTGGACCTTTGATCTTCGCCATCACGACTCGGTACGCGTTACCCCAGGGGTTTGCGTCGGCTTCTCTGCATAGCTCCTTGTGGCAGTTCGACTTGCTCACGATTATCTCCTTCTTAAATGCGGCTCCGATTTTGATCAAATTAGTCGCAAATGAAAGGACTCCCCGTCACCCTGAACGCTATTGAATGGTTTTGAGATCGGATGTTTACTTTTTGAGTTATACGAAGTTTTATGTCAAATTTTTTTTGACAGTATCTGTCACAATTAACCTTGAAAACAGAATATATTTTCAGACTTAGATTCCGCACGGTAATACCTATCCAACAAGCCATAGATTGTTAAAATCCGTCCATTTTTAACGGAGACATCAAAATATTTGTGTAAGCGACTTTTTCCCCTATTCCATCAGTAGAAGTTTTGAGCGCTGTCTGGCAAAGAAATGCTTGGGAGCAACATAAAACACAATTTTTCATACTGTTACATACATTTGTTCCTAAGTACCCAAAAGACTGTGTACAGCATGATATTTTGCCTCGGACCGATTTTAGCACGGTTCGTTTTTGGCAACATAATCGTCCGAATATGACCAATATAAACCAGATGATGGCAGAATTTTCGAGTTGAAAGCAATTCCATAATTATATTGATTTAAACTACTTACAGCAATAAATTCTGGAAGATCATAACAGCCATATACCATTCGAATCAGTTCGTCGAGATCAGCAAATGCGTGTGACAAATAATTTCACTCAATCTTTTCGGAGATGACTCAACAACTACAAACTCAGATTCATATGAAAAGTCGTATACTCCAAAACAAGGTTCCTGAATTATGTATGGTTCCGACCTCTGGTTCCGGAACTACAGGATGATATGTGAAACGAAATCAAAATTGTGTAACTCAATTTTCACATAGATGGCTGAACTGATCTAAGATTCAAATGAAAAGTTTTAAGGTTCTAAAAAAACATCTTGTTTTTCAGTCAGATCCAACTTCCGGTTTCGGAGATACAGGGTGATTAGTATAAAAATGTCAATTTCACATAAACTAATCAGGTTTATCGGGTTAGCAGATTTGGATATTCGATAACCAAATAAACTTATTTTATTTTTGGTTGTATTCAGTTTTTGTTTCGCGAGGCACCTAAAAATTTAATTCGCACTACGATTCCTCAAAGATGTCTACATTGATTTTCAAACATTTTGAAACAAATGTAAACTATACAGCTACTCAGGAGAGTTTGTCTGGCTACACCGAATTTCGAATTCCGGTTCCAGTATCGAATCGTTTCTCAAAGCTCAATCGTTTTCTCAAAAAAAAGCCAAATCGAATTTCAGAAACAATAGTTCAAATTAAAATAAATCCTATTTTATAAAAATTCTGTCTACCGATTCTGGAATTGTGGGATTCAAAGCGATATAGAAGATGACAATCCCGAAAAGCTTTAAAGTTGGACTCAAAACTATTGCAATTTATTCGTCATATGGCCATACGAATCGGTTTGGGTTATGCTGCTTCCTAAATACCGACTCTGAAAGTACCTTAAATAACTGTAAACTCTAAAGTGGAACTTACTTCGACATATCATGGAATGTTCAAACGATTATTACACGTTTAGTTTCGAATTCGATCCGATTTGCAGTTTACACATTATAGAGTAATGAGTGATTAAAATCTCAAATTGCCACTTTAAACGACGGTCATTAAAATAATGTCATGAGAACTAAAACACCGAAGAATATTCATGCAAAAAATACATGCGGATTGATAAAAAAAAGGTATCATCTCACTGCTAGGTGGATGAGGCACGTTTTTTTGTTACGATTCGGAATTCAAGTTTAGAATTCAGCTCTAGAACTAATTTCGGAATCTGGGTTCTGAAAATAAGTTCAGTTCCACAATTCTAGAACTAAAATTAAGCCTTGATTTCTGGATCGGGATTCCAAGTCTGAATTTTGCAATTGAATTCTAAGCCTGTACCAGATTTTTAACTTTAGCTCTTGAATCCAGTACAGGAATTCAGAAATAAAATAAAATGATAACAGAAAATACTCAACATTGGAAAAAATATCCGAATCGGTTCGGTTCGAAGTTTACCTCTACTATCTAATTCTACAAAAAAGCGAGGGGGGTTTTCCAGTTATGTCTGTTAAATCACCCACCCGCAATTTTACAACCATTATGCCTTTATTTATACGAAAACTCATACATACATCAGTGTTTAATCTGAGTACGCGAAAAGATCCGTCTTCTCATAGCATCCGACACTTCAACATGATAACGTTGCTTCCCGACCCAAGTTTCCGCCAATAACTGCGATGGAAAGAAGTGTAAATTTGCGAATTACATTATCAAACCGCTTCATGGCTAGAAGCGAAATAATTCTTATCATGTCGTTCCCCATTTTCGAACGAAGCGAACACGTAGATGGACTACATTTCAACAACGTTTAGAAAGCTCGACATATATAGAAAAAAAAACTACACACAACATCGCATCGCTTCGGGCAGAAATACACAGACGATAGCTTGCCTGACGTGGTAAGCGAAATGGGATATACATCCACTGAACCGCATCGGGAATCGACAGGAAGCTTTCGTCTGGTAGATGTACAAAATGTTGCTTACGCGCTGGGAACTACAGCTCACGAAGCAACCAAAAATTGTTCACTAGATTTATGTTCCATTTACGGGGAAAACGACGTCTAATGTCTCTCCGAGGATTTATCCCAAATAATATATTTCGTTTAATTTTTTCAGCTGCTTCCATCCGATCATGCATACATTTATTTTTTGCCTTATCTGGCCGAGGCCCAAAAAAGGATAATCTGGGTAGTCTTTTTTTACATATCTCTGATGACTTTCCCACTCACCGAACTAGCGTTGTATTTTCCATAGTCACCACTTAGTGATTGTGTAGCAACACGAGTATGTAGCACGTCTAGGCAGTTACCGAGCGGCATAAATCATTTTTACACTGATGGTCGTTTCGCCGACTGTGAGCGTATTCGGTCTGTAGTAGACTGCACGTGTCACCCGAGGACCAAAATCTGCTTGCCCTGACACAACCGTCGTCCCGAATGGATTGTGGTCATGCATTTTCGTGAAATATTGGATGTATGCAACACGGTTTTAAGCTGATTTATCTTGCAAAAAAATATTGTTACTGACTTTATGGCCATTGGTACGATTACTCCGAAGGCTTGCATGGGATTACAAATAAAGGCTGAACTTTATCGGAGCACGTCTATTTTAATTATTGAAGATCTCGTACTGTTACGTAAAATACTTTGATTTTAGTCATCCATTTGTACAGTATTTCAAGTTTTGTTCCGTAAGTGATCTAATATAAAAAATAATACTCAAAATTGTACATCAACAATTCAACAGTATTTCAGTTCCATTGCTCGGGTCAATGTTTGAAAATTATACTAAAAAAGCAACTTACAAGTAAAAATACAACGCATCTACAACGGACAACAATTCTCTATAAAATATTTTGCGTGTGTAGCCAGTAAACATGACACGTTAATTCAGAGAATACTTTTTCCATCATGACGCATCATTTCATCGATTTGACGGCCACTCCACAGAAAGCCCCCCTAAGCATACCCAAGTGTTATCTTTCCTATCGGCTCAATACGCACAATAAATGTAGTCTCATCAATTTTCATAAAGAATTTTATATCCTCGATCTATTTATTCTTCCTCTTTGCCCATGTCTCCATGGACCCACAGGAAAATCTATTGAAAAGGATATTCCTCTTCTTTTCTTTCCCCATCTGTTACTGTGCATTACCGCCACTCCTTTGCTGAAGCACATTGCCACAACCGACGACGACGACGAGGATGGTGGGGAAAAGGATATGGTTGTCCTTTTTTCTACCTTTCCGTTGAAAAAGAAAGCAATTTTTGGGGCAATCGACCGGTTGGTAAAAGTTAATTTGTTTGAGAAATGTGGCATTCCGCCAAATCCAACTTCATACTAACGAGTTGCTGCCTTTTTAGTCTGCCAGCAAGGTCACGCGGAAATCGGGAAACATTCTACTGAATGAAGATGGTACTCTGTGGAAGAAACGGAACCGATTAAAGACAGAAATAATGTGTTCAGCTACAGGAAGTGATTGGAATAATATAATTTGAGCATATGTTTGGATGTACTTTATGCTTAATGGGTGTTGCAATTAAAAATTGGTAACACAAGAATGTATTTGAGCTTGAGCGACCACCCCTGGTTAATGCTCCGTGACTGATCGGGATCAGCTGATATTGCACAGAGAAATTCTGGAAGATCAAACCTGGGAATGACAACCTTCAATGTGCAACTTCTGATAACCCCAGAGTTCATTGATCCGTACCGACGCCGGCCAGGTCCGTTTAAGGGATAAGAGGGTAGGTTAGTTCAACTCTTTTTGTTACTATGCGCCATATATGCGCACTCAACAAGTATCACGGGAAAAGGATATTTTTTAGTAGAAAACTTACATCCCAGACGGTAAAGCAAATATTCTTATACTCCACTGATTCCACATTGAAACCGATCGTAGGAATAGTTGTCACGACTTCGCCAAGCTTAAGTTTATACAGGATAATCATTTTACCGGTCGCATCCAATCCAACTGTCAGCAATATGGATACATGAAATTCTATAAAAAACATTTACTTGCAAACTCATGATGAGTTTAAAACAAAATGAAATTTATAGAATTCATGTGACGTCACATGTAAACCGACAAGCCAATTTAATAATAATGATATTACTGTATCCTATTTGAGTGTAGAATTGTTTCGTTATAGCCTGCAATTGTTATAACCCTTAGCCTTTAAAATTCTCATCTGTTTCTTTAAAGCCTCGTTAAAACACTAGAAATGTTAGGACCCATTCTGAAAAACTTCAAAATTCTGCCAGTCACATTATATAAGGGTGATAAGCAAAATGATAATTTATGAATTGCAAGGAATGTTGCAAACGGTTTTCATGATAACAAATTGATAATTTAAAGCCCTCTTGAGGGCTTAAAAATACTTCAGCAGCAGGGCGCCAAGGCTAAATACTTGGCCTATTTGAAGGATTTTCAAAAATTTTCGGGTTTCAAATGAATTATTACCTACAAACCAATTCGCACCCTCTCATTCTGCTACTAACGGCGATAGCACCCAGTCGACGCCGTTCTATTGAAGAAGTGTCATCATAGACGTACGGGGAGGCATGAGATAGGAACTTGAAAGCACTTATACCGTTTTCGTTTTTGAATCTACACGCGGGCGACTCTGCCTCCGAGTAAAACGAACACGTGGTACGCGCCCTAAACAACAACTCATGAAAAAAAGAACAAATAAACAAACTCGCATGGATGCGTAGTGCGACCCGGGAAAATTTTCAGAGCGAAACTACGCGATTGGAGTCCTATCTCGAGCGACCCCAGCTTGCTAGAACAAACACATCATAAGTTGTTTGGGAGACTCTGGATCAGCTTTCGGGCTGCTCTGATCAATAAACGGAAACGGTGTTAGTTATCTTAGTTATCTGTGTTTATGCCGGTCAAAACTTTCATTCAAAATGCATATGCTTATTGCAAATTGATGAACACATCTTTGCTGTCTGAATGTAACCATATAGAAAATTCGGGTTTGAACAATTGCGGCTCAGTTTTTTTCGTTTTTTTAATTGATATTTTTGCACCTACTGATTGGAAATATTTCTTAGTATCGATTCGAATGACTTCAACTATATATTTTCTTTTTATAAGTGATTGAGGATAGTTGGATCACTGAAAGACGATGCGGTGCTGTTGCTCTAAAAAATGTCTAATTTCAATGTGTATCTAGGGTTAACCTTGGATACATCCCTCGCCCGGTAGCAAGTTTATTTTGGGAAAAAATACCTAAAATTTAGAGAGAGTTATATATTTACCTTTCCGGTTCATCAAATTAAGCAATACTTGCGTTGTAGTATCTAATGCGTAATTATACTTTACTATTCTTAACTTGTATGGGATGTACACGGAACGACCGAAATTAGCTCTGCGCCTAATTCGTATTACTGTTTTCGAATTAGTTGATTTTAACAACAAAATTCCCAAAATAACTACAAAATTAGTTAAAATTGAGAATTTACTTTGCTGAAAAAAACTCTTATTTTTAGAGAATGTGTTTAGTTGGCAAATATTCTGGACACAAACCAGCAATATTTCAATCCAGTACGAAATTCTCATTGACAACAACTTTTGTTATTATAATCATAAAATTTGTTTCTATTTATCTATCACCATCATTACTGAAGGACAGGACAAAGAAAACAAAAATGAAATTGGTTTTATTAACAAGTTTATTAGCTAAAAACTCATGAGAAGTGTCAAAGCAAAACAATCCATTAAAAAGCTAAAAGGGACAGTCTTGTTGAAACTGCTTGCAAATTGTTTAGATGTTTTTCGCATGTGTTACGATATATCCATGTATAAATTTCTAAACAGATATGTAATAAAAAGACGTAAACTGTTAGTGGAAAGTGTATTTATCAGAATTTGTGCGCATTTAAAGCGATTGTGCGTAATAATGTTTTTACGGGGAACAGTGAAGTGAGTTTCGAATATTTCACTCTAATTGTATATGTCAAATGATGTTTTTTGTATCTTCCAACCTTCTGGGCTACGCTGTCCGGTGTACTACTTGTATTCGGTTTTTGTTTTCCGAGTGCTCAAAGTTTTCAGTGAATGAGTCGATTTCGCGAAGTCGATTGAAGAAAACAGCGATTTAGAAGTAAAATTTTTAAAAAAGAAGTTTATGTTTCGCTAATGTCTTTTTCTCCAATACAACATCGTATTTATACCTGCCAATATAGAAAAGATAACCGCGACTGAAATTTTTTTCGGTGGTAATGTGCCATCTAGTGGCTAGTAGTCATTACGGTGTTAACGTTTTTTCGGTGACAGAGCGCCATATAGCTGCAAATGGCAGAAACCAATTCAACCATTTATGTTGGTTGAAAACAACGTTTTATTTCTCTAATTCAACTAAAAAATTAGTAGAATGGATATGAAGCGTGCCTCAGCTAAGCACGTTTAATTGGTGAATTCAACTAAAAAAATAGCCATTTCAACAAATATTTTATTATTATTAAGAGAATTAGAATTAAAAAATCTAAATTAGCAAAGTAAGATTTTTTTAGTTGTCTCAAAAAATAATTAACTAAAATCAGAAAATCAACTAATTTTTTCGCCAAAATGCTGATTTCGGTCTTTCCGTGTATATAACTAGCCATGGATCTAACAGATCGGCTGAAAAGTTCGTATCGTTTCTATGAGAGGGCGCCACTAGAATTAAATCCATACCATTTTCAGTTAGTACCAACCTTCAAAAGATACGTGTATAAATTTGACAGCTGTCTGATTATTAGTTTGTGAGATATTGCATTTTGAGTGAAGCTACTTTTGTTATTGTGAGAAAAAAGGAAAAAAAGGAATTTCGTGTGTTGATGAAACACTACTTTTTGATGAAAAAAAGTGCCGCCGATACCAAAAAATGGCTTGATGAGTGTTATCCAGACTCTGCACCGGGCGAAGCAACAATTCGTAAGTGGTTTGCAAAATTTCGTACTGGTCATATGAGCACCAAAGACGATGAACGCAGTGGACGTCCAAAAGAGGCTGTTACCGATGAAAACGTGAAAAAAATCCACAAAATGATTTTCAATGACCGTAAAGTGAAGTTGATTGAGATAGCTGACACCCTAAAGTTATCAAAGGAACGTGTTGGACATATTATTCACGAATATTTGGATATGAGAAAGCTTTGTGCAAAATGGGTGCCGCGTGAGCTCACAATCGATCAAAAACAACAACGAAAAACCATGCTGAAATTGAACGAATTGGGCTTCGAATTGCTCCCTCATCCACCGTATTCTCCAGATTTGGCCCCCAGTGACTTTTTCCTGTTCTCAGACCTCAAGAGAATGCTCGCTGGTAGAAAATTTAGAAGCAATGAAGAGGTAATCGCTGAAACTGAGGCCTATTTTGAGGCAAAGGACAAATCGTACTACAAAAATGGTATCGAAAAGTTGGAAGATCGCTATAATCGCTGTATCGCCTCTGATGTCAATTATGTTGAATAATAAAAACGAATTTTGGCAAAAAATGTGTGTTTCTATTAAACGATACGAACTTTTCAGCCGAACTGTTATTTACTAGAAATTTAGCAATACGTGGGAAATGCGCATTGTTTTGTCTACGTGAGTTGATCCTTTGATAAACAGCACTGTTTCAACGGATGAAATATCAGCACATTAGTGCAAACTAATTAGTGCAAACTTATACACAATGCATGTTTATGAAATGTGGTATCTGATTACTCTTCAAAACGATAGCTTTTCATAATATATTATGTTATTCAAACCCTGCCGTTTGCTTCAATCCATATGCGCTGAGAGCTATAGCAAAAATGTCAACAATGTGTGTTATACCTTATTATTATAGAAAACTCGAAAATAAAAACACTTTATTTCAATGATTCAAAATTTTTTGATCAAAATTATTTTTCTTTCAAGTCAAACTGACAATAGGGAAGACCTGGACTAATCCGGGCACGGGGTTAAACCGGACAGCTTAAATATCTTATAAACAAGCAATTATTTCGATCCAAGGATTGACTTTGTAAATGTCATCAGTTTGCTGGGCGACGCTAAGTCAATTCAGTTTGACGTCAATCGTGTTTTTGTCAAAATGTGTACATTTATTTTATTTTGGAAAATTTCTGATTTTTTACGTTCGTGCTGAATCCAGTTATTATTGAGTGCTTTTCATTACGTGGAAAATAAAATTATTATTACATGTCAAAAATAAATTGTCTGTGCGGGGCCAAACCGGACAAAAAATTTGAGGCTCAACCGAAAACATACTTTTCAATTTGAAATTCCTAACGGGTTCTTTACACATACCTAAATATTGGTACCTATATTTCCATTCTACCTCTTATCTGTTATGTTAACTAGATTTACTGCAAATTAAAGTAAAACGTTGATTATATTTAGCGAAACAATCAAATAGTCTTCAAGAAAGACTCACGGAACGACCGAAATTAGCTCTGCGCCTAATTCGTATTGCTGTTTTTGAATTAGTTAATTTTAACAACACAATTTCCAAAATAACTATGAAATTATTTAAAATTGAGAATTTACTTTGCTGAAAAAAACTCTTATTTTTAGAGAACGCCAACTAAACGGCGAATATTCTGGACACAAACCAGCAATATTTCAATCCAACACGAAATTCTCATTGACAACTAATTTCGTTATTACAATCAGAAAATTTGTTTCTATTTATCTATCACCGTCATTACTGAAGGACAGTACAAAGAAAACAAAAATGAAATTGGTTGTATTAACAAGTTTATTAGCCAAAAACTCATAAGAAGTGTCAAAGCAAAACAATCCATTAAAAAGCTAAAAAGGACAGTCTTGTTGAAACTGCTTGCAAATTATTTAGGTGTTTTCGCATTTGTTACGATATATCCATATTAAAATTTCTACACCGATATGTAAAAATGACGTAAACTCTTAGTGGAAAATGTATTTATTCAGAATTTGTGCGCATTTGAAGAGATTGTGCGTAATAATGTTTTTACGCGGAACAGTGAAGTGAGTTTCGAATGTTGCACTGTAATTGTACACGTCAAATGATGTTTTTTGTATCTTCTAACATTCCGGGCTACGCCGTCCGGTGTACTACTCGTATTCGGGTTTTGTTTTCCGAGTGCACAAAGTTTTCAGTGAGAGAGTCGATTTTGCGAAGTCGAATGAAGAAAACAGCGATTTAGAAGTAAAATTTTCAAAAAGAAGTTTATGTTTCGTTTACGTCTTTTTCTCCAATACAACATCGTATTTATACCTGCCAATATAGAAAAGACGACCGCGACTGAAATTTTTTTCGGTAGTAGTGTGCCATCTAGTGGCTAGTAGTCATTACGGTGTTAACGTTTTCTCGGTGACAGAGCGCCATATAGCTGCAAATTGCAGAAACCAATTCAACCATTTATGTTGGTTGAAAACAACGTTTTATTTCTCTAATTAAACTAAAAAATTAGTTGAATGGATATGAAGTGTGCCTTAGCTAAGAACAGACAGCACGTTTAATTGGTGAATTCAACTAAAAAAATAGTCATTTCAACAAATATTTTATTATTATTAAGGGAACTAGAATTAAAAAATCTAAATTAGCAAAAGTAAGATTTTTTTAGTTGTCTCAAAAAATAACTAACTAAAATCAGAAAATCAACTAATTTTTTCGCCAAAATGCTGATTTTGGTCTTTCCGTGCTCGAATGTCAGTTTCAACATCAATTATTTGGTACTGCAGAAGGTGTTTGTTTTCAATTTTCCCAAAGTGTTCGGTTTCGCCCTAAATTTTGCAATTTTTTTTCCAAAATTTAAATCGGATGCAACGTATCTGTGCACAAGGTTTAAAACTAAACTATGGATAGTGTTATTTTAAAATTTAAAATGTGATTTCATCCTTGTGTCCCAATCTTTATCAACTGTTCTTCTAACCTCACGAGTTTGGGACTCAATATTTCAAATAATATAAAGTGTCCGTTTTATATGCATATTGATTGGTTGAAGAGCTAGATAAGGAGATGAGTATCATGAAAATAGTCATATTTTTTCATTTGAGAAGCAATGTGCATAGAAGAATAAAATAGGTATCTCATCTCAACTATCAAACGGCGTCTACAAACACGATTCTTATCACTTATTTTAAATACCACTGTTTCATCGCTAGGGCTTATTTTCTGCAAAAAAAAGTCTTACAAATTTCGATGAAGTTACATGAGTTAGATGACATCGTATAGATATCTAAAGAGCGCGTTGGCTTTATATTGCATGAGCATTTGACCATGAGAAAGCTCTGCCTCAAGTGGGTTTGCTCACTGTTGACCAAAAACGAGAACGTGTTGATGATTCTGAGTAGTGTTTGGCCATATTTGAATGTAACAAACCGGTTTTTATGCATCGACATGTAACAATGGATGACGACCGTCAGAGGAGAGTGTAAAGCAACTGGTGAACCTCGTCCAAAGAAAAGCACAACAATCGGCTGGAAAGGTTATGGCCTCGGTATTTTGGAATGTACGAGGTATAATATTTATCGAGTATCTTGAGAAAGGAAATGCCATCAATAGCGAATATTATATAGCGTTATTGGAGTGTTTGAAAGCTGAAAACAAACGGATTTGACAAAGAAAAAATTTTCTTTCAACAAGACAACGCACCGTGTCAATTCAATAAAAAAAAGGCAAAATACATGAATTGAACTTCGAATTTCTCCCATATCCACCGTATTCGCCAGACCTGAACAAAAATGCTCGCCTAGAAGAAATTTCGCAGAAACTGAGACCTACTTTGAGGCAAAAGATAAATCGTTTTACAATGTTCCAAAAAATCTAGGATACGGCTAGACAGTTCGAGTCCTATCTCTAGGATTTTTTTTTCATTCTTTTCTATACCAATTCATCGTTTAAAGTTTTCTTTTGGGTACTGATCGATGTTTGAACGTCTCTCGTTGAAACCTCATAAATTTGTCAGTCGTGCTGTGGCTCGGCAGATTTGTTGTAAGTTCGGCAGCCCGGCAGCTACCTCTAGGCCCGACACTGTCATGCGTGGCCCGTGCAGGTGGTAACCCTACGTGCATAAAACAACTTATAGTAAAATATTTGAACGAAAAAGCTATTCTGAGTGAAAGTACAACTGTGACAAATGTGTGTTGATTAATGAAAAGTGCTAAAAGTGTTATTTCTTGCACAATGTGATTCGCGAAACTAAAAACGTTCAATTGACGGTTACTGATAATTTGCCTTCCAAAATTAAACGTTTTTGTGAGACCGAATCTGCATATCATTATTGGCGTTATCAAATTCAAGCATAACGAAAATACATTGTGGTCGTTGTGTTATGACAGTTAAATCTGAAATGAAATGAAAACCGCGAAAAAGCTTCCGGGACTCGAACCCAGGTAACTTTTTTAGCGGTTTTTATTTTATATTTGTATTCGCATTTCGTTTTTCCAATCTGTTCGCCTCGTTAAATACTGATCATATTTAATTCTTGAATGTTAGAGATTATTTTTAAATTTTAAATATAGGCAGAGATGTCCATCGCCTCTGTGTTACGACGAGCAAGTATGATTTCACCCCTCGCACTGACAACATCAACGAGAGCTCTTCTCTTTCATACATATACACCACTGTTATATAAAGTGTGCACGCATCATGAGAGCGAGTGTTTATTTTCTTTCAACTCTAGCACTGGATCACACCAAATTGCCAGAGCAGAGCTCTGAAATTCTCTTAGGTGGATGAAGATCTTTTCTCCGGAGTGTGCACGCCAGCGAGGACTCTGGTGTACGGTTCGCATAAGAGCAGCGTGGGACACGCATATTCAGCAAAAGCGCAATTTATCGTTAAAATTTAGTTTTTCCTAGCTGCGAAAAAGATTGTCATAGTAAGGCCATTATTTACCTTTTATAAATTTAAAAATCAAATCACAGAAGTGCTCGCTCACTAGCACGCACCAGTGGTCACTTGGGTGTATTTAGACGAGAGCGCGTGAGAGTGATTCATGCGAAGAGAATGTGTTTCACTCGCGCCAGCTGCTTTAACCACAAGTACACACTCAAATTCTGTCTATTCGACACTGAGAAGAAGTGCGCTTTCCTTTTTGTGTGATGTACGCTTCTTGCATCCCCTGCGTAGTCAACAATCTTACACCAGCGTGTATCACTCTGGTGAAATGCCATCACTGAATACAGGAACTAATATTGATAAAAAATAATTTATCGCTTTAAACCCAATCGAGAACTGTTGCGTGACAACGAATCGCTACGCTACTAATTCTTAAGCAAAACTCGAAGCTAAAGATATAATTACATGCAAGCATAATTTAAACACTTACCGCTTTACGGAATCCCAAACACTTTACCAAGAACTATAAATATAATTGCATACGTTTCAGTCACTGATATAAATCCTGCGGATACAAGACGAATATAAATTAGGGCGGACAGGGTTTATGTTTTTGTTTCGAGTGATGTGTTCGTTAATCTTCGAATCTTCATACGAAAACTGAAAGCTTTCCGATTACAACATAAGTCTAGCATTGAAACATCAAACTACATACACCAAGTGGCCAAGTGGACCATGCTTTATAGTATGAACGTTATAAAAAAAATGAAGAATCTGCTTTTCCCTGCGCTAAATCTACTTCAAAATGAAGCAACATGCTGCACGAATAGACCGAAATCAGCATTTTGGCGAAAAAATTAGTTGATTTTCTGATTTTAGTTAATTATTTTTTGAAACAACTGAAAATATCTTACTTTTGCTAATTTAGATTTTCAATTCTCATTCCCTTAATAATAATACAATATGTGTTGAAATGGCTATTTTTTTAATTGAATTCACCAATTAAACGTACTGTCATTTCTTAGCTAAGGCACACTTCATTTCCATTCAATTTTTTAAATTTGAATTGAAGAATTTAAACGTTGTTTCCAACCAACGTAAATGGTTGAATTGGCTTCTGCAATTTGCAGCTATATGACGCACTGTAACCGAAAAAACATTGACACCGTAATGACTACTAGCCGTAATGACTACTAGATGGCTCATTACTACCGAAAAAAATTTCAGTCGCAGTTGTCTTTTCTATATTGGCAGGTATAAATACGATGTTGTATTGGAGAAAAAGATATAAACGAAACATACACTTCTTTTTGGATTTTTTTCTTCTAAATCGATGTTTTCTTCATTCGACTTCGTGAAACGGACTCACTCACTGAAAACTTTGAGCACTCGGAAAACAAAAACCGAATACAAGTAATACACCGGACGGCGTAGCCCGGAAGGTCGGAAGATTATTTGACATATACAATTAGAGTGCAACAGTGAGTTTCGCTTCGATGTCCCGCGAAAAAACATTATTTCAATCGTTTCAAATGCGCACAAATTCTGAATAAATACACTAGGAGTTTACGTCATTTTTACATATCGGTTTAGAAATTTATATATGGATATATCGTAACACATACGAAAAACATCAAAACAATTTGCAAGCAGTTTAAACAAGACTGCCCTTTTTGCTTTTTAATGGATTGTTTTCCTTTGATACTTCGCATAAGTTTTTGGCTTGTTAATAAAACCAATTTCATTTTTGTTTTCTTTGTGCTGTCCTTCAGCAATGATGGTGATAGATAAATAGAAACAAATTTTCTCGCCTTAATAACAAAATTAGTTATCAATGAGAATTTCGTGTTGAATTGAAATATGGCTGGTTTGTGTCCAGGATATTCGGCAACCAAACACATTCTCTAAAAATAAGAGTTTTTTTCAGCAAAGTAAATTCCCAATTTCAACTAATTTTATAGTTATTTTGGAAATTTTGTTTTTGAAATTAACTAATTCGAAAACAGTAATACTAATTAGGCGCAGAGCTAATTTCGGTCGTTCCGTGTGTGTTTTAAAGCCAGCTTTACGATCAACATTAAATGAGTTCGGATGAAGTAGTTTTTCTTTGTCCATCCGTCCAACCGAACGGACGTGCGGACGTGTTCATGGGACTCGTGTCGCAGTATATCGCGCGCGTATATATATATATATATATATATATATATATATATATATATATATATATATATATATATATATATATATATATATATATATATATATATATATATATATATATATATATATATATATATATATATATATATATATATATATATATATATATATATCTATATATAAAAATGCAGAGATCATTCTTTGTAATCGCATCACGTAAGAACGGATGGACGGATTGAGATGCTTTTTTTTTTGTTTGATGTTTTTACCCCCACCGGGTTCGTACATCAAAAAAATTAGGAAAACTTACCGGAAAAGTGGGAAAAACCAATAAAGTTATTTTGTATGGTCAATGGAATTTTCCACTGAAAAAGTCGCCAATGATTGCTAGATCTACAATTGATGTTTGGCGCGCAAGGAGATGCTCAGTATTTCGCCGTTGAAGAAAAGAATACTAGATCTTTGTAAAATCGTTTGGCGCGCAACGAGAAGATTTGGGTGGAGATTTTACATGCATGATTGATTCGTCATTTAGAAACACGTGCTTAATAGGGTATCAAAATCATTACTTGCCAAATGACTGTTTTAGCTATACCTTAAACTGAAACACAAGTTCTAATGTCATTTACCAGTAGATGTAGTTAGATGAATTATGCTGGCCATCGTGGGCGTGAGTTGAACAAATCAAATAATGTAACGATTTTTTTACGTATCAATGATAGGATTCTGCTGTTGAAATAATGAGTTCAGATGAAAATTTTTGTCCTTGCATTTAGCATGCTGACGTTTGTTCAGCCGATTCGAGTGAGTTTTCAAGAGTGGTTTACTTCAAAACGGATGGTATTCATGACATTTGTAAGCTGCTTAAGCCAAATCATTTCATTTTCCAAACTTTGGATTATTTGACGAATTACCATATGCGAATCGTGAATATCATATCTGAAGGAGAAATCGTGGCATGTAAGAACCATTAGTTGTGAGATCTGCTGTTTTATACATTGGCTTTAACGATAAGAAGAATACTGGTATAATCACTCCTCATGTTCACTCTGCTAGAACAGAATATTGATTCTCAGGACTGAATACTAAGCAAACCGATGTGGTGGCTCGACAAATGAGAGGCCTTTTGATACAATTCTTGAACGAATATAGCGTTCATGTCAAAGTTAATGGACACAATATTTAATAAAAGGGTAATTTGAACTTTCGAATGTCCAAGTATTTTTCATTTTATCGCTAATTCGTTAATCGAAAATTGGTCCTTTTTCATCCATCTGTTAATTTATTTATTTGTTTATTTAGAAGCAAGGAAAAAGTCTGCTGGAGCTGAGATTTTGGTTCTCCTTCTCCAGCAGGCATAAAACCTTCTCATCCTTTGTATCAACAAATAACATTTGAACAAATGATACATAACGAAATCTTTAATTACCCTTATTTGAACTACAAAGCTAACTAACAACTATTCATATTGACTAATTATCCTAATAAAACTAGCGGGAAAATATTTGGAGAAAACGGATTTTAATGGCGTTACGAGATAAATTGAAATTAAATCCATCAGAGCAAGTATTGAATACGCGACATATACTCGAAAACGGTTCATTAAAGCCATAGTTAGTTCTAGCACGAGGAATTCTGAGAAAGGGATTAAACCGCAAATTACGCCGAAGAATGTAAAAACTTAGCTGTTGTAGGAGATCTGCACTATCAATTCGAGATTGGATGAGGTCCGCGACGAAAACAGCTTTTTGTGTATCACGGCGGACAGATAGCAAATCGAAGTGTATGTCTACAACGATTTTCGTAGCTTGGAAGATTAAATGGATCTCTCCAGGGCAGGCGATGCAAAGCAAAACGAATGGACTTGCACTGAACAGTATCAATGCGTAGCTTATCTGTTTGATAATATGGTGCCCAAACAACAACAGCATACTCGCGAACTAGAGCGCAATATAACGATTTCAGGCAGTATATGTTATTGAAATTTTTTGAGATGCGAAAAATGATACCTAGCATCTTTAATGCTTTAGAGAGGGTATATTCTATGTGATCTTTGAAACTAAGTTTTGAATCCAATAACACTCCTAGATCCTTAATTGATGTCTCCCGTTTTAGTACAGCTTGCGAAATAGTGTAATCATACATGATCGTGGTTCGTTTACGAGAGAAGGAGATAACGAAGCATTTGAAGGCGTTGATAACCATTCTGTTGACGTTGCACCAGTTAGAAAATACATCCAACTGTGACTGCAAGAAGTTTGAGTCTTTCAGATATTTGATGAGATGAAACAGTTTGAAATCGTCGGCGAATGATAGCTTCATGCATTGCAATGCGAAATTCAGATCATTTAGATATAGCAGAAATATGAATGGTCCTAGATGGCTTCCCTGAGGAACACCAGAGCTCACGATGAATGATGGAGTAACGCAGTCGCCAATTCTCACGGTCATACTACGACCAGTCAGATATGATTCAATCCAATCCATCATCCCACATGTCAAATCTTTAGTTTGAGAGAGGTCTACAATCTCTGTTTAATACACTGACTCGAAGGATGAGATGGCAAACGGTGCATTTGTTTAGTTTTTGCGTAACAAAAGCATTGAACATATCCACAATAATTCTTGATGATATTTCTTCTTCGAGACGAAGCTATTGTGTTGGATATGAATTTGTCGTAATTCGTTTATTGTAAGCCAAGTAATCAGTAAAATAATGGAAAGAAACATTAACGTTTGGCAACTCTGCTGTTCGAAAACACATATCTAAAAAAATAATTTCAGGCGAGACGAAGTTCGACGGGTCAGCTAGTATATATATATATATATATATATATATATATATATATATATATATATATATATATATATATATATATATATATATATATATATATATATATATATATATATATATATATATATATATATATATATATATATATATATATATATATATATATATATATATATATATATATATATATATATATATATATATATATATATATATATATATATATATATATATATATATATATATTTATAATTTTATTAAAACTTTTTTATTTTTTTATTTCGACGCAAACGTGCAAGTAGGCACTCTTTTTTAAATAGTAATCATTTTTTAACATACCGTCGCGTAAACATGGAGAAGTGCGGAATTAGTAATTGTACTGTCTACGACAATCGCTATCTCAAGAAGTGTCACGGAAAGTGCAATCGAAAATTTCATGCAGCCTGCGTGGGAACACAGAGAAACCACGAAGAATTATTAAGGACCTTCATGGTACCTCTCTGTATTGACTGTCAGCAGGAATTTGCCGAAGAACTGCAAATGAAAAAACTTATCCATCAACAGCAGGAATTGAACCAAACAGTCCGTGCCCAAATTGAAGCAAACCGTGCTTTATTCGCACAAATAAAAAGCATGAAAGTATCACATGACGCTCTCGACAGCATGGAATCTCTTTTGCTGAAGCTAGAAACGGACATAAAAAATGTAAACATTAATACATGCAACGCGGCCAGTAAAGTCAAAAATCGCATTTCATCACTTTTGAATGAACGCGACGAAACTTTTTTAGCTGACATAAAAACCGCCAACAAGCAACTGTCCACTAAGACAGAAGTAAACCTTGAAAAAGTGTTTACTTTTTTCGAAAACAAAATTGACGGCGTGCAAACAAATATTAATGAAATAAAAAGTATCGACCCACCATGCAGCTTATCATCGAAAGAATTTTTGGACGACATCAAAGCACTGTGCAATGAAGCAATAATGAAGAAAGAGCAAGTCCCTCAAGCTCATCCATGTATTGCTGAAGAAATGGGAATCAGTGCCCAGTATGCTAAACATTCACCGGAAGAAAAAGCTGACTCGGAAGTCACGTCAGGCTGACGCTTCATCGGCAGCAAAAAAATATGGAAATGCGACTGGAGCGAGTATGACAAAAAACAGCGCACTCGACGACTGCAAGAAAAACAAGCAGAAAAAGCAAACCTCAGACGAAAACAGCGGAAGCGGAAACAGCAAAATAATACAAATTACAGTATACGCAGTAAAAACAACAACTACACCAACAACAGCAAACACGACAACAACAACAACAACAACAACAACAACAACAACAACAACAACAACAACAACAACAACAACAGCAACAACAACAGCAGCAGCAACAACAACAACAACAACGACAATAATGTGCACTACAACAGCAACTTGAACACTAATAGTAACAATACCTGCAACAACAATAACAATAATATGTCATTACAATATACCTTACCCTTGGACAAAGACCTACTAGCAGCTGCACGGGTTCAATTCTCCGGGAATCCAGGTGCAGATATTGCCTCAAAATTCATAAATTTTCGAAAAGGTGAAACAATCAACCCTTACAAAGGAACAAGAAGTATTCAAAACAACACTACTCCGGTCTTAGGAAGTAATGACATCGAAGCTGCACCATCCACTAACTATGTGAACACATCTTCTATATCATAGAACATAAATACATCTACAGTATCACAGGACATGAGTACAGACAGCCAATTCGAAATTGATCCAATGCGTCCTCCAATTGTACGTCTTACTTCACAATCTGCAAATGGCGACGAACGCTTCTTAAAAGCAAGGCTTCGTGACCCGAAAATAATGCACGTCGTCCGTCTGTATTTGTCATACATGAAAAATCAACAACCTACAGTATGCATCGAGGGTATGACACCAACTAGTATAAAAATGCTATTAGCATCAGAAGGCCTTCCAACAACACCTGACCACCTCCTACGAATCTTCATCGAAGTGCATCAGGAATATGGAATGAAACCTAAGGAAGCGCTGGCCGACCTGGACTCTTATGGGAAATTTTTGACAAGTGAACGTACCCGCCGACTCCAACTAATCCGGGAAGCCGAACACAATTTTACAAGGCCGAATTTTCGGAAATAACGACGCCCTTTGACGAAGGAATAGAAACAGGAATTAGTAATGTAAGTATTCCAGAATTCTCAAAAACTTCTTCGCTTCATAGACAAAATGTGACTGAAATTTTGGTATATTGCCAAAATTTCAACCGCATGAAAAGCCCGGCCAAAATGAAAGAAATTCATCAAAATTTAATAACCTCCTCTTTCGACGTAATCCTTGGAACTGAAAGCAGCCGGGATGAAAGTGTTAGAAGCGAAGAAGTTTTTGGAAATAATTTTAACGTATTCCGGCACGACCGAAATTTATCTCTCTGTCAGAAAAAATCTGGAGGTGGAGTCCTCATAGCCATAAACTCTTGCCTTACTTCTGAAGAAATTATTACTCCTAAATATAAAGAATTTGAGCATGTATGGGCCAAAGTCTCAATATTGGGAGAAGAACATATTTACTGCTCTGTCTACTTCCCACCCGAAAATGCGAACAAATTCTCCTTTGAATTATTCTTTCAATCTTTAGACACAATTATTTCGAATATCGAACCTGAAGTAAAGCTTCATATTTTTGGCGACTTCAATCAACGTAATGCGGACTTCATTTCTGACATTGAAAATGAATCAATCTTACTTCCAGTCGTAGAAGAAAACGAAACATTGCACTACTTTTTCGACAAAATTTCTAATTTTGGCCTACATCAAGTAAACTCCGTAAAAAATCAACAAAACGCATATTTAGACCTTCTTTTCACAAATTGCACAGAAGACTTTTGTGTGAATGCATCAAACCTGCCATTATGGAAAAATGAAGCATTTCACACAGCAATTGAATATTCATTATTTACACACAATGCATCCCTTCCCTACGACTTGGAATATAAGGAAGTGCCGGAATACAATAAAATTGACTTTGAAGTAGTCAAGTGTAGACTAAGTATAATAAATTGGCGGAACATACTGAGTACAGAAGGAAATGTCGACGTCGAAGTAAACAAATTTTATCACATTATAAACAAAATATTAGCCGAAACTTTGCCTATGAAAAGAAGAAGAAAAAATCATAACAGCAAATTACCTGTATGGTTCACTTCACAACTAAAACATTTGAAAAATAGGAAACAAAAAGCACACAAAACTTACAAACAAGAAAAAAGTGACGTTCATCTTCAAAATTACTTAAATCTATGCAATCAACTTAAAATAGCCATTAACACAGCACATGAAGAATATAACCGCAAAATTGAAAACGAAATAAAGACTTGCCCTAAGAACTTTTTTAACTACACAAAAACTAAACTAAAAAGCAACAATTTTCCATCTCAAATGCACCTCGACGAACATGTAGGGAAAAATAGTACAGAAATCTGCAATCACTTTGCAAATTTTTTCCAAGAAGTATATACATCTTATTCAGAAACTGACCGTGACCGTGAATACTTCTCTTTCATACCTGCATTTTCCAACTCCATATCTGTAAACTATCTATCAGAACATGACATTTCGACAGCATTGAAAAACTTAGACGCCTCAAAAGGGCCTGGACCTGACAGTATACCACCAATATTTTTAAAAAATCTTGCTGAAGAACTTACACTACCACTACAACTACTTTTTAACCTATCACTTAATAAATGTACTTTCCCGAAAGCATGGAAATCTTCCTTTCTTGTACCAATATTTAAATCTGGTGCAAAATCTAACATTCGAAACTACCGTGGAATAGCCATTATCTCATGCATTCCAAAATTATTTGAAAAAACTGTAAATGAAAAACTTTTTCATCAACTTAAAAATGTAATAACAAACGAACAACATGGCATTTTTATAGGCCGCTCAACAACAACAAATCTCTTAGAATTTATGACATTCACTCTGAATGCAATGGACGCCGGAAACTACGTAGAAACTCTTTACACTGACTTTAGCAAAGCCTTCGACCGTATTGACATACCATTACTTCTACACAAACTACAAAAATATGGCATAAAACATACTCTTCTGGAATGGCTCAAATCATACTTAACGAATCGTGTACAGGTAGTCCGCTTCCAAAACATTCTGTCTGAACCAATCAATGTAACTTCTGGCGTACCTCAGGGTTCTCACTTAGGGCCTCTCCTTTTCATTTTACATATAAACGACATTTCCTTCATACTCAAAAATCTGAAAGTGCTTATATATGCAGACGACATGAAACTCTTCATGGAAATTAAAAATATCAACGACGCTGTAATATTCCAGAACGAAATCAATCTATTCCACATTTGGTGCTGCAAAAGTCTACTCCAACTCAATGTAAAAAAATGTAACTCAATAACTTTCAGTAGGAAAAATGAAACTATACCTATAAACATACATCTAGGAAATCAACTTGTAGAAAAATGTAAAATTGTAAGAGATTTAGGCGTAATCTTAGACTCCAAGCTCACTTTTGTGGAACACTACAATACCATAATCAATAAAGCTAATAGCATGCTGGGCTTTATTAAACGCTTCAGTCATAACTTTCAGGACCCATACACAATTAAATTATTATACACTACATATGTCAGACCTATTTTGGAATATTGCAGCCTAGTATGGAATCCATACAATATTATTCACGAAGAACGCATCGAATCTATTCAAAAACAATTTCTTTTATATGCACTTCGTAAATTAAACTGGACAGCATTTCCTTTACCATCATATGAAGCACGCTGCATGCTCATCAATATACAAACACTTAAAGAACGCCGCGACTTTGCAATGCTTTATTTTATCAGCGACATTATTTCTCAACGCATTCAATCAGCTCCATTATTATCGCAATTAAATTTTTATATACCTAGCCGTCAATTACGTTCCAGGAAATTATTTTTAGAAAAGCAAGCTAGAACAAATTATGCAAAATACAGTCCAGTCAATCGAATAATGCGCCATTACAATCAATACTGCGAACACCTTGACCTTACTATGTCTAAAAATCAAATCAAATCTCAGCTTTGTCGTAGAAATAATGCGTAGTATGTAAGTGAACATTGTAAACAATTTATATGTAGTCTACATTTGCTTGACGAAATAAAAAAAAATAAAAAAAAAAAAAATAATAAATTCAGCAATAATTTTTTTTATTTTTCTTGAATATAAATGTGTCGTATCGTCTTCAAAGATTTTAGTTTATATTTTCGACTTTAAGGCTTCATCTGAATGTAAAGGATTTTTGCGCTTTTTTTTTTCTTCGTGAATGTATAGATAAAAATAGGAATTATAACAAATCGCCTTGAAATAAACGCGGTTTTTGTAGAAGTCTGTACGATTCATAAAATGTATTTTTGTCATTGTATCGTCATTTTGGTATAAATCAGTTTCGTTGCGGCAAAAATTGTGCAACAGTTCTGAAATGAATCATAATAGTTCCTCAACACAAATTACACTTATCCTAAGAAGTAATAAATCCTACAGCCCACAGCAAATGCGTCATAAATGTTCTTCAAAACCTACCATTTTGCGTCAAAATTTGACAGAATGTGTATAAAAGTGTTGCCAAAGTTGAGAGAATAAAAGTTTACCGATTGGACAAGCGCGGGAATTTTAAAATGAAAATTCCGGTTCTTTTTTTATCATAAGGTATTATTTAATTCTAGCACTAGTTATTTTATTTCTAGTGAGTATCAATGCACTTAATGATAATCCCAAAATCTTGCTGAATCGTTGTTCCGGACAAACAGATTTTATAGAAGCTGTATAAACAATTTAAAATCTACTTTATTACTTGTTTAAAAAGGCATTGGTTATAGCTGTGGTTAAACAGGTAATCATTGCTGAATCAATTAGAAAACCCTTATAAATTATAATCAAAACCTAATGGCAGGTAACAACTTGTACTGATCAATGTATTCCAGAAGCAGGTTAGAAGTTTGGGCGGTTGAGTTGCGTGATCTTTCAAGTGTGAACAATCTCTTAAAAAAGCTTTGCTTAAGCCAAATCAATTCATTTAATCCGACCTTTCGATTAGCTGGAATACTTATATTTACATACACGGATTGCTTGATATTCTTAACATATTCACTTCTCATGTAACAAAACCGCCGTTTTAAAATTAGTTCTTTACTTTCCTTGAAGTAAATTTCACTAAACTGTAAAAGCTAGTGATATCTGAGTGGTACACGCAAATTATAACTAATCTATTTCCTCTATGCTGCCACAACCAATCGACTCTCCACAAGCATCCTCCATATAGCATTTAGTATTATTTGCTATTTTGTCAATGACAATTGCTACTGTTCGACAACAATCAGCAGCTTAACTATTATCTCAATAATGCTATTATGTAACGACTAGATTCATATGAAATGACCCGAAAACACAACACTTTCCATTTACCGGAATACCGACAAAGGCTGTGAACCGAACTAATCCAATTTCAGTTTCAATTGCCAAATCACATACCCATCAATAACAGGAACCCCCAAACAAACAAAAACCCTTCTCAGTTCCAGCTACACAACAGTGCTGTGAAGTTTCCCAGCAGGATCAAATGCACAACTCGATTAATTCCCACTCGAGCTGTGCTCTTTTCCATGCTCATCAGATTCACAATATTGGTTTCCAATCTCGTTTTCATGGCTGCCTAGTAGACCGGTACAAATATTGCTTTTTTTCCGGAACACAGCTTTGAACGGATGGAAACAAGCTTCTCAAACAACTTGTTGCCGTTGAAAATTTGCAATCAAGATTCAAGGACATATGAAAAACGACCAAACGGAAAATATAAATCAATAAAAATAGACTTTATCACAATCACTTGAAAACAATCAGAGATTTTACTTACTGCGTAAGGATTAACTTTTTTTGGAACTCACTAGAAAGAGGATTCAATTTAACGTAGATAGCTAATATCACTTTCTCACACCCGTTTTGAACAGGCCGCTTTTGAAACAGCTGCTGATATTAACACTTTAATTACGTCGTCTTCGACGAAGTTATTGTTAAGGAAGAGACCACCACTGATATCAGATGAATCAGTAATTATTCGGCTGAATAATTTTGTATAGCAACATTACAAATTAGTTTACACTTCAAAACATTCTGATGAACAAACTTTGAAATACTTGTGAGAGAACTGAAGACGACATAATGAGGTTTGGTAATTCATCTTTCCAAATGAATACTGTTCCGAAAAAAGGTCAATATTTGCAACGGTCTAATACCCAACGATGCCTGCTGCCCATGATACCAGACCATCCACTATGGATTATCACATCAATCCCCCCCCCGCCTGTCACCTCCCCCACTTTGAAACATCTCTCTCACTACCATCCGCTTCGAAGTCATTATTTGGATTCCCCAATACGAGACAAAAATCGAGCTACCCTCTCATCTCCAATCCGTACTACTCCTTCCGCATCTGAACGCTAACGAGAGTTTCAATGCAATGATATTAGCGTACACAACACTATGCCGACACAACCCGAGGCGAACATAAAAATGAATGGTGTCTTCTCAGCTTCGCTCGATGTTATGATGGGCAAAGTAGGAAAGTGAACAACATACGTCGCTTTTTTTAACCCCAACCATCCACCACCCAGACCTAACTCACCAGGCGGAAAATTTATAAATGAACAACAAGAGGTGATGGCAGCACTGAAGGCGGTTGGTTACCGGCTTCAGTTAACCTCCAGGCTCCACGCTCAGGGGAAACAAAGAAAAGTTGCCGCTTCCGGTAGTACGCCTCTGGGGATGGAACGGGACGAAATTGTGACTTGAAGTGGTTGGAGAGCCGGTAGATACATAGGTAGATGATTTTACCATATGCAACGGTACGGACCATAAACAATGGCAGTTGTTGGCGGAAATGGCGACGAACGTGCGGCTTCGGTTTCGGTTAGCTGAAGGCAGAAGCTTTTCTGGTGCAAACGGAAGAAGACAGCGCAAAAGTACACACTGCCGCCTATGGAGCTCTGTTGCTTCGGCCAACGAGTGCAGCTGTGCCACGGGGAAACATATGTTGAATCTGTAATGGTATTATTTAATGTCTAGCGAATTGGGATGAATTTATTTGCGATTTGGAGCGTGCTTCGAACGAAACACTCCGCTTCTCTACGTTGTAAAGTGTTTTAAAGTGTAACGGCGATCCCGGAAAGCCATAAATAATTTGGAATGGACAACAATTTTGCGAACGAACAATTTTTGCGTTGTCACGGAATTGCTAGACTAACTTTATTTTTTCGATACGGATTCAATTGCTTCACGCAGTTTGTTTACTTTAGTTTAGGAAATGTTGAACAACCAACATAAATTACCTATAAATAGCAGTTAAACCAGTTCTTAGCCTTTGTGCCATTTAACAAATTTTCAATGTAGATTTAATTGGAAAAAAATTCAAATATCTTTCCGATCTAATAACAAACTGGGGGAAGCGCTTCTGCTGAGTGAAAAAACATCCTTCTCTTTTTAAGCATTCAAGACATTTCTAAACAAAAGCTTCATCGTAGTGGGATGTTCGATACCGAGTCGATACTTTGAGGTATCGATACTTTCTTCCAGGAATCGGGTATTTTTGGTATCGATATGGCATCAGAGCGATACTCTTAGTATTCGCAACAGATTGAAGTCAATTTCTATCATGACGGAACAATTTTTTTTGTTTCAATTATAGACGCTTTAACCTTAAGGTCATTCGCCTCTTCGGTCCAGATGAACTTTCTAACCCAATGTGCGGGGTTGGGAATTGAAGCCAGGTAGACTGCGTGAAAAGGACGCAATCAGAGCTAATAAAAGTCATTTTCATTGACCCAAACAGATGCATTATTCAAAGTATTGTCCGTCGCTAGCGACAACTTTCTCCCATCTTTCTATTATTATTATTATATCGTTTATTTACCCCCGGTTTTAACCTAATAATGGTCGTTCACCGGGTATGTATCAGATTGGGGTAGGGGTTTGGGGGTGGCTGGGAGATATAAGGTGGGCATTTCGGGGAAAGGGGGGGGGGGGGGGGGAGTTTTTACATAGAGTCAGTAATAATGGTTACAATTCATGATATCGGTTCATATGTCTTAGACTGTGAGGGGATAGAGATAGAGAAAGAGAGAAGATAGGGATAAGCTTAAGACTACGTTAAAGACTATTTTTCTGTGCTGGACTGGGATTGGTGTTACAGCTTCGGGCCGCGGGTAACATCCCCGAGGGCAGCGCCCCCGGCGGATGGCCGCTTAGGTGCTGGGTCTGTGGCGGATTGCTTTCTGGAGGTCGGGACCAGGCTCCTGGTCTCGGTCCTGTATTCGGGTGATGGTTGCAGGTGGAGGTCCGATGGGAGTGGGGTCCAGTGATAGGTGTTCCGGGAGGCCAGCCTCTCGCGGTGGCGGAGTCGTGCCTCGGATAGTAGTGAAACAGTGCTCTGGTGGTCGGTGGTGGTAGAGGTTGAATCTAGGTGGGGTCCGTGTAGTGGTTGAAAGAGAAGGGGGCCTTGGTCGCCCATCTTTCTAGCAATTTTCGGATCCCGGCTCGAAAAAAGGAGTCATCTTTTGACGCTATCCATGAAGCAATCCATTTTTCCAACTCTTCGAAGGATTGAAAATGTTTATCTCCCAGGCCGTGTGCCATTGAACGGAATAGGTGTAAGTCAGAAGGGGCGAGATCTGGGAAATACGGCGGGTGAGGCAAGACTTCCCATTTCAGTGTTTCCAGGTACTTTTTGACCACTTTTGCGACGTGAGGCCGAGCATTGTCGTGTTGGAGGATGACTTTGTCATGTCGCTCTAGATATTGTGGCCGGTTTTCTTTTAGCGCGCGACTAAGGCGCATCAGTTGCGTTCGGTAGCGATCTCCTGTGATGGTTTCACCCGATTTTAAGAGCTCGTAGTATCATCACACCGAGCTGATCTCACCAAATACAATATTCGGTTTAGGATTATCGTATCGAACCCACTTTTCATCACCGGTTACGATTCGATGTGAAAACCCCTTACGATTTTGTCTTTGAAGCAGTTGTTCACATACAAATAGACGGGGCACGATGTCCCTCGGTTTCAACTCGTACGGCACCCAGTTTCCTTCTTTCTGAATCATGCCCAGGGCCTTGAGACGTTTTGAAATGGCTTGCTGACTCACTCCCAACGATTCGGCAAGCTCTTCTTGGGTTCGGCACGAATTTTAGTTTCGTCTTGTCATTAAGGAAACAGTGACGTTGGCAATTATACTCTCTCTTGTTTCAATGAAAATAGAATGAGACAGTTAAATATTGAAAATAAGGCTGTTGATTCTTTCATTGAGAATGGGTGAAGTGCAATCTATGTATACTATGCGTATACTGGTGGCAAAACAAATTTATGCACAGCACAAAAAAAGAATTGTAAAAATCTTATCAAATATAATAATTTTCAGCTTTGAAAATATATCTCAGGTAAATAGCACTTTATTACATCGAAACAACGTATTGAGTAGATTACATCAGCTTGACTGAAAACTTAGACGATGCTGGAAATTATGCTCACTACGTATGTACAGCATTTACGATATAATATCACAACAATCTTGGTGTCCGTCTAAATGTTGTAATATTATACGAAAAGATGCATAATTTTCCATCAGAATCGTTTAAGTATTCAGTCAAGCGGATGTAATTTACTAAATACGTTGTTTCGATGTCATAACGTTTGATTTATCTGCAATATTTATTGAAAACAGAAAATTATTTGCATTTGATGTTCAGTACGCCTAATTTTTTTCACATCGATTAATAATCACATTGAGATTGAATTTCTTTTTTACTGTGTGTAGAAACATCCTTCTGTACATCATAAAATAACGCCACAGTCAATAATTTTATTCTGAAATGATTGCTGCGCAAGTATCAATTGATACTTACAGGTATCGATACTTTATTGCCTTTTATTACCTTGTATCGATACCCCAAATTTCGATATTTCGATACCCTAGGTATCGATACATTACCTTCCGAGTACCATCCCTACATCGAGGATATTTCTTTTTGTAGTATCTTTCTGCTTCGCAAGTTTGGCGGCTGTCGTTTGCTGCAAAATAAAAGGTTTCGCAAAGGAACCATACACATTTTGCTCTCCGGTTACACTGGAACCAAACAAGAGAAGGAGAGACCGGACATGGCATCCGAAAGCAGAAGAATGAAGGTTTATTGTCGTCTAGTAGTTTTCCATCATGGAGCACTGGAGTGTCGCTCACCGCGATTTTATTTATAACTCGTTTTTGAAGAATCAGTCGTACGTTACAACTATTCGTGTTTTTTTAAACCTGTTTTGTTCTACCTAATAATGTAATGGTACCTTTACCGTTTAACGTTTCACGATAAATCGTTCCAAGTTTCATATTGGACATTTTGAATAGCTGATTCCGGAACCGAAATCGGGAGGTTGTCGAAATTACAGTAAATTTGTGAGGCCTTTCAATAGCCAGGCCATGACACAAAAAAGTACGAAATTTCCGAAAGAGATTGTAAAACTATGCGAACCCATCGAATAGTTTTACAATCTCTTTCGAAAATTTCGCATATTTTTGTGTCATCAAATATATGAAGGTTAGACATTTTTATTTTTCATTATCCTGTCTTTACTTCAGCACAGTATTCAACAAAAATAACACACCGGTAACAAACATTTTTACCTGTGTCGTGATTCTGTTTTCTTCAAAACGGTTGAAAACTCGTGTTCATGTGTGATCGGTGCCGATGGACTCGCTTGTGTTTCCAAACTCGAGCTTCGATGTTGGTTGTTGTTCTTTCTATTGCGTGTACGAAATCAAACACCACACACATTGTGCTTCGTTCGTAGAGGCGGTATTGTGTTTTCTTCTTCCGTTAGTACGACTATAAGACTATTTGAAACTTCTAACACTTAACTTGTAACTCCGAAGATGGCAATCAGATCCCTTTAATTCACTGACACAAATCGTGTTCCCTTTAAACTTATTTGTGTCATTGAATTTTCGCAATTAACTTTTTGAGAATTGTTGTTACCCTGACTGTTTAGTTTGTTGGGATTGATGGAAGGTGCTGAATTTGTTCATCCAGTAGTTCGTGATTGAGGTTACCCTGCAATATCCTCGAATATGAAAAAACTGCCGGATTTCGATTGAAATGTGTCTCGTGCGGATCGAACGGTGCACAAAATAAATCCACAAACGGTCCAGCCGCTGATGTGCATAACTTTAGTCAAAAGGTCCCGGGACTGATTCAAAGAAATGTCATACTAACCTCATTTTCCGAAAGTACCAAATTTAAGATGACAGGTGTCAAACTTTCACGACAATTGGACTACAAACACTAAGCCTACCGATATATAAGTGGCTTTACTTTTTCATTTATGGAAACCTGTTTTAATCCACCTAGTGGTGTAATGATGCCTTTCTCATATTTAATACTATGGTATTCTATTCAAAATGTTTCTTTTCGATTTTTGATAGAAACCAAGAGATTGTTTGTGCATTAACTAGTATAACATACAGGATGTAACAGTACTTTGCTCGCGACAGAGATTCAAATTTTTGTTGTACCCGAAAATATGCAGTAATTTTTGGTAGGACCAAAAGACCTCTCATTTGACTCTAAGATTGGTTTGAGTCCAGTTTAGAATTTTTTTACGATTTGTTTCGCCTGTTTAAATGATGGTGTACAATATTTTACACACTTTACCCTATAACTACGGAACCGGAAGTAGGATCCAAATGAAATTAAGGAATCCCGTATTGATCGTGTGAACTTCCATTTCAATTTAAGTTTGTGGAAATTGGTCAAACCATCGCTGAAAAAAGTGAGTGAAATCCATTTTGGAATATATGACCACTATTTCCGGTACTTCCGCAACTGCAGACCGGGAACCAGGATAGCCGAAATCGGTTTGTTTAGTTGCCTACTCATAATGTGTAGTTTTGAAATCAGTTTAGAATTTTTTTTGCGTTTTTTATTTCGCCTGTTTAAGTGACGGTATCAAATTTTTAACACCCTGTAACTCCGGAACCGGAAGTCAGATCCGGATGAAATTTGGGTTTATTATTTTTCACTAATCACCCTGTAATTCTGGAACCGGAAGTCAGATCAAACAAAAATTCAGGAACTTTGTATGAGACAATTATAGCTTTCATTTGAATCTAAGTTTGTAAGAATCGGTTCAGCGGTTTTGAGAAAAATTAGTGCACTTATTTACATTTTTTTTGCATATATCACCCTGTAATTCCGGAACCGGAAGTCGAATTCGAATAAAATTCAGGAACTTTGTGTGGGTTTACAGGACCTTTCATTTGAATCTATGAAAATCGGTTCAGCCATCTCTGAGAATAGTGAGTGCAAAAGAGAGTGATTGAAAATAGATTGCAAGATGTTTCTCGCGTTGATATCAATTTGGGAAACATACATTTTTCTAATGAAGATATTCTGAAAGGTATAAATAAATCCTCAAATACTTTAAAGTCCTCAACGTTGGCTGGAATAGATGGTATTCCTTCTGATGTATTTTAAAACTATGCGAATCGTTGTCACAACCAGTATTACTCACATGCTGGAAAAAATCAGTTATGTCTCCCGTCAACAAAAAAAAAATAATCAAAATGTAACCATTCATTCCCTTCTACTGGCGAAAATTGATAAACTTGGTTTATCGATCAATTTCATTAACTGGTTGCAATCATATTTGGTTGGTCGCTCTTTATCAGTGAAAAACTTTTGTGGATAAGCTACTTGCAGGTCATATTGATTCCCCTAGGATTCTCTCGCAAATCCAAATCAATGTACCCTCATGAAGTCTAAAAGCTTGCAAAATGTTTTTTTTTTTTCTGAAACAACTACTTGGGAAGGAACGACAACTACTTGGGAAGGAAGGATTATTAGTTCCTCCGCA
Source organism: Malaya genurostris (assembly GCF_030247185.1). Taxonomy (NCBI): domain Eukaryota; kingdom Metazoa; phylum Arthropoda; class Insecta; order Diptera; family Culicidae; genus Malaya; species Malaya genurostris. The sequence continues at coordinate 229,371,232 of NC_080571.1, read as the reverse complement.
TTTCCACACGCATCACCGGAAAGGGTTGTTTTTTAGTAGATATTCGAATAATATTATCATGTGTTTATTGCTCTGAGTTACCGTCTACCGAAAATATGTTACAATTTTATCGCGAAGAAATTTCTTTCGAAACACGCAAAACTCCAAACAGCCGGCTGTCGAGAGGTTAGATATCAATTCATACATTTAATTCATTCTGTTCTATTTTTTTCAATATACTGCCGTAATAAAGACTGTCCCAGAAAGTATGGACGCAACCAAAAACCGCTGCCATTTCGCATTGGTTCAGAATCTGTCAATTTTCGTGGCTGCGTCCTGTTGTTTACACTCTTCTCTAACCACTAGTGCCGTTGTTTATTCGTTTTCATTAGTTTGTTTCGAAATGCGTGGACTTTCAGAAGAACAACGTCGAAAAATTGTGTACAAATGGTGCACAGAACGCGGACTGTCACTGAGAAAGATAGCAAGTAAGTGAAAAAGCCGTGCAAAATGCAATCAGGAAGTTCGGTGAGGATAACTCCTTTGAGGATCAACCGAAAACGGGTCGAATAAAAGGTCCTGTTAACCCTCAGTTGGATAAACGTATACTGAAGGCGTTCGAGCAAAAGAAGGAATCTTCGAACCTATAAGAAGCAGAAACAACCAAAACGTAGTCCGAAACAAGAAGCATCGATCAGGCCGAGGGTTCGAAAGCTGTACAATACGATTCTTGCTGGAAATTTGAACTGCATAATCATGGATGACGAAACCTACGTGGAACTCGATTACAAATCCTTGCCGGGACCATAATATTATACGGTGCGAGAAGGGCAAGTGTTAAACCAGTCCGAGACATCGATTCATGTAGAAAATTTGGTAAGAAAGCTATGGTCTGGCAAGCAATTTGTAGCTGCGGTAAGCTTTCGAAACCCTTCATCACCACTGCTTCAATGAACAGCGAAATATACATCAAGGAATGTTTACAAAAACGACTTCTACCCATGACTCGAAGTCACAAGGATCCTGTTGTCTTCTGGCCAGATCTTGCTTCTTGCCACTACTCGAAATCAACGGTAGAATGGTATACTATCAAAAATGTCACTTTCGTCCCTAAAGACATGAATCCACCAAATTGCCCACAACTTCGACCAATTGAGGAATTTTGGGCATTAACGAAGTCACATCTTAGGAAACATGTCTCGGTAGCCGAAACCATTCAACAGTTCGAAAAAGATTAGAAAAAAGTGTCAAAACTTGTCGCCAAGAAGTCTGTACGGAATTTAATGAGGAACGTTCGCAAGAAGGTGCGCCAGCTCTTCTACAATGGCTAAGTAGCAAATGTTGAGAATAATATTCTGTTGTTGTAGTCTAATATTATCAGTATATCGAATAAAATTTGAATATCTAACACTTGTGAATTATTTCCAGCGAAATCAAAGTGCGTCCATACTTTCTGGGACAGTCTTTACTAGAAAAGGTATCACTCAATTATCACCAATCGAACAGCAACGCCTTACGCAATATGAAGTAATGTTGATATTTACTCCCAAACCAAAATAATAAAATACAAAATGGATTCTCCTCACAGTCTAAACTGTATTTACATATGTCCTAATTAAGCACGGTTGTAAAAAAATATCTGCACGGTTATAAACGTCACGCGTTTTAAGCTTAGCGATTAAGCCGAAGTAGAATAGATCAAACGTTCCCCAAACAATCGACGAAGTTTAGTCTAGTCCGATATCTAGTAAGCAGGAATATAATTAAATTGTAAATAACAAAAATGTGAAATATGTCTAAGGAACGATCTCTCCAGTATCCTGCTTCTCCTATTCGCATTGCTGTAAACAACGCAAGACGGCACACCAAATTTAAATTTAAAACAAATTCTTAGTGTCAATAGGATCGTAGTACTAGCCATGCAATGATTCTGTACGCTGAGAAACGTCTGCGAAGTCTGTTGAAACAGAATGGTCAAATTTGACAAAAGAAATGTAATACCAAGATATTGCTTTAGCTAAAGATTGAAGTTACACAACGGTAGAGTTAACTCGAGTAAAAACCTAGTTTTAATGAATGTTTTTTTCAATGTCCAAAGAGTGCCCTGTTTAACCCCGATCTACCCTATATTACGAAAACTCTTTTTTCTCATATTTAAGTCAAGCAATTATATACATATTTCCATACGAATGCAATTTGGTAAACATCTTCCACGTATTCCACACCCATTCCACTCCCCACACTCAAAACAATTTTCTGGTTACGCGCCTGTTCCAAGTTATCACGATTTGCAGAAACACGCGCCCTTTTTAAAAACCAGTCTCGAGTTGTATCGGTCTCACGGTACGTGCAAAACAAATGGTTTGCCATTCTAAAAAAGTGCGCCAAGTTTCGATCAAATTGAAGAAAAAGTCGATTCTGATTTGCCACTTTCTCGGCTGCTAATTTTTAAAATTGCTCTATGACGAGAACAAGCAAAACCGTTAACGAATGAGTGAAAAAATTTAAGATAGAACACAGTTTTTAAGTTTCAACATGTTCATGCCTAATTGTAGTCAAACGACTTATTGAGTGATGTGTTATTTGTGTTCCATTTTCTTCCCGTTTGGCATTTTTATTTTGAACTACTAACTAAATCAAGTTGTTTCACTTTTAAGCTAAGTTGGTAATTTGAAGGCAAAATCAGACGCCAAAATTCAATTGAAACATAGACATATGAATCGCAATATACTACGAATGATTAGTTTCCTCGAACTTGCCACGATACTATGATTCCGGATACTACCCACAAGTGCTGGTTGAAAGTTCGCCAGCAAAACCAGAAACAAGGCGCATAAATCATTCCTAAATGACCCTTTGTTGTGTCAGTGGGAGTAGCTGTTTCTGCTTGGTGTATAGCTTTTTTTAACAGCTTAGAATGTGTACAGAAACGACAAACTAACTACAGGCACGCTACCACTTCTAGGAATGCCGTCAAAAAGTAGCGAACTGGGTCTGTGTGCTGTTTCTTGGTTTGTATTTATGACGAAAACTGAAACAAAACGTCACGTCAAGAGCAAATCGACACCTTCGGTTCTCACTCTGGGCTTTTATTTTTGCTCACCCTACGAGTTCATTTGCATCTTTTTTCCGTTTACCGTTTTTAGCTTCGTAGAAAGTGGATTACATATAAATTCTAACATGTCTAATGTGAAACACAAACACTTCTTCGCTTCTGCAAATTCATTTTCGAGTTCTCTTATGTTTTGCCAAAGATCAATTTTTGGAGAATCTGCAAACTAATCTCCGCTGATTTTGTTTGTAATACGCACAAAACAGTTTATTACCTAGTTGCATCGCATCGCATTGTCATTACAAAACAACACAATCAACATCACAAAAGGCTCTTTTATTCAAGGGGGCGGCCGAAGTGGAATTGTAACTCAGTACCGTCACACGATGAACTGCTCGATTGTTACCACAGAACATTCCGCGCTACATAAAATATGCATAAGTGCTCCGGTAAATTATCGCTGCAAAGTACACTCATTAAATATTTAAAGCCATCATAGCTCCATTATAGTTTTCCCCGTGCCACTTCTAGCAAGCAGCCATATTTTCCCAAACGAGTGTCATTAAACACTTCTCACTGAGTGGGCCCACAATTATACTGGAGAGATGCCGACAAGTCCGGTGGGGAATGATTTTAATTTTTCGTTTCATTAAAAGTTGAACGCGAAACTTGCGGATACCTAGTACTCATTTCATTGTTACGTTATTGCCTGTCAAAACTACCCTTCCCCAGCGGAAGCAACAATCTTCTTCACGTGTCTCGCCCGAAGCCGACCAAATAGGTCTCACTAGTCGACCAAACCAAAAAAAAAGCTCCCTTTCACCGACAACGAAAGCTCCTGCGCTTGTGCCGCGCTGAGAGACTGAGTTCCGCACGAGGTAGAAGGAAAGCTTTTGCATCACGGTGGAATTTCGTAATTGCTCGGCACAAGCAGCTTGCATGTTACAGTTATGCTCGACGGGTCCCGAACCGATCATATTGCTTCGAAAATATAAACTGAACTGCGTTGACAAAAAAAAACACTGCACTATTTTTTTCAATATATGTAACATCCTGTAACCAACAACTTAAAGGATTACTGTAAATAATACGGCTGCAATCGATTGGTGGTTGGCGGTGGAAATAATGTGTGCTTATAGTATGTCGACCGTAAAGTGCACTAGAGGCGGGAAAATAAACTACTAAAGAAACTAAAGCGACCGATTAGTGGTGCAACCTGGAGGAAAATTCTGAAAACTTGCTCCCGAATAGGGTGGATGGCGAATGGGTTATTTTTTGCGTTGATTTTTTTTTCGTTCCAGGGCTATTTTATTTAAAAATTGTTTATTAATAGTCGGAAAGTTAACATTACCTAATGTTTCGTATTAGGTTCATCCATCTAACGGTGCAATGATGCCTTTCGTATATAACTCATATTCTCATTTATATTACTGAGTCAAAATATTTTTCTTGGATTCTTAATCAGAACTGAGGAAGCGTGGTTGGACATCAAATTTCAAGACCAACAAATTAAGATTCACTCAGAAACCGGTTTCAAGATTTTGACTACTATTCTTGGTCCATCGGACTCGGGAACTGGGGATAAATATAACGGAAGTCGGATCGCTTGGCCGTCAACCAGGCGCGTATACAAGGGAGGATGGGGGGTTTTAGGGGTTCAAACCTCTCCCGAAACTTAACAAAATAATTATGTCATGAAAACTCTTCTCTATAAATATGACGAAATTCGCGCCAATTCCATTTGTTGCCCCATAAAGTAACTTTGCATACATTATTTTTTTTCCAAAATTGATACAGACTGTCTTTTGAAAAGGGCTAAACATTTTTAACCATTTATTTTTTCTTCAAAAAGTTATTATCGAAAATGATAAGTCCTACAACAAAGTGTTATACTAGTGATTTTCACAAAAGCAAGTCAAATTTTTCAATAAAACTTCTGCAAAAACCCTTGTCGAGTCCTACATTGAAACAAATTTTTTAAAAAAATTTAAATCGATTTATGAAACAAAACCATTGTTGATTTTGATAAAACTTTGTCCCAAGATAGGTGATTAAGTTCCCTACTAACCGATCATACATTGCAAATGGGAACATTCAAGGAAAAAAATCTTTAAACCAAAACTACTTTCTGCCCAAAACTGATTTTTTTTTCCTGTGTCTTTTTATTAAAAACTTTACTAAACTAAAAGTCTTCCAAGATTTGAATGGATCTCAATTTGTGAGAAAATTTCAACGAATACTCTATTGCTAGTTGCCCGGTATTTGCAGAAAGTATCAATGCTGAATAGGAAATTTTGTGTAGGATTTGTATTTTTTCTACTTTAATTATTTGCAAAAAATTGGTAAAAATGTCCTATCCTTTTCAAAAGATAGTCTAGATCCATTTTGGAAAAAATATAGTGAGCAAAGTGTTTTTTTTTGTGATAAGGTCTTCATTCTGCCTACTCCGACTTTTTACGAAATACATCTACTCGAATTTTACACTGAAAAATTCATTTTAAATTTAAAAGTCGATTTTCTATTGGAAATTTTAACTAATTTTGTGAAAATATTTAGTATAATACGTTTGTGTAGGCTCTGTCATTTTTCGTCAACAATTTGAAAAAAAAAATCAAAAAGTTCAGCCCTTTTTACATTTTTTTATAAATATAAAAAATAGGTATAGAATTCGCTCAAACTTTAGAAAAAATTTCCGAGGTCCGGAGGGCCGAGTGTCATATACCAATCGATTCAGCACGACGAACTGAGAAAATGTCCATGTGTGTATGTGTGTGTGACTGTATGTGTGTGTGTCTGTATGTGTGTTGTCAACTAAGAGGTCGAGATCTCAGAGATGACTGGACCGATTTTGATCAAACTAGTCGCAAATGAAAGGTCTCCCCGTCACCCAAAACGCTATTGAATGGTTTTGAGATAGGATGTTTACTTTTTGAGTTATAAGAAGTTTTATTTCCAATTTTTTAGTTTTTTGGCAGTATCTGCAACAATTGACCATGAAAATAGAATATATTTTCAGACTTAGATTCCGCACGGTAATACCTATCCAACAAGCCATAGATTGTTAAAATCCGTCCATTTTTAACGGAGACATCAAAATATTTGTGTAAGCGACTTTTTCCCCTATTCCAGCAGTAGAAGTTTTGAGCGCTGTCAAGCAAAGAAATGCTTGGGAGCAACATAAAACACGATTTTTATACTGTTACATACATTTGTTTCTAAGTACCAAAAAGACTGTGTACAGCATATTTTTTCATGACATTATGCTTCGGACCGAATTTAGCGCGGTTCGTTTTTGGCAATATAATCATTCGAATATGACATATGTAAACCACATGATGGTAGCATTTTTTATAATTATACTGATTTAAACTACTTACAGCAATAAATGTTGGAAGAACATAACACCCATATACCATTTGCATCAGTTCGTCGAGATCAGCATATGCGTGTATGACAAATAATTTCACTCAATTTTCTCGAAGATGACTCAACCGTTTTCTACAAACTCAGATTCATATGAAAATTCGTTTTAAACAAGGTTCCGGAATTGTGTTTTGATCCAAGTTCAGGTTTCGGAACTACAGGATGAAATGTGAAACGAAATAAAAATTGTGTCATTCATTTTTCTCGTAGATGGCTGAACCGATCTAAGATTCAAATGAAATCTAAAAATAATTTAAGATTCAAATGAAAAGTTCTAAGGTCCTATGAAACATCTTGCATTTTAGTCAGATCCAACTTCCGGTTTAGGGGATACAGGGTGATTGGTATAAAAATGTCTATTTCACATAAATTAATCAGGTTTATCGGGTTTGCAGATTTGGATAGTCGATAACCAAATAAACTTATTTCAGTTGTAGTGGTATTCAGTTTTCGATTCAGAAGGTACCCAAAAATTTAATGCGCGATACGATTTCTAAAAGATGACTTTACTGATTTTCAAACAGTTCGAATCAAATGTAAACTATACAGCTCCAGAGGTGGATTTAACTGACTTCGGCAACACCGATTTTCGAATTCCGGTTCCTTATGGTACCATACAAAATTGGTGAGTTTTATTCGATTCCAACTTCCGATTCTGGAATAACACAGTAATGAGTTTTTGAAATTCAAACCGATATAGAATATGACAATACCAAAAAGCATTAAAGCTATTGAAATTTATTCGTCATATTAATTTATGGCCATACGAATCGTTTTCGTTTATGCTGGTTCCTGAATACCGGGTTTGGAAGTACCGTAAATAATGGCGAAAAACTCTAAAGTGGAACTTATCTCGACATATCATGGAATGTTCAATATATTATTACACTTTTAGATTCAAATTCGATTCGATTTAAGTTTCGACATTACAGGGTAATGAGTGAATAGAACTTTAAATTGCCGCTTGAAAAGACGGTCATTAAATTAATGTCATGAGTTCAGTTCTCACCGAAAAATATTTATGCAAAAAACACATGCGGATGATAAAAAAGGTATTGTCTCACTGCTAGGTGGATTAAGCACGTTTTTTAGCAAAATATGCAATGTGACAATTTAAAACAAAGTCTACATGTCCAGAAAGTTTTATTTAAATCCAAGAAAGTTCTGCAAACTATGAAATTCGCCATATTTAAATGATTTCGTAAAAGCGCGAAATTCGACATATTTAAGTCAATTTGTGCAAGTGCGAAGTTTTCCACATTTAAGTCAATTATAAAATTATGAATTTTTAACAAACCACATCATTAAAAAAAAACGCGCCAGGATACGCGCCTGCCATCAACTAATAATTACTTTAATTCAAGCCATAAACAATCATGGTTTTCAGTACAGTTTAGTTTTAGATAAAAAGAAACTGTAAAAAATGTCAGTTAAGATGAGAAAAAGGTTTTGTAAACAGTTGGTATGAAACATAACTATCAATCTTGGCACAAAATTTCATTAAAATCAAGTTTGATCCATTTCGAAACACAACTAGATCATATTTGAAAAAATAAAGCATAAAAACTGCTTTTTGTGAAAAATTCTGCATGTCCCAAAAGTTTCATTAGAATATGAAAGGATGCTGTCAACTCCGAATATGATTTGGCGCGAAATTCGGCTATAGCCGGGTGTTCATATTGTGATATCACATTCACAAGAGCTTGGATTGAAGATGATTTTCGCAAATTTTCCTCTCAGGTAAACCATTTTGACGAAACACAGATAGTTTCATTGATTTACATTTATTTGATTTTTAAAGCAACCGCTCCACCGAAAAATTTTAATTTGAAAATGTATTTCATGCTTAAAGATATTTAAAAAATTCGCCAGATTTCTTTCTCACTTCTCCATTTTGCACTGCTCTAGCTTTTTTTCAATAATTTATAAAAAAAAATTTGAACGCGTTTAAATATTTTCCTAATTTCCAAAAAAAAAATTTTTTTTTCGATTATAGAGGTTTTAACATTGTTGTCATTCACCTCTTCGGGCCAGAAAATTTTCTGACCCTATGTGCGGGGTTGGGAATCGAACCCAGGTGGGCAGCGTGAAGGGCATCACGCTATACCCGTTCCCATTTCCAAAAATGTGGACGACCACAATGTTTGGTTTTTCCTAAAATAAAAACTAACAACCAACCATGCGTCTCCATTAAAGTTTTATTAGATGGAAACGCATGGTTCTCAGTTCTAGTAGTTTACGCAATGAAGATTGAAGCAACGAAAAGGACAAAAATGATTGTCACCCTCTGCGTAATACAACTGTGGGCAAAAAGTAGTAAAACTTTTGAATTATATTTCGCGCGGAAACCTTATTCGGCGGAATATTTTTTTTAGATTGGTATGACTGTCAGTGATATCTGTGCCAAGTGTAACGTCAAAATATTCATTTGTGTTTAGTATACGTCTGTCTTTCTAAAGTATTAAAAGTGCAACCGGCGATTTTTACAATGAGTTAAATTATTTAACAATAAAGTTCCATACAATTTTGTGTGCGGAATTAAATTTCTGGTGCCGAAACGTTCGGAATGCTGCAAAAGGTCTTCAGTTGGACTAGTTCACCGAAAGTCGTTTCGCCGTGGGAAGCGGCGGCCTCTAGCAGCAAACCTGTAACCGCCTCGTTTGCCCGGTCTACTCAAAGCTAGGTTTCTTTGCTTTAGTTAGGTCCGAACAAGCGGTAGCAAGGTCGGACAGCACACGAACTAAATCGTTAACAAAACGGGCGTTAACGTGTTATCATTCATTTGTGTTTATTTTAATATTATAATTATAATATTAAGACAATTGCAGGAATCGGCGAAATGACCCTTTCTGTGAAATGGCTTTCGGTAAAATGACCCTAATTCATAGTTAGGATGAAATGTTAACATTTATGGGATCAGGATCATTTCGTCAAAAGCCTTTCGGCGAAACGATTTTCGAAGAAATGACCTTTTCGGCGAAACGACTTCCATCGAAATGGCATTTGGCGAAACGACTTCCGGCGAAATGGCTTTCGTCGAAATGAACCGCTCCCACATTTATGAGTTATCAATAGAAAAGAATGTAAACAGAAAAAAATTGAAATGTTTATGTCGATGTAACAATGTTCTGGTCTGTCTCAAAATTTCAGTCGTAGGGGTATGACCATCATCAGATTGCATCTGTGGTGTGTCTAGGTGGGGGCGAAAGAGCAACGTTTTTAGGGGTCGACAAAAAATCCTTGGGATTTTTTTTCTCGTTTTCATCTTTCCGGAGATAGAGTTGAGCTTTTTTTTCTCACTAAACTAACGAAGGCAAATCTTATTTTGCCCCGGGCACCAAATTTTCTCGGTAATTCACTGTATTGCATGGAGCTCACCAAAAAACGCAAGAAAAGTATTCTAAGTGACTTGATGGTTGGCTTTTCAATACTATACAATACATACGCGAGCAACTTTATGCCTCTCGAATTTAAAAACGAGAATGCAGCACACGTTCACACCTCTATTTGGACATCTTGTTGAATTATTTTTGACATTTAATTTACGGTGCACGTTGAATGCGGTTTGGCGAACATTTTCGATTTTTTTCGAACCATTTCTGGGACGAGAGAGGGGTTACTGTTCTGTCTTTTTCGTATTGTATGGCATTCATCAGAGTGATCTCTATTGGTATATCATATACTAGCTGTCCCGGAGAACTTTATCCCTACTAATATTTATAACCGGATACAAATTATTTATAGCATTCATTAGTTCACATGAATTCAAACCATATTCAGAATGCAGAATTATCAAAGGTCCTAAGTTATTCCAAATTTATTACATTTGAACTCAGTACTTTGTTTAAGTTAATCTAACAAAGCTCATGCACTCTCTTATTTTTTTTTCACTCATATTTAGTCATAAAAATTGTTGGAATAACCGATGGATTACAGACAAAAGATTAATTTATCGATTCAAAGTGAGTTTCTATCATGTAGAGAGTTAGGAAGATTTAACGATTGAATTACGGTGATAATTTGACTTTGACACTTATACCCCTAAATCCTGTTGTCTGTGACAGCCAATTTAACATATTGCGACAGTGAAAATCGCATCCTTGGATCAAATCTTGCAGGTACTTCTGGAATTTAAAGAAAACTATGAATTATTGAAGAGCCTGTCCACTTTGATATCCCTCATTACTTTTTTTTTAACTTGACGCCTTTGAACACAATTGATATACTGCTTTATGACCTACACAAAATATGCTGTTCAATTGGTGTCTATACTCATTTAAGTAAGTGGTTCGAATGCAAATGAAACACGTGGATCAAGTAGGCTCGGTAAAATTTTTACACAAAGCAATTCGTTTTGCACCAAACACTTTTACTATTGATCTAGTATTCATATTTTACTCTCCAGTGGAGAAGCATCGAATTCCACACTTCAAAAAAATCGTGTAAAGAGTGTAACCGACGACACGACCTGCCACTCGTCTATCGAAACTGTATCGCAAATTTAACTGCCCCTCAGTAACTTGTAATGCCAAAACGAAATCGCCTGAAAAACTATTGAAACTGGCAACACAAGTTGATAGATTATTGATTTTAAATAACAGTTACCATAACCTTGGTTACTGTCCCGAGTGGAACTATCATTCAGTTTAATCGGATAGAGATCTTCGTTAAGATTTGCAGGTACTCGAACATATTAAAAATGACTTCCAGACAATTCAATATTCATGGATGTTTGTTAAATAGTTCAACTTAACCATACTAAGATCTATAATGACTATCTGCTATGTAAATGAGTTTTTAAATAGTGTTAAGTTTTGCAGTCATTTATTCCGTCATTGCGAAACTTTTTATCAGTCCGATCATCAGAATTTAGTATTGAAAGCATATTTGTTATTTTCTAATGACTTTCTAAAGTAAAACCATTTCAATTCGCCCCTTGTTCCAAATCGTTCAACCGAAATAGAATACGAGGAAGTGCCGGAATACAACAAAACAAATTTCGAAGAAGCAAAACTTAGACTAAGTACATTAAACTGGCAAAATATTTTGAGTATAGAAAGAAACGACAATGAAGAAGTGAAAAAAATAGTAGAAGAAGTCACAATAGCAACTTGCCTGTCTGGTTCAAGCCGCAATTGGAAAACCTGAAAAATAGAAAGCAGAAAGCACATTAGACTTATAGAAAAGATAAAAGTGTTATCAATCTACAAAGCTACCTCGACATTTACAGTGACCTGAAAATAGCAATCAACTCGGCACACGAAGAATATAATCTTAAAGTTGAAAGCGAAATCAAAGAGCATCCTAAAAATTTCTTCAGCTATGTTGAAACAAAACTGAAGAATAACAACCTTCCTTCCCAGATGAACCTAGACGGAACTACTGGAAATAATAGTACTGAAATTTGCAATTTATATGCAATTTATTTGCAATATATACATCATATTCCGAGAGAAACCGTGAACGAGACTACTTTTCCTTCATACCGGAGCTTTCTAATGACATCAGTGTCAATCAATTATCAAAACAAGAAATATTCACTGCACTGGAAAACCTAAACGCAGCAAAGGGACCTGAACCTGACGGAATAGCACTAAGATTTTTTAAACAATTAGCTACTGAACTCACAACATCATTACACCATCTCTTCAACTTATCTCTAAGAACAGTAATATTTACAGTAACATGGAAATCCTCCTTTTAAGTACCAGTCTTGAAATCAGGCTCGAAATCAGACATACGTAACTATCGACGAATTGCCATTATCTCGTGCATTCCAAAATTATTTTGAAAAAATTATCAATGGAAAAATATTTCAACAAGAAAAAAATACATAACTCCAAAACAACATGGCTTTTTCAAAGGTCATTCTACGTCAACAAATCTCTTGGAATTCATTGCATTCACTTTGGAAGCTATGGACAATGGAAATTAAGTAGGAACTCTCTATTCTGACTTCAGCAAAGCTTTCGACAGCATTGACATACCATTATTACTATTCAAAATAAAAAATATGGCATTGAACAAAAACTTTTTGAACGGCTTGAATCATAACTCACAAAACGTAAACAAATTGTACGCTATAAAAACACATACTCCAAATCAATAAATGTCACTTCAGGTGTTCCCCAAGGTTCACATTTAGGCCCTCTTCTTTTTATCTTGTACGTAAACGACATTTCCTTCTCACTCAAACATCTAAAAGTACTTGTATATGCAGACGACATGAAGCTCTTTAAGGAAATAAAAAATATTGTAGAAGTATTCCAACATTAAATTAACGTATTCAACATTTGGTGCAATAAAAGCTCCAACTAAACGTTGAGAAATGTAGTTCAGTAACGTTTAGCAGAAAAATCATGTCTCCTTCTATTAACATATATTTAGGAAACCAACCTGTAGAAAAATGTAAAATTATTAGAGACCTAGGCGTAATTTTAGACTCAAAACTTACTTTCGTGGAGCATTATAATACAATTGTCAATAAAGCAAATAGTATGTTAGGCTTCATTAAACGTTTCAGTCACAATTTTCAGGAGCCTTACACAATAAAATTATTGTATACAATTTACGTCAAGCCAAGTTTGGAATACTGCAGCATAGTATGGAACCAGTGGCATACCGAGGAATTTTGGCGCCTGGGGCGAAATAAGAGGCCCCATCGTTGGTTTAGCTGAACTCAATCTCCGGTAAGATGATTAGAGCGATCAAAAAAAAGGTCCCAAGGATTAGTTTGCGCCCCCTTAATAGAACGTTGGGCCCGGGGCGAGTGACCAATTTTACAATTTTGGTACCATTCTAGATTTTACATTAAAAATAAATTATTTATAAGTACACATTTTTCAAGTTTTTTTTTAAATATTTTATAATATCGGACTTTAAAACATTATTCGAAAAACCATGCGTCTCCATTAGGTTATCATCCAATGGAGACGCAAGGTATTTAGTTCTGAAATCACAAACCAGTCACCTTCAGAACTAAGTACCATGCGTTTTCATCAACAACTTAAGTTCAGGGCTAATGATAAAATGATAAAACAATTTCATTCCTTATGTTACTTACACACGCTCGCACACCTGACTCGATTTATCAAGCAATAATGTAAGGATTATTGCATATGAACATGTGCGCCAGTGCCGTATTAATTCGCATCGTAGATTTTGTATACAAACAATACGTTCTTCTAAACTCAATATTTTCAGTTTCTTGCTATTTCCTGAAGAGCCGATCGTAGCTGCCCAATTTCAGTTGTACGTATGATAGGTGGATCTCCAAGCAGATGCTGAAAAGTCGTGGTTTATTCGGCAACTTGGCTATTGATACCATGTGATACAGGACGTCGACGAACAGTTTACCCTAAAACTGATAGTTTTTTTAGATTTCGGTTGGTCTCGAATTTTTCTTGATTTTGCACTGAGGTGTCTGAGAATACTTTCTTCTGCAAAAGAACTTTAGAACGTTTACTAAATATAGCAAAAATGTGAGAATAAAATTAAAAAATAGAGTGTATTTGTTGATTTATTTGATTTGAACACAATAAATGTAAAATAAATTATTGACAACTTTAAACCGTATATTAAAACCTAAATATTTGTCAATTCATTCCTTTCACTGGTCCTTTCTTATGAAATACAACCGTCCACTGGTAACATGTTCACTAATGCGTTCAAACGAACTGTTTTTCTACATCATCACTAGCTAAATACAGACAGACGTACAAGCGTGTGTAAATAATTTTAGAAATGAAATTCTTTTTTAAGTCCTGGACTCAAGTTGTAGATGGAAGCGCGTGGTATTTAGTTGTAAGGGCATGTGATATATGATTTTAGAGCTTCCCGATGCTTGGGATTTGTAATACGGATAACCAAAAATTTCAATGATATTTACTGCCTGAGAACTGTTTACTGTTCGCTGGTACGCTCTATTCTTGAATATTGCTCAGTGGTATGGAGCCCTTACTATCTCAACGGTGTCAATCGGATCGAATCGATACAACGCAGATTTATTCGCTTTGCACTGCGCCGGTTGCCTTGGAATAATCCACAACAGCTCCCGAGTTATGAAAGTCGAGCGATGTTAATTGGAATTGACACACTGCATGTTCGACGTGATTTATCACGAGCAATGACAATATCTAGTATTTTAACTGATAGGATCGATTGCTCCGCACTTCTTAGCGAAATCAACTTAAACGTTCGATCACGTGTTCTTCGTAACAGTTTGTTCCTTCGCTTGCCATTTCGTCGCACCAATTATGGAATTAACGGTGCTATTACAGGAATGCAGCGGTTCTTCAACAGAGTTTCATCGGGATTTGATTTCCATCTGCCACGCCGTGCCATACGATCTAATTTTTTAAATATACTAAGAAATAATTATTTGGACTAAATTATGTCTGTTGATTCAAATAACACTAAATACCATGCGTCTCCATCGGATAATTTAATAAAGACGCATGGTTTTTCGAATGATTTATTTTTTTTAAGTCGGATATTATACCCGTCCACATTTTTCAAAAACCTGAAAAAATACAGCGTAATGTACTCATAAATAATTTATTTTTTATGTAAAATCTATACTAGTACCAAGATTATTTTTTGCTAATAAAGGCTAATGAAAAGTGCAAGCCAAATCAAATAATACAAAAAATCTACCTTCGATTTCAAATGAAATTGTTCAGGTCAGAAAAAAATCAACTCTTCTTTATACATAACAGTCCAAATCCGCAGTGTCGGGGAATTCGTATTTCATCTATAATTCCATTCATAACACCGCCTTGATTACAGTCATGGGTAACCGAAACATTTTGGCAACTGCTACTTGTCGTGAGCAAGCAGCACATGTGAAAAACGGACGGATCGCAAGAACAGAGGCCAAACATCGTACACCAGGTTCACGACCCACAAATGCTGGCAAGCTGAGTAAAGTGACAAGGGAGAAAATAAACCTGACTGAAAGTGATGTTTATTCCTGACAAAATGGTTCCGTTTCCACTGCTTTATCCTTCCGCTTGCCACCTGGCAGCTCAGGTTCATGTTTACCCATCGCATAAAGTGTAACAATATTATCGACTTTACCAGGCCACCTCCACCGACAGCCTGGCACTGGCAGCACCCATCGCACCTGCCGAAACACGATGGTCGTACCGCCGCTGGTGCGCCGGAAGTGGCCTTACATTGTATGGTGAAATAATCGATACGGCCAGTAGTGCAGCTAGTTACCAGCGCCGACCCTAGGCACAGATTTTTGGCCTATTTCCGACCAATACGGAGCGTCGAGAGACAACCTGGCAAAGAAAATTGACCTCGGCAAAATTCCCTAGGGCTTTCCATTTTCAATTGGAATCTATGCCGATTACCAAGCTTCATCTGCACACGGTTTGTCGGCTGAAGCGAAGCCAAATTAGGATTCGATAATTAATTATAAACAACAGTAGGCTGTCCTGTGATCAAGACAAACTCGCACAGTTGCCAGTTCTCGCAAAATAAAATGTGCAGGCCAAGGTTCCTGAAAGACATCAATAAAGTTTTATATTTGTTTGAATTTTTTTTTTTTTTCAAATAACCAATACCAGTGCTTACAATTAGCCAATTTCTTGGTTCAGTTTTCAACATTAAATAAATAATTATTTACTCATAAGCGAACAAATCACTAAAATCAGTGCATACCCAAATGCTATTTGTACACCTAAAAATAAGTCAAAACGGCAACCCATTTCATCATAATCCGACTAAAAGCTCACAGCGAAATGCCGACCTTTACCGCTTGATTGTGTTTATGAAAGAATAAAACTGTGCTGGTCATTCGACCTTCACTGAGTCGATTTGAATCGCACCAGAGCCAGAATGAAACAATAGTTCAAAATGTGTGTCACCGATATGTTCCAATTTCATCCCCCGCCACCGAGTATTCCATTAGGCTATATCGCCCGTCTATCCTTTGCTTTTATTGACATTGGATGTCATTTTTGCAAATATATCTATAACCGTGTCAAACGAGGGTTGTTTTTAGATTGACTAACCGTGCAAAGTGATGAAGGTCACTGCAAAAAAAATAATCGATTTACTTCTATACCATTATAGTGGCTAAAATTTTTCAATATTTTCCAATTCAATTCTGTCAGTCAGCTACACGCAACAGAAAAAAAAACCGCAACCATACGGTGGTACTCCAACAGCTCGACACTGTCAATGTTTACGGCATTCGAGGATAACCGAAAGAACCGTGCTCATCAAAACCAATAACATTTCGCTTCCACCCCCGAGCCAGTAGCCTTTAGAACGGATTTCCTTTCGCACTGCTGTTCCAAAAAAAAATAACGGAATGCAAGATATCATCAATCTCTATCAATCACTTGAAGTTCGAATTCCGATGCCACACCATCGGCAACAGTTCAATTGCTAATTTGTAACGATGATGATAAATCAATTAGGGGGGATTTCAAGTGGCCTTCCTACGAGGACAATTAATCACGTGGCATCCAACTTAGCTAAGGGCCACGGAAATGGACAGAGTTATAGAATTTCTGCGTGGAAGCCAAGTGGAGTGTTAAATTGGCATGCTTTATGACCTCACTGCCACCCAGAAGGGAAGTGTCGAGGAAGGGTAACATGTTGCTTCGTGGAAGCTGTAGAGGACACATTCAAACTATACCCAGTGCTAAATTAATTAGCACTTGTGCTGGTCCCGTTGAAAGAATGAAAATGTGTTTTGAGTGATGATTCGTTTTCTACAATGGTCATTCGTTCTACATTTTCGGTTTCGAAAGTACCAGAAGAAGTGATCCAAAAACATCGATTTGTCATCTAAATGTAAATCAGAAAGACATCACTAACACCATTAGGTGTATTAGAACAGGTGCTCTCGTATAAAATAAGTTTCCCACTTTTTAAACACTACAGGCTCATTAAAAGTAAGTTGGTACGCCCCTTGCGCGCCGCAAAAACGCCTCTAGTATTGGAAATTAAAAGATTTTGACAGCGCACAGTGATTCAAAAGCGCAATTTCACGCACTTAATTCATAACTCATAGGATCGTGGTTTTTGAGGTACAGTATCTTCAGCAAAGTTGCTCAGAATGATAGACGTCATGTTTTGGCAAATTTTACTTATGTGATTAATCCCCCTGAAAGTGAGATAAAAATATTATTTTAGCTCATGTCCAATATAGGGGCTAAGCTACTTCGACAGAGTTGTGCAGAAAGTTATTTTAAACAAGTTTGCTGAAGGTACTATTCCCGTAACTTGAGTGTAATTCATTATATAATGTATTTTCTGAAAAGGGTTTCCAAAAACCAGTTTTTTTTAAGAAAACATATGTATATTTTCAATTTATATGAGTTTTTCATGTTATACAAAGTTTTTCTTCTTTAAAAACTACACCACTTTCTCAAAATACTATGCTGCTATCATTTCAATTTAATGAATTAGAGCACTTTTAAATATTTTTTTATAAAATTCTAACTTGTCTATTATCAAAAGGCGCAGGAAGGTGCAGATTAGACTACTTACATTTTAAACTACTTCAAAAGAGCTTTCATACCGTGGTTGAATTACTCGTCTGCGATTGTCTGCAGGCGAGATATGTTCTCTTCAAATATCCTTGTCCTTGACATTTGCAATGATTAGGTTCATGGTATTTCAGATCAGATTTCAGTATATATTCATTACTATGGTACTTCTCACAAAATATGATTTTTTTGCACATTGAAGTCTATAAATTGAATAGTTTAGTAACTGTTTTGTCAAGACTTTTAAAAAAGTCATCATCAAATCGAATAAAGTTATGTCATCTTCTGGTAGAGAAAAGTATTATCAAAACTCATTTTCAATTATTTGTGTTTATTTTATGATAGCTGATAATGTTCTTAACCAGCTAAAAGACTCTTAGCATCGTTGGACAGATTCCTCTTGAACTGTTTTGGCAATTCACGAATATTTGTAACCAAAGGATCCAATGAAACCATAAAAAATATAACCACAAAATTGAAAAAAAACATTTTTAACTACACAAAAACTAAACTAAAACTTTAAAAAATTCCATCATTAATTCATATGTAAATGAAAAATTTGTTCACCAACTTAAATACGTAATAACAAACAAACTGCATGGCTTTTTTAAAGACCGCTCAACTACAGCAAATTGCCTAGAATTTGTGACATTCACTCTAAATGTAATGGATTCTAGCAACTACGTAGAATCTCTTATCTCTTTACACTGACTCTAGCAAAGCTTTTGGCTTCTTTGACATACCATTACTTCGATACAAACTACGAAAATATGTCGGAGAACATAAGCTTCTGGAATGGCTCAAATCTTACTTAACGAATCGTGTGCAAGTAGTTCGCTTCCAAAACATACTGTTTGAACCAATTAATGTAACATCTGGCGTACCTCAGGGCTCCCACCTAGGGCCTCCTCTTTTCATTTTGTATATAAATGACATTTGCTTCATACACAAATATCTAAAAGTGCTTATATACACTGACGACATGAAACTCTTCTTGGAAGTTAGAAATATCAAAAAAGTCGCAAATATTTCAGAACGACATCAATCTATTCCTTATTTGGTGCAGCAAAAGTATACTAAGCTCAATGTAAAAATATATAACTCAAAAACTTTCAATATGAATAATGAAACTCTATCTATAACAATACATCTAGGAAATCAACGTATAGAAAAATGTAAAATTGTACGAAATTTAGGCGTAGTGTAGGATTCCAAGCTCACTTTTGTGGTACACCACAATACCATCAGGAATCAGGAATCACATTTAGTGGAAGCAGAAGTAAATTCTGAACCTCTACGAGGTCCCGAACAGTCTGCTGTAAAACCTATTTAGGTTTGTTACTATGTGCGTTCTTTCTGATGAACGATGCACAGTTTATAAAACCTCCAACCCCCAAGAGGATTTAGAAATCTTACAAAAGTGACACCATTCTGCACTCCCGGTAGAATGCAGAACGATTCGCAGTATGTACGAGCAGAAGTAAATTCGATACCCCATAAAGGATGCCAAACAATCTGCTAAACCTTATTTAAGGTGAATACAGAAAGGATTCATTCACTCCAGGAAGACCGATGAACCCTTCCGACTATAGCTCCTTACCACATTGGGTGAGAAACGAGAGAATATCCTTCAATTTTAGCTCCGCATACACAGACTCAACCATGTATGGAGAACCAAAAACCCGGATACGTAGCTGCATTAATGCGGGACAGTTACATATCAGATGATATGAAGTACCATAATCGCATTCACACAAATCACACGAATAATACTCAGCATGTTGAATAGTAGCCATGTGATAATTGAGTTTGCAATGTCCAGTCAGAGCTCTGACCAGAATACTGCAATGATGCTTGGAGAAATGCAGTAGACACTTTGACTTTTTCAGATTTAAATCTGGTAGAAATGCTTTTGCCTGAGCGCAAGTTTGCAAGCTGCGCCAGTAGCTGGCATGTTTGGATGCAGCCCAAGAACGAATCTTGTGCTTTATCCAACTAACAGTTCGGCTGAAAAGTTCGTATCGTTTAATAGAAACACACATTTTTTTGCCAAAATTCGTTTTTATTATTCAACATAATTGCCATCAGAGGCGATACTGCGATTATAGCGATCTTCCAACTTTTCGATACCATTTTTGTAGTACGATTTGTCCTTTGCCTTAAAATAGGCCTCAGTTTCAGTGATTACCTCTTCATTGCTTCTAAATTTTTTACCAGCGAGCATTCTCTTGAGGTCTGAGAACAGGAAAAAGTCACTGGGGGCCAAATCTGGAGAATACGGTGGATGAGGGAGCAATTCGAAGCCCAATTCGTTCAATTTCAGCATGGTTTTCATCGACTTGTGACACGGTGCATTGTCTTGATGAAACAAAACTTTTTTCTTCTGCAAATGAGGCGGTTTTTTTTAAATTTCGTCCTTCAAACGCTCTAATAACGCTATATAATAGTCACTGTTGATGGTTTTTCCCTTTTCAAGGTAGTCGATGAAAATTATACCATGCGAATTCCAAAATACAGACGCCATAACCTTACCGGCCGATTGTTGAGTCTTTCCACGCTTTGGGTTCGGTTCATCGCCTGCAGTCCACTCAGCTGACTGTCGATTGGACTCCGGAGTGAAGTGATGGAGCCATGTTTCGTCCATTGTTATATATCGACGAAAAAAATCGGTTTTATTTCGATATAACAGCTCCAAACACTGCTCAGAATCATCAATTCGTTGTTGTTTTTGATCGATTTTGAGCTCACGCGGCACCCATTTTGCACAAAGCTTTCTCATATCCAAATATTCGTGAATAATATGTCCAACACGTTCCTTTGATTTTTTTAGGGTGTCAGCTATCTCGATCAACTTCACTTTACGGTCATTGAAAATCATTTTGTGGATTTTTTTCACGTTTTCATCGGTAACAGCCTCTTTTGGACGTCCACTGCGTTCATCGTCTTCGGTGCTCATATGACCAGTACGAAATTTTGCAAACCACTTACGAATTGTTGCTTCGCCCGGTGCAGAGTCTGGATAATACTCATCAAGCCATTTTTTGGTATCGGCGGCACTTTTTTCATCAAAAAGTAGTGTTTCATCAACACACGAAATTCCTTTTTTTCCATTTTTTCACAATAATAAAAGTAGCTTCACTCAAAATGCAATATCTCACAAACTAATAATCAGACAGCTGTCAAATTTATACACGTATCTTTTGAAGGTTGGTACTAACTGAAAATGGTATGGATTTAATTCTAGTGGTGCCCTCTCATAGAAACGATACGAACTTTTCAGCCGATCTGTTAGTTGAAAGTGGTAGAGCTGGTTCAGGACCAACGAAATCATTTGTTACACCAGCTCTAGCCAACTCATCAGCCCATTCATTTCCAGTAATACCAGAATGGCCGGGTACCCATAAGAAGTAAACAGCATTTGAAATGCTAAGGTCTTCAATTTGAGTTCGACATGCGATCACTAGATTCGACCGTGAATCATTCGAACTGAGTGCTTTTAAAGCTGCCTGACTGTCGGAACAAAAATAAATTCGTTTACCACAGATTCTCTGCTGAAGTGCCGATCCACACAGAACCGCGTAGATTTCTGCTTGGAACACAGTACAGTATCTACCAAGTGAATGAGACTGCTCTAGCTTCATTTCACGACAGTTGACACCAGCACCAGCACGACCATTCAACAGAGAACCGTCCGTATAACAAACTATGTGTTCATCAAGTTGTCGTTCCAGACAACCAGACAACCATTCTTCACGAAGAAGATAGCTCACATTGAATGTTTTGAAAGAAAAACTGCATGTGAGAGTTAGGTCACTAAGATAGAATAAATACTCATCCCACGTAACCATTTGAGACCACAAGCGAGTGTGGTTAGTAGCATAATCTAAAGGGTTACTGTTCCAATGCCCTGTAACCTTAAGACGGTATGCACAAGATAATGCTTCTTGTTTTAGGAACACATGTAGTGGTTTAATGCACAGTAGCGCCTCTAGAGCAGCAGTAGGAGTTGTCGTGAATGCTCCTGTCATCGCCATTAGGATCATCCTTTGGAAATGATTTAGCTTTGACTGAACTGTCGCGACTTCCCCTTTCTGCCACCATACAAGACATCCATATGCTACAATTGGTCTAACAATAGTCTAACAGTTTTGAATCAAGAATAACCCCGACGTATTTAACTTGATCAACAACAGTGACTTCTGAACCGAAGAACTGTAACGGACGAGCTCCTGTGATTATCCTACGATGAATGAAAAGCACCATTGATGTTTTGCCCGGATTTACAGATAATCCAACCTGACAACACCATTGCTCAACAGATCACAGGGCTTGCTGCATTAAATCAAAGAGAGTGTTAATGCTTATACCGGTCATCAATATATGATAATCGTCGGCAAAACCATAAGTCGGAAATTCAAGGTTATTTAGTTTCCTTAACAAACCATCAGCGACTAGGTTCCATAAAAGTGGGGATAGTACACCACCTTAAGGACATCCACAGACACTCAGCTTTCTAATCTCTGCTTGCCGAAGCGATGAACAAAGAAGTCTATTGCTAAGCATTGCGTGTATCCAATTTGTGATACTTGAAGGTATGCCATGACCACGGGCTGCTTCCAGAATTGGATTGAAAGATACGTTATTAAAGGCACCTTCAATATCTATGAAAACTCCCAAACAAGATTGCTTTTGTGAGAAAGCTTTTTCAATGTTGTACACAACATCATGTAACAGGGTTGTAGTGGACTTTCCACGCTGGTAAGCATGTTGCAATCCATGTAGCGGATGCACGCCCAAACTAACATTCCTGATATAGTGATCGACTATGCGTTCCACTGTTTCAAGAAGAAATGAGCTAAGATAGAACTGAAACTCTTCGCTTTCTCAAAAGTGTCGCGACCGCCTTTGAGAATACATTTGACAATTATTTCCTGCCAAGCTCTTGGAATATATCCTGTCGCAAGACTGAAAGTAAGTATTTTCTTCAAAACAAGTTTGAAATGTTCATACCCTTTCTGCAGTTACATTAGGAAAACTCCATCCTTTCCAAGAGACTTGTACGGAGCAAAACTCTCAACTGCCCATTTGACCGATTCAATCGTCACAACGCTTCGAGCCCAAGAATCGTAACTATCTGAAAAAGTCTCGGGAAGAGCTGTCGGTGCTGGATCCATACATCCTGGAAAGTGAGTGTTAAAAAGATAGTGAAGTACATCACCTTCATCAGACAAGTGTTCACCGTCTGAAGTTCTTAAGAAACTGACATTAAAGTCCTTAGACTTCGAAAGTAACTTATTTAATCTGCTAGCCTCGTTGAGACTAGAGACATTTGTGCAGAGGCTTTTCCAACCACTTCACTCAGACGATCGAAGAGCATTTTGTAAGCCCTTCGAGCCGACACGAATGCCCCCGACCCATCTCTGCGTCGGTGGTTCCAAGCTCTTCTGCATAGTTTCCTTAGTCTAGCAAGTTCAGTATTCCACCAAGGAGTTCCTCTAGTAGCTCTCACAATCCGAAGTGGGCAAGCCTCTTCATATGCTGCAACTATGAGTGAGTTTGTCTCGTCGACAACATTTTCCAAATCAATTGGGGTTTCAATTGTTGGTTGGTACCCGTAAAATCTAGTTTCCAAGCCCTTTTCATAGAGGTCCCAGTTTGTAGATTTGGGATTACGATATGTGATACTATCAAATTTAACGTTTGAATGACCAAAGAAGATGTATTATTATTATTATTCGTTTATTTAGAGCCTCGGCTTTAACCGTTTGGTCATTCGCCGAGGTGATATAGTGTTGGGAGGGGAGTTTGGGGATGAGTGGGATGGATAGGATTTATAATTACATTTCATTTGATATAGCTACATTGTATTGTTTATAATATATTGAAATATAATTCCTTTGATTTCCTTGTGGATGATCCTCAAAGTTTTTCGTCTGGGGGTCGACTCTGTTAAGAAAGTGACCTGCAGGTGTCGTTGTCCTTGGGCCGTTCGTTGTGGAGATAGGGTTCCCCCGTGTTGCTTAGTTGTAATTCTGGCTGATAGATGCCGTTGTCCGACCTTGGTTGCAATATTGTGTGCTTTCTTTATAACTTTGAGCTGCTTCGTGTTGGTCGTCGACTCGATTTGCGTGATCAGCCGTTTTCTGTTTGGTTGATGTTTAATGATCATGATGATGAGCAGGATAAGGATGGTGACCAGTATGATGAGAATTATTACCGCCGTTGATTGTTTGGAGAATTCCTCCGAGTGTTTGTTTTGTGTTTCCACTATGGTTAGCAGAGTGTTTCCGTGTATCTCGGCACGGTTATTCTCTTCTTCGGATGATGAAAAAAAAGCCCATTCTGAATGCGACTGACTAATACTCTTGGCGATGTTGAACTGGATGGTTTGGGCTTCGGTATCGGAAATTGATCGATATGCGCTTCGGTCGGTGAATCGGAGCGGTGTGCTGTATGATTATTATTGCTGACACCACTTGTTCGACAATTCGATCGGTGTATTCATTTTGGTCTTTATTTTAGGTGTCCGAGTGATTGTCAGCTGCTGTCGGTGCTATTGTACAAAACGCTTAGCTGTTTGTTTACGCTGCCGGTAGGTATAATTTTTAATCTAGTTGGCAGATGAAGTTAATTTCGATTTTGTTTTAGGTTTCTCTTGCGTTTTTGAAGACTTTCGGTCGTAATTTTTTCGGTGTTTGGTGTTTTGGTTTGGGTATCTAGATAGCATTCGGGTGGGTTTGCGTTACGGAGTTAGGTTCCTCTTGCGTTTGTGAGGATTTTTGGTCGTGACACTCAAAGACATTCGAGTAGATTGGCATCTCGGAGTAGTTTAAGGAGTGCATGTTCGTTGTCCGGGTTGTTGCTGAGTACCTCGCGGATCGAGCTGGGCAGACTGTGATGTCTGCGAAGACCGTGAAATTTGGGGCAGTTGATGAGAATGTGTTCAACTGAGAGCCTGACGTTGCATATGGGGCAGGATGGTGGTTGACAATTTGAAATGGTGTGTGCATGGGTAATTCTGGTGTGGCCGGTTCGCAATCTGGATAGGGCTCGTTGCTCCATCCGGCTGCTTCTATCGATCCATTTGTCGGGTTCACCTTTAATTTTTTGGGTGTGCCCTGAGGATGCTCTCCAGGTTCTGATGAAGTGGTGTAAAGCTTTTGTATTGACGCATCTGATGAGGTCCATAGCTGGGACCGTTCTGGTAAGGTAGTGGTTGTTGGACCTGCCTAAAGCTGCGAGTGCGTCGGCTTCTTCGTTGCCGGGGATTCCAGAGTGTCCGGGTATCCAACAGATGATCGTCTGGTTGTTGCACTGTTCCTCTATTGCTTGGATGAAGGGGTGTAGGGAATTGCCTGTTTCGAGGGCGGTGAGGACTGCCAAGGAGTCGGATAGAATTATCGTTGGAGTGTTGGGGGGTTTGGATTTGATTGCGTAGAGGATTGCTGAGGCTTCAGCCGAGAATACTGAGCATGATGAGTGTAGCCGAAAGTTGTGGTTGGATGTTGTGCTGTAGATACCGGCTCCGACATGTTCGTTCAGTTTGGATCCGTCGGTAAAAATTTGATGATGATAGGGGTAGTTCTCTTCTATTAGTCGGTGCAAGTGGGTTCGGACTACGTTTGATTGTGTTCCTGCCCGGAGGGTGCGGGTTAAACTGGTGTCGATGCGTGGAGTTTTGGCAAACCATTCCCGCCGGCGGATCTGTTGTATCCTGGCAAGTTTGGGCATTCTGGTATTATTGTACATTAGGTACAGGTCTTTGGCAATACTGAGTAATATTCGATTGTTGCCTCTTGTTCTTTGTAGGAAGCCGAGAGTCCTTTTGAAAATGGTGATATTGGCGTACCATTGGAAGGGTAAGACTCCGGATTCAACGCAGGCAGCGAACGCCGGGGTGCTAGGTAAGAGGTTGCTTGCCAGACGGATTGAGCGGTTGTAGAGAGGAGCTAATGTCTTCTGCATGCCTTCCCGGTTTAGGCAAGTGATTTCAATTCCATAGAAGATCCGGCTGTTGATTAGGGCCTTGCTGATGTTGAGAGCTGTTCGTCGGTTCCATCGGGGGTGGCAGGAGCTTATTGTTTTGATAAGTCGCAGCCGACTTTCGCAGTCTTTTTTAATGTTCTTGAAGTGGTCGTTGAAAGTGAGCTTTCGGTCGATCGTGATGCCGAGTATCTTGGGTAGGCGTTGAAAGGGTATGTTAGTGTTATCCAGTTTAATTGGATTTCCTGCAGCGACATGGTGAGAGTTGCAACAATGTGCAATGGCGCATTTCTGGGGTGCTATGGAAAATCCGACAGAGTTCGCCCATTGGCCGATTTTCTTAACCGCGGTTTGGATCTTCCTGCGAATGAATTTGAGGTTTTTTCCTGTTGAGACGAGGATTATGTCGTCGGCATAGACAAGTATGTGGAGTTTGCTTGTTATGTTTCGGAATACAGGGTTCATTGCTATTAAAAAGAGTGTGACGGCTAGTGCGGAGCCTTGGGATACCCCGTTGGTTTCGGTGAAGGTTGATGATCGGTTTCCTCCTATGGTAACCTGGAATTGGCGATTTTGAAGATAGTTGCTGAGAAATGCACCCATGTTGCCGGTGATTCCTTCTTTAAGTAGCGTGCGCAGTATGCCTTCTCGCCATACTGTATTATAGGCTTTGGCTATGTCTAGGATGGCTATGTCGGCATGCAGGTTTTGGTCTTTTGCGTCGCGTAAAATCTGACCCAGGGTTCCCAGGTGGATTCCTGTTCCTTGGCCTTGGCGGAAAGCGAATTGTCTTTGGTCGAGCAGTTGGTTAGTCTCTAAATAAGCTGACAGGCGGCGGTTTACCATTTTTTCCATGATTTTTCCAATACATGGGAGAAGACTGATGGGACGGAAGTCTTTTACGGTTCTGTTCCCCTCGCATTTCTTGGGAATAGGGACGACTAAGGCACTTTTCCAGTAATCGGGTAGTTCCCCGCGCTCCCATATTGTGTTATAACACTTCAGTAGTGCTTTTTTGGCGTCGGGTGGGAGATGCTGTATGAGTGGGTAGCTGATGCCGTCGCTTCCGGCTGATTTACCGTGTGCTGATGCTAGTGCATGTTGGAGTTCGGAGCCGGAGAATGGTTGGTTGAACTGTTGTCCGGTGTCGGGGGGAAAGGTAGTTTTGATGAGTTCAAGTTTGGCTTTCTTTGTTAGGAATGCAGGATGTAAGGCATTGTTGGCTGATAATGAGGCAAAGTGGGTGCCCATTTCCTCTGCCATTATGGAGGGGTCTATTGTGGTGGTGCCGTTAGTGTTGAGGGTGAAGCCGGTGTGGCGGCGCTTGCCGTTTAGGGCGTTGACCCTTCTCCAAAGTTGGGTTGTGTTTGAGTCGGTTGAGATTTCTTCTAAGAATCGGGTCCAGCTTGCCTCTTTTGCTTCTCGGATTGCTTTCCTGGCTTGGTTCCTTTTAGTTCTGAATATCTGTTCCTTTTCCTGTCGGGTTGGGTTATTAATTTCGGTTTTTTGTAGTACCCGCAGTGCCTTACGGCGGGCTTTGATGGCGTCTGCCACCTCTGGGCACCACCAGTGGATGGCTCGCTTCGCAGCCTTTTTACCTGTTTTAGGTATGGTTTCGTGGGCGGCTTGGTTCATTATAAGGCCGAGCTCTGTGGCGGTGTACTCCCTGTTAGGTTCTATGTTGATTGATACAAGGCGTTCGTATTCGGGCCAGTCCGCACGTTCCGTGATCCATCGTGGTCTTCGTGTAGTGTCGGGTGAGTGTTGGTTATGGGAAATGGTAATGGGAAAATGGTCGCTGTTGGCAGGATCATCGAGGACCTCCCAAGAGCATAATCTGGCTACTGATGATGAAGCTATGGAGATGTCGATTGCCGATTCGGAGTTCCCGCGAGTGAAGGTAATTCTGCCGTCGTTTAGAATTATTGCGTTGTGATCTTCGATGGTTTCGATTATTAGGTTCCCTCGTTGGTTGCTTTGGCGTGCTCCCCAACGTTCGTGGTGGGCGTTGACATCCCCCAGGATGAGGAATGGGGGATGAATTTCTTCAATTAGTTTGCGGAATTTGTGGTTTAAATTGGAAATGTTTTGGGGTAGGTAAATCGAGACGACCGTTATTTTAAACGGGTATGTGATCTGTCTGGCAACAGCGATCAGATCTGTCCGCAGTTGAATGATGGTAGAAGGAATGTCCTTACGTATTCCAAGTCCGACTGTTTGATAGATGTTCTCCCCGGTTTTAGCTTCCCATGTGTAATTGTGTCCGAGCCATGCAGTGGGGTCGGTGGCGTCGGAGAGGTGGGTTTCTTGTAAAGCCAGACAGATAGGATTGGTATTATTGATTAATATTTGTAGGTCGCCTAGAGAGTTTCGTAGTCCGTTAGTGTTCCATTGTAATGCGAGTGTTGTTCGGTTTTGGATCATTTTTGTTTTGTTTTGTAGAGTTAGTTGATCTCGGTGCATGTCTTTTGTTGGAGGGGTTAGTATCTTAATGTCCTTTTATTCGATTGTTGGGTCGATATCCGAGGAATGATCGGTTTCTATCCCCTCCATTTCAGGAGGGGGTGAGAAATTGTCGTTGGCTCTGCTTGTATTCTGTTTTTTTGCTCGTGGTGATTGGGTAGGGGAGTTTTCTCTATGTTTGTCTGCACTTTGTTGAGGTAGTTTCTTCGATGTATTGATAATTGGGGTTATCTCCGTAAATAGGTTTCCGTAGTTGGCCGTTGCTTTTTCAGGGTTGGATGTGGGGATGTCATCGTTGGAATTGTGTTTGGTTTTCCGGGTGTTGTCTTTGGGATGTGTCCATGTGCTTTGTGACTGGGTGTAGTTTCCAGTAATATGTTTCTTTAGTTCGGCCATCTCAGCGAGAATCTGCATGTTAATTTTTTGGCTTTCTTGTAGCTCTTGTTTCAGTTTTTTTATTAGAGTGTCTTTGCTATTAACCAGTTGTGTGATCTTTGAGCGATATTGGTTTTTGAGTTCCTCGAAGTCTTTTTCCAATTTTTCTGATTTTTCACGCCACTCCTTTGCCTCGTTGCTTGCTACATTAACGAAGGTTTGTTGTTTTGGCTTGTGTAGTTTCCTAGCTTCCGCATAGGTGAGGTTATTGTCGATTTTAGTTTTCACTATTTTCATTTCGGCGATGTAATTCGAACATTTTTTGTATCGAGCGGGGTGGTTTTCGTTGCAATTTGGACATCTGCTGCTCTTTCTGCATGGGTTTTCGCGAGAGTTCTCGTGTTCCTCGCTACAGTTTAAGCAGATCTCTTTCTGGTTGCATGCTTTGCTGCCGTGACCGAAGTGGCCACATCGGTAACATTGCAATGGAGCGGGATAGTACTGCCTTACTTCGGTGCGGATTAACCCAATGAAGATTTTCTCCGGTAGTTTGATACCGGCGAATGACAGAATGAGTAGCGGGGTGTTGGTGAGTGTTCCATTAACAGTCTTAGTAATTCTCCGAACGTCAATAACGTTTTGAGCTTTTAGTTCGGTTAGCAGTTCTGCCTCGGAGAGGTTGATAGTGTCGACGTCGTAGATAACACCCTGGACTCTATTAAGGGTCGGGTATGGTATGACCTCGACCGGGTAATCATTTCCGAGGCTTTGGAGAGTCCTGAGTCTTGTGTATACGTGCCTGGACGTTGTTTTTAATATGTATTGTGTTCCTCGCGCCGTTTTCGTTGCACTTAGGAATTTGTTGTAGTCAGCCCCGATGAATTGTTGAATAATTTTTTGGATAAGGAAGGGGTTGGGGGGGAGCGTGTTTGTTTGGTTATCATTGATTGTGGGACGTAAAAGTAGTATGTGAGTATCTATTTCGTCACCTTTTTGCATGTATGCGGGGGAGGCACTGGATGGGGGTAAGGGGGGGAAATTATTGAGGGGTGGGGGCTCTGGGCCTCCCATTTTGGTTTTGGTTTCTCGGATGTAGGTGTGGCTTAGTTTACTTACTGTCACTATTTGAATGAGTGGTGGTTGCGTGACTTAGCTCTAATTCAATTTGTTGCTATTCTACTCGATACGCGTGGTGGCTAGCACGCTCGCACTTTGATGAGTCAGCACTGTCGCCGACACACTAAACACTCGTGAAGATTGCAGACGCGACGAAAAGCGGATACCGACACTCGCACGTCCGATCGCCAGGAATGTAGCACGAACAATGGAAAGAAGATGTACTTTCCTGCATTGATTTTGTGCAGGTTTGTACTGCTCACAAATTCCATCATATCAGAGCCTCTCGAATTTATATCTGTGCTGCCCCAAATGATATGGTGAGCATTGATGTCACTGCCGATTATAACCATTATCAATTAGAGTAACGAACACTCCACCTCCAGCACTAACCGTACAACAACTAGAAGAAACCAAATATATTGGCTTATAATCGCCTATAACGAACCATGTAAGGATTTTGTTAAATGTTTTAATTATTTAAATCCCACGAGTTGCGAAGAAAGAAGTCGTCCACTGTGCCAGAGCTTCGCTTAACACAGTAAGGGAAAACCCCAAGATATTTCCGTTCACGACTGCATTGTTTAACCTCCTACAGCCATTCAGTCATCGGCACGGAAATACACCTTGACTTTGGAGTTCGTATTTTTTGTGGCCTTTTACGACATGGAACAGGAAACCAGTGGATCAATTCTTGGTAGAAAATAATTCCGCCGGATGCCACACGACACGGCATGAATCTGAGTGTTTGAAAAAGTAAAACAAAACAATTTTGACGTCATCGTACATAATTTTTGGTGTTGGAAAAACGCTTAGGAATTCGCTTACAAATGTAATGTATAAGCTAGCAATTTTAATGTTGTTGAAGATCATCCTGACTCCATTTTCAGATACCCGAGACCTCGCGTAATTCAAAATGTATATTTTTGTTACTCATCCAAAATCTTCTGGGATTGTAGGCCTTAAGATCTACCGACGTAACCGATGACACTAGCGAGTTTCCTGTTTGTGATCCATACTCGTGGTATCGCGTTGAATTAATTCGATCATTCAACCCTTATATGCAGAAGTTTATGCCTTTCTCATATAGACAGGCTATGCAATCGCTGTGAAAACCGACTTTAAAACTGAGGCCTGTGTGTGTGTGTGTTTTCAGTTTTCTATGTATGTGTGTATGTGACAAATAATGCAACTCAATTTTCTCAAAGATGGCTGAACCGATTTTCATAAACTTAGATGCAAATGGAAGGTCTTATGTTCCTATACAAAGTTCCTGATTTTCATTTGGATCCGACTTCCGGTTCCGGAATTATAGGGTGATATGCACCTGTGAAAGGAAAAAAATAGTCACACACGTTTCTCACAGATTGCTGAACAGATTTCCACAAACTTAGATTCAACTGAAAGGACTTATGGCCTCATACAATTTTCTTGAATTTCATTTGAATCCGACTTCCGGATCCGGAATTACAATTAAATATGAGCAATTTTTTTTTAAATGCGCTCTCAATTTTCTTGGAAATTTCTTAACCGATCTTAACAAACTAAGAAGCAAATGAAAGGTTTTGAAATTCTTAAAAAAGTCCCCGAAAAGTTGATTCAGATTCATTTTCCGGTTCCGGTGTTACAGTGCGATAAGTGGAAATTTTCAATTTCATAAGTCTTTTTTCACAAGCGATGGCGAAACAAGGTGCACATTTTTATAAAACTTACTACTAAACTCATCTATTTAGCAGATCTTGTTAGTTAGTGAATATATAAAACTACTTCAGGACTAATAGCACTCGATTTTCACTTCAGGAAGCACCGATAATAGTGAAGAAAACTCCAAAAACGGAACTCACTTCGATTTCTCAGTAACGGTTGACCCGATTTTCACAAATCATGATTCAAAATAAAGCTCTCATTGTCTTTCAATATACTGTGCAATTTCATCCTGATCCGACTTTCGGTTCCGAATTTTATAGGGCGATGAGTTGAAAAACATTCAAATCGTCATTCAAAATGACGATGCAAAACTAGTACGCGACGGTACGTGCGGCCATGGTCCGTTCGCAGTGTGCTTTGTTCAATTTCGTATAGCGTGCAGGGTTGCCACATTAAAATTGATATTTTTCAGGTGAATTTTGCAATGACAAGGTATTTTTGAAACAAAGTAAGATTCTGAAAGAAGAAATGATGATTGAAAGACTGATTTCAAATTAAGGAACCATGCACTGACTACATTCCGATGCGAACCTTGATCTTCTGTTTCAACTGTGCCTTCGTAGCTAATTCGCAAGTGTAGGTACATGGCAAGTACATGATTAGTGCTACGATCCTGCTGGCACTATGAATCCTTCCAGGTCGAGGCGGGAACGTACGCCTAACTGTCCAGGAAAAAATGTGTTATAATTGAATGTAAACATACTGAATGTGATACAAATAATAGAAATACCAATTAAATTAATCCTAACAAAACATCATTAATTCTAAGTAAATCTAATGAAAAATTCGATTCGAAAATAAAAACAAACAATTTTACAGCAGAAGAACATTTATGAGGCACCCAGCCAATAGGTAGGTCGAATTGCAAATATATATATGCTTACTATCGTTGCATTTTGTGTGGGAGAAATCTCACCATCTCGCAGCAAACGCGAAGAGCCGAGAGTGAGCAGTAGAAATCTAGAGCGCGCGGGTGACACAACGAAACTAAAACTGAACGAAAGTTTGACGGTAACTTACGTTCGCTCTCATTCTTTCTTTCTTTCTCTCCATGCACATATCGGCAAGGATCACCGCTGGTGGACCGGCCTACGTTGATTGAACGGACGCCCGAGGTGGGTAGTAGCGTTAGTTCGGAAGCGTTTGCAGTTTTGGATTCGCGCTCGACTGCCAGCCAGTTTTAGTTAGTGGTTTTCTCGATGCACAACCAGCGAGGAACGCGCGTGTTGTTCGGTTCCGTCTCGTTGTACCCCTTCCCCTCGCGATGAGTATTTCTCTGGTTTGCAATTTTCCTTCCATCCAGCCCGCTACCGATCATCCATCGAAAGTTCGAATTGTTACATCGTTTAATTGTAATTGTTGAATGCTACAAGCTGGACGAATGTGGATTATTCCTAGCTTCTTTCACGGAACGATCTGAATTTCGACAAGTTCGTTCTGCTTACTCACTCTAGCAATCGTGAAATAGTGATAAATCGTTTTTGCTCCTGTTTGCTGGTTTATTTGTTCGTTGTTTCTAATAGTTTCTGTATTGTTTAAAAAGTGCATTACACTCGTCTTCACATTATTTCAAACCGATGCAGTGAAAAACAAATAATTGTTGGCAGCTTGCGGAATTGTCTCGCCATTTTCATGTACAGCCTACCAGATGGATTATGAAAGCATAGAATAGAAATGGAGTTCCCATCAAACGAAAAATCCAGATGATTGAGACGCGAAGTGAACGAAATACGATATAATTGAAAACATCCCCTACAGCCTGCGGTTAAACGAGAAACCAGCTGTTATGAATGTGTAAGCTTCACTTAAAATATCGACCGTGGTGGAAGCTATCAATGGAAAAGAAAACGGTGCGCTTCCGGAAGTATGGATAACCCATAGCAGAGTGAGCCTCTATGGCAAAACCGGAGGATTTGTGTCTCATTTGAGGTGAAAAAAGAAACAATCAATCAATCAATCAACCTATCAATCAATGGCGTTAGAGAGGTGATTGTCGTGTTTATCCAACATTCGTTCCACTGATTGCCGAAGGATATGGCTGAGGAATTCGAGACAACGATTGACTTTGTTAGGTCTGCTCAAAACCATCCCGACAACATTGACAGTATTATCCATCACGCTCATTGTTCACAATAGCTCTATTTACGCATTGTTTATCATGATAGAGCTGTGGATTCTGGAAAACACTTTGCCTGTCGGTTTAACAAATACATTTAAGACTGACTCCGCCGGGAGTGTTTTCAAATAGTATTCATATTCGGTGATATTGCTAAGATTTCTATAAAATACAAAGTTTTTGTAGACAAACGATAATAGAAGGGTAATCAATATTTAGACTATTTCTCATTACTACCCTTGAATAATGACATAAAATAACAATTTTTCTTGAAGTAGTGAAAGCGACACTAAACATTCCGAAGTGGTAACGCTTGGCCTTTATAACCTTGTGCTTCCTGTGCCGGCGCAGAAAGTCCCCCTTTAAGCGTGATCCGAGCTGCCTGTACTCAACTTAAGAGTCCTTTTGTTGTAAGGAAAACTTTTCGCACCACCGAGTACTGGGTGCTGTATGCTAGGTTACGTTACCCGACGGGATCGTGTGACCTTTACCAGTAATTATTTTCCAAGTGTTTCTTATTGCAATGCCGGCAAGAACAGAAGCGACTGGTAACATCTTGATACTTCAGGAGTGTTTCATTGTCTGAGGAACACTCCGGATACGTTTCGAGTACCCGATTGCATCAATATATGGAATTGAATTATAATTACATACTTTAATACAAGTGTCAACAATAATTTAACAAACTTCAGATTGCACTTAAGCATTAGAAGATCCATGAAACCAAACGTTTGTACATTTTTTTTATAATTTACAAAAAGTAAGTGTAGAATTTGCTCAAACTTAAAAAAAAAGTCTCGGAAAATCGAGTGTCATATACCAATCGATTCAGCTCGTCGAACAGAGCAAGTGTCTTTCTTCTCTCTCTCCCTAGCTTTGAGTGTGTGTGTCAAACACGGAAAAACAAAATTGAAAAGTAACAACTTTCCTTCCCAAATTACCTGGTCCTTCAGTTTCTCCAGAGAAAGAAATTTTCGTCGAATGCTGAGGTCATTGCAAAAACGGAAGCCTGTTTTGAAGGCCTTGACACATATTTTTTTTTCCAAACGGCATCGAAATGTTGGAGGACCGATGGGTAAAGTGTATCGCTCTAGATGGGGATTGTACTGAAGAATAAATAAGTTTTCACGGCATAAAAACGAATTGAATATTGGATTTTTATTCCATTTTTTCAATAAATATCTTGAACTTTACCTTGGGTTTTAGTTGTGGTTCATTATCAAATCCTCTCTCTTCCTTAAACTTGACGTAATTATCGATAAATCGACAGAATCATCTGAATGTCCTTTCACACACAACAATCTCATTACTCATTACATTCATAGCTGACGAAAGCATTGTTTACTGTACGCGCAGATAGACAAATGACTACACCTGACATAGTATATATGCACGAGTTTTAAACGTGCTACGAATTATCAATTTCATAGCATAAGCGAACGGACCCTTATTTTTTTGAATATGACTTGTTTTAAAGCACTTTTGATATTGACATGGGTATTTAAAAAAAAACTTGGAATAAGTAATGTCAGAGACACAGCCGCGAGATTGATGTAGAAAAGCATTCGAGATGTGTATAGATGTTTTAACTGATTTGATACCGTTTGACTGTTTAAGATTTTGTAGTCCTGAAAAGTACAATTCGTTTACGGAAGATCACGTTTGTATTCTAAAGAATCAGAGTGTCAGTTTACGACAGTTTTCTAAATAAGTTCTTCACGTTACTTTCGGGGTACTGACAAGGACCGTTAATAGCTTTCATAACCAAAACCTGGAAAGTACTATTTTGTTACACGAAGCAGGGCGCCATGCCAAGTCATTTGTAAGTTTGAGCCTTGACCTAGAAGAAATCATTACATAAACATAATCGTGACACAAGTCGTACAATCGCTCAGAGATTTCAATATTTCATACATCTCTATATTTAAAGGAAAGAAACTATCAAAATACTGTATAGGATTCATTTTCGGTTTTCAGAAGGGAAAATTTGAGGAATTCTCTACTATATTAAATTCGTTATGCACAAAAAGAAAAGATGAAACTTACATAACATGTAAACCGATATAACTATGAAATAGACATCAATTGAAACGAAAATCTGATTTAAAACCATGATTGATGTAAAATTACATTAAAAATCATTTAGTTTTTCATTAAACAAGACTGTGTATTTACAAACAGCTTCGTTTTGTAATTTAAATTTCATTCAATTGCCTGCTCCAAATATGTGCATGAAAATAAATGTAAAATCATAAAATATTTTTATCTGTGTGTATCAGTTTCAGATTACAGACTCAGGATCCAAGGTCAGAATGCAGGTCCAGAACTCAGCTCCAGATTTAGACCCGAAACTTTCATCGAGAGTTCATGCCAAGAAATCAGGTTCAGGTCTAGAATCCAAATCTATACTCAGTATTCAAGTGTAGATTTCTGCCTCAGGCTCAGAAACTCTGTCAGAATTCTGGTTTGAAAACCATGTCAAGACGGGGACGGGTATAGCGTGATGGGATAGTCGATGCCTATCACGCAGCAAACCTGGGTTCGATTCCCAACCCCGCACATAGGGCCAGAAAGATTTTCTGGTCCGAAGAGGCGAATGACCTTACGATGTTAAAACCTCTATAATTGAAAAAAAACCATGTCCAGATTTAGCGTTCCGATCCAGAAACCTTGTCGGATATCCTCAGAATCCTGGTCTAAATCTCTGTCGATAATTTAGGTTCAAGTTCAGAATCGAGGAATCCAGGTCCAGAATCCAATTCAGGCTCACAGTTCAAAAGTAAAAGTTTAGTTTCGGGAACTCTGTCAGAAGTTCAGAAAACACAATCCTGGCGCAGAATCCAGGTCCAGAATCTAGGCCAAGGTCTTTGTCAGGAGTTCAGATTCACAATCTAACTCCAGGACTAGAATCCAGATCCATGTTCCGAATATAAGTACTAAATTCTGCTTCAAGTTCAGAATCCATGTTCGGATAAAGAATCTCTTTCAAGAATCTAGGTTCAGATTAAGTATTCTGATCCAGAAACCTTGTTCGATAGT
Organism: Malaya genurostris; assembly: GCF_030247185.1. NCBI lineage: Eukaryota > Metazoa > Arthropoda > Insecta > Diptera > Culicidae > Malaya > Malaya genurostris. The sequence goes on along the minus strand of NC_080571.1, from coordinate 229,334,469 downwards.
TCAACATTCTAAGGAGTGTATCGAAAAGTAGTTAGAAACATTGATTATTGAATAAAAAAGCGAAAAAAAACATATTTTGACATCAGTTTTCGATATATTGTAGAAAAATTACATTTTTATGCATTTCACTGATTATACTGAAGAAAATCCTAGTTTCTGTGAAACGCTTGCACTTTGGACTTGACAATCTTCATTAAATTCTGCACAGTTACTTTTATGGCCTTCCTGGTGGCAGCTGTCCAGTTTTTTTTAACTCCTGCATGTTTTGGGACACTGTACTTTCCTTCCGAAAGTGCTGCGTGACAATTGCCTTTCAATTGGCCGAAGATCCGGGCAGTTCGGTAGGTTGATGTCCTTTTACACGAATTGTACATTATTTTTTGACAACCACTGTACAACGGAGTTGGCGTAATGGGCTAAAGCCAAATCCGACCAGAAGAGAGGAAAAGCCTTATGCTTTCTGTACAGTGGCAGCATTCTCTTCTTCAAACATTCTTCCTCGTACACCTTGGCGTTAATTGTGCCCTTCGTGAAGAAAATCGACGACCGCAAACCACAGGTACAAATTGCTTGCCAGACCAACACCTTCTGTCCAAACTTTTCCATCGCCACCGTGGTGTCAGCGACGTCCAGGTCCTGGTACACCGATTTCGTATAATATTGCGGTCCGGGCAGCGCTCGAGAGTCTTCCTTGGCGTAGGTTTCGTCGTCGATCAGAATGCATCCGTCTTTATTCTGTAGAATCCGGTTATACAGTTTTCGCGCTCTTGTTTTGGCCTGAACTTGCTGTACCAGGGACTTTTTCGGCACCTTCTGTTTCTTGTACGTTTTCAGGGAGTTCCGAACTTTGATCCGTTGAATCATCCCGATGCTGGTGTTGAACTGCTTGGCCAAATCCTGCGTCGACGCCGATGGGTTTTCCCTGGTGTACTCAACCACTTTTAAGTCCCGGCCGGGCTAGCCGTACCGAAACCAATCGATTGCGCAGCTGTTATTGACATGTAAACAAACATGTCACCGCAAAACACGCTGCAAAAAATTAAGCCATTTCAGAGTAATAGCTGTTTGAATGTTGCTAACTACTTATCGATACACTCCTTAATCCAGTGTTCAATAGATATCGCTTAGTTATTACTGGGTGAGAGGACTTGGGAGTTTTCCTAACCTATGATAAATACAGTCATGTACATCTTTATTACCAAAACTTATTTTTTGTCGTAATTTCCCCTGTGTCGTCGCTTGAGAGTCGTAAAAAACTGTTTGACCTCAAATAAACTGTTTGATTTAAAATGTTTTCGTTTTCGTCTTTCACACAAGAATTAAACCAGAATTAGAAATGACTCGAAAAGTTACTTTTGAGCGAGCTCTTCAAAAAATCATAATGTTGTCCACATACACCGCAAGAAAACACACCTAATGCAAAAAATTTCTCCATTGCCCAACGAAAACACGGTTTGAAATTATGACAAATAAAATGAAAATAATGAAATACAAGAACTGGCGTCATAAGCTTTCAGAGACAATTATAAATCCGTCCGCAATCTTCTCCAATCCGGGAAAATCGCTCTGCCAACTGAACTACTGTGGATGTTATGATACACAACGCAGATGACTTTCGGCTAGAAAAGAACTTGTTATTTGATCTGACTGTGCACGGTCGGTTAAGTTCATATTTTATTTGATCTCCTGTGATAAAATTTTGCATAAAAAAAACTTTATTACTCTACCAGTCGATCTCACTTTGTTTCTGCGTTCGGTTTGCTTACCTAATGAACGAGCAAAGCGAAGTCCTGGCATTACATTCCTTTTGTGGAATTTGGCCTTTCTGTTTCAATAGATTTCGCAGCCGATTCTTAGTGTACATGATCATTGCATGGATAGTATTATGGATCCTACCTACAGACACTAAGAATCCTTCCAGATCGAGGCTCGAACATACGACAACTGGCTTGTAAGACCAGCGCCCTAAGCATTGAACCGTCAACCTAATGAACGATGAGGTCTTAAATTAACAATTATCTTCTACCGCGTTTGGATCGGGAAGCAAATTATTTTTTGTATCATTTCTATCTATTTCATATTTAAATCTTGAGTTAACTGCCAAAATGGTAATTGTCGCAGAATTTTAATAATTTTTTTCTACTTGATGGGAACCACTGAAGATGGGGAAGCATCCCGATTTTTACATGTATGTATTTTTTTAAATATCCCTGGCTATTCAGAGATTTTCACTTCGCCATGGTTTCTCATCAATTTCCGGATGGGTAGAGAAGAATAGAATGGACTAGGACTAGCGAAGTGGATAAGGGGGTGAACAACTCTACCCAACTCATCGGCCTATTCATTCCCAGTAATACCCGAATGAACTGGTAAACAGCATTTGAAATACTATTGTCTTCGATTTGATTTCGACACGTTCTCCACAGATTGTCTACTGAAATGCCAATTGTACATCTAACAGAATCACGAAGATTTCTGCTTGGTACACAGCATGGTATCTACCTAGTAAAAAAGATTGCCCTAGTCGCATTCCAGGACAGTAAACACCATCACGAATACGACCACATAACAGAGAATCGTTCGTATAACAAACTGTGTGTTCATCAAGTTGTCATTCTAAATAACCAGACAACCACTCCTCAAGAAGAGGATATCCTCTCTCATACCAAGTAACCATTGGAGACCACAAGCGAGATTGACTAACAGAATAATCGAAATGGTTACTGTTCCAAAACCCTGTATTCTCAAGACGGTATGTACAAGTTCATGTTCCTTGTTTTGAGAACACGTAGTGATTTAATGTACAGGAGTGCTTCAATAACTGCAGTATCAATGCTTCTATCATCGACATTGAGGGGTTGAGGCCAGTAGGTCGCGTAAAACCACGTGGCTTGCTCGGCGTATTACATTTTTCTTCATGGCCGGGTGGTCACGAAAGTTTTGATATTTTCGATGATTTTTGATACAAGTTTGAGTACATGACATAAAATCTAATAAAGCTACCGATTGTTTGGCAGCCTTTTTGAGCCGATTTTATTTCTCTTTCATGTTTCAGGGAACTGGAGCAGAAAACAATGGCGCCGCCATAGAAATCGACTTACCTTCACAAAAATAATATTCACTTCATTTTTATCGCGACAACATTTATGTTTTTATGCGTTAATCGCATTTAAATGAAATTATCTAGACATTGTCAAGATAGATTTTTGATCCATGCTTTTTAAGGCGAGATATTCAATGAACAATTTGAAAGACGGTGTTTTCAGCTATGCAATTCTTCCTTCAGAAAAAAAGACTTTCCTGACCGCTAAAGTCAATGAATCATTATGAAATTGTCACAGAATAATCTAAACGAATTTTCTAAGAGATTGTAAGGTAATTGTAAGGTTTTTTCTCATATTTGTCACCGTTTCTGAGAAAATCAGATTTGAAGCATGAAAATAGCCCTCTAAATCACCCTAAAACACACTGGCCTCAGCCCCTAAGGTCTGAGGACAGAGGGCCACGTGTTGAGCTTTAAATCGACCACGTGGCTCGCTCAATTCCCTTTGAGCATCGTATTTCTCTTGTACTCTGTCGTATATGAGCAAACTATACCGGGTTGCCAGCATACATTTTATTATGTTGATGAGAAATTTTATCACATAAATCTATCGTATGGGTTGGACATTACATGGATTCCAATGAACAATGAAAAAATATTCAACTTTCACAAAGATTGAATGTCTGTGTGTTTGGCAGCCTTGTCGAGCCAATTTTATTTCTCTCTCCTTTTTCAGAATGTTATCAGGAAACCAAAGCGAAAAAAAGGCGGATGCATTGAAACTGACTTTGTTTCACAGAAAAATACAAGACTTTATTTTTATCGCGATAACATATATGTTTTTATGTACTAATCGCATCTAAACTAAATTATCTAGACTTTGTCACGGTAGATTTATGATGCAAGTCTTTAAAGCTGAGATATTCGATGAACAAGTAGCGGTATGCGTTTCCGAGCGTTCTAATTTTCAGCAGTTCTTCAGTCAGAAAATAATACAACATAGAATATTCTCAACTAAATTTCGAAGACATTGTCAGGTGGGTTTTTCTATATTCTGCATCGTTTCCAAGAACATTTAATTTGAAACGGGAAAATAGCAAAAAACCTACCACTTTACGGCTCTGTCCTCAGCCCTTAAGACCATCCTTTAGAGAAGATCTGAGTCGTCGTAGCAGAGGTTCCAATTTGTAGATTTGTGATTACGTTTTGGAATTTGACGATTGTGGTTGGTGATTATATAGCAAGTTTCGGCTTGTCAGTCTAATAAAATAGCAAACACGACTTGTTGCTTTTTCAAGGATTAAACATGAAACAATACCAATTGAAACGTTTAAATTAGTTACATAGAGCAACGAATGTCCGCACTAATCGAGGACGAGCAAATTGCATTATTTAAGCTCATTCAGTCATCGGCACGGAAGTCCATCTTGACTTTGGTGATCCTATTTCGTGGCCTTATACGACATCGAACAGGAAACTGGTGGATTGATTCTTGGTTGAAATAATTCCAGTTGATTTCGAAGGTCAATTTCCAAACCGCCAAGTCTTTTAACTTTGTAGCTTTCATTTATTTGTCACAGACTGTCAATCTTAGTAACTCCAAAAGACCGATGTGATAGTGAAAGATTAGGCCATGTTTAGACACAGTGCTAAAATAGCATCTAATCCTCAACAACAGCACCAGTCCTGTTGGCATTGAAAAGTTTATTCCAAATCTTGCACAACGCCATACTTTATGCTATAATTCACAATTATGCAAGAGTTTGATTTATAACCGAAAGTCTGAGAGGCTGTTACGCTTGAAATGTTGATGGTAGTTAGTGGTAATTTAATAAAGATTTACTGAAACAATAATTTTGCATAAAACAAAATGATAATACTAATAATCTCTCAACAGCATGTTCAACAGTCAACTACGAATAACAATAGAGAAAACCAATGCATAGCAAAGGCCTTAAAATGATGGCATTCCTACGAAAGGACTAAAAGACCACAACAGACGGTGCCAGGAAATTCTGCCTATCGTATTCGTTTACGTGATTAATCGCCCTAATTTAAATAGTTGAAAATACGGCCTGAAGAGAAATTCTAGTAGAGAACACATTCGGTTGGCTGTTTGATATTCATATAAAAGAAAATTCTACAGAATTTATATTGAAATTCCAACTAGGTTTGGGTCAAAGGCGCCAAACCAATTTAGAACATCGAAAAACAATTTTGCTTCTCGACCTAAAGCAGGGGAAGCTGGTATTTGACTGGAGATCGTATGATAGAAGCCACATTCTGTAGCAGCGCACAAGCTTGCAATATTCGTTTCATATGAAATCGAAATTTCCTAACAGTACCATTGTTCTTACAGTTAGTCAGTACCGGAATGTTTCATGTTCACTATTCAAGGCAATACTATTCGTTTTCTGCATTAGTCGCGATGGAACTCTCTCTTAGTGAAATGATTCTTATGATACACATGAATATCCAAAAGTTGCAATTGCACTGCACAAGTTTTGCTACAATCCTTACCAAATCCTCCTCCGTTTGGTAGGGGAAATATGAGAGCATTTGCCAGCAGCTTCGCATATTTCATTGTTACACATGCTGCACAATAGCTTCGACAATTTGATACACCGAAAACTACATTTATGAACTAAACGACGGTTCGTAAATCGAGCTAGTTTGAAAAAGTTTTGGTTTTTTGGAATTAGCTTCGCAAAAAAAGTTTGTGAAATGAATATTGTAAAACCTAATCAACCTAAATGAATATTTTCGGAGAACAATTTTTTGGAGTCGATCCGAAATCCAAGATAGCAACTTTCGGTTTGTTTATATTCCTTCGAAACCTTTTAAGTGTCAGGAAACGGTATTTGAGGTAGTTTCGAAATCCAAAATAACGATTTAAATTGCCATATTGAATTTCGAAGCAAGCTCAAACATCGTTTTTCATATCCGTCCCGAGAATACTGATATTGTAAGGGGTTTTAAGGAATATCAATAAATCAATTTGGTTCGTAAAAAAAGATTACGTTATTTGAGATTTGCTTCATTGGAAGAGTTACGTAAAAGTAGGTAACGTAAATAAAGGGTACGTAAACGAAGATTTGAGTGTACTAATGCCACCCTGCTGATGATAAACACAGCCACAGTGTTCGACGTTCACTCGATCATTAGTGTGTATGTTCTCGTACAAAATTGCCAGTGTTAGCATGGTAATGCATAGCCTACCATTATTGCTTTAGAAAATCAAACTGAAAATATATGATTGTAAAAGCAAAACCTAGTAAAATCGCCAGAACGACCCCTCGGGGAAAAGTAAGATTAAATTTATTGTATTGGGTATTAGCAATCGAATGTACATATGTTTGCTTTTTATGTGTAACAAATCTTAGTTTTCTACATAGAGGTACAATTTAGAAATTTAAGGTAAAATACCAGTAGAAATGTGGGCGGTCAATGTGTTCGTCCTTTCAGCGCATAAGAAAAAAATTACACTTCGATGCAAATCAAAACGTGTTGCGTTAATAGTAAAAACATTTCGCCTGCCAGCAGTTCACGTTATTATTAATTTTTCTATTGGTAAACGAGCACTTAAACTGTCTTAAAATTTTCAATTCGGTAAACCCACCATCATCACAAATTCATGCGTGAGCTTGAACAATGGGTCATTATGTTTTGGTCAATTAAGTATTTTTTTGATTGAATCTCCCTTCTAAAATTTGACATAGACTGCTATGTTGCTACTTCTACATATTCAAGCTAGAAAACCCTGAAACAACTCATTTTCTCAGACCAGAAATAAGATGGAACAAAAGACATCTCATTATTGTTTTTCATACTTTTCAGGGGCCCTGCTGAAATGTTGACAACCATTGACCATTTATCTGATACTACACCATCAAAGCTGATGAAAAGTTTATAAAATTCTAACCAGACCCGTACCCAGGATTTCGTTTCGGGAAAGGTCCTCAGATAAAAAAATGTTACTGAGAATTGCTCATGTACATAATTTTCGGTGTGCCTTTTACCGGTGTTTTCAACAGACACTGGAACTATCATTATTAAGTATTTAAATTAAATTTGTAACTATGATCGAGAGAAGGTTATCGTGTTACATTTCTTAACGTTTACTGTCATGCCATTTCAGTCGCACATATCTAAGAATTTCTAAATGTCCATTTCTAGAGTACAAAAATCCGCAAGACTTATTATAGATTTCGAAAAGTGGTCCGAGATAGTTTCCTTTATTCGATTCGTGGAGAACGGAAAACATTTTATAAATTTGTAGGTCATATTAGTTGATGGCCATCCAAACTTACTTTAGCTATACAGGTTTCGGTATCAGCTACAAAATTCCAAAACGAAACTCACATCGATTTCTCAGAGATGAGTTTTGGGAACAGATAATAGTTCGAAGATGCCAAATCAGGAGGCCAACATCAGGTGGATGGGCAAGTAACTGGAACCCTAAACCGTTGGTTTTAACCATAGTACCGATGCTCGTGTACTTCATGTAAGGCCCATTCACAGCGATTTCGGTTCCTTATCGCTCCATTAAAGCAATCTAATGTCATGACAATCTCAGAAAACCAGCATCATAATCTTTCCGACCCATTGAGCCTCTCTTCCAGCCACTCGTGACGCTTCGAAGCACGGCTTCAGTCCATTGTCGTGTAATCATTTTGTTCTCTAGCGTATAATAATGAATCCAGCCAAACATGTACCCGAAGAACACTTGCGTTCGTCTTTAAAGTCCTAAATAAGTATGTGCGGGTTGGTAAAGGCTGGGTAACGTGCAACACAGACCCCATTGAGGTCATCAGCCTCTTTCCAGTAACTCCTATCCCTACCTATCCCTGGTGTCCGGCCCTGCGAGCCAACCGTAAAAAAACTATTGCAACGGAAAATCAGCAAGAGAGTAATACGAATCGAGACCAATGGCAACGACCCATGCGACGGAAAAGGACTTGTGTTTGGAAGCTCGGTACGTGGAACTGCCGATCTCTCTCTCGTGGCGCTGCAGGAGGTGTGTTGGACAGAATCTATGGTGCGAACGTTTAGAGGTGATCATACCATCTACCAGAGCTGCGGTAATACACGCGAGCTGGGAACAGCTTTCATCGTGATGGGTGATATGCAGAGGCGCGTGATCGGTTGGTGGCCGATCGACGAAAGAATGTGCAGGTTGAGGATCAAGGGCCGTTTCTTCAACTTTAGCATAATCAACATGCACAGCCCTCACTCCGGAAGCACTGATGATGACAAGGACGCATTTTACGTGCAGCTCGAACGTGAGTACGACTGTTGTTCAAGCCACGATGTCAAGCTCATCATAGGAGATCTAAACGCTCAGGTAGGCCAGGAGGAGAAGTTCAAACCGACGATTGGAAAATTCAGCGCCCACCAGCTGATAAACGAAAACGGCTTACGACTCATCGATTTTGCCGCCTCCAAGAACATGGCCATTCGTAGCACCTTCTTCCAACATAGCCTCCCTTATCGTTGCACCTGGAGATCACCACAGCAGATGGAAACGCAAATCGACCACGGTCTGATTGATGGAAGGCACCTCTCCGATATTATCGGCATCAGGACCTATCGTGGCGCTAACATCGACTCTTACCACTATCTAGTGATGGTGAAACTGCACCCAAACTTCTCCGTCATCAACAATGCTCGGTACAAACTACCGCCGCGGTACAACATAAAGCGATTGAAGCAACCGGATGTCGCCTCAGCATACGCGCAGAATCTCGAGGCAGCGTTGAAAGACGAGGGTGAGCTCGATGTGGCTCCCCTAGAAGACTGCTGGAGTCGCAGCAGCCATAAACAACGCTTCGTCGATGGCCGATCGATAACGGACCAGATCTTCACCGTGCGGCAAATCCTCCAAAAATGCCGTGAATAAAAGGTCCCAACGCAACGGGGATACTTTCGAGGTAGTGGAAGAATTTGTTTACCTCGGATCCTTACTAACGGCTGACAACAATGTGAGTCTTGAAATACGAAGACGTCTCATCGGTGGAAGTCGTGCCTACTACGGGCTCCAAAAGAACCTGCGGTCAAAAAAGATTCACCCCCGCACGAAATGTACTATGTACAAAAAGCTTATAAGACCGGTGATCCTCTACGGACACGAAGAATGGATCATGCTCGAGGAGGACCAGCCAGCACTTGGAGTTTTCGAGCGACACGTGCTAAAGACGATCTTCGGCGGTGTGTAGGAGAATGGCGTGTGGCGGCGAAGAATGTTCCACGAGCTCGCTGCACTCAACGGCGAACCCAGCATCCAGAAGGTGGCCAAAGCCGGAAGAATGCGGTGGGCAGGGCATGTTGCAAAAATGCCAGACAACAACCCTGCTAAACTGGTGTTTGGCACAAATCCGTTTGGAACAAGAAGTCGGGGAGCGCAGCGGGCAAGATGGGTGGACCAGGTAGAACGTGATAAGGCGAGTATTGGGCGTGATCGAGGATGGAGAGCGGCAGCCACAAACCGAGTATTATGGCGTACTATTGTTGATTATGTGTTATCTTATACCGTTTTCGTTTTTGAACCTAGACGCGGGCGAGTCTGACTCCGAGTAAAACGAACACGAACACGCCCTAAACAACAACTCATGAAAAAAAGAAAAAATAAACAAACTTGCATGGATACGTGGTGCGACCCGAGAAAATTTTCAGAGCGAAACTACGCGATTGGAGTCCGATCCAGAGCGACCTCAGGTTGCTAAAACAAACATATCAAACGTTGTTTAGGCGACTCTGGGTCAGCTTTCGGGCTGCTCTGATCAATAAACGAAAACGGTATTAAGTGTGATGTAGTGCAAATGAATGATGAAGTATGTGCGAGATCCAGGATAACTTTCTCATCTGCAGAATCTTCTAGGACTACGTCTCTCTTTACTATGCTCACCAGGGTGCATTTTCAAAAGTTCACGACACGAAAGTTTAACGAAATTACTCCAGATTTGATTTCTTAATAACTTTTTCCCTGATTGAGTATTTTCTCAAATTCTTTCACGATACGGATGGCAAAAGATGTAAGATTGTCGCATTCGAGAAAAATACACCGAAATGTGAGAAACGCAGAAAAATCAATTAATCGATCATTCTAAGGGTTTCCCAAAGGACTATTAGAATTATTTTTCTTTGAAATATGCAAATCGGAAGTATAAATAATCCGTTTAGAAAAAAATATTAATGAAATAATCAGTATAGTGAACCGTTCACTGCGCGGATTGCGCATTAAACGAATGCAAAAAAAAACAACCATTCAGTTGCTTTGAGTTCAAGAAATGCACCGAGCAGTATTTAATATGGGAGAGAATTCCGCAATATGGCACCTTTAAGGACTAGAAATGAATCCCAAATATCATTATGACTGTTTCATATCGGAAATTTTTCATGAAGCAACTTTTCAAACACTCTAGTTTTGAAAACCTAATATGGGCGTAACTTAAAGCAGTTATTTTGAAGATATAAAAGCAATGTAGCCAATCGCTTGAACATGTCTCTATACATGCAGGCAAAATACGACGCGGCAATTCCTATTGATTCCAAACACAATCTAATTTAATATGCATAAGAAAACACAAATTCATCACCTCTGGTCGGATCACGATTCCTCACAAAACGTCATCCGTCGGAGTTATTCATCACTCACACAAAAAAAATAACATGACAGCAGACAAGAAACCGAAAAGTCATCGCTTTCGAATTCCTCCGCCATCGCCGATTGGAAGAAGAACGAATGCAAACATCAAATTTTCTTGCCAGCATAAATCATCGACCGAATATCATATTCATCCGGTTGTACGGTTCCCGGCCTCGACGGTTGGAAAGTTTTCCCGCAAACAGTAAGTACTCAAAAAAAAAACAGGCTGAATGTGATCAAAATCGTCGTTACAACAACAGTCGAATGTCATTGTCCAGATCTGATATATGATCGAATCGACAGCAGCCTCTCGAAAAGCCCATCCCAAATCAAGTTGTAAAATTCGGCAAACATAAATAATTCAAACGATGTCCCAGTTCTTTCTCGGGCTCACCTGGTGTCTTTAGCAGTAGAGGTAAGAAAACCTTCGATAAGTCCATCCTCAGCCCGGCGATAAATTGTTCCTCATTAGCTTAATTTCAACAGGCAATTGGCTTATCTTCCCGAAAACCCGCCCGGTCATTTTAAATAATACAGTGCACGTGAACATAAATTCACGGCAACGTAGCTGACGACTTCACTGCTGTTAGCTAGGCTGAAATGAGTTGTTTCTCAACTTTTCTAATTTCTTTCTGGTTGTAAGTTTCCACTACTGTGAGTAGCTTGTTAAAGGATCCACTTTCCACAGGAAGCTCCTAGAATTTTCATTTCAACTGCGAATAGAAATTCCGTTCCCCAAAACAAGACAATAAAAAATATGCTCTTTCTTATTTTTTTTTGTTTTGCTTGCACAAGTAACGGCATCTATGTTATGCAACGTAATATTGAACCATCCTGCAGAAGGGATCAACTACCCTGGGTGGTGTCTACACGCCTACTTTTCCAAGGTTTTCTTTGAACAAAACCACTACACCAACAGAAAAGTCGACTCAGATTTTCTTAGCTGCACGGATTAAGCTTGTTGGTTGTAACCTCAAAAAGTTGCGGCAGATAACAACTGCAGATACAGCGGTTTTGTGTCTGCATCTATAAGTGCTAGACGAAACCCGCTTTTGGCCACTATGTAAATAAAGCTTATGCAGATTTGTGCTCTTTTCAACATTCCACCAGAGCGTCAGTTTTATTTTTTCTTTACGTCGCCGCACATCATGTTTGGCCGAGGGTTGGTGTAACGACCTGCCCAGCTGCAGAAGCACAACGCAGTTGAATCGTTATCTTGGTAACGTGAAGAAAAGAATGTTCAAAGAAACTTAAATGATTTTTTGTGTCTACAAGTTTTATTATGGAAGCACGAGAAATCGTATGAATCAGCGCGCAATACCAATCCATAGTCGAAGTAAACAATCCATTAACGAACTAAATCGGAAGTTAATCAATTGAAACAGATCGCAGTTTACATTCCATTGTGGTTTTTAGCGGGACATAAGGAGTGTATCGAAAATAAACTATCCACAAATTTTTCTTTCAAATTATGATAAAAAACGATATTTCATTCAAACTAAAAATTGATCCTTTATTGTAGGAGGTTAAACATGAGCATAATGAAAACCGGATGAAATTTAGGTTATTCCTCTACGAATTTTCGAACTATCCATCGAACGCTCTTAATCAAGTTCCGGACAAGTGTTGCATCGCATTTTTAGACGCTTGTGCCCAAAGTTTTTTTAACTCATGCATGTTCCCAGCTGCCTTACCTGTCTTCTTGAAGACCCTCTTCACGAATGCTCAGTAACGTTCGATGGGTCGAAGCTAAGAGCAATTTGGTGGATTGATATTTTTCTCAACGAAATTTATACTCTTTTCCGCAAGCCAAGAGTGATTTTGGCATAGTGAGCCGACGTGTCCAGAACCTTAGTTTTCACTTCCTTTTCAATACATAACATTTTGAAAATGCAGAATTTCAACCGCACAAACAAGTAAACGAACGAAAGCTTACAGCCAAACGCACAGCATGCTGTGATATGAACATTAAAAACCATCACAAATAAATGCGTACAAGACAAATGTATGTGGATAGCTTATTTTCGATACACTCCTTAGAATGCGACGGAATCGTCGCAGAATAGCGAAATAATGAGCGTCAGAATCACAGGTGCCAGGTTGCAGAATTGCAATTGTATGTAAGCAGACTCTGAAACTTTGCAGACTTTTTCCAGGTTTTTAAAACTTTTATACACAATTGTCAAATTTACAGACTTTTGAAAATTCGTTAGGCTTCTTGTTTGTTTTTTCTCCCGTCTTACTTATAAAGTTTAAAACTTGCATTGGAGGATTTGTAGTATGCACACTTGAAAATTTCACCTGGCATCTCTGGCAGTTCGTTTAACAACTTCGGCAGTTGTTTTAACCTCTTCGCTGTCTGCTTTACTGAAGTTTACAAAATTTTTATGTCAAGCTTTAGAGCGAATAGAGAAATAAATCGTCTGTTGGAATGAAAATAATTACAGATTTAAAAGGTAATATACTCTAGCGACAAGAATTATTAGTTTGTTCACTAAAGAAATCTATCAAAGACGACTGAATTTTTAGAGTAGACGATTTCCTATTTTTTATAGTAGTTCATTTACATAGTTAATATTAATAATGTTTCGAGTGAACAACGAGGTTTTGAATACAATGACTTCGATTAATACAAAGTATCATTGTATAATTATTCTGGTAATAAAAACATTGTGATTTAATATTCAATTTAAAAAATAAGGGTTGAATCGATGCAAATGACAATCTTCGCAGCATTTTGTCGCTATGTTGTCGCATCGAAATCTCTGTTAACCGCCAGTAAAATTACAATACACTAATTGCCACATACGAACTAGAGTGCCTAAAACCATACTAACGACAGTTGTTCGTTTGTAATGCCAGCTTTGTTCCGAACGCAGAGTGGCCAGGTCATTTTTCTAAAAGCTGTCTCAGGTGCATAAATTTATCTGTACCACAACCATACTTGAACCAACACCACATTTGTCCCTGAAAATGGTAGCTGGAGTTCATTTAAGTGAGCTAAAATAAAGTCACACTACCGCAATTTACCATTCCAGGAGAACATATTTGTATTACTAAATTGAGGGCAAATATCGGCATACGTCGCAACGTTGTCCAAACTAGCAAACGATCTGTCAAATACAATATCAAGCCTAAGACTGGGCATGGCAAATGGTTTCTATTTTTAGAAAAAATGCTACTTCTCTCATTCCAGTTGCTCCCTGTTTTAAATAATACAACTATCGCGAGCACTGTTGCCAATAGAATTAATTATTCGTTCTGAAAATCCCCGAATTACAAGTGCTTTTTTATCATTCCAAAACATTAGGACAAATGGTAAATCAGCCGAAAACGTAGCTCTGAATTCATTTGGTCAGATGTTTGTTTGAAAGAAAACATTCAATCAAAGAAGATTACTTTTTATTGTTGTATTAACTAAACTATCCAACATATATTACGAATAAAAAAATACTTACAAAGAGAATGTAGCTATGCTCATGTGCTTCTTGTAAGGCCATTTCACCACGATTTCGGTTTTCAATCGCTTCATTAATGCACACTAGTATCAGCTTTTTTCTCATTTGAGATCGTCCTCCAAAAGTATACTATGACGATGCCAGAATACCGACATTATTATCTTTCCGTCCCATTGCGACGCCCTTCCAGGCACTCGTACCGTTTCGAAACACTCGTGACTGACTATTGTCGGGTAATCATTCCGTTCTCTGGCGAATAATAATTGATTCCAGCCAAACATGTACTCGGAGTGCGCTTGCGTTCGTCTTTCTAGCCCTAAATAAGTATGTGCGGGATCCAGCGACAGGACACCCTTCTCATCTGCAGAATATTGTTCGCGCACTTCTCTTTCCGGTCGTTCAGCATAATTTTATGTATTATTATTATAATTATATTTAACCCTGATTTCATCCTTCATTTTATGTGGTTTTGACACTGTTCTGTTTCGTAGGACCTGCCGCTACGTGCTATATCGGCAGTGGAGTTGTAACCATCACATAACTCTCAAAACCTGTATCTCAGGGTGTAATCTATAGAAACAACAGACTCATACTGTTTTCAAAGTTTTTTTTTCGTTTCTGTTTCTGATATCATGAGGGGCCACGACGTTAATACATGTAACATTTTGTTACACCTAAAACTTACAAAAATAGTTGCGCCTAAAACTTACAAGAGTAATGCATGTAATGCTCCGTAACGCCTAAAATTTATTTAAGGCAACAAATGTAACACTTCGTAAAGCCTCTAAATTACAAAACAGTAACGCATGTAACACCGGTAATTCACAAAAGAGTAACGCTCGTAACACCTACAACTCACATGAAAATAACGCATGTAACGTTTCGTAACGTTAAAAACTTATAGAGTAACTCATGTCACGATTCGTAACGTCTGTAACTTAGAAAATATAACGCTTCGTAACACCTATAACTCGCAAAAAAGTAACGCATGTAATGCTTCGTAATGCCTTTAACTTACAAAAAAGTAACGCTTCATAACGCTTATGATTTACTAAAAAATAACGCATATAACGCTTCATAACACCTATAACTTACAAAAGAGAGTTCTTATACCCGAACCCGACCCGTACCCGAGTGATCAGCAAAAAAAATTACCCGTACCCGACCCGTACCCGATAAAAAATTAAAAACATTACCCGTACCCGATCAATAATAAAAAAAATTACCCGCACCCGATAAAAAATAAAAAATTTTACCCGTACCCGATTAAAAATTACCTGTACCCGTACCCGACCCGAATGAGTAGTAAAAATTTTACCAAAATTCAGGATGGAAAAAATAAAATTTTACGTTTCGTCTTTGACTCATCAGTGCAGAGCAGTTCAAATTGAACTGCTTAGTGCTAAACTCGGCAGTTCAATTTGAACCGCTAAGCAGACGTAAAGTTTCTGCTACTTACAGAACACTTTTTGTTTTGCAACGGAGTGCAATGTCTTTTCTGACGTGCCGAACGAAAACGTGTTTTCGACTATTTCTGGCCGATGCAGGTATGGTCATTTAGGGGTTAGCCAAATTTTGTGCTAGGACACATAACCGTTTTTATTAGTTTTACGTTTCGTCTTTGACTCATCAGTGCAGAGCAGTTCAAATTGAACTGCTTAGTGCTAAACTCGGCAGTTCAATTTGAACCGCTAAGCAGACGTAAAGTTTCTGCTACTTACAGAACACTTTTTGTTTTGCAACGGAGTGCAATGTCTTTTCTGACGTGCCGAACGAAAACGTGTTTTCGACTATTTCTGGCCGATGCAGGTATGGTCATTTAGGGGTTAGCCAAATTTTGTGCTAGGGCACATAACCGTTTTTATTAGTTTTACGTTTCGTCTTTGACTCATCAGTGCAGAGCAGTTCAAATTGAACTGCTTAGTGCTAAACTCGGCAGTTCAATTTGAACCGCTAAGCAGACGTAAAGTTTCTGCTACTTACAGAACACTTTTTGTTTTGCAACGGAGTGCAATGTCTTTTCTGACGTGCCGAACGAAAACGTGTTTTCGACTATTTCTGGCCGATGCAGGTATGGTCATTTAGGGGTTAGCCAAATTTTGTGCTAGGGCACATAACCGTTTTTATTAGTTTTACGTTTCGTCTTTGACTCATCAGTGCAGAGCAGTTCAAATTGAACTGCTTAGTGCTAAACTCGGCAGTTCAATTTGAACCGCTAAGCAGACGTAAAGTTTCTGCTACTTACAGAACACTTTTTGTTTTGCAACGGAGTGCAATGTTTTTTCTGACGTGCCGAACGAAAACGTGGTTTCGACTATTTCTGGCCGATGCAGGTATGGTCATTTAGGGGTTAGCCAAATTTTGTGCTAGGGCACATAACCGTTTTTATTAGTTTTACGTTTCGTCTTTGACTCATCAGTGCAGAGCAGTTCAAATTGAACTGCTTAGTGCTAAACTCGGCAGTTCAATTTGAACCACTAAGCAGACGTAAAGTTTCTGCTACTTACAGAACACTTTTTGTTTTGCAACGGAGTGCAATGTCTTTTCTGACGTGCCGAACGAAAACGTGTTTTCGACTATTTCTGGCCGATGCAGGTATGGTCATTTAGGGGTTAGCCAAATTTTGTGCTAGGGCACATAACCGTTTTTATTAGTTTTACGTTTCGTCTTTGACTCATCAGTGCAGAGCAGTTCAAATTGAACTGCTTAGTGCTAAACTCGGCAGTTCAATTTGAACCGCTAAGCAGACGTAAAGTTTCTGCTACTTACAGAACACTTTTTGTTTTGCAACGGAGTGCAATGTCTTTTCTGACGTGCCGAACGAAAACGTGTTTTCGACTATTTCTGGCTGATGCAGGTATGGTCATTTAGGGGTTAGCCAAATTTTGTGCTAGGGCACATAACCGTTTTTATTAGTTTTACGTTTCGTCTTTGACTCATCAGTGCAGAGCAGTTCAAATTGAACTGCTTAGTGCTAAACTCGGCAGTTCGATTTGAACCGCTAAGCAGACGTAAAGTTTCTGCTACTTACAGAACACTTTTTGTTTTGCAACGGAGTGCAATGTCTTTTCTGACGTGCCGAACGAAAACGTGTTTTCGACTATTTCTGGCCGATGCAGGTATGGTCATTTAGGGGTTAGCCAAATTTTGTGCTAGGGCACATAACCGTTTTTATTAGTTTTACGTTTCGTCTTTGACTCATCAGTGCAGAGCAGTTCAAATTGAACTGCTTAGTGCTAAACTCGGCAGTTCAATTTGAACCGCTAAGCAGACGTAAAGTTTCTGCTACTTACAGAACACTTTTTGTTTTGCAACGGAGTGCAATGTCTTTTCTGACGTGCCGAACGAAAACGTGGTTTCGACTATTTCTGGCCGATGCAGGTATGGTCATTTAGGGGTTAGCCAAATTTTGTGCTAGGGCACATAACCGTTTTTATTAGTTTTACGTTTCGTCTTTGACTCATCAGTGCAGAGCAGTTCAAATTGAACTGCTTAGTGCTAAACTCGGCAGTTCAATTTGAACCGCTAAGCAGACGTAAAGTTTCTGCTACTTACAGAACACTTTTTGTTTTGCAACGGAGTGCAATGTCTTTTCTGACGTGCCGAACGAAAACGTGTTTTCGACTATTTCTGGCCGATGCAGGTATGGTCATTTAGGGGTTAGCCAAATTTTGTGCTAGGGCACATAACCGTTTTTATTAGTTTTACGTTTCGTCTTTGACTCATCAGTGCAGAGCAGTTCAAATTGAACTGCTTAGTGCTAAACTCGGCAGTTCAATTTGAACCGCTAAGCAGACGTAAAGTTTCTGCTACTTACAGAACACTTTTTGTTTTGCAACGGAGTGCAATGTCTTTTCTGACGTGCCGAACGAAAACGTGTTTTCGACTATTTCTGGCCGATGCAGGTATGGTCATTTAGGGGTTAGCCAAATTTTGTGCTAGGGCACATAACCGTTTTTATTAGTTTTACGTTTCGTCTTTGACTCATCAGTGCAGAGCAGTTCAAATTGAACTGCTTAGTGCTAAACTCGGCAGTTCAATTTGAACCGCTAAGCAGACGTAAAGTTTCTGCTACTTACAGAACACTTTTTGTTTTGCAACGGAGTGCAATGTCTTTTCTGACGTGCCGAACGAAAACGTGTTTTCGACTATTTCTGGCCGATGCAGGCATGGTCATTTAGGGGTTAGCCAAATTTTGTGCTAGGGCACATAACCGTTTTTATTAGTTTTACGTTTCGTCTTTGACTCATCAGTGCAGAGCAGTTCAAATTGAACTGCTTAGTGCTAAACTCGGCAGTTCAATTTGAACCGCTAAGCAGACGTAAAGTTTCTGCTACTTACAGAACACTTTTTGTTTTGCAACGGAGTGCAATGTCTTTTCTGACGTGCCGAACGAAAACGTGTTTTCGACTATTTCTGGCCGATGCAGGTATGGTCATTTTAGCTAACCCCTAAATGACCATACCTGCATCGGCCAGAAATAGTCGAAAACACGTTTTCGTTCGGCACGTCAGAAAAGACATTGCACTCCGTTGCAAAACAAAAAGTGTTCTGTAAGTAGCAGAAACTTTACGTCTGCTTAGCGGTTCAAATTGAACTGCCGAGTTTAGCACTAAGCAGTTCAATTTGAACTGCTCTGCACTGATGAGTCAAAGACGAAACGTAAAACTAATAAAAACGGTTATGTGCCCTAGCACAAAATTTGGCTAACCCCTAAATGAAAAATAAAGTGTTTTAGATAGCGAGCCGTATCAGACTCTAGTTGGTAAGTAAAATACATTAAAATGCTTGTTTACATTTAAGCATATAAATACACTGTGAAACATGAATAGATTTCCAATGTATTTGGTACTTTATACTCATTTACAAATATCAACAAAAGGGAGTAATATCTACTCAAATTTTCCGAGAAGGATATTTACCCAAAATGACGTAATACCCGTTGTATTCAATTTTGGGTAGGTATGGTTTTTACGAAACAGTGGTTTTTACAGCCATTGAACTTCTGTGCCACTTCCGGTGGAACCCTCAACAAGTGAACACGGTGAAAAATCACGCATTGAGATTTTCACATGTAGTCCAGTGAAAAGAATCGAAAATTAATTGGCAATATAGCCCAACTTGCTGTGTCATCAATCGGTGTCATTTCAAGTGAGGTGACACCATCCAGAAGTGAAGAATAAGAAGAACTTCTATGCAGATTTTCTGAAATAAATGTTCATGTTTTAATGATTAGAATCCTAATGATTTATATGAAAACACTACATTTCATATATGAATCACATAATTTTTACTGGATTGTATATTAAACAGCTTTAAAATGGCAGTCCATTAAAACCTACGTGAAAAGCAGGGTCTGACCGTAACATCTTATACCGTTTTCGTTTATTGATCAGAGCAGCCCGAAAGCTGACCCAGAGTCGCCCAAACAACGTTTGATATGCTTGTTTTAGCAACCTGCGGTCGCTCTAGATCGGACTCCAATCGCGTAGTTTCGCTCTGAAAATTTTCTCGGGTCGCACCACGCATCCATGCAAGTTTGTTAATTTTTTTTCTTTTTTCATGAGTTGTTATTTAGGGCGCGTTCGTTTTACTCGGAGTCAGAGTCGCCCGCGTCTAGGTTCAAAAAACGAAAACGGTATTAGAGCTAAGGCAGTGTGTCTTATTAAATATGTTATAAAAAAGTACGGTGGAAAATATTCACATAACTTTTCACGTAACTATGATTGATCGTTTTTTTTTAATGAAGAAAAGAAAGGTTTTTTTCTGGAAAAATATGCCAGTTGTCAGGTCTGGTCCTAGGCGCGAATTTCAAAACCCCTTGAATCAAATTGTTTATTTTTCGGAAGAACGGTTTTGCAATAAAAAATTCTCGTCAACGTGTTAACATATTTATGTGAAGTACAAAGGTCGGGTAATCGAGCAGAAAAAAAAATTACCCGGACCCGACTCGTACCCGAGTGAGCAGTAAATTTTTTTACCCGAACCGACCCGTACCCGAGTGAGCAGTAAATTTTTTTACCCGTACCCGATCAAAAACCCGTCGGGTACGGATACGGGTCGGGTTTCGGGTAAAATATCCGAGACCCGACCATCTCTAATGCTTATGACTTATAACAAGTAACACATAAAACGCTTCGTACCGACTATAATTCACAAAAAATAAAGCATGTTACGCTCCGTAACGCCTATAGCTTATAAAAAGAACGCTTGTAACACTACGTAACGCCTATAATTAATAAAAAAGTAACGTTCGTAACGCTTATGACTTTAAAAAACAGTAAGACATGTAACGCTTCGTAATGTCTATGACTCACAAAAAAGTAACACCTGTAACGCTTCGTAACGCCTATAACTTACAAACAAGTAACGCATCGAACACTTCGGAACGCCTATAATTTACAAAAAGTAACGCATATAACGCTTCGTAACGTCTATGACTCACAAAAAGTAACACATGTAACGCTTCGTAAGCCGTAAATTACTAAAAAGTAACGCTCGTTACGCTTCTAACTTACAAAACGTAATGCATGTAACACTTCGTAACGCCTATAGCTTTCTAAAATGTAAAACATGTAACTCTTCGTAACGCCTATAACTTACTAAAAAGTAACGCATGTAACACTTCGTAACGCCTATAAATTACTAAAAAGTAACGCATGTAACGCTTCGTAATGCCTATAACTTACTAAAAAGTAACGCAAGTACCGCTTCGTAACGCTTATAACTTACAAAAAAGTGACGCATGAAACGCTTCGTAACACCTATATCTTACTAAAGAGCGACGTATATAAAACTTCGTAACACCCATAACTTCTGTAAAAATAACGCATCGTAACTCGTTTACCGCAAGAATCTAACCCTTATAACGGGTTTTATCATTCATAATTTCCACAAAATAACGCCTGTGATTTGTAACCCTCGATTTAAGAAAATTATCGTATGCAGTTGTTGAAGGCCCCTTTTTCCGGTGATCTCGGTTGCTGTTGAACGCATTTTGTAACAGCAGTCTAGTTCCTCCGTTATTTCAGCCGAAATGGTTAATCTACGTAAAAGGAAGAATACTAGGAAACTACGCGGTCACGTCAGCCATGGCCATGGACGTATCGGAAAGCATCGTAAGCATCCCGGAGGTCGTGGTAACGCTGGTGGTATGCACCACCATCGGATAAACTATGATAAGTATCACCCTGGTTACTTTGGTAAAGTTGGTATGAGGAATTTCCATTTGAACCGCGACCATCAGTACTGTCCAACGTTGAATCTGACTAAACTATGGTCATTGGTGGGCGAAGACAAGCGCATTGAGTGCAAGAAGGAGAAGTCCAAAGTACCAGTGGTGGACTTAGTGAAATTTGGCTACTTCAAATTGCTTGGAACGGGGCATATTCCCAACCAGCCCATCACAGTTAAAGCCAAGTTTTTCTCTCGGAAGACAGAGAATAAAATAAAGGCTGCAGGTGGTGCATGCATTCTGAGGGCGTAACTATCGATAACCAATGTTTTTAAGACCGTAAGAAAGTAAACTTGTGAAAAATACATGAAAATTCATTCAAAGAAAAATGTTCTTAAATATCGAGTGAAACGCTTCGTCAAATGAACATTTTTCCATATTGGGGACGGGTATAGTGTGATGGGTAAGTCGATGCGATTCACGGAACCCGCATTGGTTCCATTTCCAACCCCGCACATCTAACCGGAGAGGCTCAGATAGGCCTCAAAAAACTTCGTAATGTATATAACTTAAAAACTAAACTAATATTTTATGAATTATTATTATTGTCATTTATTTTACCCCGGTTTCATCCTCCATTTTATATGGTTTTGACTCTGTTCTGCTTCGTAAGGCCTGCCGCTGTGTGCTTTATCGGTACAGGAGTGTTGACCATCACGAAACTCTCAAAACCTCTATCTCACTGTGCAATCTACAGGATCAACAGCCATATAATATTTCTCAAACATTTATTTTTTTCTGTTTCTGATTTCGGGAGAGACCAGGGAACGTGGAGTTCGAATTCTCGTAGTTGTTGATGGCCTGTCATTCTATAGAATCTTTAGCATCAAAATCTCGTGAAGAAATTCGTAAACCTGCTGGAATATACAGGAGAAGGAAGTTTCCACGATCCCCCTTGACTGAAAGGGATCTAGTTCTATTTCAACTCGTTATAACAACTACTGAGTATCGTCGTCGAGAAGTGGAACTTAGCAGCGTTGGAGTTAATTATGATACCGAAGCACCGACAAAGAAGTTTATTCGCGAACCAAGTCATCGTAAAAACTGACTGGACTTTTCGAGCAACATAATCAGAATACACTGTACATTCCAATGTAGAGACTGCTTCACTTAAAATTTGGCACAAGATTGGTTATTTCTACAAAAGGAAGCAACATACAAAAACACCCCCTGTAATTTAGCAGAGTTTCAATTTAACTTTGAAAGAAAAATGCAAAATACCTTAATTTGCAACTGTTAAACTTATTTTTCATTTTGATGAAAATCTGGACAGCTGAGTGGATTTTTTTTCGATAAAATCGATATTCTTCCGGTTGTACCTTTCGATTACATTCCGACTATAGTGGCAGTTAGCTAAATCATACCAAAAATGCACGAGGCCGTTATGTGATGGAATGAAAGGCAAAACTTTCTTTTGGAGCCACTATTCCTTGTAATGTGATCCATTTATAGACTCTCCAATTATGCAAAGCTTTGCTCTCTTTCCATAACTACATTTTCCTTGCCGATTCATCAATTTGCGAAAAAACTTGTCTTTAAAGACAGATTTAAACTTGACCGGAACACACCTTAAGCATCCGTTTCGACGTAAGTTACACCGTCTATCAGAATATATCCATTCCATTTATGCAAAGCGTCCTTGTATCTCCAACCTGGAAGGATTCTAAGTGTCAGTAGGATGGTAGTACTGGCCATTCAATAATTCTGTACGCTAAGAATCGGCTACGAAGTCTGTTGAATAGAAAGGCCGAATTCCACAAAAGGAATGTAATGCCCAGCCTTAACTTTGTCCTCGTATTGTTTAAAAAATTAAATGGTCATGTCTGGCTATAAAAGTGCGCATATATTGTTTTTTCAATAGTAGTCAACCAAGTACAGAAAGAATGAATCTGCATTGTATTGACTTGTCAACCAGGTCATCTTTTCTTGCAACTGACTGAACCAGCCATATACCAGATTCAGAGTGTACTGTTAATTATTTTGCAACTGTTGAGCTGACTGCCCAGAGTTTAATGTTTTATTACCGGATTGCTTTACAGCAACTACCGTCTAACACATCGATCGAAAACTCCCTCTTTTAACGAAGAAAACAACACTTTTTTTCTAAATTGATACGGGTCACCGAGTTCTAAACAAAAATCTTGGCCTATTCTTTAATACATCAGTCCGATTTGAACACTTGAATTGCATGAAAACTGAATAATTCACCACGCTTTTATACCTTGTCGAGATTTTACATGCAGAATAACCATCTCGACTTGTTCAATCACCGTACCAAATGTCGATACTTAGGGGGCACTCACCACCTGAATAATCCAAACGAACCCAGTACGCCGATTTTGCGTTCCCAAGTGGCTAAATAAATGATGAGGTTACATCGATACCGAGAGGCAGAACGAAACATCAACGAGTGCCGATCAAAAATTTACGAGAATAGCCCCTCAATACAGCCGATTTGGGGACCGCTGTACGCCATGGCTGCTAACCCATCGAACGAATGGAGGCGCCAAACGAAATGGAAGCAAACATCCCAAGTAGCAATTAAAACATGTTATAATTGGCATGTTTCACAATTGCTTCATATCAGTTATTTTTGTTAGATATGTTAGACAATTGATTCAACACGTTTTTGTAAGAGATGTAAAATTCATTCATATTACTGCTTGTGAAACCAACTCGAAAACCTGAATGTATCAAGTTCCACATCCGGTTTTTCAACTGACTGTACGACAAGATCATTTGAGCAGTTTCAATTCCGGTTTCCACTTAGCAAATATTACTGTTGTGAAACATATGAAACAAGTAACTTGTTGTACATCGTACTAGAAAAGTGCGCTTTTTCAATCGCATAATCGTTGCGAGAAGAGTTTATAAATTCAGTACTAGAACAATGTTTGCTACTTGGGATCCATTCCATTCAATTTGGCTTCTTGGAGGTTAAGTACAACAGTCTAGTATCTCTCGGAGGCATCCTCCTCAGTGTGTTTTATGAGCGATTGCTGCCTTTGGTTTTTTTCCTTTTTTATACCAATTCTGCCTATTCTCTTTCGGTGCTTTTGCTGTTTAATCTATGTCCCCCGGATGTGGATCTCTAAGAAAGCTGTCTTCCGAGCAGCTGAGACACTTTTGGTTACCATTCTGCTTGGACGCTTAGAAAAGCTATTTCGATTTCCACACAACGATGGACCGCAACGAAAGACTCCGCCTGGGAGGAATTCCTGTCTCCATCATCATATCTCATTTTGATTGAACTAGAGTTAACAAAATAAAACTTTACCACTACTGACCCCATGCTGAGCCTGCACGTTTCTAATAGGTCTTCTACCGTATGGTGCAATTTCGGCCATCACAGACCGTTCGACCAACCGAGATCCTTTCGCAGATGGTCCGGACAGTACACACGCACCGCTCAGTTCGAGCTTAGTTTAGTATCTATGGATTCTGTTGAACGGAAAGCGATGGCGCACAGCAAATATAACTTATTGAAAATGCTATATATGAAAGTCTATATTGACTTTCTCGACGAAAATTGACGCATTGTGCTGATTCTGTGTGTGCCAGTAGGGAATGGGGTTGGATTGAATCAAATTGGATGCTGTCACCGACCGAACTGTGTTGATATTGGAAAAGCTCTCTTCCGTCTATCGCCACTAGAAGCAAACGCCTCAAGAACTGTTGTTTGAGCTTTAAGAGTAGGTTCATCATATGCTTGGTACTTATGGTTTTTCTTGACAAATGAATATTTTTTAAAGCAACACCCGAAAAAATACTCACTCGGTTCTCTCAAACCAAATGTTTCTATCCAGTTCTTGCTTTCAATGTTTTTATCGCCGACTGCCAAGGTTTACTTGTTTGTTTCGGATGGTCTGATCCTTACTGCGTTCCACAGCCTTGGTATTACATTCTTCTTGCGAAATTTAATTTTCTGTTTCAACAGATTTCACAGCCGATTCTTAACGTTCAGATCCATTGCATGTATGGTGTTACGATCCTTTTGACACTAAGATTCCTTCTAGGTCGGGGCTCGAAAACTGGCCAAATAAAAACAGCGCCCTATGCATCGAACCGAGAATCAGGACGTTTCACTGCGAATCAGGATATATTTTGTAAGATCGCAGCATTCTCTGCATTTTTTCAACTCTTCATGAACGCATAGAACTGCAATGATCGACACTATTTATGAATAGATACAAACAGAAAAAATACATTCACAAATGAATTGTGATGCTTCTGGTGACTATCTGAGAAGTCATAATTTCTCATTTGTATTTTTCTACTGATGATCGACCAAGCGTCTCCATCGTTGAAAATGAAGTGACAGCGCATTGTCGTTAAATATTTCTTCACAAAATATTAGTTTGCGAGAAAACCGACGTTTAGAAGGATTAGCCCATCATAGTCAAAACAAATAAACTTGACGAAAAATATTCATATTACTCTTACTCTTACTCTTACTCTTACTCTTACTCTTACTCTTACTCTTACTTTTACTTTTACTCTTACTCTTACTCTTACTCTTACTCTTACTCTTACTCTTACTCTTACTCTTACTCTTACTCTTACTCTTACTCTTACTCTTACTCTTACTCTTACTCTTACTCTTACTCTTACTCTTACTCTTACTCTTACTCTTACTCTTACTCTTACTCTTACTCTTACTCTTACTCTTACTCTTACTCTTACTCTTACTCTTACTCTTACTCTTACTCTTACTCTTACTCTTACTCTTACTCTTACTCTTACTCTTACTCTTACTCTTACTCTTACTCTTACTCTTACTCTTACTCTTACTCTTACTCTTACTCTTACTCTTACTCTTACTCTTACTCTTACTCTTACTCTTACTCTTACTCTTACTCTTACTCTTACTCTTACTCTTACTCTTACTCTTACTCTTACTCTTACTCTTACTCTTACTCTTACTCTTACTCTTACTCTTACTCTTACTCTTACTCTTACTCTTACTCTTACTCTTACTCTTACTCTTACTCTTACTCTTACTCTTACTCTTACTCTTACTCTTACTCTTACTCTTACTCTTACTCTTACTCTTACTCTTACTCTTACTCTTACTCTTACTCTTACTCTTACTCTTACTCTTACTCTTACTCTTACTCTTACTCTTACTCTTACTCTTACTCTTACTCTTACTCTTACTCTTACTCTTACTCTTACTCTTACTCTTACTCTTACTCTTACTCTTACTCTTACTCTTACTCTTACTCTTACTCTTACTCTTACTCTTACTCTTACTCTTACTCTTACTCTTACTCTTACTCTTACTCTTACTCTTACTCTTACTCTTACTCTTACTCTTACTCTTACTCTTACTCTTACTCTTACTCTTACTCTTACTCTTACTCTTACTCTT
This sequence comes from Malaya genurostris, assembly GCF_030247185.1. Lineage (NCBI taxonomy): Eukaryota > Metazoa > Arthropoda > Insecta > Diptera > Culicidae > Malaya > Malaya genurostris. The sequence goes on along the minus strand of NC_080571.1, from coordinate 229,307,718 downwards.
ACTCTTACTCTTACTCTTACTCTTACTCTTACTCTTACTCTTACTCTTACTCTTACTCTTACTCTTACTCTTACTCTTACTCTTACTCTTACTCTTACTCTTACTCTTACTCTTACTCTTACTCTTACTCTTACTCTTACTCTTACTCTTACTCTTACTCTTACTCTTACTCTTACTCTTACTCTTACTCTTACTCTTACTCTTACTCTTACTCTTACTCTTACTCTTACTCTTACTCTTACTCTTACTCTTACTCTTACTCTTACTCTTACTCTTACTCTTACTCTTACTCTTACTCTTACTCTTACTCTTACTCTTACTCTTACTCTTACTCTTACTCTTACTCTTACTCTTACTCTTACTCTTACTCTTACTCTTACTCTTACTCTTACTCTTACTCTTACTTTCACTCTTACTTTTACTCTTACACTTACTCTTCAGTCCGATGTACATCCCTTCAATCTTCTAAAAATTGCGAAAATATTGGTTCTCGCTTTGCTATGAAGAGGTTGAAATATTTTTCTTATGATTTTTGAACTGATTCTATGAAAGCACTCACGATTATAAATTAAAAATGTTCTAACAAGAGTTCATTAGCGTGGTTCATTGGAATTAAATAAGAGATCTGTCTTTCTTAATTATAATTAAAAAAATAAAAGTGACATGTAGATATATACTTAACGCTCGTATATATTTTTTTGCGAAAAACAGTACATTTTGCGTAAAAAAATACAGCACGTTTATTTCCCTTTTTAAGGTATTTTAAAATTCAACATAAACTAAATAAATGCACGAATTAATCATCAAACACTTTTTGCACGAAGTTTAAGAAACGAATATATTTAACGATGATTTAGATTTGGTGTTTTCTTTGTTCTTGGTGAAGACAGTTTTCTTTTGTTTAGAATCGACAAAATTTAGCAAAATTGTTGTGACATGCTCTGAACAATGGACAATAAAAAAACATGATGAAAAGGAGAGAAGGAGACAAATCCATTTACTGTTTACATGTAGTGAAGACCGGGCGAAAATGAGCACTTTTGGTCTTGCGCAGAAAATTGTGCGGAAAGTAGAACCTTCACTCGAAATGTTAAGCAGGAACCTTTAGATACAAAACGCATTTGGTTTGGGGTCCATATCCCCACTTATACGGGCGCAATCTGGCTCTGAGTGCAGCAACCTCGAAATCGAAAATCTGAAAATGGGTGGGGCGAAAATGGCCAGTCTCATTTTGATGCACGAAACAATCACACATAGCTAAATATTGTGTGTAAATGAATTTTTTTGGCCTTATTGATATCTTGCAACTGTTTTGTATATGAAAAATATCATTTCATCTTAAAATGACATCTCAAAATCTAACACACTGACCTGACTGACAATAAAGACTGTCCCAGAAAGTATGGACATACTTTGATTTCGCTGTAATAAATTCACAAGTGTTAGATGTTCAAATTTTATTCGATATATTGATAATATTAGACTACAACAACAGAATATTATTCTCAACATTTGCTACTTAGCCATTGTAGACTAGCTGGCGCACCTTCTTGCCAACGTTCATCATTAAATTCCGTACAGACTTATTGGCGACAAGTTTTGACACTTTTTTCCAATCTTTTTCGAACTGTTGAATGGTTTCGGCTGCCGAGACATGTTTCCTAAGATGTGCCTTCGTTAATACCCAAAATTCCTCAATTGGTCGAAGTTGTAGGCAATTTGGTGGATTCATATATTTTAGGACGAAAGTGACATTTTTGGTAGTATACCATTCTACCGTTGATTTCGAGTAGTGGCAAGAAACAAGATCTCGCCAGAAAACAACAGAATCCTTGTGGTTTCGAATCATGGGTAGAAGTCGTTTTTGTAGACATTCCTTGATGCATATTTCGCTGTTCATTGAAGCAGTGGTGATGAAGGGTTTCGAAATCTGACCGCAGCTACAAATTGCTTGCCAGACCATATCTTTCTTATCAAATTTTTCGACTTCAATCGATGTCTCGGACTGGTTCAACACTTGCCCTTCTCGCACCGTAAAATATTGTGGTACCGGCAAGGATTTGTAATCGAGTTTCACGTAGGTTTCGTCGTCCATGATTATGCAGTTCAAATTTCCAGCAAGAATCGTATTGTACAGCTTTCGAACCCTCGGCCTGATGGATGCTTCTTGCTTCGGACTATGTTTTGGTTGTTTCTGCTTCTTATAGGTTCGAAGATTCAAACGTTCTTTAGCACGAAGAACATTTGACTTCGAAGTGCCCACTTTTTTGGCCACATCCCGAACTGAAACCTCCTTCTTTTGCTCGAACGCCTTCAGTATACGTTTATCAACATGAAGGTTAGCAAGACCTTTTTTTCGACCCATTTTCGGTTTATCCTCAAAGGTGTTATCCTCACCGAACTTCCTGATTGTATTTCGCACGGCTTTTTCACTTACTCCTTCCATTTTTGCTATCTTTCTCAGTGACAGTCCGCGTTCTGTGCACCATTTGCACACAATTTTTCGACTTTGTTCTGCTGAAAGTCCACGCATTTCGAAACAAACTAATGAAAACGAATAAACAACTGCACAAGTGGCTAGAGAAGAGTGTAAACAACAGGACGCAGCCATAAAAATAGACAGATTCTGAACCATTGCGAAATGGCAGCGGTTTTTGGTTGCGTCCATACTTTCAGAGACAGTCTTTACACGCTTGCAAATTTTGTAGCGCTGATTATTGCTTAATTTGTCCTAGTAATTTCGCCCCGGTCTCCCTTATTCATATTCGCTACGTGTTTTCACTGTTCTTCCTGACGTTTTATATTGCGGCGAATCGAAAATCGATACGTTAAAGCTTTGAAGCTCTTTTTTAATTTATTATTATGAAAAATACAGTAAATTTTAATGGGAGAATACACTAGAAACTAAAATACAGTACATTTATGAGTAAAAAACAGTACGCCGTATTTGGGTCAAAAATACAGTACCATACTGTAAAATACAGTACGGATACGAGCATTATATATATTTCTTTCAGTGCGGCGAATGAACATAAACGATTAAAGTCGCTAATAAAATAAAACAAACAAATTGAATTCAAAAATGATCGCGCTTTACAGAAAAGTTGTAATAAATTTGATATTGAGTAAAAAACGAGTACAGCTGCTCGTTTGATCGAGTAACATAATTTTTTTCGGAGTAGAGGTCGTTTTCGCCTGATGCCAAACCTAACCCAGTTTCCACCCTAACTGCTGTCAAATCATTTGTTTGAAGTCAGTTTCGAACCTAGTTTCAACATTGTTGAACTGAAAATCGAGTCAGTTTCGAACCTGGTTTTTAAATCAATTTTACTCAAACCCCCGTTGCTAAGTGCGAAATCAATATAGTTTCGTGAAAAGTGTTTGTTTGATGAAACTACCCTGGGTCAGTTTCAGTTTTCTCAAACGAAAACGACATCAGATTGAAATAAAAGGTTATGGACCCATAGCCTGCTATTATTTTTCATCCCGATTCCGGAGATACAGGGTGATATGCGCAAAAAAATGGAAAAAATATGCACTCAATTTTCTTATGTCATTTTTTATTGAAAAACACTGGTGGCGTGGATTGCTCTGATTTTGCACTTTCGAGCGGAAATGTAATATTTTGACGGTGTTTCATTGCCATTTCTGCTCGAAAGTGCAAAACCAGAGCAATCCACGCCACCAGTGTTTCTCAATGAAAACCGCCAACCGAATTTTTACAAACATAAAGTCCTACGGTTTCATATGAAATTCCTAAATTTGTTATGGATACTAGTTCCAGTTCCGGAACTACAGGGTGTTTAGATTTGTGGATTTTGCTAGATTCCGTTCAACGGAATTTTCCTGTTTCTATTCAATGAACAGTTGCTTTTATAATTTCTCAGCAATATCGATGATGTTATAGATAATATGAGAAAGGCATTACTACACCACTAGATGGACTAAAACAAATTTTCAGATTTTTTTGTGTGCCATTCGTCTCGCATGAGAAGCAATCGTTTTTATTAGAGTTCTACAGTTGAAAAATTTTTTCGATTCGATCTTGATCATCGCATGCTGGATAATCTTGATCAGCACATCTCATCACACACCCACAAACTAAATGGTCCACCTCAGGGCTTCCAAAGCTCTTAATCAATCAATTTCGAAGTATGTACGGAACACACACAAAACTACTGCCAAAATATAGAAAGCAAACATAACCAGTGATCTGATATTTGTGTCGTCCTGCGTCAACAGCTCGATCAACCCTATAAGGATGTCCATTCGTTCTCTTGAAGTATGTATTTCATTTAACTCTGAACGAATGTGACAACACCCGTGTTTGGACGTAAATATACGCTAATAGCTGCTTTTGTCGGTATCCTAATGAAATTCTTTGAAGACTTTTTGTAACATAAATGTCACCAGATTGAACAATAAAACGTAAATAGGGTAACCGTAGCTTTGTTCAGTTCTACCATTTATATCAAATGTTTTTAAAAAAAAATGAAATCTCGACGGATAAAGCATTTTACGGATATCTCGTCTTCAAGGCATTATGAAGATGAAAAGATCTTATGTAGTGGACTAACTCGATGGACGAGTTTACCCTACATAAAGGGCAAATCGTTCGTTGATCTCTACGAACGCAATTCTGTATTGCTCGCAATAAACAACAAATCGTAATAAAATGCCTTTATCGACGACATGTGCTCACTATTTATGACCATGCTAAATCGGCGTGATTTCGATGATTTAATGCACGGAAAATAATGGCAGCTCGTTTTACTGCACGCTCCACGTATTCCTCACGGAACGAGATCCGCTTGCAGACCGCCTAGCACGAATTAGAAACAGGGGAGATAACCAATTTATCGGCAGCCGTCGATAAAGTTCACACGAAACAATCGAACGGAGTAGAATGGGGCGCTCATCCGATTTATCGACATTTGGTTGAGGGGGTGAACACATTTGTTCGTGAACCTGCCAGGTTAGTCTTAGCAGGATGGCTTGTGCATGGGTTGCAAATAATAAAGGATAGAAAATTGAATGTCAAAACCCAAAAGGTGAAAACCATGATATCGATTCTGGTCATGGCGAAGGTCAGCTTGTCGATTCAGTATCACCCGCAAGTTCGCCAGTACGGAATTGATTTGTTTGTGCTGATGGTATACGAAGGACGAAATAATCTCAACATTATATGGAGTTCGAGGCTCGGCATAGCGAAAAAACGTAAAAATCTCCACTGCCCTGCAAATCAATTCACTCAGTACAAGTCGTCCCACTATCCGAGATTCTGTGCCTCAGTTACCGTTTTCCACAGGAATGGAAATCCCACCCGTAAGCTCAACTCAAGTGGTAAAGGTAACAAAGAGAAACGAAAAAAAATATCGCTCACTTGCCGAAGAAACAAACTTCCTGCCGACGACGATGGCGACGACGACGACGACGACGAGAGTCATGTCGGTCTGTTTGCTGGTGAAAAAGTTTTTCGATAAGCGCTGCCCAAAATTCGTCTCCAGCAGGTCTACTTCTCCTACACTTGCTTGTGCTGCAACATTCATACGTAGACACCAGTACAAGCAAGCTGTTTTCGGGAACTGGTTGGTACAAAACAGGAAAAATAATTCAACTAATATAGCAGAAGCTGAAATCAACGAACCAAAGATGCTCTACGATTTATCCCAACCGACCGACACCGGAACCGAAAGGTTACCGGTCAGTGATGCAGGTAGCAAGAGGACACCGATGAACACGTGAACAACCACTTTGGTTCATCCTAGGAGGAGGCATCGATTTCAGTTCGGCTTCGGTGCAGACCGAACACAACCGAAACCAGGAGCACATTTTTTCCCTAAAAGAGGGTGGAATGGGTACGAATGTGCTGACTTCGAAACTAGGTGGTTTGCGACTTGTATCAGGATAGGTTTTCGGTGCTCTATTTATTATTATTATTATTATTATTATTATTATTATTTCGAGTCGGTTCTCGGCGATGTCACACCTGAAAAAGACACAGGAAACAGAAACAAAATATCTTCTTCAAAAATATCTTTCGCTGTTGAATGCGACAACACGTCTCTATGGATGTTATAGGTTCGAACAGGTGAAACCTGTTCTTTAGAAAATAGGGCAACGGCTCCCTATTTCATCTGAGCTCCTATTTCCATCTCATCCCTTCACCTCATTACTTTGAACATGAATAATATTTTACAACCTACCTGAACCAAACTGTGAAACGTTTTAAAATGATTATAAAAGCTATTGTCACACTTTCCTATTGAAAGAAATGGTTTAAAGTTCTTCGGTTATCGTTTTTTTCATTTAAAATAAACTCACTTTTCAATTTAGGATACATTTTCGTCTCAGGATTTACAGTTCGTCATGTTTCTGAATATCTACTAATCGATTTTTCTCAAAACATGATCACTCTTTCGCACAATTACACTACCATTGAATGCTGGATGGCTTCATAATTAGTAATGTTCACTTGCACTTGTTTAATTAACGATTTAAAACTTCAAAAATTACCCGACAAACAATAAAAGTCTTTAAAAATATGAGATGAAAGTATATTCACTTAGTTCACTTGATTGCGCTTTGCTATCATCTCATTTGGTTTCGCAAAGTTGCAAAGTTATCTCATATTGTTACAAAAAATAATTTTTTTCCTTCTTCAAATTATTATCAAAAAGTATGTTTTGGTATCCGTGACATTAGTTTAATTATATTATTGATATTAATATTTCAATAAAACTGTTTTGGCTTCGAATATTACCAGAAAGAGCGTGTTAAATACTAATGAAATAACCATTGTGGCAAATCTAGTAGCACTGGTTTCATTCCGCTATACGTCAACATAACGCTGTGAAGTGTGTGTGTCTCATCGGCTGTGCACAGAGATGCCAGATATTTTCATAGAAAATATGTATTACGTTGCATAGAATGTCTATATCTGCTCTATCTGTTTTCACTAATAAAATGATGTTAATCATAATCAATTATCTGTATAAAAGATTTCCACTTTAACATGTGATTTATCCGTTGATTAATAAACTTTTAAAGAATCACTGCAATCAAATACTAATAGATACTCAGAGAGAAAAGTCTAATTTTTTACTTCTCACTTTCTATGAATCTGTACAAATCTGTGTAAAAATTTAGGAAATCTGTATAAAATCCGTACTTTGATTTAAATCAGTATGCGAACGCAAAAATCTATACAATACAGATAAATCTGTATAAATGGCATCTCTGGCTCTACACTTTGTTTTAAGAAGGGCTAATAAATAAATAGTAAAAATTACATTTTTGTTTTTATTTAAAGTTCACTAAATTAACTTTACAGTAAAATTTTAAATTTGAAGCGAAAGGTAACGGAAACGACCGAAAAGTTTTTAAACGTTGAAATGATTTCAAACTGGTTCTAAAAATATCGTATGTTGTCTCATAGTTGGCCTTAGGCCGTTTTTAAGACGAATTCTGACATTTTGAACCTGAGAGTGTAATAATGGAATATTTTGTTTTGATTGCTGTCGCCATTGCTAATTTATAGGATGACTGAAGGATCAACGATAGGATGGATAAAAATCCATTGAGATGGAATTAGGAGCAGAGTAGTGAGCACATCATAAGTGTTTTTAGCTGTTTTATGAATATTTGTTAAATTTTCAAGAAATGTGAATCAATTCTCAATGTGGAGTAAGGCGAATGAAGCAGTAATATGAAATAGTTATAGTGATTTTAGTGGCTAAATCGGGGTCTGAAGGCGACGTCCTTACAAATGAGATGAAATAGGGAGCCCTTACCCTATGTGTTTGTTACTAGTATAAAATTGTGGGAACAAAGCGAAGATGTTTGCGTATTAATATAAGAAAAAGAACTAATTTCGCCTGCGATTCAAATAAGTCAAAGACTTTATTAATTATAAAGCATTAGAGCATTTTCTTTTGTGTATCGATCAAGCTAATTTTTGCGGTATTTTTTTCATTAACTGAACGTGAGCGAAAAAATTACTAATGCGGCTGTGCACATCGCTTTTTTTTCTTCGAGTGTTGTCCTTCCTAGCTGCTGGTCGTTCAGACCTAACACAAACAAAGAAACCGAGGCGATTAGAGATTTGTATGCAAGAGGCAACCGCTTTAAAGCCTGTTCCCACTATACCGGGACTATCCGGGACGTTTCTTTTCCTCATCGGCGAAAAACTGGAAAAAAACATACACACGCCGGCAGTTCAGTCATCGCCGATGAGGGAGAAAAAAAACGTCCTGGATAGTCCCGGATGGTCTCGTCCCGGTCGTCCCGATATAGTGCGAACAGGCTTTTAAGCTGGACAGGCGAAAAGAGTCACTCGGTGCAAAAACTTTTGGCGAAACGGTTTTCGGCAAAATGATTCACTCTTCCAAATTTGTTGTTTTTTAATATTTCAGAATTGTTTTAAGCTTTGTTTTATGTCGACAAAGAGCACGATGCCTTTCAAGCAGCCCACCTGAAATCGATTCCCAACCACGAACTTAGGGTCAGAGTTTTTCTTGCCCAAAGAGGCGAACAAACAAATCGAAAAAAACAAAAAATACCCAGTGCTCTTTATCACTCTTCCCGGGGCACTTCGGATCGATAATACCTTGATTTGGAGTCTCTTTTGCGGCAGTGATTAATAATGTTAACATATTAGAGATGGTCGGGTCTCTTTTTTACAGGTACGGGTTAGGTTCAGGTTCAAAAATTTGGTCGGGTTTCGGGTATTCCAACCCGAATACTCGATTTTTTTCGGGCACGGATAAAGATTTTTATTTTTTATCGGGTTCGGGTCGGGTAGGGGTAAATGTTTTTTTTAAATTTTTGATTGGATACGAGTCGAGCTCGGGTTTAAGAAATTGCTTACCCGACCATCTCTAAAACGTATGTGAAGTTTCTAGGTTGACACGGTTGATGGAAATGGTACAAAATTGTCCGATGATGGTCCGATCGTAGGTGCTTCGAACGGGCCGATGTCGTGCTCATTCCGTCCGATAATCGGGCGGCCTCGGTAGAAAGTTATCACAAGGGATGAAAACCTTGTGCTTTGACAATTGTCATCGGTGAAAAAGCGGAAGAGCGAAACATAACATTTCAAACGATCAGTTATAGAGTAACCATTATTTAGAGTTGTCTATTGTCTCTATTCGATAGATTGACTTGACTTTCACTTTGACTTTGACGGTAAAATGAAAATGAACGAGTTTTCGCGTCGCTATAACGGCAGTATTTCACAATTGTTAAACTTTTTTTCTACCGTATTGCTTCTTAGAGCTGAAGTAAAGATATTTCATCCGATTTTAACACAATTCGTTGATTGAAAGTCGAGTAATTGGCAGAACAACATGGCGACTCTACTAACGAGATGACTATTCCTTCTAAGAAAAAAACCTGTTTGAATCCACGGTGCAATTATGCCTTTCTCATATTATTCATTTTTCTCCTATATATTACAGCAGAAACTTCCCGAAATGCTTCAACTTAATAAAGTTGAGAAAAGAATTTTTAGAATTTCTGTAGCACATTTGAATTTAAGTTAGTGAAAATCTATTCAATCATATGTAAAAAAGTGAAGTGAGCTCCATTTTAGTGACATTCGGTACATTTTTTTACGATTCTTTGGAACGATTTGAATATTGGAAAAAAAATGTACCGGTAGTCGGGTCTTGGATAAAATTCAGCTATCGCCAGAACCAGGGGTTTGATCCGAATAAAAATTGGGATATTAGGAAGTTCCATCTCCGGAAAAATCATATATTTTTCCGGTTTTTAAGAAAGGTAACAAATCTGATATTACTAACTACCGTGGAATAGCTTCACTATGTGCTGTGTCCAAGTTATTTGAAATAATTATTCTCGATTTCATAACTCACAAATGCAAGGACTACATATCCGATCTCTACAATCGCATCTACAGGTTGATGCTATCTACACAGATTTTTTAGCGGCATTCGATAAAATAAATCATCAAATAACAATTGCTAAACTCGACAGACTGGGCTTTAGTGGCGCTTTACTGGATTGGATGCGTTCATATCTTACTGGTCGCGAGATGTCGGTGAAAATAGGAAACTTCACAACAGTTCCTTTTACTGTTAGTTCTGGAGTACCTCAAGGAAGCCACTTAGGACTGTTTCTAATTTTACTCTACCTCAATGATCTCAACTTCTCCGTGAAATGTTTCAAACTATCATTTGCTGACGACTATATCATCCTATAAAGGAACTAGAAGATGCACGTTTTCTGCAAGCTCAGCTTGACACATTCGCCAAATGGTGCCACAATAACAGGATGGTACTAAACACTTCCAAATGCTCCATTATATCTTTTTCCCGAAAACGCTCAATAATTACATATGACTATCATCTCTTGCAAAATGTCCTCAAACGTGAATCCTCGGATAAGGACTTAGGTGTTATTCTCCGTCACAAATTGGATTTCAAGAATCAAGCTTCTAAACTCTTAGGCTTCATATTTCGGATCACTAAGAACTTTACCAATATACACTGCCTGAAGACTCTTTATTGTGCGCTAGTTCGATCAACATTATAATACGCAGCTATCTTCTGGTCGCCTAATTATCAAATCGACATTGATCGTGTCGAAAGTGTTCAACGCAAATTCGTTAGATTTGCACTCCGCAATCTACCATGGAGGGACCCATTCAACCTTCCTAGTTACAAAGATCGCTGTCGGCTTATTGAGCTAGATCCGCTGTCTGTACGTAGGAACGTTTGCAAAGCTGTCTTTATTGCTGATCTAATTCAATCACGTGTTGACAGTACTGATCTCCTACTATTGATCAATTTTGATATTCATCGTCGAAGTCTTCGTTCTCATCCATTTATACGAATTCCCCATGCTAGAACCAATTACGGATATAATGAACCCTTTTCCAGTATGTGCCGTTTATTCAATAGTTGCTCACAGGAATTTGATTTTCATCTCTCTCGTAATGCGATACAACGATTATTCCATGATTCTTTATTTTTGCAGTTATAATACTACTCCACTATCTCCATTGAAAACTAATAAATTCGCTCGTTGTAACTAATCCTATTGTATCTCCTCTTCTCCGCTCTTCATCGTTCTTCTCCTATCTTTTCGAACACTAATTAGATCTATATGTTGGTTCTAACCACGTTTGCTCGCCCTCTTTTTTTATCCGTCTTCCACCATCTTTTTCGACCACTAATTAGATCTACATGCCGAACCTAACCCCGTTTCGTTCGCCAACTCTCATTCACCACTCCCTCCTTCTACCTTCCATTTTAAAGCATATTTCTTTTCTCCTCTAATTTTAATGCAAAATCACCATCGTTTACCCGATGGGTTTAGTGTCATCTAATTACTTGGCTAGGGTCAGTTTTAATTGATAGCATTAAGTACATACATGTATCTGTTGGATTGTTGTAATCTGTTGATATAAACGATGAGGAGGTTTTATGCCTGCTGGAGTGAGAGATTATTATTATTTCAGCTCCATTGGGCTTTTTCCTGCTCCAAATAAATAAATAAATAAAAACTCTTTTCACGAAACTATGTAGGGGTCACCCTTTGAGCAAACCTGATATGAAAACCAGGTTCGAAACTGACTCGATTTTCAGTTCAACAACGTTGAAACTAGGTTCGAAACTAGCTTCAAACAAATGGTTTGACAGCAGTTAGGGTAGAAACTGGGTTAGGTTTGGCATCAAGCGAAAACAACATAAGTTTGTGAAACTCGGTTCAACCATCTTGGAGAAAATTGAGTGACATTAATTTCACATTTTTGGTACATATCACCCTGTAATTCCGGAAGCAGAACTCGAATCCAAATGATATTCAGGAACTTTGTATGGGACCGTGAGACCTTTCATTTAAATCTAAATTTCTTAAAATCGGCTAAGCCATTTCTGAGAAAAAATAGTGGTCGGACACACGCACACACACACGCGCACTCACACGCGCACACACACACGCGCACACACACACACACACACACACACACACACACACACACACACACACACACACACACACACACACACACACACACACACACACACACACACACACACACACACACACACACACACACACACACACACACACACACACACACACACACACACACACACACACACACACACACACATTTGCTCAGCTTGTCGTGATGAGTCGAATGGTATTTGACATTCGTCCCTCCGGGTCTCGATTTTAAAGTCGGTTTTTGCAGTGATTCTATAGCCTTTCTATATGATAAAAGCAAAAACGTGCGACGGAAGTCCTCTGTAGGTCCAATACCAACGTTGATCCGATGAAACTCCAATGAATCGTTCAAGGGAAGGCCGATTTGAGACCTTAGTTATGCCGATTTTGAAACATACATTTGAACCAAGCACCACTTTGTTGTGGTCGACAGACAGAGGTCCTTTGTTGAGCAATTTTCAATTTGAGGAGTTGGAGCCTAGTTTTACTGGAGAATTATAGAAGCTTCTAACTAAAAATTTTTGTTTAAATAAATACTACATAGCTAAAAAATACTTCTACTTCAAGTAGAATTACAACACATTTTCTTTTTATATGATTTTTTTTTAATTTTTGCACTATTTTTGGAGGAAAAAATGAAATTAGATGTTCCCAAGGTTGGTACAATAGTCCTACGAAGTAAAATTGATAATTTGTTTGATTTAGTTCATTCAACTGTTATGCGATCGTTTTGCTGCTCAAGTGACGAGCTTCGAACTACAAAATGGTGATAATTATCAGATTTTACTTGAAGATTTGAAAAAAAAATGTGGTACTTTCACTCGTACTTTTTTTCATGAGTCGAACACTAAAATGTAAAATGTAAAAATTTGGAAAAAATTGAATAATAATGATTATTGATGATTAAGTACGTTTGATTGATATTTATTGAGAAATCGTAGGATAAAATATCAAATTCGAAGAAGTGAGGTTGGGTGCTGTTGTGATATCTGATGGGAAATTAGTTATGGTTTTATGTTTGGATTTAGATATTAATTGATGGATTATGATCAAAAGTTGTTTTATTCGTCTATTTACTCATGTTTTACCACCTAAATCAAATCTGTATGTGAACTGATAATTTTAAATTTCATCACAGATTTTCAAGTATATAAGATCACACGAGATTTTCAAATATATTTTAATCATACGTTCAACAAAACACACAAAATTAGATTTGCCGCCCCCATCGTTGGTTAACTGAACAAAAAAACTCCATCTCCATCTTTGCCGCCCTCCTAAAAACGTTGAACCCGTGGCAGTGCCCCCTTCACGGGAAGTTTAGAATCTTAGAAGTTACTACAGCACTTATTGAGTCATGTAACTGAGAAACTATGTAGTAATAATTATAGGAAAATAATTTCACATTCACTGTAAAATTCTCAAAAATATTAATATTTTAAAAACACTTTTAAAATATTACAAACTTTTGACACTTGGAGTGAAATTATAGTGAACATACATGTATTTTTCGATTGAATTTTAGCACTAGCTAAAATTTGTAGCAATAAATTGTTATATGTTTTCGAAAACATAGAAAATCGATTCTTTTAAAATTTAGAGTCTTAGGTTATCCGGTACTATGTCAGGAATGTATATTAAACATCAAAGAGTTGTGGTATACCTTTGATGCAATCAAAAATGTTTATGAATAAATAATGCCATAGTAATATTTAAAAAATATCAGTGAAAATATCGAATTTTGTATCCTTTTTTAGTAAATTTGAAAATATATTTTTCTTTAAATTGAAACTGATATTACATTCAATCGATTGATGCACATAAATGCTCAGTCTTAGCATTCCTCCCGTACTGCCGAATACTTCAATATTGAAAAAAATCTGTAAAAATATCAATTTTTGGGATACGATTTGCAATAAGTAGATGCAGAAGTAAATTCGGCCTCCTATGAAGGATGTCAAACAATGTGCTAAAACATTTTACAGGTAGAAACAGAAAGGATTCATTCAGTTCTGCAAGAATGCTGAACCCCTCTGACTATAGTAAGGAGCTCGAGTGAGAAACGATAGAGTATCTCTTAATTTTAGCTCTCTATACACTGACTCAACCATGTACGGAGAACCAAAAACCCTGATACGTAGCTGCGTCAATGCGGAACAGTTACATATCAGATGATATGAAGTACCGCAATCGTACTTACATAAATCACAAAAATAATAATTAGTACGCTGAACGCGATCATATTCGCGAACATTGCTGCCATTCGATTTTGACTAGAAATAGAACTAGAAAATCTTGCAATTCGGCGTCTTCGAACTTTTTTGATTTTTTTTTTCTGAAACAAACCAAAGAATTAAGGATGTTCATTATCGGCACATTAGTATTCTCACACTTAATTCACACCGGTACACCTGGTTTAGTGTTGATTTGGCTAGTGACTATTAAAAATTTGAAACTTCCTGAATCCTATTCTGCGAAGCTCTATTCAATCAAATAATTTTTAATGAAATGACGAATTTGTTTTTTGTACTTTTATAATGTTTCACTTATTAAACCCTATTTTATGCACTTTGAACATGAAACGCACACTCATAATGACAATGCCCGAATTACCTAAGTCCATGTCAATTGGTAATAACATGTCCTATTTCAGATTAGAGTAACAGTTCGGCTGAAAAGTTCGTATCGTTTAATAGAAACACACATATTTTTGCCAAAATTCGTTTTTATTATTCAACATAATTGCCATCAGAGGCGATACAGCGATTATAGCGATCCTCCAACTTTCCGATACCATTTTTGTAGTACGATTTGTCCTTTGCCTCAAAATAGGCCTCAGTTTCAGCGATTACCTCTTCATTGCTTCTAGATTTTTTACCAGCGAGCATTCTCTTGAGGTCTGAGAACAGGAAAAAGTCACTGGGGGGCAAATCTGGAGAATACGGTGGATGAGGGAGCAATTCGAAGCCCAATTCATTCAATTTCAGCATGGTTTTCATCGACTTGTGACACGGTGCATTGTCTTGATTGTGAGCTCACGCGGCACCCATTTTGCACAAAGCTTTCTCATATCCAAATATTCGTGAATAATATGTCCAACACGTTCCTTTGATATCTTTAGGGTGTCATCATTTTGTGGATTTTTTTCACGTTTTCATCGGTAACAGCCTCTTTTGGACGTCCACTGCGTTCATCGTCTTCGGTGCTCATATGACCAGTACGAAATTTTGCAAACCACTTACGAATTGTTGCTTCGCCCGGAGCAGAGTCTGGATAACACTCATCAAGCCATTTTTTGGTATCGGCGGCACTTTTTTTCATCAAAAAGTAGTGTTTCATCAACAAACGAAATTCCTTTTTTTTTCATTTTTTTCACAATAACAAAAGTATTTTCACTCAAAATGCAATATCTCACAAACTAATAATCAGACAGCTGTCAAATTTATACACGTATCTTTTGAAGGTTGGTACTAACTGAAAATGGTATGGATTTAATTCTAGTGGCGCCCTCTCATAGAAACGATACGAACTTTTCAGCCGATCTGTTATTTATGCCGCATCTCTGATAATAGATTGCATCGATACTGGAAGCCTATTGACACAGGGAACCCTTCGAACAGCATATCGAGCAGCATTTTTTGTTACGATTGCAGAGGCTTTAATCTTAAGGCCGTTCACCTCTCCGGGCCAGATATGCGGTGTTTGGGAATCGAACCCAGGCGGGCTGCGAGCAACAATTAATTCTACACCTACAATATGCTTTCATCTTGATAACCCATCTCAAAATGGATTCCCACCTCCTCGGCACTAGTCAGCCTATGTCACCACCAACCAAGGCGAGAAAATGGGGAAAAAGGGGTGACGTTGACCACAACCCAACCGAAGTGAATTAATTTTCCAATGTCGTCACGTTCTCCGAAACGGGTTTTGCCTTATGTCATATAGTTTTATTGCGGCCCGTTTTTTTCCTTCCTATTGACTTTCGAGTAAGTGCGGGTGGATGATGTCGTGTCGAAGAAGAGCATTGTAGTCCGGTTTCAACATACCTCCTTTCTCGTAACTAAAATCGCCAATAGATGGAACTCGGCGGGACTTTCGGTGGGAAGGGTGCCAGAACACATCGTAAGTTCGTAGCTGTTTTGGTTTGTCCAGTTCTGCTTCGTCATGATGACTGAAGTAGGGCAAAGTACGGGAAAAAAAATTTACGTGCCGACAAAGGAAATACGATAATATCATTTGATTTTGCCCGGCAGACGTTGGTGGTGTTTAATTTCCCTACGAAACGTGATTCAATTAAATGATTATTCTTTCGTCTGAATCGGACCCATCATCTTCCATTCCATAAAATCCAATAATAATATATTGTGTCAGAAATGATGAACATAAAAAATGAGCATCCCTTTTGTACTGGCTACAAATCATTCGAGTGAAACAGTAGCAGTGGCACCATGCCTTGCACACAAAAAAAGAAAACGACAAAATGAGAAAAACTTTCCTTTATTACACCTGTTTTTCCAGTTTCGTTGGACTTTCGACGATTCTCATTGCAAATATAATTTGGCACCTGAAAGTTGGAATGATTTATGATAGGGTCAGCAAACAGCCTCGAATTGATTTTTCTTATTCCAATGTTTTACTTCTTTAGTTTTTTTTTGTGGAACCGAATGACTCTGATTACATGGCAATAATTAAACTTTTTTCACACTGTTTTTGTTTTATTATTCACACGAACCTAAAGTGACGTAATCCAAACTTGCATATCATGAAATAGATCGGTCGCCTGGTAAGGAAAACTGTGATGAAGGCATTAGAACCGGACTACATTAAATCCATTTGTGAGCTCGTTTCAAATAGAATCCACCCGAATCTACGATTTTACCCTTGCTCGATTTTCGCTTAACGTTTCATTTTTGCATTGTTCAAACACCCGGGACTTACCAAATCCCGTCGGAGCGAATAAAAAATTTAGAGCAGCATCGCATTTTCAAGCTTGGCTGCACTTTCTACTTTTTAATGAGGCTTGGTTAGCTGCTCTCTCCATTCGTTGACTCATAAATATCAGGGGATGCAGCAAACCAGTGGAGCAGTGCAACCAAGTTTGCTAGCGTTAAATGTAGAGTGGCGGTCGAACGACGGAAAGATCAAATATTTAATTAAATACAATTTGTATGCTGGCTTGGCTCCAACTTAAACAGATTTATCCGTCCATTTCTTTAACGTGTTCAATTACTTAATTTCATTATCATGATAAAACTTAGCTTTTATTCTTCAGGGTTTTCTAATGTTTTGGTGCCAATGCCGAAATAACCGGCTAAATTGACCTTTGACGAATGTTTAACCAAAATGAACGCCAATCGGATTTATCATTTGCAGAGTATTTATAAAGTTGAAAAATCCAGTCGGTGTTGAACAATCAGCATCGATTTAAGGCTTCAGTCTTTTTCAAGACTAATAAATGAATTAAAGAATTATTTTTCTAGCAAATCAGTCTTTCTTAAGACTACCACAAATTTAGTCTTTATCAAGATTTATCATTTTTTTAATTGGAAGTCTATTTCAAGACTAATTTAGCCTAGTTAATTTATATTCTTCAACAATGCCTTTGCCCAACCGGAAAGGTAACAAGCCTAAATTTAAAAATATAATTATACGGAAGAGCTCCCTTTTCGTTATTCCAAATCCTTAAACGTCATCGACGATCTTACAAAAACTGATGGTAAAAGTCCCATTCCGTTAATCCTATGCCGTCTAACAAGTTTTACGATATTCTTCCCGAATTGTAGCAACATAGAAGAAAATTTTTAAAAATCCTCAAAAAGGACGATTGTCGTTCTGGGGAGAAACAGCAATCTTTGTCTCCAGTGACGGTGATGACCTCCAACTTTACATTCCCAATAACTTCTCAATTGTGAAAACCAAACATGCATTTCGTTCGAAAAATAAAGTTGAAAGTGCTCCCGATGATTAAACTATAAGACGTTCTATGCCACTGAGGAACAGCCTCTATTCGACCAAAAAGTTACAGTTTGATATGGTGTTTGTGCGGATATGGTGATTGATGGAGCAACGAAAACTGTTAGTGACGATCGTTATCGAGCCATGATAACTGATTTTGTGATGCCCATTGATTGTGAAAATAGTTTGAATGGCTATTGGTTTCAACAGGATGGTACCACATGCCATACAGCTCGACTAATAATAGACTTGTTACGTCCATTGTCCCCCGGACGAGTCATATCGAAAAACGGTGATTCTGACTGGCCCCCGAGATCACCCGATTTTACGCCACCAGACTTTTTTTGGGGAGCTATTTGAAATTCGAGGCATACGCTGCTAATCCAAGAACCATAACTTAACTCAAAGACAACATAAATCGCCGCCATATCGACCGACATATTAGTCAAAATGGTGAAAAACGTCAAAATAAAGGGCACATTTTTTACTCATGGCGAAAGGTGGCCATTTACGCGGTATTATATGCAAAAAATAGCTGTAATATATCTCCCTTAATAAATAACCAAAATAAACTATAATAGAAATGAAAACAAATCAAAAAGTTTTTTTTCATATATTTTGTTCAGAAACAAATGCTTCCACTTCAAATGGCCCACCCTGTACTTTCTTTCCGGGTTAGAGAAGAGTGTAAAAAACAGGACGCAGCCACAAAAATTGACAGATTCTGAACCATTGCGAAATTGCAGCGGTTTTTGGTTGCGTCCATACTTTCTGGGACAGTCTTTATTTCAACTCAAGTGGTATTACAAGATGAAATTACTGAGACAAATTTGAATGAAATTAAGTCAATCGTTAGGAAACTTAAAAACATGAAGTAATGATGGAGTCTTTAATATTCTTATTTAAAATCTGCCCGATGTTGCTTTGAAACTTCCTATCCTCAAACTCGATAAAAACCCAACATATTCATTCAATTATCGACCAATCAGTTTACTTTCTTCCTAAAGTAAACTTTTTGAAAAAAATATCTTGCTAAGAATTATGTCTCATATAAATAAAAATTCAATTTTTTTACCAGAGCAGTTTGGGTTTCGCCATGAACATTCAACCACTCATCAACTTGTAAAAGTAACGAACATGATAAAAGCAAATAAATCTTCTGCGTTATCCACTGGAGTTGCTGTGGAAAATGCATTCGACAGTGTTTGGTGCAAAGGTTTAGTAGCAAATCTGACTTACAGTTTCCGATTTATTTGATCAATATGATTCGAAATTATTATACTGACCGTACTTCCGAAGTTTGCTATCAGAATAGTAAATCTGAATTGCTATTCGTACGAGCAGGTGTTCCTCTAGGTTCGAGAGTCGCACCAATCTATTAATATTTTCACTTCTGATCTCCCAAATCTACTCGTTGATTGTCAGAAATTTCTATTCTGTGATGATACAATACTGTTAGTCACAGGCAGAAATCTACGAGTGGTCTGTAGTCGTCTACAAGTAAGCTTAAATATTTTCAGTTTATCTGTCAAAATGGAAAATTGCAAAAAATGTAGCAAAAACGCAATTAATTATCTTTCCTCATAAGCCAAGAGCTTCTTTTCTTGAACCAAACAATAATCACGTTATCAAATTGAATGGCTTGGAATTGACATTGTCTGATCAAGCTAAATACTTGGGTTTAACACATGACAAAAAAACTAACTTTCAAGGATCACGCATCAGAGAATTTAAAATAAAATTTTAAAAATAATTTTGAAGCGCCCTTCCTGGCTTAGTACAGATGAGTTACACAGACTCACAAATATAGAACCATTAGATGTAATGTCACATAATATTATAAGACAAAATTCGATGCAATCTTGAATTGAATTGATTCGTTCTTTGAATTAGTTAATAAGTTAGTATATAAGTTCCTTTTCTCCATTACACGTGACAAGTTGTTTTACAGTTTTACCTACAAAAAATCACAGAATTGGAGAAGCAAATGATTTTTCAATGGTAATAATCAAATCATGTATATAATAGGGTTGAAAAGTCACCATGTATAACTGGATACCCAACTTAAGCTTTAACAATTTGAATTTGAATCATATTGCAAGAAATAATACATTAAAAAAATAAGTTGAAGCATTCGTGAATTGCTCGCTTCCCTTAGGACTTTCGTATCCATCAAAGATACAAATCCATTGCCGGTATCATGATTGAGAATTCATGAAAATCATGAAACATTTTCTTTTCCAGAGATTATGCCTACTACCGATGATTTTATGAGCAAAATGATTCATGTCATAAGCACTAACACATCGCCCATAAAATTCGCATGATTCGTATTTTGCCCATAATATCATTATCATCATCATAATAGCTATCATCTCATGAGAAGACATGTTCCAAGATTTTTATCATTTCTTAATCATGGTACTGGCAAAGGATTTTTTATCAGTGTTTTAATGAATCTATTAGTTTCAAACATCGTATACAATAAAAAATTATGCATACAATAGTAAATCTTTCATTTGAGGTGAGATTAATGAGAAAGATAAGTAAAATCTGGTGTTTTGAACTCAGAATTTTGGATAACTAATAATAATTAATAGGATCGTAGAATGATTTTTTATTCTTCAAGACATTGAAAATTACTTCTAAAATTTTCAACAATACTTTTTGATTAACCATGTTATTAAAACCACCATTTGGCGGTAATAAGGTTAGCGGTTTTTCAAAAATAAAAGAAATAAGAGAGGTCTCACATAAAAAGGCTATACAATCACTGTAAAACCCGACTTTTGAACCAAGGCCGAGTGTTATATATCATTCGACTCAGAACGTTGAGTACGCAAAGAGTCTATGTATGTAAACTTTAGACCCAAATGAAAGGCGCTATTGCCTCATAGAAATTTTTGAAAATACTTATGGATCTAACTTCCGATTTCAGAATTACAGGGTGATGAGCGAAAAACTGCAAATTCAAAAGTTCTCCTTCATGGAAGAAGATGTAAAGATGATACATTTTTTCCACTTTGTAAGCCATGTTAGTTGCTGACCATTCGAACCGACTTCAGATAACAGTTCGGCTGAAAAGTTCGTATCGTTTAATAGAAACACACATTTTTTTGCCAATATTCGTTTTTATTATTCAACATAATTGCCATCAGAGGCGATACAGCGATTATAGCGATCTTCCAACTTTTCGATACCATTTTTGTAGTACGATTTGTCCTTTGCCTCAAAATAGGCCTCAGTTTCAGCGATTACCTCTTCATTGCTTCTAAATTTTTTACCAGCGAGCATTCTCTTGAGGTCTGAGAACAGGAAAAAGTCACTGGGGGCCAAATCTGGAGAATACGGTGGATGAGGCCCAATTCGTTCATTTTCAGCATGGTTTTCATCGACTTGTGACACGGTGCATTGTCTTGATGAAACAAAACTTTTTTCTCAAATGAGGCCGTTTTTTTGAAATTTCGTCCTTCAAACGCTCTAATAACGCTATATAATAGTCACTGTTGATGGTTTTTCCCTTTTCAAGGTAGTCGATGAAAATTATACCATGCGAATCCCAAAATACAGACGCCATAACCTTACCGGCCGATTGTTGAGTCTTTCCATGCTTTGGGTTCGGTTCATCGCGTGCAGTCCACTCAGCTAACTGTCGATTGGACTCAGGAGTGAAATGATGGAGCCATGTTTCGTCCATGTTTATATATCGATGAAAAAATCGGTTTTATTTCGATATAACAGCTCCAAACACTCCTCAGAATCATCAATTCGTTGTTGTTTTTGATCGATTGTGAGCTCACGCGGCACCCATTTTGCTCAAAGCTTTCTCATATACAAATATTCGTGAATAATATGTCCAACACGTTCCTTTGATATCTTTAGGGTTCTTTAGCTATCTTGATCAACTTCACTTTACGGTCATTGAAAATCATTTTGTGGATTTTTTTCACGTTTTCATCGGTAACAGCCTCTTTTGGACGTCCACTGCGTTCATCGTCTTCGGTGCTCATATGACCAGTACGAAATTTTGCAAACCACTTACGAATTGTTGCTTCGCCCGGAGCAGAGTCTGGATAACACTCATCAAGCCATTTTTTGGTATCGGCGGCACTTTTTTTCATCAAAAAGTAGTGTTTCATCAACACACGAAATTCCTTTTTTTCCATTTTTTTCACAATAACAAAAGTAGCTTCACTCAAAATGCAATATCGCACAAACTAATAATCAGACAGCTGTCAAATTTATACACGTATCGTTTGAAGGTTGGTACTAACTGAAAATGGTATGGATTTAATTCTAGTGGCGCCCTCTCATAGAAACGATACGAACTTTTCAGCCGATCTGTTAGAATTGATCTTTTATGTTTTAGTAAATAGAAAATCGACTACGAACTGCATTTTTATGGTGAAACATGTCTTTGTACGACTGATATTTTCAAGCGCCTTTGAATGTTCGTTTTTAGATGATTGCACATCAGTTTCTATGAAAATAACAATCTATTCTTTTCAATGAATATGATCGGAATAGTGTTAAAAATATGTATAAGAAAGCTATCAAACGTTCATACACATTTTCAGGCGATTTTAATCGTATTGATGTTTCAATTAATCTGAAAAATCTTGAAATAGGATAACAGTGTGTTGAAAAGAAAATGGTTCACCCAACGTAATGATTTATTTCACCTAAATCAAAGAAAATATAAACATGTTAATATTGAAAAGAGAAATTTTTGTTTTTATTTTTATCAAAATAGTTGTTTTTATATAAACTAGTTTTGACTTAAACAACAATATAATTTAGTCATTCATTTAGTGAATCCGACTTTTGTTATACGCACTGTAGGTGTGCTTTAGTTGCAAAAACAAGTTGCTCAAGCGGTAATATATAACCAGGAGAGTAACTATGATGAACTTAACTTTTCGTTCAATATCTTTAAAAAGTGATGTCAGATCTGTTTATTTTTTTCGCGAGATAAAAACTGGATACAAATTATCTCATTGTTTTTTTTTTTTTTGTTTTCATTGCATATGTAATGCTGTATTTCTGAAACATTTATGATAATATTCTCATGTCGGCAAGTTCTGCGTTCATTTGAAGCAGATGTCTCTGGTACAACTTATTTGCAAGTTTCGAATTGTGTTTCTAAAAATGAAGTAATCTGCACACACTGACCTAGTATTTCATTGGCGGCCCTTACACGATCATTAAAAGTTTCATTACTAAAAAGTAATGACACTTTTAATTATCGTGTAAGGTCTACGAGTTCAGTAATGACACGAGTAATGATGGAATTCCAGATTTTCCATCATTACCAACATTATTTCTTCTTCTTATTTTTTGTGGAATTGCTGAATATCGTCAATTGTATTAGATGAGAAAAATTGACAACCATGAAGTAAACGTTCTCTACAGAACTATACGTGAATAAAAATTCTTCAAATTGCAAAGTGTAGATTTAAATTATTAATGTTTCATTCACCTTAACGTTACAAAGGCAAATTAATTTTTTTTTTCAGCTAAACGAAAATAAAGAATATTGCTAATATTCATCAATTGCCGAGGAAAAGTTATTTTGGTTACAAGCCCCGTGCTGGAGTAGTTGAAAATACTCATCATTAATAATGAACGTGTAATGCTGAAATGTAATGATGTTCAGTAATTCAGTAATGACAAGCGTTTGAACAGAAGTGTCATTACTTAGTAGACTATGCAGACTCGGCAGCAAAATAGTTTTTACTGCAAGGTTTTTTTTTTTTTTTCATAAATACGTTTATTTCTTAAGGCAGTTTACATAAGTTTTTCTTCGCCGTAGCATCACTTTTACATAATATTCTTATCCTAATTTAATTCTAACATAGTCACAACGTTTTGCATTTATTAAAACATATTCTCTTATTACTTAAATATCATCTTAGGTAACTCGTCAATAATTATGAAATCTACTCGGAAATATTATTTGAACCAAACGATTAACTTCTATAAATTATAAAATAAGCTGTTATTTTCAGACATTTTGTTAATAATTTCATAAACTGTTTCGAGTTTGTTTGTATCATTACATTATTTTTATTCTAATTTAGCTATTGGTTGAACTCATGGACGCAGCTGGGATCAGAACTAAGTCTTGAAAGGGGCCTTTGCGAGGTTTTCAATTCGGCTTACCATTTTTTGCCTTGCGGAGAGTATAATTTCACTATTTTTTGCTTCACAAGAGATAAACAACCATTTCGGCATATATTGAGTCGGATACAATTATGACAGTCATTTGGAAAATTTTTAATAAGTTGAACAATTGTTTTAGTTACTTCGTTTTTACATGACGATGTGAAAATTTTTGCAGAGCTTCTATAACTGCTAGTGCAACGTGGGCAAGTTGGTGATTTGCTGCACAATTGTTTCAGATGTACCTTAAATTGTTCTATAGTGATTTTTTGGGTAGTATTGTAAAACTTAACAGATATAAATTGCACAACCGATTTTAATATATTTAAAAATCTTTCTGAACATATCTAACATAAAAAAAAAACAATTCTAAAACAATTGTAGAACCTCTTGAAATTTCAATAAGTTACATTTGCTACTTGGGCACTAGGTGGATAAAAACAGATTTTTCACCCACAACTTGGAGCATTCCAAATGCCTGTAATTTGTTGCGTTCTTACTTCTGCATTTTTGAAAGCGAATAATGAATCGCATGAACGTCAAGTGTAAGCTTTAAGCTAAAATTCGAAATAAAATTATGGAAAAAAATAAGAGACGTTTTTCTCATGTTTTCTTCTATAAATTTTGTTATCCTTGAAAATGAGTTCAACATGTTTTCCCATTCAAATTTTTCATAGAGAAACCATTCGATTGCCTACAACTTCTTGAATATCATATCCGTACAATTTACACTTTCCAAGTAACAACGATTTGTAGAAAGGGCATGTAAAATTACATCAGCTCTTTTTCAAAAACGATTGGATTTATATCAAATTGGTCTCTTCATTCGCGGAAAACATATGGTTTATCACAAGGTTGGCTTTCATCGTATCAAAAAACGCTCTCTATCAACTCTTCACACGATTCAATCAGTGCCATCAAAGAGAGACGGATATCATCTCAGCAACAAAAAAACCGGCATGGTTCGTTTAACCTAGAATGGACACCAGTGCGAGAGCGAATTTCTCTCGATGACGGGTCTGAGCATCACGAGTTAGCACGCTGCTGTGAGGACTCTCTCTGAAGCAACAAACGGTCGCTTATTCTTGTTTCGCGAAACTATTCTATATGGGCAGTTGATAATTGCGATAGAATCATTTTACTATTGCCACTTATTCCAACTATGTTCATATAACCTTTGTATAAGTTGTGTCTATGAAAATGTATGTTAGGGCTCCACACAAGGGTTTTGAAATATTGTAACCTACTATTAGAATCATCAAGTCGAATCATCGATTCGATTTTCTGCGATAATTGTCAACTTGCGATTCTCTCTTAGTAAATTCCACACAGCACCGATCATTACCAGTCTGTAATTTTTTTAAGGGCCGTGAAGTACTCAGAATATGAAGTGGAGCGAAGAAATGTAGAAAAAGTCTGGTAGCATCATCTACCGGATTGAAAATGTTGTATACAATCTAGAGAAATATCGAGCAGCTTCTGTCAAATTATCGGCAATCACCAACACTGGTTTACCATACTGAAAACGTGTACAAAATTTCAGCCAAATCGAAGTACATGCTACTGGTCCATTGACACTTGTGGTGGGCCGCTACTTTTTTTCACATGAGACATCAGGTAAGACGCTGTGCTAATTGCAGTGCAGATGAAAATCGTGCCAGTCAAGGTTAAGTTGTACTTTATATTCACCATTGGATCAAGTATAACTGCAGCACTCTAGAAAATATAAGAAGAAACGTAAAGAAGCAACATTTTTAATAACGTCTAGCAGTTTTGACGTGTCATGATTTTTTTTTCGGACAATTCACATTAAACTGTTTTCTGAACCAGATCATCATGGGAAAAATGTCAAAGAGTACTTTTTTTTCATTTATTATTATTTCAAAAGCGCAAATTTATTGACATAGCAGAAACTTTAGGTGAATCAAATTCTCTTCCAGTGATATCAAACACAAAGCTAGCTTTTCAACTAGTCGTTGATCCCCTGCTATCTGTACCATTCATTACCACTTCACTATCGCATTGCACCGGAAGAAACATTTCGTTCCAATCTCGGAAAAATATAACTTTCTCAAAACTTTTGCATCGAAAAATTTCCCGGTCAACTTTCACGATTCGCGCCGCTGCCACGCCCGGGTGGGAAGTTTGTCAAATGGAAGCCGAGAGCTGATACACAAGCGAACCAAACGAGACAAAAGTCTTCTTTTTTTTTACTCGTCAGTTTCAACCCATCCTCGGCATTCCCGCTTGACCTACTAACCTTTGTGGTAGTTCCCGTCGTAGCTAACGAATAACCGACGATCAAACTGCGGATGTCAACCGCCAGCCGGATGATGTACACAATGGCGCATAGTTTCTGACTGTGCAGACTATTTCACTGAGTACCGTCTGAGCACTAACAAAAAAAAATTGTCCACCAGCCGGCTTGGGAAAATGATGAAAATTGAGTCAGAGCAAACAACGGCATAATTCTATAGTTTTCCTTCCGACTTTTTCTGCAGTAGAAGGAGGAAATGAAATATTGTGATATTGATTTATCCCTTTAGCCCGAGGAAACGATATGCAGCTCGAAAAAACGGCAAAACTCACTGCTGCATCGATGAAACGGAAACAGCTGGCTGCCTGTGCCCTTCAAAACCCGTACGATGCAGGTGTGCTACGCCAGTGAAAATCCACGTAGGACGACTTTCCTCGCGAAGCACGACGCCGTGCTTACAGATTGCAGTAACGCGAAGGTGCACATTTTTCACGGAACGTTTGCTTTTTCTTTCGCAACGGGAAGGGTGAACCTTCCATCGCGGAGTACCGTGATTTTTGGCTTTTCTATATTTTCTCCGAATATTTTTTAGCACTGAGTGCGATCAAACCGTTCACCGGTGAAAATAATTGCAGTTTCATTTTTTTTCGTGCACTAGTAGTGCCGTAAGTTTATGGGTCGATTATTTTGAAATAGTTCGGCATTCAATTGAAATCGAAATACAATAGATAAACTCAATTTAGCGAAAACGGTAAGTGGATGAAAACAGTTTTTTAATTGTTTATCTCAAATTTTTTCGAGCACCCCTCGTGTTACTGTTTATATTAATTTTCAAAACAAGCTGTATGCCGAATAATTAGCTTACACCATCTTTCGTAAATGCAGCGCATCAATTCAAACATCTGGTAGTTGGATGGCTAAACTCACATCAAGACCGACTTCCGTCTACTCTCTGAGATAGTACATTTCGTTGTCCAGTCTGAGTGTGATGTTCCAAAACAAGAGAATATGGAAATTGACAAGAAGCTTCTGGTCTGGTAGTCGATTTGCGGATGTAGTGAGATAAGTGCTCCCAGTAACACTTCCGGAACAATCAGCGGTACGATTTACACGGAAGAGTGAAACCTTAGGAAGCGTCTCTTGCCTTTCATTAGAAAGCACAAATAATCAAACCTGTATTGGTCTAATTTAGCATCTTTCCCCTACTCTCGAAACTTTCTTTTGAGGTACCGAGCCCACGCAGTTAATGTTGTGCCGAAAGATATGAACCCACCAAATTCATCAAAACTTCTCCCAATTGACTAATTCTGGGCAATTATAAAGACGAAACTTCACAAACAACCCCATACTATGAAAACACTGCAGTATTTAAAGAAAATTAGGATGAAATCAACAAAAACACCAATTCATCGTTTCTGAAGCATCCCGTCTCAAGTTTCCAGCTTTTTTCAGCTTCCACTGAACAATTGTACAGTATCTTCCAAACAGGGCGACTGAGTGGGAAGAGATCTATTTCGATGAAATCCATCTTGTTGTAAGGACACAGTGAGAAAGTCTTTCGACTGTAGTGGAAGCTAACCAAATTTAGCTGATACTTTGTGTGATCTTCATGTGCTTTGATGAATGATAGAGAAATATCCTCTTAGAGTTTCAAGATCATATACTTATTTGTAATGAGAACGCCATTTTTCTGTGTGCAGCTGTGAATCGCTTGCCCAATTAAAAGTTTTCTAGCGAATGTATTTTCAATTTCCAGAAAATCGACTCCCCAAGATGATACGATCGAATATTTCCGCAAACTTGACCTAAACCCGATGCGTATAGCTATCTAATAACTACTAGTTAGTAAGCTCTTGTAACAAGGAAGATTGTGTAAAACATGAAAATGATTCGATCAGTGGAATTGTATATAATAAATTTCAAAGACAAGGTGTTTTTGCAATTTTTAAGAACTCGTCAAAATTTTATAAATTTATAATTAAGAAGAAATTTTTTTATCAAAAGTTAAAAAAAAAGTTTTTGAGCTGATTTAAATATGTAATTTATTTTGTGGCACCAAGAAAATTATGCTTGGGAGAAGCAAATCATTTTCACTCTGCATACTCACTCACTCAAAACTTTTCATTGCATGGTCAATAACGACGCCGGCCACGACCTAATGGTGAGGAAGGGAAGGATTGTTAGTCCGATACTCGTTGCTTCTAGAGACCGCAGGTACCACTGCATCTCCACGAGTATCACAGGGTAGGAGATGTATTAGTAGGGATGTGAGAAGATCTTGGATAAGTCTTGGTAAACAATACGATCTCAAAAGGAAATAGTCCTAAGGATTATAAATAAAGGAAAAACCCTTCTTAATCCACCTAGTGGTGTGACAATGCCTTTCTCTTTCTTCAAAGCAGTCTCATGAATATTTTATAATTTTATGAAAAAATTTCTGACACTAATTTTGGCTCATTCTTGACACCAATTAATTCAGATTGATTCGAGTGGTTGAGTATTTATGTCACATACTCGGTATCGTTTTTCCAATCAAGCGCTTGGCATTTACGTTGCCTATTTATATGAGAAGAGTGATGCTAATCTAAAAACCCTTCTTAATCCACCTAGTAATGCGATAATGCCTTTCTCTTCTTTCATAACAGTCTCATGAAAATATATTTCATTCTTTTATTAAATAATTTCAGATACTAATTTTGACACCAATTGATTCGGATTGATTCGAGTAGTTCACAAAAGCATGCTTCAGTGTTTATGTCACACAGTCAGCATCATTTTTCCAAACTAGTGCTTGGCATTTACGTTGCCTATTTGTATGAGAACATTTATGCTAATCTAAAAAAAACCCTTCTTAGTCCACTTAGTGGAGTTTTCATAGATCTTGAAAAATCACCATAGGGGGGGGACAAGAAATTTCCGAAATCGAAAAAAAAATGTTGATGCCAAAAGGCTTAGAATTGCATGAAACGTCGAAATTTAGTGTCAAGTTCCAGAAAGTTGATTTTTTCAAAAAATTGTTTTTTGAAATGACACTTAATCTCGATGTTTCATGCAGTTTTAAGAGTTTCGGCATCAAAAATATTTTTCGATTTTGGAAATTTCATGTACTTTCCCCTATGGTGCTTTTTCAAGATCGAAAATTTTCAAACCTTAACCGCCGGGCAGCACCCCTTACGCATGTCTGATTAAGCTCAAATTTTGCATGAGGGCATTTTTCGAGGTGCTTAAACTTTTGAGCACTAGCGCTTTACGGAATTAGAGGTGATATATATATATATATATATATATATATATATATATATATATATATATATATATATATATATATATATATATATATATATATATATATATATATATATATATATATATATATATATATATATATATATATATATATATATATATATATATATATATATATATATATATATATATATATATATATATATATATATATATATATATATATATATATATATATATATATATATATATATATATATATATATATATATATATATGACTTGATCAATAGCCCGACAGTAACGGTTCAGCCATCTCTGAGAAAATTGAGCGCGTTCAAATATCTTCTAAACGTGCACACACACATATACACAGACATTTTCCGATCTCGTCGAACTGAGTCGAATGGTATATAACACTATGGGTCTCCGAGGCTCCGTTCGAAAGTCGGGTTTTCCAGCAATTCTAATACCTTTCTATAGAGAAAGGCAAAAAGAAAACGAACTTGGTCAGATAGAACTCTTCTTAGATCAGTGATTTGTGTTTTAGTCTTTGTTAAGACGTACAGCCCTCTTGTTTTAAATATGATCAGTATCTAACGGGGAAAACAGATTGAAAAATTGACCTGCTAATGCAAGTATGTAATGAACACCGCGAAAATGTTCCCGTCTGAGATGTTAGCTACGGGTGCGAGTCCCGTCTCTGCGGTAATATTTTCGCGGTTTTCATCACATAATTGTATTCGCATGTCCATTTTCCAATCTGTTTTTCCCGTTAGATACAGATAATATTTATTCTTAGATGCTAAAAGAACGTTCTTGTTGAGTACATAAGCAAGAGTTCTCTCGAAAATCACATATGCATTCCATTGAAAAGATGGTCATATAAACACTAAACCAGGCATCAAAAATCAAAACAGTCTGTTTAGTACGACAATGACTGGGCTCCATTGGCTGGATTTTGGGGTTCATTTTCAGTCTGTGATCGATTTCAAAAACCATTTTCAAAGTATCACTCCCAAAACCCGCACAGCAAATCGAAAATTCCAGAAACACAGATCAGTTTGTGAGCCAGCGTTGCCAGGTCATTTTTCCAAAAATCTGTGTTTGGCACAAAAATCTATCCGTACGATATCGGTACCAGAATCTGGTAACATAAGTACCAGGAAAATGCCACCAAAGCTCATTTTGACGAACAGAAAAAAAGGTGCCACAGTAACCTTTTCTGATATCTAAGGCGTGTATCGAAAATAAGCTATCCACACATTTTTCTTTCAAATTATGATAAAAAACGATATTTTATTCAAACTAAAAATTGATCCTCTATTGTACGAGGTTAAACTTGAAAATTATGAAAACCGGATGAAATTTAAGTCATTCGCTCACGAATTTTCGAACTTTTGATCGAAATCTCTTCATCAAGTTCCGGACAAGTGTTGCATCGCATTTTTTGGACGCTTGAGCCCTGAACTCCTGCATGTTCCCAGCTGCCTTACTGAAGACCCTCCTCACGATTGCCCAGTAACGTAATTTGGTGGATTGATATTTTTCCCAACGAAATTTATACCCTTTTCCGCAAGCAAATTGACAGTGGTTTTGATATAGTGAGCCGACGCTAAATCAGGCCAAAACAGTGGAGGTGTACTATGCTTCTTATATGAAGGAAACAATCACTTCTGGAGACACTGAGATCGATAGATTTCTGCATTTATAGTTCCGGTAGTATAAAAAATGGTTGACTTCAAACCACAGGAACATATTGCTTGCCATACCTTTCGACCGAATTTCTCCACTTGAATCGACTTGTCCGCTTCGCTCTCATCCTCCCCAACGACGACAGCAAAGCATTGTAGGCCTGGAAGGATTTAGGAGTCCTCATTTACATAAGTCTCATCGTCCATCAAAACGCATGCATCCGGACACTGCAAAAGACGCGAATAGAATTTCCGGGCTCTTGTTGCTGCTCGCTTCTTCTGTTTTACACTTTGTTTCGAGATTTTCTGCTTCTTGTGGGTCTGCAGGTGATTTCGCCTCTTGATACGCTGGATCATTCCGACACTCGGTCCTGCTTTTTTGGCCAAATCACGTATTGACATTGATTTGTTCTTCATGATACCACTTTCTGGTCTAGTTTCGGGTTGGAAGAACCGAGTTTTCTGCCTCTTCCTGGTAGTTCATCCAAAGAATAGTGTTCCCCAAACTTATTATTGATGGTTTTAACACTGGCATGATGAATTCAAACCGCTTCGCCAATTTTCGTATAGTAATACCCTTTCCACTTAGCCATGTGTCCAGAACCTTAATTTTCACTTCCTTTTCAATACGCGACATTTTTAAAACGCAGAATTTCAAACGCACAAACAAGTAAACAAACGAAAGCTGACAGCCAAACACACAGCATGCTGTGATCTGAGTATGAAAACCCATCACAAATACATGCGTACAACACAAATGTATGTGGATAGCTCATTTTCGATACACTCCTTATCCAAGCTAAAACCGAAAATCGGTATTTATCTGTACGATCCGTGAATTATCGGTATTTTGGGAGGACATATCTGTATTGCGGTATAGAGGTCAAATATCTGTGCCGTGAGCCCGGCATCCCTGCCAACACCGTCGACACGTCTTAACCCCTTAACGCTCAAGGGAAATATTGTTCCCTTCTATAAAAATCGTTTTCGATTCATCAATTATTATTAAATCGATGTTTTTTTACTGAATGTTAAAAAAAAACTTACTTCCAAGGCGACAATAGAAAAAAAAAAGAACTGTCAATTTTTATTGCATTAAAACAGTTTGTGCAAACGACGTATAGAAAATAGAACACATAATAAATGTGTTATGTGCAACGTCTATTTATTTTCTAAATTTAATACGAATTTCCCAAGAAGTAAAATAAAAACTTTTTCGTATGAGCAATCTATTAGTATTTGATTGCAGTAACGAGAATCAAAGTCTTGGTCTCATTGAATTTACCGTTCTACAGCCATAATGTGTTGGAATAACTTCTATCTACATCATTTTATTGTTGAAATTTATTTTATTAGTGAATACAGATAAATACAGATTTTTTTATAGAGAGTAATAAAGATTTCCTATGAAAATATCTGGCATCTCTGACCATACCGACTCACCGAATGAACAGAGATGCCAGCTTCACAGACCAATCCATGCCTCACAGGTCCCAACGTGATGCACAGATTCTGAAAATGACCCAGATTTTCAACTCCCATGCCACACACTTTTCATACAAAGAGAACAATACGAGAGTCGATAAATAAAGCAGGAGGCTATGAAATTAGGTTTAATAATATGATACATAAATATATTGAAATGTATTAGAAAAATACTCCTTTTTAAATATGTCTCCCCTGGTTCCGGTACTGAATGCATTCACGTTTTCATTGTTTTCACTTTTTCTCTTTAATTGTGCTTCCCAGATTCATCATCGACTTGGAAAAGCTTCACCACTGTTAAAATGAATCCAATGAGACACTTTTTCATGAAAAATATCCAAGAGCACAATTTAATTCCACTTTTTAATCGAGCGACTAAGAGATATAATACTCATCCTCCAGTGATGCTCCCAAGTAGCACATGAGCAAATCCAGAAATTATTAGCTGAATCTGATTCGGATGAAACTTTGTACACGTTTTCAGTAAACATTTATTTTGCAATTCGACTCAAGACTGATTTTCAAAAAAGGCGTATGTACCTTATGATCAAAAAAGAACCGGAATTTTCATTTTACTTTTATTCTCTCAACGTTGGCAACACTTTTATACACATTCTGTCAAACTTTGACGCATATCGTACGATTAGTTTTTGTTTGGCGTCCATACAAAGAAGTTGAAAAATTTTCGTGTGGCGATTTTTATAACGGATGGTTTCGGCTCGCCTTCGAAGCGCCATTCGGTCGATTGTTGTGCGGTTTCGACGTCTCATAGATCGATACCTCATCACCGATATTCATAGATCCACACCTCATCACCAGTTATGATGCATTCGATGAATGTGGGGTCACTATCTGCGTTGGAAATCATCTCTTTGGCCACATAAACACGACGCTGTTTTTGAATGAAATTCATCTTTTTTAGCACCAGCCGAGAAGCGACGCGTTTCAAACCCAAAATCAGTTCAAATGTGTTCGGCTGATCCATAAGAGATGCTCAACAACACAGCGTTCTCTCTTCTCGGTACAGGATGATTTTGCAACACGATTTGCTTCGCCGATTCAATGTTTTCTT
The DNA here is from genome assembly GCF_030247185.1 of Malaya genurostris. Classification (NCBI taxonomy): domain Eukaryota; kingdom Metazoa; phylum Arthropoda; class Insecta; order Diptera; family Culicidae; genus Malaya; species Malaya genurostris. Next base: position 229,273,875 of record NC_080571.1, on the reverse strand, counting down.
CAGTTACAGATGTTGTTGGGCGGCCGGGGATCTCATCATGATCCAAGCTTGTACGACCACCTTTGAAGCGTTTACACCACTCGTATGCCTGTGTTTTTCCTAGGCACGATTCACCAAAGGCCTTTTCTAACATTTTCAACGTTTCGGAATACTTAAATCCATTTGCAACACAAAATTTGATGCAACTTCTTTGTATAGACGCCAAACAAAAACTAATCGTACGATATCCGTCAAAATTTGACAGAATGTGTATAAAAGTGTTGCCAACGTTGAGAGAATAAAAGTTTACCGATTGGACAAGCGTGGGAATTTTAAAATGAAAATTCCGGTTCTTTTTTGATCATAAGGTATTTTTGCATGCATTTTCTTCAAATCGCGGTAACTCGAAATGGCGTCCAAGAAAAAGTTGTAGCAAATAAATTTTGCACCCTTAAAAAATATACACTGTGAAAAAAAGTTAAATACTTTTTCAAAAATTAGAAAACCAAACGAAAAATTTAAACAAAATACGTAGCTTCAATATTTTTAAAAATAATTTTATTTTAAACCTTGACTTAAAACCCACATTTTGGTGCAAATTTGGTTAGTATGAATTGAAAAAAGACGAAGTTACAGCTAACACAATTTACCAATACTAGTTTTTGATTGAAAAAAAAATGTCATTTATACACCAGAATAGAATTTTACAGAATAGAAGAAATATCTCGAGATATTTAGGCATGAAAGTCAAAGAATTAGGTTTTTTGTTTATTTAACCCGTTGAAACAAGTCAAACGTAATTCTAAACATAAAAGGAAAGTTGTTTTAATTTTTTTACCAAAAAAAAAACATAGTCGTAAATGAGTTTCGACATCTCTGCTGATATAATTGTCATATAATTGTTCGGAAGATTGAATGTTGAAATTTCAAAAAGAAAAATAAACTACCAAAAACAAATCTCTCTGAATACTCAACTTTTTAACTCAATGCAACTGATTTGCAAATCAAATATTCGTTCTTGAGAACTTATTTGGCAAGCGTCAGTAAGTCAGCTATAATTCACGTTGCTATTGCTTCAATTTGTTCCATAAATTCGTTTTACATAAGTTACAGTCATTGAAATGTAATCACGTGTGCTACTTGGGTGATTCTTAACAATCATACAATTACTAATCGTTAATGAGTTTTACGAGAGTAAATATGACACCTCCTAACGAGAAGTATTGATTTTACAGCACGGCCGACAGTTTTTCCCACCAAGTGTCGTACCAATTCGTTATTTCGTTGAAATCGACCCGCCACCCACTAACGGAACGGTGTAACCATTGTTTACTTTTTTCATGGGCACTTCACTCGGTTCTGTAACGCCCGGTTTTGCCAGTTGATGAATAAGGGAAACTTTTCCCATCGGCAATGAATTGAATGCTAACTACCGCAGTCCTGCTGGCACTCTAACCGATCAGCAGCTGTCGTTGGTGATACAAAAAAGAAAGAAAGAAATGAAATCTATTATTCAACAGTAACCACGACGATGGATGAACGAAGGATTCGCGCCTGTAGTGGAAAACTTTCTCCGTCGTCGTAGCCACCATTGATTGTTTCAATTGCTCATAGCTTGAGGAACGGAGCACACTAAATGGCCATTGTATTGAGTAAAGTGTTGTGTGATTTGAGGTTGGAGAATAACGAGGAAAGTCCTTAAAACGAAGGTAGGATACGTAGGGACGATGAGGGCACAAACAAATATTTGGGTACATACTTGGGAACGGTTCCGTTACCTACGAGTACCTCTTTCTTTCCTTCGTTTTATCAAGTGAAAGGGTTTAAGCAACTGCCAAAAGAAGCGTATCGATTTTTGACAAGGCCATAACTTTCAATGAATCATTTTTAATTACCGCCCAAACCGGGTGGTAATCGGCTCGTTGAACTTTGGCCACCGGTCACGAAAGCCTAATGATTCAGTAGGTATGGAAGGAAGGGTAATAATTCTTCTGGCTTGAAATGTGTGAATTGGTCATACAATTAATTGGATATGTGCTGCGATGCGTTTATAGATGTTTATGATTTCAGAATTTATGCATTAGAACAAAAATACTAAAGTGACATATTTCCGGAGTTTGGTTCTAGATTTTTAACTTTTGAAAAATTATTATGTGTTGTTAGTAAATAACGTACAAATAATGTTAAGTTTTCTGTTATTCCGTATACACATTATGTACGAAATTAACTACTAAAACACTAACCATCTTTTTTCCTCACTTATCGCATTACCAAAAATGCTATCCTTATGAAAATAATTCATAACCATCTTTGTCAGTTCTACATGTGTAAACCTAGAGTACACATCGAGAAAATTGAATTCTACAAGTGACCTAACCCCCCAAACTATGCGATTCCTAATGACGTCAATTGACGTCAATCCGGTTATGCATCAGACATTACCCACCCGCCTTTTTTTTATTCATCGAATGATCAATTTAGCCCAGCCTATTCTTCCATTCAACTATGACAAAGAAGGATGATGTTTTGAACTGACAACTACACTTGAAGTTGGCAGCTCTCATACAAATTTTGGTTCTCTGGTTCCATAATGGCATCGTAAACGAAACAAAATTTGATAAAACTTCCAGCGACAATCATTATTATCCTGTTCGACGTGGAAACTACGATGTTGCAGGTGTCGCACATTATTCCTGAAGTAATGCGCTATTCTGCGCACCAAAAGCGTTGGTTGAGTTTTTCACTGCTCAACTGTAGCACAATGCAAACTTTTTCAGCATTTCTTATCATTAATTAAAACTATCTCTGTGTACAGGATGCAATTGTACTATTGGGAGTACAAATTTGTATCGTCAATTTTCAAAAGATGGCTCTGGCTGTTATGAATATTGAGCAGTAACGGCTGATGTCGATAGTTTCAAAAGGTTCAACATCTGTCAATAATATTCAGTTCATTTTGTACCTTTAATTAATTGGCAATTTAATAATTTAAGACAAGCGCAGCTGAAGCGCATCAAATGCTTGTGGATGTTTATGGTGATGATGCTCCAATTGATAAATCAGGTTTCGACACTTATCAGTCCGATGTTCTACTGGAGTTTTATCGTTCATTTCTTCCAGTTCGTTAGACGGAACTTGATGTCGTGATGAGATTCTTCTACAAACATCAGTATCCACAAACCTGGTATAAAGCGTGAAACACTCAGGTCGTGCGTCGGATGTCAGGAGGAGCAGTTCGGGCTTCGGATGTCATGAGGGGCAGTCACCAGCAATGAAAGCAGACTTTTTGCGTGGTACAAAACCTCAGGTCGTGCTTTCTTTTGGACGCATATCGCATTCATTTGTTGAATACTGGATCTGGATTCGGGAACTGAATTTTGGATCGAGGACTGAATTCGAATTGATTCTGGTCCACCTGATTTCTGAACCATAATTTCAGGCTTAAAATTTATCTTCAAAATTTAGTTTCAATATTCTGTAGCAGAATCTAGTTCTAGAATTCAAAGCCTACATGCTGGAACTGAATCCTGGAACGAGATTTTTGAACTAAATTCAGTATCGGAATCAAAACTGCAACTGAATTTTGAACTTGTTTAGTTCTTGAACTCAGGTTCAGCTCCTGAACCTAAATCGATTCTTTTAAAACTACTAACACATTCCCATAGTATTATGCGAGGCTTTCCTACTATGTAAATCTAAAAAAACAACCATAACATTGTATTGACGTGAATACGTCTTCCTTTACTATGGCGTGCCTTTTCAAAATTCGCCCTGTGGAAGAATAGGTAGAACTTAATCGTGAGTATCTCGAGTTGTACTGAACGCAACAACTTAATTCTTTCTCCATGCCATTAGAAATATGATCAACAATTTACGTTTAAATATCAATTGTGTGAGATGCACAAATAACTAAAAAATTAGATGTTCTTGAGCTTTTAAAATCAATGAGGAAAACTGATTGCGCTTGGTTGTCTGCTTGCAACTAGACGTCGTGGTAAAGACCTTGCACCAACAGCAGCAACAACAGTTCTACGTAACCTAACAGTTCGGCTGAAAAGTTCGTATCGTTTAATAGAAACACACATTTTTTGCCAAAATTCGTTTTTATTATTCAACATAATTGCCATCAGAGGCGATACAGCGATCTTCCAACTTTTCGATACCATTTTTGTAGTACGATTTGTCCTTTGCCTCAAAATAGGCCTCAGTTTCAGCGATTACCTCTTCATTGCTTCTAATTTTTTCACCAGCGAGCATTCTCTTGAGGTCTGAGAACAGGAAAAAGTCACTGGGGGCCAAATCTGGAGAATACGGTGCATAAGGGAGCAATTCAACAGCTCCAAACACTACTCAGAATCATTAATTCGTTGTTGTTTTTGATCGATTGTGAGCTCACGCGGCACCCATTTTGCACAAAGCTTTCTCATATCCAAATATTCGTGAATAATATGTCCAAAACTTTTTCCTTTGATATCTTTAGGGTGTCAGCTATCTCGATCAACTTCACTTTACGGTCATTGAAAATCATTTTGTGGATTTTTTTCACGTTTTCATCGGTAACAGCCTCTTTTGGACGTCCACTGCGTTCATCGTCTTCGGTGCTCATATGACCAGTACGAAATTTTGCAAACCACTTACGAATTGTTGCTCCGCCCGGTGCAGAGTCTGGATAACACTCATCAAGCCATTTTTTGGTATCGGTGGCACTTTTTTTCATCAAAAAGTAGTGTTTCATCAACACACGAAATTCCTTTTTTTTCATTTTTTTCACAATAACAAAAGTAGCTTCACTCAAAATGCAATATCTCACAAACTTATAATCAGACAGCTGTCAAATTTATACACGTATCTTTTGAAGGTTGGTACTAACTGAAAATGGTATGGATTTAATTCTAGTGGCGCCCTCTCATAGAAACGATACGAACTTTTCAGCCGATCTGTTAAAATTTCATTTGGTTTAGATTCCGGAGCTGAATTCTAAAACTGAAATCAGAACCTAGATTCTGAATTGAAGTTTAGATTTAGAACTTAGTTATAGAACTCAGTTCCGGATTAGAGGCTTAGAATTTAGTATTGCGACTCTGGAACTAAATTCTTATTCGGGATTCATTAACTAGATTTTTGGAACTGGTTTCTTGACTAGATTTTCTAACTAAATTTAGTGCCTCATCTGGAACTAAATTTTAGATCTGAACTCCAAATCTGAATTTTCAAGCAGTAGAAGTAACAATATTCACACAATCAATCAACTAATACGAATGTAGTATTCGTTTATTCGTATTCATGTTCTCCAGTTATGTCTGTGGCATTACCTACTCGCCTTTATACATAGAATTGTTATTGGGGATGAAAAATAGATAACCCCAAGAAAAAACAAACATTACGGTATGCCCGGTCAATTGTTGCCATCGACCTCGACATCAACACCAAAGCCGAATATTCATAGTTCGAAGGTCATGTTGTGCATCTTGTGAGACCAATAGGGTATTATGTACTATGACGGGCGATGAATATACTAGAGATGGGCAAAACAGTTCATTTCAAAGAACCGTTCAGTGATGCAAAGTTCTACTGAAAGAACTAGTTCTCCAGAGCCATTCGTTCGTTCTTTTCATAGTTGGTTTGTTTGTTCAAAGACTAAACGAGAACTTAGTGGCGAGGAAAAAAAAGGTCCCACGAATAAGAACTGAGCTTTCGTGATCCAGCTTTCTTATTACAGAACTACCGTTCTCGAAAAATGGTTTAGCGAGCAAAAAAAAAGTCCCACGACTTTGAACTGAGGAACTACCGTTCTCGAACAAAGAACTACTGCTCATTCATTCTTTCAAAAGAACTAGTTCTCTTGAACCGTTCGCGAACGAATTGCCCATCTCTAGAATATACATACTAAATCATTTCTACGGATGTCGGTAGAATTTTACTGATTTTCAGTATTAAGTTAAGTAAAAGTTTCATTTGGTAGAGTTGCACTGATCATCTTCTTGTCATAATTATGTTGGCTTGTTAATAATTTATTATCGTTCGGTAAAATTTACAAATAATCAGTAATAAGATGAGCGTCGTAAACAGTAAAATATTACCAGTTTTCGATACATTTTAATGATGCTATGTCGCATTAAAATACAAATACTGGAAATTTGCTCACCATCTGGAAATTACCAGGTTTTGAAACGTCTTGAACCGTTACATGTATGTATAGCTTTCTCATTGGAAGACAAAATATTCAATTTTGACTTCTGACAAATATATAGTATTGTAAAGACTGTCCCAGAAAGTATGGACGCACTTTGATTCCGCTTTAAATAATTCACAATAACATTAGACTACAACAACAGAATATTAGACTAGACAACAGAATATTATTCTCAACATTTGCTACTTAGCCATTGTAGACTAGCTGGCGCACCTTCTTTCGAACGTTCCTCATTCCGTACAGACTTCTTGGCGACAAGTTTTGACACTTTTTTCCAATCTTTTTTGAACTGTTGAATGGTTTCGGCAGCCGAGACATGTTTCCTAAGATGTGCTTTCGTTAATGCCCAAAATTCCTCAGTTGGTCGAAGTTGTGGGTAATTTGGTGGATTCATTTCTTTTGGGACGAAAGTGACATTTTTAATAGTATACCATTCTACCGTTGATTTCGAGTAGTGGCCAAAAGCAAGATCTGGCCAGAAGTCAACAGGATCCTGGTGGCTTCGAATCATGGGTAGAAGTCGTTTTTGTAAATATTCCTTGATGTATATTTCGCTGTTCATTGAAGCAGTGGTGATGAATGGTTTCGAAATCTCACCGCAGCTACAAATTGCTTGCCAGACCATAGATTTCTTACCAAATGTTTCGACTGCAATCGATGTCTCGGACTGGTTCAACACTTGCCCTTCTCGCACCATATAATATTGTGGTCCCGACAAGGATTTGTAATCAAGTTTCACGTAGGTTTCGTCGTCCATGATTATGCAGTTCAAATTTCCAGCAAGAATCGTATTGTACAGCTTTCGAACCCTCGGCCTGATCGATGCTTCTTGTTTCGGGCTACGTTTTGGTTGTTTCTGCTTCTTATATGTTCGAAGATTCAAACGTTCTTTAGCACGAAGAACATTTGACTTCGAAGTGCCCACTCTTTTGGCCACATCCCGAACTGAAACCTCCTTCTTTTGTTCAAACGCCTTCAGTATACGTTAATCCAACTGAGGGTTAGCAGGACCTTTTTTCGACCCGTTTTCGGTTTATCCTCAAAGGTGTTATCCTCACCGAACTTCCTGATTGCATTTCGCACGGCTTTTTCACTTACTCCTTCCATTTTTGCTATCTTCCTCAGTGACAGTCTGCGTTCTGTGCACCATTTGTACACAAGTTTTCGACGTTGTTCTGCTGAAAGTCCACGCATTTCGAAACAAACTAATGAAAACGAATAAACAACTGCACAAGTGGTTAGAGAAGAGAGTAAACAACAGGACGCAGTCATAAACATTGACAGATTTTGAACCATTGCGAAATGGCAGCGGTTTTTGGTTGCGTTCATACTTTCTGGGACTGTCTTTATAGTTCTTAATGATGTTGTCAATACTATTTCCCGAGATCCTTTTAATTATCAATCCATTCACTGAAAATTGGTAAAATTTTTACTAAATTGGGAAAAGGCAATGACATTTTAAAGGCTACCCACCAAGTCAGTAAAAAGAAATCAAATGTTCTGTAATATTTTTTAGAATTTACCGAAATCCGGTAATCTATTAACAGATGACTGTGAACTAAAAAAAATACAGAGCGTCCAGTGCTTAATGATTTACAATTCAAAATCGCACAAAAAAATTACTAAGCAAATTTGGTGTGTAGACTTCAATAAATGGTTTGGTGTGCAGACTTCAATAAATGCGTTTGAGCCGTGCATTACGAGAAGAACGGCCTGAGTACAAGCAAAGACATGATAAAGTTATTCTCCTGCATGACAAGGCACGGACCAAAATCGCAAAAATTGTAAAAATATTTGGAAACGCTCAAATGGGACATTTTGACGTATCCGCCGTATTCTGCTGGCATTACTCCTTCTGATTATTGGTTATCTTACAGGTGCTGCACGATCTGCCAGGTCATCGGTTTACTTCTTTCGCAGAAATCGAAAATTGGCTTCAAATTTGGATCACCAAATTATCAGGTGTGCAACTTTGCTTCCGCCGTTTTCCGATAGGTGGCTGTACCGGCTGAGGCTGGTTAAAATACATAGATGATAATGCCTTTAAAGTGAGTGTGTACAGTGCCTAACGAATTATCATCACCGTTTCAGTGACAGTTGTTCTTGTTTTCGTATTATTCACGCTCGAAAATGTCTGTTTATGTGCCCAATTCTCGCCATTTGCGGGAAGTTTTACTTTTATGTTACAATTCGAAAAAAATGCAACTGAAGCGCATCGAACGTGTCGGGAGTGGTTTCAACGTTTTAAAAATGGTGATTTCGATGTCGAAAACAAACATGATGGTGGTAGAGAAGAAACCTTCAAAGATGAATAACAATTTACTACGAGCTCTTAAAACCGGGGTGAAACCATCACAGGAGACCGCCACCGAACGCAACTGATGCGCCTTAGTCGCGCGCTAAAAGAAAAGCGGCCACAGTATCAAGAGCAAAAAATTCATCCTCCAACACGACAATGCTCGGCCTCACGTCGCAAAAGTGGTCAAAAAGTACCTGGAAACGCTGAAATGGGAAGTCTTGCCCCACCCGCCGTATTCCCCAGATGTCGCCCCTTCTGACTTCCACCTATTCCGTTCGATGGCACACGGCCAGGCAGATCAACATTTTCAATCCTTCGAAGAGTTGGAAAAATGGATTGCTTCATGGATAGCGTCAAAAAAGGACTCCTTTTTTCGAGCAGGGATCCGAAAATTTCCGGAAAGATGGGAAAATGTTGTCGCTAGCGACGGACAAATAATAATACATCTGTAAGCACTTTTTCGCAATAAAGCTTTAAATTTTGGAAGGTAAAAAAACGGCGGAAGTAAAGTTGTACACCTAATATGTTGAACTACTAATGCCACCTCGCGGATCAACATAATTCGCTAAGCAGACGTAAAGTCATTGGTCATTAGCGAATTGTGTTAATCCTCTAGGAGGCACTAGTAGTTCAACATAATCTGCTAACGTGAAAACGTAAATAATTCAAATTAGTCATTTGCACTTCAGCACAAACCGAAACCAAAACCCCCAAATAAATATGATCAGTAATTTATGATTAAAATTTCAACAGTGTCAGATAATGATGATGTGATTTTGGGACTTAGAAAAATTTTGATTTTGACTTGAAAAAAAATTTCGGGATAACACCATATCTCAATGTTCCATGCATTTCTCACACAAAACAAGAAAACCGAATAGTTTTTAAACTCGTCTCAAAACCGCACAATTTCTGAAATTCGCGTAAAAAACACCGCGTAACTTCGGAAATCTGCGTTAAAACCGCTTCAGGATTGGAAACGGGGAAACATCCTAAAGCTGAAATTCGGAACTGAACTCAAAACCTGGATTCTAGTCCCCCTGAATTGTAAACTTAATTTAAGGTTTAGAATTTAGCTTCAAAATTTAGCTGAATAGTACAGGTTCAGATATTAAAACTATGACTCTGAACCCAAGTTCAGAAATTTAAACTGTGAACTAAATTCTAATTTTTGAAGTGGTTTCTTGACTAGATTTTAGAACTGAATTTATTTCCTTAAATTATGTTCGGAAATTGAATCCCGAATTCAGGATATGAATTTTAGATTTGGATTCTGGAACTAAATGTTACATCTGAACTCATAACTTGCATATTGGAACTGGCTTCTGAACCAGATTTGAATTTCTGCATTTCCTGAACTAGGATCATGCATGCTAGAACTAAATTCGGAAGTTGGAATCTGAAACTGGATTTAGGAGCTGAATTCATTTCCTTTACTCAGGTTTGGAGTTCAAGTTCCGATTTCAGTACTAGAACTTCTGGATTCTGAAAATGAACTTAATTTTTGTATTTCTAAAACTATAATCATGAACTTAATTCTAGATTCATAATTATATTCATAAACTTAATTCATGGTCCATGCTACACTAGAATATACAACTATTGCTTGGTCACCCTACTATCAAAACGACATTCAGCGCATAGAAGCAATTCAATATAAATTAATATCAAATTCTCCAACTTCCATGGATGGACCCCCCAAATCTTCCGAGTTAGCAAGATCGTTGCAAGCTTATAGATCTCGATCTACTGTCCGTTCCCAGAAATGTATTCAAGACAATTTTCATTGCTGATCTTCTGCAATCACGAATTGATTGCTCGGAGCTGTTATGTTTGATAGATTTTGATATTCGTCGTCGTTGTCTTCGAGCTCATCCTTTCCTACGCATTTCTTCCGCTAGAGCAAACTATGGCCACAATGAGTTATTTGTCAGTATATGCCGACTGTTTATTCGCGGTTCAAGTTAGTTCGACTTTCATCTAACCCGTGATACTATCAGGAAATTATTTTCTCGAACACTATCTCTTTAATAAATTATCGTTATTTTTAAGAATATAGTTATGTAGTTATAATAATTAATAACATGAAATGTATCATTTGGATATTGTGTAATCTGTTGGTATAAAAGATGAAGAGATTTTATGTCTACTGGTGATATAGTGATAGATTGATAATAACTTATCACCACTGGGTTTTCCCTGTTTCAGAAATAAAGAAAGAAATTATCTGGATACCGAACCAGAACTTTGCAACTAAATTCTAAGCATATTCCATATTTGAAATTTAGTTCTAAAATTTGGTTTGAGTTCTTGATTCCTGGTCCAGAATGAACAAATGTTGGCAAATAGTACTTAACAGTTGTGAACATCAGTTGAATTCTACAAATCGGTTCTTTATAGAACCATTAAATATTGCCAAAGGATTATGATAAGTTTTCCTCTACTGAGTATGTAAATCCACAAAAACTACCATAGCGATTGTACCAATTGTCGTTTCATTAGTAGAGTCGCCATGTTATTTTATCTATTACACGACTTTTAATCAACGAATTGTGATAAAATCCGGTGCAATAACTTAACTTCGACTCTAAGAAGCAGTACCGCAGAGAAAAAAATTGCTCAATACTGCTAATAGTAGCTAACGACGCAAAAACTAGAAATGAATTCTCCTACATATTTCAATCTTACCCTCGAAGTCAATTAATCGAACAGAGACAGCAGATATTACTCTAACTAATGGTTTTCGTATATGAGATAACTACTGGAGCTGAGATGAATAGGGGATCCGATACCCTATGACATTGTTCGTTGATTTTTTTTACTGTATTTATTTCGTGTTATTTAATTCAATATGTTTATGTCGTCTAAGTCGTACTTTAGTATAGATGTACCGTCCAATTCTGGAGAAGAAACAGTAAAAGTTGCAAAATTCACAAAACTAGTTCGTACGAACTTGTATATCCGGAAGTGTAAAATAAATCTGTTAATTTTATTCGTATTGGTGTCCTCCAGCTGTGTCTGTGACATTAACCACCTGCCATTTTTTGTTATTTCATTGGTTCTCTTATCTTCAGAGTTGGGGAAATAGAATAAAAAACGAGACCGCATGTTAAGTCGTTATTTTGTCCGAGTGAAATTAAAGTTTAAACAATTTATTTTTAGATTGTGGAATAATTTTAGTTATCAACAATTTCAAACTAGGTACAACCTATTGTGGGTTCAAATTTTTTACTCCAAATTATTTAAACTGATCTATGGAACATACTCAAATACTATAATTTGCTCAAAACTATAAATGAACGAAGTGTAATATAATCAAACCAAAATATCTTCTCGTTAATACAAAAAAAAATGATTACGTCATACGGGGTTTGAAGTCAATACCAAAGCGCTGCGTACACATCCGTCACATACCAGTCAAATTTTTATCACCAGTTTTACCATTCTTTTACAGCAAAACGACCGATTCGGCAGTCTCGAACGCATTTGTTGGAGCCAGTTGTGTTCAGAATTGGACCGATGCCACAATCACAGCTACGACTGGATCGACGGTTTCCTAGTATTCCTTGACAAAACATTTCCAAAACTCCAAAACAGTACTCCTTGTAAGCGATGACTCGCGTGTCCAAACATTTTTCCTCTGGCATAATTTTTAGACAAATCAAAGAACCGATCCGATACGATCCTGAGAAAATGTAAGTCTGCTGAAGAACAAAAATCCAAAATTCGTCGACTGTAACGGATTCTAGGGCTCTCACAAATAATCACGAACAATCAGGAGCGAGGGGTGACTAACAGAAAATCATAGGAAACATATACGCTTACTAATATTTTAGGTAAAGTTTAATCTGTTTTTAATACCAGAGGAAAGGATTTATTCGTTAAGAGACGAGTAATCATGCGCAAATTATCGTTATAAGGTCACAACCCTGAGTTAGTTTAGAAATAAATGTAAACCCATAAGTGTCTTATGTAAAACAATAGTTTCTGTTGTTTTCGTCTGAATAGTTAACCACCCCAAAAAGGGAAGTTAGTCCCCGTTTATTGGCAATAGATTGGTCCTTTACGAAGGTTCATAACTTGAATTTAAAATTTACCCTCATTCGTCCAATACCACAAAGAAACGAAGCAAAAATGATGATCAGACAATACTTATGAATAAGTTAGAGAGCAAATAGTTCGCTGGCAAAGTGTGTGGTAATGAGATATCGATTTTTCAGTTAGGAAATGAAATCCCTGGCAAAAACCAACGCAAGCAGGTTCAAAGCTAGAACCGACTGGAGTCAAAACGACTGATGAGGCTCATGAATAGAAGCTAGCTTCTCTAGCCCATTCTCAGTTCCACTAATTGTAAATGGGAGGGATTTGTTTGTGGATGCAAAATAGAACGGATAGTGGTAGGATCCTGGTTTTTCCTTGCCCTAATCTGGAACGAATGGATGGAGAGCTAATGAGATTGTGGTGCGTGGTAGAAGCTATAATTGACTGGTGGTTTTATGTTTCAACGAATATCCGTTATCGAGTGTTGTTGTTTTCGAAAAGAATATACAGTTGTATAACGATTCATTGAGGGCTTTTATATGACCCAGTGTTGAACTTTTTGAGTTTTTGTTCGGTCATTATCGGAATTCACCCGAACGAATAGTAGAAACAATATTTTTGAATACATAAATTATACCCAAACCTAGTCAACGAGAACAGATATCACCAACAGGTTGCCGTTTAAGAGAAACAAATATAACGAGATTATCTCACACACACACTTTTGAACGCCAACAGAAGTGTATGAATATTGTTGTATTTGTTACAATTTAAGTCTAGAGTGTTAAGCTGCTAATCAATATTTCATGACAAGAGCAAACAAAAGAAAATCCAAAAAAATCGTAGATTTTATATTTGTTTTACACGGAGAACAACTGACAGTACTAAGCAAATGATAACACGTTTAAAGAGAAGCGATTTTTTAAATTTTTATACAAATAAAAAACAAAACTACTAGTAAACGGTATAAAAAGAGAAAAACAAGTATAATAGAGAGAAACTACATAAATGTTAGATAAAAAACGTGGTGTTTTGAGCTTGAAGGTGTTAATTTTCTAGGAAGCTTTGACTGTCTGTAGCTACTGTTAGGAGTAACACTTACACAACAATACCATTCTGATGTATTAACACAAAACACTTTTATCAAGTATCGCAACAAAACCCACACGAAACAAAAGATCCTAATTTATAAACCTTAAATCTAATAGCAACTAGTAGAGGAATTTATAGTTCTATTGTTAATCATCTGACTAGGTGCACTTCCCCTTTTGATAACTGTCTACAAGCTGTTTAGGTGCAAAAGAAGAAAAATGTTTGACTTTTATGTGCGCAAGTAAGTGAAATCTCCTCCTCCCCGAAAATCAATCGGCTCCCAAAACTCCAAACTGTCGTATCCTACGCATAACTGTGGCTTAATCAAATAGCAGAAGCAAAAATTGCTACACTAGAACACTATACAGGAAACGAATCTGGCATACGTGAATCGAGACTCGCCCAATTCTCTCTCTCTCAGTAGTACTGGTACCTCCTAGAAGCGAAACGCACAAATCACACGATGTATGCAGCTGCCGGTGGTGCATCACTGGCTTCGCGACAGGCACGCAAGAAACAGGCTGCCCAGAATACCAAGAACAAGGCCACCAACCAGCAGATTCTACGGGAGAAGCTAGCGGCGAAAGCTGTTACAACCCCGACCAAGAGTAAACACTTCCACCAGTTACCTGCTTCCTACCTGCGGGCACCGCATCAACACCACAGGAAACTCAGTACCGGCTACACGACCGTTCCCGGCTATGATCAGCACCACAGATCTCTGGTACCTATCAGTGAACAGTCCTCATCATCTCATGGAGCTCATCCTCCCCATACGCCTCATCATCACCAACATCACCACCATCATCACCCGGGTCATCCGGGACCATGCTTTATCCAACATGGACCCCCACAACCGGCCGGCGCTCATCACCCGCCGTTGCCAAAACCGACCGGATTCCGCGAGTATGACAAACTGGTAAGACGTCAACAGTTAACAAAGTCCGCAACCGCTACATTGCCACTGGTCTCACAAGCACATGATCTAACACCACCACAAACGCCTACCCTCTGCTTTGGCGAACATCAGCAGTCCACACATCTCGCCAGCAAAAATCCCAACACATTCTCACAGCCCCTTCACCTACAAATACCCACCAACGATCCGATCATAATTACACCGGCCACACCGCAGGCCACCCCACCGGGCAAGCTCAGCCTCCAGCTCCACCACTCCACTACCACACCGGAGGATGAAGGACGACCCCAGACGCCCACTCCCGGAACCCTGGAACGCAAATGCAGCGTTTACCGTGGTCGCAAATTGGACCCCTTCGAGGAACACTTCTACAGTACCAACAGCACGACAATAAACCACCAACATCAGCCGGACGATGTGTTCTACGGTCATCAGCCGCACCTGCCGAACGGCGAACATCGTCGGAGCTCCTACGTTTGCAAGTACGAGGCCGAGTACTACTGCTGCGATGCTGAGCACCGACAGCTGGGGGTCTGTACCTGTGATCACATCGAGGTAATGTACGCCATTCAGGGCCCCATTTTTTTCTTTCTCCCGCTCTTTCTCTCTATCTCTATCAGTCTGATCGCTGTGCTGTTCATTTTGATGTAAATATTCAACTTTCATTCCTGCACGTGCCAGGCTTTCCCAAACTCCATTGCCAGCAAAGCCAGCTTCGATTTCGGTGTACGTAAACTGTGAAGGGTTAAGAAGCTGCCTTAATTTAAGCTTTAAAACAGTTAGTTATCCAACGAAAATATATTTCATTATAAAATTTTTTTCAGCTGCCATTACACGGAGGCTTACCATGATGACATGTAATTTGTTTTAGGAATGATGTTGTATCGCCCACCGGTAGAAATAAGCAGTCCCCAAACAACGATTACAAAAGTTATCATGCGATCCTATAGCTTTAGTAGTGTGTTGTTTTTTTTATAATGATATGCAAAAGTTAAGCTTGCAGGTTAGCAAGTACGACATATTTTTTGATTGTTGGTGCAATGGAGCTGTAATCATTTATTTAAATATCGTTGATCACGAAACGGGTAACGATTTTTTTTTATTTGCACGATTTTACGTGAAATAAAAATACCCAGCTTTTGTGGAGGGACATCATTAACCGCGAAACACAATGACCAGAAGAAACTTCGTTGTGGTACATATTTCAGATTTTGATGCAATGAATAGTAGTAGTGACTACAGTTGTTTGATTGAAAAACATATATCTCGAGATTTTTTCGGGATAACGGTCAATAAGCCAACTGTACACATTCATTTTAAAGAGGAATTCCGGAGGACTCAGTGAGTCATACCAGTAAACGAAAATGAAAAGTCTCATAAAAATTATTGTGGTATTCTTTCAAAAACAGTAACATTTAATTGAATCTTGAACAAAAACAAGAAAGTTTTTTTCGGACGGAAACTAGCATAACCTACCGACTGGAACAGTTTAGCACTAAATTTAGTAAAATTTTTCCTTTTGTTTTACTTCGTCGCTTTAAAAAAAAACAGTTTGAAAATTTAAGCACCCTTTACCCTATATGACTGGAACCGGAAGTCGGATTGGGATGATTCAAGTTGCAATCTATGCATGGAAAACAATTTTCGATTCTGCAAGAGTCAATTCAACAATCCTTATTTTCATATTACATATATAGGGTGATTTTTTAAGAGCTTGAGAACTTTTTTAAACAATAAAACGCATAAAATTTGCAAAATCTCATCGGTTCTTTATTTTAAACGTTAGATTGGTACATGACATTTACTTTTTGAAGATAATTTCATTTAAATGTTGACCGCGGCTGCGTCTTAGGTGGTCCATTCGGAAAGTCCAATTTTGGGCAACTTTTTCGAGCATTTCGGCCGGAATAGCCCGAATTTCTTCGGAAATGTTGTCTTCCAAAGCTGGAATAGTTACTGGCTTATTTCTGTAGACTTTAGACTTGACGTAGCCCCACAAAAAATAGGCGTCAAATCGCATGATCTTGGTGGCCAACTTACCGGTCCATTTCTTGAGATGAATTGTTCTCCGAAGTTTTCCCTCAAAATGGCCATAGAATCGCGAGCTGTGTGGCATGTAGCGCCATCTTGTTGAAACCACATGTCAACCAAGTTCAGTTCTTCCATTTTTGGCAACAAAAAGTTTGTTAGCATCGAACGATAGCGATCGCCATTCACTGTAACGTTGCGTCCAACAGCATCTTTGAAAAAATACGGTCCAATGATTCCACCAGCGTACAAACCACACCAAACAGTGCATTTTTCGGGATGCATGGGCAGTTCTTGAACGGCTTCTGGTTGCTCTTCACTCCAAATGCGGCAATTTTGCTTATTTACGTAGCCATTCAACCAGAAATGAGCCTCATCGCTGAACAAAATTTGTCGATAAAAAAGCGGATTTTCCGAATGGACCACCTAAGACGCAGCCGCGGTCAACATTTAAATGAAATTATCTTCAAAAAGTAAATGTCATGTACCAATCTAACGTTTAAAATAAAGAACCGATGAGATTTTGCAAATTTTATGCGTTTTATTGTTTAAAAAAGTTCTCAAGCTCTTAAAAAATCACCCTGTATTTCAAATTCAGATATAAGATCTACTTCATTGTTTTCGTGAAATCATTATCACCTTATCTTCAACGTATCCACCAACAGGTTATCTTCTAAGCTATTGGTCTAATTCAAGATTAATGAAAACCATTTCTTACTTTGGCTCAAAAAATGAAAAACAATGCATTTATTCACAAGCTGTTAAATAATGATGCAGCTCGGCCAGTGAGTCTATACAAGTGTACTGTTGCTTTGTTATTTATTATGCTTTTTCAGCTCGGAATATTTACTTTGTTGTCTAAGCTTGTATTTATTTACACGGCCTATACGGTTTAATATTTCGGTGAAGATTTCGTAGTAACTTTTCATCGAAAATCACATTTAAGAATATTACATTTCAATACAGTGGCGTCTCGTGATAAAATGTATGGGTTGTGCACAGCTTATGTGGTCTGATATCAGATGTAACATTTCGTCGCAAGTGAAAACTAAAGATTTAGCAATTGGTATTCACTTCTGTTTTTCAATACAATGAAATATCGAAATATTTTAGGATGGGAATTTTTCTTTAAACTTCGTATCGTTGATACAATAGAAGAATTCGGCGTTCTGCACATCGAGAAAATCAGCTAATAAATTCATCATTAAAACAGCTCCGACGTTGCAACTGAGACAGCAATTTGTTTTCACCTGCCATACGCATAAGCCACTGAAGCCTCTCCTGAAGGTGTACATACAAGTTCTCACAGAGCCAAATGTGACAGTGGGGCAGCAGGGACTATGTCTAAGGGCTTGACGACCCCTCCCCCGGCAACTGCGAGTTGTAGGGCTTGCCTAGGATGCGGTGGGGTTTGGCAGTGGGCTCTGCTAATCCCCTCCAAAAAGCTGCATGTATCCGCAAGCAAGTCCTACCAAAGCGATCGTGTGCCGCTCAAAGTGCACAAGCCCAACGGGAGTGCCTTCTCGGCACGTTAGGACTAACGCCAGTGAGGTCCTAACTATGGCATACTGGCTACCATACCATCCATGGATACGATACGGTAGATCGGAATATATAGAGAAACTAGGGCTGACAGCTGCGGTATTCTACTCCTTCAGTAAAGCAGGGTGGAACCGGCTTGAAATGGCGAGTAGGTTAATGCCGCAGCTGCCTTCCGTCCCATAAAACCGTGGCAGGCCTTATGGCACGCCGTCTCACTTTCAGCCACCCGGTTGGGATGACTGGGTGGAAGTAGGTTCAGATGCCCTTTTCCTGATTTGCGCTGATCCGGCTCTGAGCGTAAAGCCAACCCTCGCATGGCCTCACTGCACCGCATAGGTAACCATGGGATCATGATAGCGACTACTTTCGGCTGGGTTTGACGGTAGCCATAAGGGGGACCCATATAAAATGAGCTTTACATCAACAACATCGACGTCGAGTAAGGAGGTAAACCCTTTCGCAAGAGGGGGTTTGAGGAGATCTCCATCCAGAACGGGTGCGAGAGAGGAGAGCGAGGCAGTAGCTGAGGAGACGAGTGACAGCAATGTCCATGTCAAACCAGCGAACCAGCCTGAGTCCCAGGAGCAAGGGAAGGAAATAATCAAGCCGAGTATGACAGCGGTCATAGATCAACTCGACGCGATTATTGAATTCGCGCAGGAGAAATCCAACATCAGCAAGGAGCTGAAGGCGAACCTTCTGAAGCTACGTAAGGCCATGAACGTAGCTAAAAGGGACCAAGAGGCGTTGATAGTGCGGCTAGAGGGTGGCGGAAAGTCGGAGAAGTGTTCTCAAACAGAGCCCTTCACCTTCGATACCGACAAAAAACAGGAGGCGGTCGACTATGCGCTCCGGCTCACGATTGAGCGGAATAAACAGCGCCGGAAACGCGCCAGGGATTCTCCAGGCAGTAAACGCCTGACTCCCAAGGCCAAAAGGAGCAAAGACCATGGCGGAAATGATGGGGCAAAGGAACGTGGCGAGGGGCTCAACCCAAACCTCGGCACTCGAACCCCGGATCCGAGCCATGTAAGCGAACCCGGCGAGAATCCATGGGTGAAGGTCGCGAAGAAGAAAAAGGTCCCAAAAGAGGCCGGGCCCATTCCCGCGAGGAAGGCTAGGGACAAAGGAGAGGCTTTGTTGGTTAAGGCCGACAAAGAAAAGTACGCCGATGTGCTCAAGGCCATGCGGAGCGAGGCAAAGCTAGCCGAGCTTGGCAAAGAGGTTCGCAGCATCCGTCGTACGAAGACGGGAGAGATGCTGCTCGAGCTTAAAAAGGGAGCTCAGGGTGGAACGGAGCTTGTTGCGCTTGCCCAACAAGTCCTGGGCGATACGGCCGAAGTTAGAGCCCTGCGTAACGAGGTTGCACTCCAGTGCAAACGGTTGGACGAAATTGCCACCGCAGAAGAACTTGCCATGGCCATCAAGGAGCAAGGAGGTGTGGATGTCTCACGGGAATCCATCCGCATGAGGAAAGGACCACAGGGCACCCAGATAGCTACATTTAAGCTATCGGCCACGGATGCCAATAAGGTCCTCAAAGTGGGCAGGCTAAAGGTCGGATGGTCGGTATGCCCAGTGACCGCTTACCAACCGCCGGTGGTCGACATGTGCTTCAGGTGTTTCGAACCTGGCCACAAGTCGTGGAATTGCAAAGGCCCAGACCGAAACAACCTCTGCAAGCGTTGCGGCGGCGAGGGGCACAAGGCGTATGCATGCGAAAGAACGCCACGTTGCATGCTATGCGCGAGCAAGAAGAAGGCCACAAACCACGTCATGGGCGGACCTACTTGCTCAACAAGTGGAGGGAGTAAAACAGCATGCAAGTAGTACAGCTGAACCTAAATCACTGTGCAGCTGGCCAGCAATTGCTGCACCAGTCAGTGACGGAATGGGGCATTGATGTCGCGATTCTTTCGGATCCCTATCACACACCGGTAGATAACGGGAACTGGGTGTCTGACGAAGCCAAGACGGTGGCGATCTTGACGACTGGTCGATACCCAGTGCAAGAGGTGGTGAAAACACAAGCGGAGGGAGTAGCCATAGCTAAGGTAAACGGAGTTTACTATTGTAGCTGCTACGCTCCACCGAGATGGTCAATAGACCAGTTCACTCGGATGGTCGACATGTTGACCGCAGACCTGGTGAGTCGGAAGCCGGTGGTGATAGCCGGAGACTTCAATGCCTGGGCAACGGCTTGGGGCAGCCGCTTCACCAATAGGAGAGGACAGACGCTACTGGAGGCCCTCGCCAAGTTGGACGTCATGTTAGCGAATGATGGACTGAAAAGTACCTTCCAGCGGAACGGAGTCGAGTCGTTTATCGACCTGACTTTCTGTAGTCCCGGCCTAGCTGGAGATCTTAATTGGAGAGTTGATGATGGCTACACCCATAGCGACCATCTAGCCATTCGCTACACGATCGGCCAATTGGCGAGAAACACAAGGAGGAGTAATACTCCCAAAACTCTAGCGTGGAAGGTGGCTAACTTCGACCGCGAAACGTTTTGCGCTGCCCTCGAATTAGAGGAGAACAACGCGAACCTGAGAGGGGACGAGTTGGTCGCTATCCTGTCACGGGCGTGTGACGCGACCATGCCTAGAAAGGCTCAACCGAGGACCAATAGACCACCGGTCTACTGGTGGAACGAGCAAATTGCACGCCTTCGCGCATCCTGCCTCAGGGCTAGAAGAAGGATGCAAAGAGCTCGATCAGCGGAGATGAGGATGGAGAGGAACACGGCGTTCAAAGCGGCGAAGCTAGCACTAAACAAGGCCATCAGCGCAAGCAAAAGAGCCTGTTTCGACAAGCTATGCGAGGGAGCCAACTCCAACCCATGGGGCGATGCCTACAGGATGGTGATGGCCAAAACGAGAGGGGCGCTAGCACCCCCTGAACGTAGTCCGGCGAGGTTGAAGGAAATCATAACGGTTCTCTTTCCCCACCACGACACGTCCCCCTGGCAGCCAGCTCCGCTACCAGCGAATGAAGTCGTAAAGGTGACGAACGAGGAGTTGCTCACTGCGGCGAGATCACTCGATACAAAGAAAGCCCCGGGGCCAGACGGTATCCCGAACGTGGCTCTAAAGGCGGCTATAATGACAAAACCGGACATGTTCAGGGAGGTCATACAGAGATGTCTGGACGAGCGTATGTTCCCAGACATTTGGAAAAGACAAAGATTGGTACTATTACCGAAACCTGGGAAACCCCCAGGGGATCCTTCGGCGTATAGACCAATCTGTCTGATAGACACTGTGGGTAAGCTCCTTGAGAAAATCATCCTCAACAGGCTAGCCCCCTTCATAGAGGAGGTAGGAGGACTGTCCAGTCAACAGTACGGGTTCCGCAGAGGCAGGTCGACGGTGGACGCCATAACATCGGTGGTAACCACGGCGGAGGTAGCTATACAGCGCAAACGACGAGGGATCCGCTACTGTGCGGTAGTAACGCTAGACGTCAAGAACGCGTTCAATAGTGCTTGCTGGGCAGACATTGCTGATTCCCTACTTCGACTAGGAGTACCGGAATGGCTGTACAAGATTCTGGAAAGCTACTTCCAGAACCGAGTATTGCTCTACGAGACCGACGAAGGCACACGTAGCACTCCAATCACGGCTGGAGTACCACAGGGATCTATCTTGGGCCCGATCCTGTGGAATATAATGTACGATGGAGTACTGAGGTTGAGGCTCCCTCCGGGTGTCAAGATAGTCGGGTTCGCGGACGACGTCACGCTGACAGTCTACGGCGAATCCATCGAAGAGGTCGAACTGAGTGCATCACACTCAATCTGCTTGGTGGAGGACTGGCTGCGTAGCAGGAAACTGCAACTCGCGCACCAAAAAACAGAAGTGATGGTGGTAAACAACCGCAAATCGGAACAGGAGGCGCTGGTACATGCCGGAGATTGCGTGATCCCCTCCAAGAAATCACTGAAGCAATTGGGTGTGATGCTTGACGACAAACTCAGTTTCAGCAAGCACGTTGAATACGCCTGCAAGCGCGCATCAACAGCGATCGTGGCGCTCTCTCGTTTGATGGCCAACAGCTCGCCTGTGCGCTCCAGTAAACGAAGGTTACTGGCAGGAGTGGCAGTTTCGATCCTCAGGTACGGCAGCCCGGTATGGGCGTCGGCACTGAATGTGGAACGCAACGCACAGATGCTGGAGAGTACGCATAGACTGATGTGTCTTCGCGTAATCAGTGCATACCGCACTGTATCGAGGGATGCGGCCTGCGTGGTTGCAAGCATGATGCCTATCAGTCTGATAGTGAAGGAAGACGCGGAGCGCTACAGCATGCGAGGAGACAGGAACGCCCGTAGGGCCTCCAAAGCCGCTTCTCTACGCAGATGGCAACAAGAGTGGGACAGCTCAACCAAGGGCAGGTGGACACATCGGCTCATACCTAGGGTCTCGAGCTGGTTAGAAAGACCTCACGGAGAAGTGAACTTCGGCCTGACGCAGTTCCTCACAGGGCACGGGTGCTTCAGATGGTACCTCCACAGGTTCGGCCACGCGACATCCCCTGTATGTCCTGGCTGCCCAGACGAGATCGAGACGGCTGAACACGTCTTGTTCGCATGTTCCCGTTTCGCGGCTCAAAGGAGTGAGCTACTGGAGGCATGCGGCAGGGACACCACACCGGAAAACCTGATCCAGAGAATGTGCCACTGCGTAGAGAACTGGAACGCAGTGTCGACCGCGGCATCCCAAATTGCGGGAATATTGCAGCGGAAATGGAGTGCGGATCAACAACAGGTCAGCCGCGTACCGTAGCAGGCTCAAGAGGGATCAGCGAATAAACGTCGGTCTGGGAGAACCTTCTTCGTCGGGAAGCTCTTCGTCGGAGTAGTCTAGATCCATCGTCGGGGACTAGACGAGTAGTACGTAAAACTGTTAGGATCGTCGGGGCGCCAGTGAACCGGAAGCTTTCCTCCAACCGGAATCACTGGATCGACCCAGGCATCCTCTCGGTCGGGCGTTGACGGGTATCGAAGGCGTCGGTTTCGGGAGGGCCTCCTTCGTCGGGGAACTCTCCGTCGGTGTAGGCTAGATCCTTCGGCGGGGGCTAGTCGAGTAGCCGCCACAACACCGATTCGAGTCGTCGAGGCGCCAGCGAACCGGAAGCCATGCTCCAACCGGAATCGCGGGACCGACCTCGGCACTCCATCGGGTGTCCCGTGTGGTGTAAGAGACTCGGTGTCGGGAGATTCTCCTTCGCCGGGGAAATCTCCGTCGGAGTAGTCTAGATCCTTCGTCGGGGACTAGACGAGTAAATCGTGGTGTAATACCGCTAGGATCGTCAGGGCGCCAGTGAACCGGAAGCTTTCCTCCAACCGGAATCACTGGACCGACCCAGGCATCCTCTCGGTCGGGCGTTGACGGGAATCGAAAGCGTCGGTTTCGGGAGGGCCTCCTTCGTCGGGGAACTCTCCGTCGGTGTAGGCTAGATCCTTCGGTGGGGGCTAGTCGAGTAGCCGCCACAACACCGATTCGAGTCGTCGAGGCGCCAGCGAACCGGAAGCCATGCTCCAACCGGAATCGCGGGACCGACCTCGGCACTCCATCGGGTGTCCCGTGTGGTGTAAGAGACTCGGTGTCGGGAGATTCTCCTTCGCCGGGGAAATCTCCGTCGGAGTAGTCTAGATCCTTCGTCGGGGACTAGACGAGTAAATCGTGGTGTAATACCGCTAGGATCGTCAGGGCGCCAGTGAACCGGAAGCTTTCCTCCAACCGGAATCACTGGACCGACCCAGGCATCCTCTCGGTCGGGCGTTGACGGGAATCGAAAGCGTCGGTTTCGGGAGGGCCTCCTTCGTCGGGGAACTCTCCGTCGGTGTAGGCTAGATCCTTCGGCGGGGGTTAGTCGAGTAGCCGCCACAACACCGATTCGAGTCGTCGAGGCGCCAGCGAACCGGAAGCCATGCTCCAACCGGAATCGCGGGACCGACCTCGGCACTCCATCGGGTGTCCCGCGTGGTGTAAGAGAATCGGTGTCGGGAGATTCTCCTTCGCCGGGGAAATCTCCGTCGGAGTAGTCTAGATCCTTTGTCGGGGACTAGATGAGTAGATCGTCGCGTGATACCGATAGGATCGTCTGAGCGCCAGTGAACCGGAAGCCACGCTCCAACCGGAATCATTGGATCGACTTAGGCATCCTTTCGGTCGGGTCGTAGACGCGTACCGTAAGCGTCGGTTCGGGAGGACTTCCCTCGTCGGGGAACCCTCCGTCGGTGTAGACTAGATCTTTGGCGGAGACTAGTCGAGTAGTTCCGCGACGTAGCATCAGTTTTGGGTCGTCGAGGCGCCAGTGAACCGGAAGTTACCCTCCAGCCGGCATCACTGGACCGACCTCGTCATCCAACTGGTCGATCCCTCGAGAGCAGGATGCTGATCCCCATTCTGCATAAATCTGGGGAGGGTGCTGTGAGCACCAATAGCCTTCCACCCCGAAGTAATACCTAGCGGTGGTGCCGGGGAGGTAGGGTTGGAGATCCAAGGTGTTTTAGTGGGTAGTTCCAATCAACAGTTGGGTAGTCCTGTGGAGAGTCCCACACTCCGTGCGTAAATGCATTTCACCTTGTAAAAAAAAAAAAAAAAAAGAGCCAAATGTGACAGAGAGAACAACAAATCGCAGAGCTGAGTTGAGTATTTCCTTTTCTTTTTGATTCTGTGCAGTAACTCATGTGCACTAAAAAGACACTAACACAGCGACAAGAGATACTTGAAATTTTAAGTTGGATATATATGAGATGTGTGTAAATACACGTAATTTCGGTGCACAAGGCAAAGTGCTCGAGTTCAAAGCGCCACGTATTGGCTACGGCTATGCAATTATATTCCGTACACCCGACGAACGACCGCAACTAGTCGGGGCAAAATAAACGATAAAATAAAAATCGATACCTAAAATCTTAAGAATAATTGAAGGTGGTTGGGGATGCCGTAATTCCTTCAATTTAAGCGGTTGTGCAGTGCACGAGATGCAGATGAGGACGAAACGACACTATTTTAATATTTTTAAAGAAATCATAACGTATATCAATAAGTATATTTTTATTATCTTCGTAAATCAATAACATTGCTTCAGTAGATTCAACTAATTAGTAATAACTAAAATGACTAAAACCGAATTAATTTTTACTAATGAAATTATTTTAAATAACAACGCCGGTTGTTTCAACTAAACTGGACTAACTAACAGTATTTATTTTCAACCTAAATATTGAATTGATCCAACAATCGTTTCTGCCAAAAAAAATAATTTAATAAGAAAACTACAATCAATTATTTGTCTCAAATTTTAGCTAGTCGAATTCAGGATAATAACTAATATTCTGAATGTATTGTGATTGCAGGTTGTTCCGTGCGAGATCATAAAACCCTTCATTCATTTCAACCTATAAGTTTGAGAAAATCGTTTGAACAATCTAAGAGAAAATGAAGTGAGATCTTTTTTGGAGTTTTTGATAACTATTTCCAGTATTTCCGGAATCGGGAACCGGTATAGCCGAAGCCAGTTCGTTCGGTCAACAACTAGCATAATCATCATATTGAAACAGTTCTGTGCCAAATTTATTAGCACTTTCCCCTTATTCGTATCATTGCTCTAAACAACGGCTCGATATATAAAACATGCTTCACTCTGTAATTCCGGAACCGAAAGTCGAATCCGGATGAAATTGAATAGCAATCTAAAAGACCGTAAGACCATTTATTTGAACCTGAATTTACGAAAATCGGGTAGATCATATCAGGTAGACTGAATGTGCTCCGTTTTAAATGTATTCGACCACTATTTCTGGTAACCTGAAACTAGTAATTCCGGAACCCGAAGTCGTATCCAAATAAAAACCTTTTTTAATCCATCTAGGGGTTTAATAATGCCTTTCTCATATTACTTATATTTTCAAAAATATCATTAGAAGATTCTGTGAAGAAATTTTTTTCAATCTTGAATAAAATAAGAAACTTTATATAAGTATAAACTAACATAACCTTTTCGATTTGTAAACAGTTATGTTAAAATAATAAGAATTTTTCTTTATTTTACATCGTCGCACTAAATGATTAAACACACTATACCCTATAGTTCTGGAACCGGAAGTCGGACCCGGACGAAATAAAACAGCAACTAATGAGACTATAGGAACTTTTATATGAACCTGTTTGTGGAAATCGATCAAATCATCTCTGAGAAAACTGAGTGAGTCTCATTTTAAACTTTTTGACCACTATTTCCGGTACTTCTGGAACCCTGAACTTGGAACTTTTATATGAACCTGTTTGTGGAAATCGATCAAATCATCTCTGAGAAAACTGAGTGAGTCTCATTTTAAACTTTTTGACCACTATTTCCGGTACTTCTGGAACCCTGAACTTGGAACCAATAAGTCGGTTCGTTTTGTAAGTAACTAATATAGCCTAAAAAATGAATCAGTTTTAAGCCAAATGTAGAATTTTTTTATCCTTTTTTGCATCATCGCTCTAAATGACGGAGTGAAATTCAATAGCATAGTACTTTTATAGAAACGCATCGTTATCATGATCTTATAATAACACTAACAAGTAGGTACAAATTGAATAAAAAAATAGAAATTTACATTTTTTTTTCAACTGAAAAACATAAATTTTAATGTGGCAACCCAGTACGCTATACGAAATTGAACGAAGCACGCAGCGAACGTAGCAAAGTCGCACGTACCGTCGCGTACTAGTTTTGCATCGTCATTTTGAATACCGATTTGAATATTCTAACACTCATCGCCCTATAATTTTGGAACCGGAAGTCGGATCAGAAGTCGCACAGTATATTTAAAGACAATGAGAGCTTTAATTTGAATCATGATTCGTGAAAATCGGCTTAACCGTTGCTGAGAAATCGAAATGACTTCCATTTTTTGAGATTTTCTTAAATATTATCGGTGCTTTCGAAAGCGGAAACCAAAGCTAGTAATCCCAACGAATATTCACTGACTAACAAGATCTGCCAACTAGATGCCGGCACTAAGTTTTATAAAAATTTGCACCTCGTTTCGCCATCGCTTGTGAAAAAATACTCATGGAATTGAAAATGTTCACTAATCGCACTGTAATACCGAAACCGGAAGTCGGAGCTGGTTAATTTTTTCGGGAACTCGATCTCTCGACGATCTCGACGAACTGAGTCGGTTTTCACAGCGATTGCATAGCCTTTCTATATGAGAAATGCAAAAAACAATAGCGTTCCAGGAGATAGTAAGACATATATGCATTCTTTAGTTTTGCTTCCATACAGTCAAAATAAACCGTGTACATAAAAGAGCGGTTCGTCGATTACGTCATTATATCATAATATCTCCTGAACTGGAAGAGTTCATCATTTGATATTTGAACTGGATCATTGACCAAACAGTAGCTTTCAAACAAGTCTAAGATTCTTGAAACAAGGTAGGCCATTTCAGAAATGTTGAGAGCAAAGATGAAAAGGCGACATGTCGGTTACGTCACTTACACTATTATAACACATGAACTGAAATGTCCCGTATCTAACAAAGAGAACACGATTTTTTTGGTTCAAAATTAACTTTCTTCATCAACGTTTCCTTCATCAAGAGCAACGTAATCATCCTAGCGCAGGTCTAACATTTCAATACCACTTTTGTAGAACTATTTATCTTTTACCTCAAAGTAGGCCATAGTTCCAGCGAAAACTTCTTCATCCGTGCGAAATTTTTTTACCAACGAGCATTTTTTCGGGTCTGCGAACAGCCAGTAGTCGCTGGGAGTCAAATCTGGCGAAAACGATGGATGTGGGAACAATTCAAAGTAATTTTGCCATTTTGTAACACTGTGCGTTTTCTAGATAAAACAATTTTTTTCTTTGCCATATGCGGTCGTTTCTTTGAAATTTCAGCCTTCAAACGGTCCAATAACGGTATATAATATTCACTGTTAATGGTATTTCCTTTCTCAAGATAGTCGACAAATATTACACCACGCACATCACAAAATACCGAAGCCTTTCCAACTGATTATTGTGCGATTTATTAATTTTTAGTTGGTTTGACGTAAAGCCGCCATAACTAAGTTCAGTTTTGCAATGACTGAGCGGAAACATATATTGGAGAAGCCAAATGAATGAAAAACTAACAGAAAAGATGATTTTTTGGAAAAAGATACGCTCAGAGGCAGGACTCGAACCTGCGTTCTTATGCATTCTGTGCATACGCGCTACCATTTCGCCACTCTGAATCTTGTTTTAGTCACTCTAAAACGCCAGTCAGACACAATAGCACGTACATCGAACATGGTCTACATCCTGGCCGTCACCCGACCGATACCTTATATCCAAACCTCTTCTCTGTCCATCATCCGCTAAGTCATTGCAAAACCGATTATTGTGCTTTGGGGCTCTTTGGACGAGGTTCACCAGTTGCTATCCACTCAGATGAGTGAAGTGAATGAAGTGAAGTGATGAATCCATGCTTCATCCATTGTCACATATCGTCGCAAAAATTTCAGTTTGTTACGTTTAAAGATGGCCAAACACTGCTCAGAATCATCAACACGATCTCGTTTTTGGTCAACAATGAGCAAACGCGGCACCGACTTAGAACAGAGTATATGAAGTCAAGACGTTCTTTTGATATCTTTACGATGTCAGCTAACTTAGGCAACTTCAATTTTCGATCATTCAAAACGATTTTGTGAATTTCTTTTATGTTTTCTGGTGTTACCGCCTCATTTGGACGTCCACTGCGTTCTGCATCATCGGTGTCTCTACGACCACGTTTGAAGTCATTAAACCAACGTTTTACTGTTTTTTTATGACGGAACGGAGTCTCCAGGACACTTTTCGAGCCATTGCTTTGCTTGAACGGTAGTTTTACCCATCCAGAAGCAGTGTAAAATTTAAACACGAAATTGTTTTTGAGTCATTGTTTTGAAAGTAACAAAAGTAGCGTCACTCTTAGCACAATAACTCACAGACTAATGAATAGAATATCATGAAATTTATACAGCTGTGTTTTAAAGGTTAGTATTTACTGAAAAAGTGACTGCAATAAATCTAGCGCCATCTATGTGACTTTTCAGCCCATGTGTTACATATCTTTCAAGTAAAAGACTGGATTCTACACAACTATTGAATAATTTTGCGACGCTGTAACACAACAGAATGTTTTCATACATTCGTAAATTCTAGAATTTGTAGGTGCTTATGCACAATGTATGTTGCTTAGTTGAATTATTCATGACTAGTTATTAACAATTCATTCCATAAATTCTTGACTGATTATGAATTGGCGAACCATATAATTAAATACTTGGTAGTAGTCGATGCTCCAGAAATTACTTCAACATCAAGAAATCGAGGACGCAAGTAATTGTTTCTCTTTAGGAGGACAGCCCGATTGAGGATGTGATATTTCCCAATCCTCATGACATGAAACTGTATCAAAATGTTCCTAACGGAATACATGTTCACATACAAATAATGATTTGCGGCAAACGACAGCAGGAAAAGCTAGAAAAAAAATGATGACAAGAACGAAACCAGCATTGTTTAAAATGTAACCACTCTGTTTCGCTTGGAATGCTTTCTTAACAAACATGTGGCAGCAAAAACCACCGGCAGCATCCACCTTCTACTTTCTCTCTATCTCCATCTTGATGTGTATTTTACAACAGCTAAGGTAGTAGCTATTGCAGAGTAAATACCGTTATGTCATTCAGTAGAATTCCCCTGCATCACTCGTGCGGAGCATTCGACTGGATCGTTTCAGTAAAAGCATGTGTATTACATACTCCCCAGTGCCAGTTATTTCCCACTTAACCAACTGATGGTTACCTGCTCTCACTCCACGGTCTACACCCAAGCACGCACAAACTACATCATCTGATAATTTCAAATCCCCCTAAACCAACAGCCGTGCAATTTCCCACGTTGCGAACATCCTTGGGCTGCCAGTCATCCTTCCGCACTACTGTCACCGTCAGACAATGGCCAATCTGCTTCCGTGAGTCATAAATTCAACCGACGAAACGCTTTACCGCGTGAATTTTGATGTAGCACTTCCGGAACGTCATCCACTATTCCGTTTTCGCCACTAGCATCACGGAACATGTTTCGGATTTGCGGTACAGCTTGACGAATGACTGACGGCACATATGGTACTCTCCTGCCACAACTCGTAACACGTAACCGGTGTTTCCCCCGCGGGAATTACTTTGCCCAATTGTGGTGTAGGCTCTAACGGGGGTTTTCCGGAAGGCTTGCGTTGCCGAAAATCGACTGCAAAATTGTAACTGACACTGACGTGAACATATGCAGAGCAGTTAAATTGAACTTTTTAACCACACGGGCCCATTCATTGGCCCCACCGATGAAACCGTTTATGGTAGATTCATGTCAAAATGGGGATGTTGTGCGAGAAACGCCTTACGTCACCATTGCAAATGGCATACCGAATGCAGATTATAACCGGAATGGTAGCATATTTCATTCGAACCACAAACTAGGTTATATTCGGCACCACAGTTTTAGCAGAGTTTCGTTCCCCTTGCAATCACATGCCAGCGTTTGAATTATGTGATGTTTGTGCTATTGCTGAACAGATCCTGCGTAATTACACGCGCTAGTACACGTATTTTCGGTATTCCTAGAATCCAACAAATTTGGAAAAGCTTTTTTTTTTTATAAATAGTTCAATACCTACTTGATTACTGAATGACCAATTATTCGTCGGGTCATTTTACACTCTTCTATTTAAGGAAAGATCCACATTCGCTTCCTTTAATTTCCGGAACTGCCCTAATGTTCTGCTTCCCATGTATTTAAATCATTTGGTTGTATAAATTCCACAGCGCGAAAGTGCATTCAGGGTGTTTAAATAAATTTGGATGATATAATCATTCTATATTCGATATTTCTATATTTGAATGTACCAGGAAAGTCCCCGGTCTGACGGACAGATAGCGTCACTAATTAAAAAACCTCTCTAATGTGCAATAGCAGAGATGTATTTGAAACAGATTTATCTGAATTAAGGAGATTTTTACATGCACATACAGATTTTATACAGAATACAGATTTCCTAAGTTCAATACAAATTTCACAAAAAGTAATAAAGGGAAACTAAATCTTTCCGTCTGAGCTATCTTTTAATATTTAACTGCAGTGATAATGAAAAAAAACAACGGAAAAATCACAAATTAATGTTGAAATCTATATGTAGTTATTGATGATCAACACTGAAATACATTTATATTAGAATTTGAAACATATTTCAACTAATATTCAATAAGGTCATAGCATCACGAGAGTTTATAGTCAGACTGAATTTGATCTATGGTGTTGGAATTCCATAGAAAACTTAGGAAGTTAACATTTATAAGTTAGATAAGCATTTGGAATTGAAATTCAAATGTTGTTGAAAAAAACGTGCTTAATCCACCTAGCAGTGAGATGATACCTTTTTTTATCAATCCGTATGTGTTTTTTGCATGAACATTTTTTCGGTGTTTCAGTTTTCATGACATTATTCTAATGTCCGTCGTTTTAAGTGGCAATTTGAGATTTTAATCACTCATTACTCTGTAATATCAAAACTGCAAATCGGATCGAATTTGAATCTAAAAGTGTAACCATCGATTAAACATTCTATGATATATCGAAGAAATTTCCTCTTTAGAGTTTAGGGTCATTTAAGGTACTTCCAGAGCCGGTATTCAGGAACCAGCATAACCCAAACCGAATCGTATGGCCATATGACGAATAAATTGCAATATTTTTGAGTCCAACTTTGAAGCTTTTCGGGATTGTCATCTTCTATATCGCTTTGAATTTTAAAAATTCATCATCCTACAATTACAAAATCGGAAGTCAGAATTGAATAAAATTGGATTTATTTTAATTTGAACTTTTGTTTCTGAAATTCGATTTGGCTTTTTTTTAGAAAATGATTGAGCTTTGAGAAACGATTCGATACTGGAACCGGAATTCGAAATTCGGTGTAGCCGAAGTCAAACAAATTCACCTGAGTAGCTGTATAGTTTACATTTGTTTCAAAATGTTTGAAAATCAATGTAGACATCTTTGAGAAATCATAGCGCGAATTAAATTTTTGGGTGCCTTCAAAAACGAAAACTGAATACAACCAAAAATGAAACAAGTTTATTTGGTTATCGACTATCTAAATCTGCTAACCCGATAAACCTGATTAATTTATGTGAAACAGACATTTATATACTAATCACCTTGTATCTCCGAAACCGGAAGTTGGATCTGACTGATAACAAGATGTTTAAAGAATCTTAAAACTTTTCGTTCGAATCTTAGATGATTCTTAGATTTCATTCCAATCTTAGATCGGTTCAGCCATCTACGAGAAAAATGAGCTACACAATTTTAATTTCGTTTTACATATCATCCTGTAGTTCCGGAACCAGAAGTCGGAGCCAGACATAATTCAGGATCCTTGTTTAGGAGCATACGACTTTTCATATGAATCTGAGTTTGTAGAAAACGGTTGAGTCATCTCCGAAAAATTTGAGTGAAATTATTGGTCACACACGCATTTGCTGATCTCGACGAACTGATTCGAATAGTATATTCGTGTTATGTTCTTCCAACAAGTAGTTTAAAACAATATAATTATGGAATTGCTTTCAACTCTAAAATTCTGCCATCATCTGGTTTACATATGCCATATTCGAACGATTTTGTTGCCAAAAACGAACCGTGCTAAAATTGGTCTGAGGCAAAATATCATGCTGTACACAGTCTTTTGGGTACTTAGAAACAAATGTATGTAACAGTATAAACAAATCGTGTTTTATGTTGCTCCCAAGCATTTCTTTGGCAGACAGCGCTCAAAACTTCTACTGCTGGAATAGGGCAAAGAGTCGCTTACACAAAAATTTCGAAATCTCCGATAAAAATGGACGGATTTTAACAATCTACGGCTTGTTGGATAGGTATTACCGTGCGGTATACGACATTCGGCCCTTCGGGCCTCGGAAAAATTTTGTAAAGTTTGAGCGAATTTTTTATATTTATAAAAAAAGGTAAAAATTATAACAAGTTACGATGTTGTGAACTACAAAGATATGAAGAATAAATCCCCACTGAATCTTTCATTTTATAACCATAACCTGTTCGGATATCTTTTAACATCCTTCCATTGCACAGTGGTCCCAATCATGTCAAAACACGCGGTTTTTTATTTGTGATTCAGGGGTTGATTTTGCAGCTTTCATGTCTTCAGAAGTATTTCTGTTTGAAATAGTCCGCTTCTTTTAATATAATCAAAGTTGTCATTAATCCACCTACAAGTGAGTTAAAAGAAATTATTTTGCATACTATACGAGATAGAGCGTAGAGAAGAGTCTCTAGAAAAATTGTAGATCATGTTCAAACAAGAAAACATGCCATGATTGGGACCACTGTGCATAAATAAATAGATATTTTTTTACCAGGGTAATACAAATTTTTTATGAAAATATCTGACATCTCTTAATGGAGCTTTTATCTGTCAAAATTAAATTTTTTTTTTTTTTTTTTTTTATTGAATTTATTTGGTAGGCTTGGTCACCATGTGGTATAGCGTAGCCGAAATCAAGTTTAACATTTTTTGTTTACATTTTACATTCTTTATGGACTATGTTAGTTGCTTCGTATTAACAGTTTTCAGTTTGTTAATAATAATTTAAGCTACTTAATGTCAAAAGGTTAGTATACATAATAATTTTTGTTTGT
Organism: Malaya genurostris; assembly: GCF_030247185.1. Taxonomy (NCBI): domain Eukaryota; kingdom Metazoa; phylum Arthropoda; class Insecta; order Diptera; family Culicidae; genus Malaya; species Malaya genurostris. Next base: position 229,240,035 of record NC_080571.1, on the reverse strand, counting down.
ATTTCTCTGGATTTTCGAAGTTGTTGTAGATGTTGCAGGTAGTATTGGTTTTTGGGTACTAGATGTATCTAGGTATCTGTAATAAGACAAAATTGTGATTAAATTTGTCAGTATCTATCGCACGAGGCCGTCTTGAAGGAGAATCCTTCAAAGCATAGGAAAAGTCAAACTTAAATACTTATATCTATTTGTTTTAAAAAACAATAAATCAACTTCATATACTCCAAATCCATACCTGCCAAAACTTCTCTAACAGGTTTAGTTTGCTTTCCTCTATTTCGGAGAGTTTCAATCAGTTCAGATCTAGCCTCGCAATATTCGCTACATTCCCAAACTATGTGCTCTATATCCTGGTAATCTATGCCGCAGGCACATAGGTTAGTATCTGAGAGGCCCACCCGAAACGCATGTGCATTGAGCGAGTAGTGGTTAGACATCAGCCGACACATAACTCGAATAAAATCACGGCTCATGCCTAGACCCTTGAACCAAGGTTTTTTCGACACACGAGGAAAAATTGAATGTAACCATCTTCCCATCGTTCCGTCTGACCATTTTCTCTGCCAGTTTATCATGGTTTCCTGATGCGCCAGCGAGTAAAATTCATCAAAGGTAATTCGTCTATCGTATATATCTCCTTCTAAAGCCCCCACCTTTGCCAGAGAATCCGCTCTCTCATTTCCCAGAATTGAGCAGTGAGAGGGGATCCAAGCCATGGTGATTGAATATGAACCATTTGACAGAGCACTCAAGGTTTTTCGTATTTCATTCAGGAAATACGCTGAGTACTTGACTGGTTTCATTGACCGAATAGCCTCAATAGAGCTTAGACTATCGGTGAAGATGTAGTAGTGATTTGCTGGAAGGGTACCAATGTGCTCCAGCGCATAGTGTATTGCGGCTAGCTCTGCAACGTATACTGAACACGGCTTCTGGAGTTTGAATGACGCTTTATGAGATGTATTATAGATACCGAAACCAGTAGTATCCATTATTTTTGATCCGTCCGTGAAGAATCTTCTGTCTTTATTGGCATATCTATACTTGTGGTCAAAGATTGAGGGGATGAGCTTTGAACGATGAGTTTCCGGAATACCCTGGATCTCTTTTTTCATCGATAGGTCGTAAAATACGGAGGGCCAACTGTAGTCTGTAGAATTGTTATTGCTAACATCGATACTGGAAGGACTAACCTCCAGGGTTATATACCAGTAGTACATTGTCATGAAACGACATTGTGGATTATATTCGAGTAACTTATCAAAGTTTGTAATGACCTGCGGGTTTAAGATCTCACTTCTCATAAAAAACCGAAGTGAAAGCTCAGAAAAACGATCCATCAATGGCTGAACTCCTGCTAGGATCTCCAGGCTCATTGTGTGCGTCGAATTCATTGAACCCAGCGCAATTCTGAGGCATCGGTATTGAATACGTTGAATCTTTAATATATGTGTTTTTGCAGCAGATTGGAAACAGAAGCTACCATATTCTAAGACTGAGAGGATTGTTGTTCGGTATAGCTTGATTAGATCTTCCGGGTTGGCCCCCCACCACGTTCCGGTAATTGTTCGCATGAAATTGATTCGTTTTTGACATTTTTGTGTCAGATAAGCTATATGCTTTCCCCAAGTGCACTTGGAGTCAAACCAGATCCCTAGGTATTTAGCAAAATTATTTTGGACGATCGGCTTACCCATTAGTTTAAGTGAAAATTCGGCTGGGTTGCGCTTTCTTGAAAACACCACCATTTCTGTTTTCTCAGGGGAGAAGTCTATACCCAATTTCATAGACCAAATAGACAGGTTTTCGAGAGTGTCCTGCAGCGGGGTTTTTAGTTCGGTTATTGTTGAGCCTATAACAGAGACAACACAGTCATCCGCCAGTTGTTTCAGTGAGCAATTTTCTGCTAGACACGTGTCAATATCTCTGACGTAAAAATTGTAAAGGAGAGGACTCAAGCATGAGCCTTGTGGGAGACCCATATAGCTGACTCTTGTTATTGATAGGTCGCCAATAGAAAAAAACATTTGTTTTTCTGACAGCAAATTTAGCAGGAAATTATTTAAAATGGGTGACAATCCACATTCATTGAGCTTATTTGAGAGAACCTCCACGCATACTGAATCGAAAGCTCCCTTAATATCAAGAAAAACCGAACCCATTTGCTCCTTTTTTGCAAAGGCTATCTGAATTTCTGAGGAGAGTAGAGCAAGGCAATCATTCGTCCCCTTGCCTCTTCTAAATCCAAACTGCGTATTTGAAAGCAAATTTTTCGATTCGATCCAACTGTCGAGTCGAAGGAGAATCATCTTCTCTAAAAGTTTACGTACGCAAGACAGCATTGATATTGGGCGGTAAGAGTTGCAATCAGACTCCGGTTTACCTGGTTTTTGGACAGAAATTACTTTAATTTGTCTCCAATCATCCGGTATTAAGTTGATTTCCAAGAGTTGATTGAATAGATCTAGCAATCGCCACTTCGCTATATTAGGGAGCCACTTTAGCAAATCGAACTTAATCTTATCAATTCCTGGAGCAGAGTTATTGCAGGACAGAAGCGCTAGCGAAAATTCGACCATCGTAAATTCTTTATCTATCTCGTTTCTCTCTACTTGTGTTTCTCTAAATTCTTGTTTCACTGGTACGGAGTCTGGACAAACTTTCTTGGCAAAGTCGAATATCCACCTAGATGAGCTCTCTCGAGCTTCATTGTTCAATGACCGAGAACGCATTCTTCTTCCTACAGACCATAGAGTCTGCATCGAGGTCTCTCGTGTCAATCCATTAACAAATTCGCGCCAATAATTCCTTTTCCTTGCTTTTATAAAGTTTTTGAATTTTCGAGAAAGTGACGTATACTGTTCAAAAAAAATTATTAAACCTTTTTTTCGGTATTCCCTAAACGCAGCGGATTTCTCTCGGTAGAGTTTTGTGCACTCGCTATTCCACCACGGACTAGATGATTTTTTACGAGACGAAGTATTGTGCACTGTTCGCTTTTGTGCTTGGCTGGCAGAGTCAATAATAAGATTAGACAGAAATTGATATTCTTCTCGCGGAGGTAATATCGGGACTGATTGAATACCTTCAATAATCACTTTCTCGTATTTTTCCCAATCAATGTGCTTCGTGAGATCAATCTTGGAATCGAAGCGCGTAGTTGTGTGTGTTCTGTTCATAATCGAAACTTCGATCGGAAGATGGTCACTACCATGGGGATCTTGTATTACTCTCCAAGTGCAGCTCAAAGATATTGAACTGGAACATATTGAGAGATCTAAGCGGCTGTCTCTCGCTGTAGGTGCCACTCGTGTAACTTCGCCTGTGTTCATAATTGTCATATTGAATTCTTCGCAAAGATCGTATATCATAGTTGAGCGAACATCGTCATACAGCTCTCCCCAACCTGTTCCGTGGGAGTTGAAATCCCCCAACAGAAACTTTGGCTCTGACATTGCCAAGCAGATATTAGGGAGGGCTGCGTGAGATACTGTGGTTCTCGGAGGAATATATATTGAGGCTATGCTAAAAGTTTTACCTCTGACAGTTACCTGACAGGCGACTGCTTCGACACTTGGGGTAGAAGGTAGATCGATTCGGTAAAATGAGTGGCATTTTCTGACTCCTAAGAGAACTCCACCGTATGAATCTAAGCGATCCTGCCGAATAATATTAAAATCTGGGAAGATGAAATTTAAATCTGGTGAGAGCCACGTTTCACATAATGCAAAAATATCACATAGTGTATTATTTACTAATATTTTAAAATCATCTAAATTTGACAAAAGACTACGACAGTTCCATTGTAGAACGGAAATTTTCTCCCTATCTTTAATATTCGATCTATCCATCAAAAGATATTATGGTTGCGAGGAGGGGCAATTTGGAAGCTAGTTGTTTAATGAAAGGGGCCACACAGGGGAGAATTCCTTTTATAATGGATTTTACATGTTCGGAAGCATTGAAAAAGTTTAGGATGAGATCGACTATATTTGTGAGTGTGAACATTGGGGTCTCTGGTGACTGCTGTTGATCCACTGTAGATGGATTTACTTTTTTAAAAAAAGGAAGTTTGGAGTTGTCGGGTGTATCTATTAGTGGAGGAAAATCCATTTTATCTTGGAGATTGAATATTGATTTTGATTTCTTCTCTCCGATTTGTTTCTTGTTGGATTGGGAGCCACTGGGTTTTATCTTATTGATTTGGGAGCCATTATCAGATAGCTTTTGAGTTTTTTGAATTTTTTTCTGGGTAACCCTCACCCTTTTTCTTGATGGACCTGTGGTTTCGAAATGATCTTCGGTGTCAATTCTGTCGTCAGAGTCTTGCTCATCGTGAGGAAGGATGTTATACATGTTAGCGGATTCTACAGAAGAGTTCAGTTTTTTTAGTATTTCAGCATAACTACGACGAGAACGCTGTTGCAATGATCGTTTCTGTTGATCCCGTCTTGTAACATAGGTGGGACACACATCAAGATCATGTGGTGATGTGTCCCCACAATAAACGCATTTGGGTGGTTTTTTGCATGTACCGTCGTCATGTCTCTCACCGCATGAGGAACAGCGAGGTTTGTTGCAACAATACTGGGCAGTATGACCAAGTTGTTTACATTTTAAACAATTCATCACCTTTGGTATATACAGTCTTACCGGCAATCGAAGTTTGTCAATTACAACATAATCCGGTAAAGCCGATCCAGAAAAGGTCACACAAAATGAGTCAGAGAATGAATACACTTTTTTGTCACCCTCTAGTGATACTGAAGCCATCTGTTTACACTCTAGTATTTTGATGGGATTACTGGTGTGTTTCTTGAATTGTCCGTGTCCTTTCATAATCTCCTCACAAGACATACTCCCTTCGGTAATCACACCCGAAATTTCGACGGCGTGACTGGGCAAATAAACATGATATTCAGCGGTAAAGCGCGCACAGGAAACTATCTCGTTTGCCTGTTTGCGATCACCGATAGTTACTCGAAGTTTGCAGGTACCGACCATATCAATACTGATTACAGAAGTAAAAAGCTTAGTTAAATCTTTGCTGATCTGATTCGTATTCAGTCTTTTGATTTTCGGACGGAAAAAAACAATATAGGGACCGGTATAATCTTCGGGGTAGGACTTGAGACGGGGGGTCGGAAGGGTAGAGCTGATTTTAGGTGGAGCAGCATTATTCTTATGATCTGGATTCAAAGGATCGGTGTCTATTGGGTCACTAATATCCATGTTCGGATCGTTTGTTAATAAGGTTTTTTCTGTTATGGGATACGATGTACCCTCTGTCGGTTCACTAACACCCATTGATGTGGTTTAGGACCATCGGAGGCACTAGATAAATTACGGATATACCCTTCTACACGCTCTAGTATCTACTGTAAGTGAGACAAGGGATAGGATACAACTACCTTGAATCTAATATACTTAGCTGTGTCTGTATCAAAGCGGTGTATTGTCGTCGTCTGCTCACGTAGTGGTAATAGAACGTTCGACAGTAAGACGTCAGACGCTCAGATAATTGTTGTTACGCTGGTATGGGTGTCGGACAAAGATCTCTGCTGCTACGATGATCACAATCTTCCCTGTTGAAGTGATCTGATCCCAACGCAAGGGAGCTGCGCGGGGAGTGGATTTCAAGCAATGGAAGACAACTCGCTGAAGAATGGCGGATATCGTGGTTTCCTTGTAATCGAAAACTTGTTGTACGGACAATCGATGATTTTTTCAACGATTGCCGCTTCTACACCGAAATGGGTTATCACTGCACTTGAACAACTTCCTAACTGCACTTGGAAAAATAAAACCTCGAACATAGGTAAACTAACTAATTAGAACCTGGGCGCACAAGACACATCGACTGACTCGCGCTGTAGCTCGACGAAGAATGTCAAAATTAAATGACATTCGATGCATTACGTTAGTTATGGAAAATTATAAATAAAGGATGTGTTGATAAAACCCAATTTTTAATGAACAAAAATACTTTGCAAACAAAGAAATGGATTTACTAGCATTTTTGAGCTATATTCAAGCAAATTAACCATTATTAGCTGATATGCTGAGTTCAAATGTGCTCATGCAAGCACCGATGACGTACCACGCTCTGATCGCCCTATTTGTTCTGTAAATATGGAAAAGTTCGCTCTATCGTTATGTAAAATCGAAAAGTGACGTAGCAGTAGATAGCTGACATCGTAATTATAACAGAAGAAATGACAATTTTGCATGAGTACTTGAAAATGAAAAAAAAGGTTTGCAAAGTGGATTTCGTTCTGTCAGCTGAAAAAATAAACAGCTTATCGTTGCGATGGTTAAATTCTTTGAATTCAAATTACCATATTCGTCAAATTCGCCGTTTGAACAATTGCATTTATTATTAACATTGTTTTCTATGTCAAACCGGGAACTTCTTCACCGTCGCACAGTGGTCCAAAACTGGAAAAAGACGGTCAAAAGTCTCTACTGACTTTCTCTGATTTTTAAGAGCCAACGTGTCTTCGAAGAAGTTTTACAAGATTATATTACGCTTCTTTTGAAAGTGACACCTTAATTTTTGTTAAGGGGGTAGCACCAATTTCGAATAAAAATAATTTTTTTTTTCACAAAAAAATTTTTGTTTTCTATCTCATTTTGAAGAAAAAAACATTTGAAGTATTTTTGCTGAAGATATAAATAATAAAAAAAAATTTTTTTGACATTTTTTTTTATTTATCTACGTAAAATCTCCCTCTATTAACTAAGTATCTACTACAAAGTGCGCGTAAACACGCAAAAACAAGCAAGCTCATGCTTCCACGCGTAACTTAAGCAACATGTAGTAATTTTTGTTTTGTTTACTTTTTGACAATTAACAATATTAGAAAAAGTCTAAGTGGTACTCGATGCAATTTTTTAGGCCTTTTCAAAGTTAGTTTTAAATATTGAATATCCGAGTTCAAAATTCAATACATATTAAATAAAATGGAAAAATGTTTTCCAAACAAAATATGAAAAAGTATTGTAAAAGTACAAACCTTTACGAAGAGATTTCATTTTTAAACGTGTAAATAAATTGAGTTATTGCAAAGCAACACGTTTTTTAAGACGATATGTTGATCGTGCGACGCTCACTTAGAGATGTGCGAAACATCTCATACCGGTGAGCAGCTCCGAACCGATCAACTCACTAAAGGGAATCGATTCAATGTATTAGCTCATTAAGATTGAACTGAAGGTTTGTTTTGAGCGCCGTTTTTCTTACTCCGTTTTTCTTTCATATGCATGATCGAAATCATTAATGCACAAAGAACAATGCTATGCGAACTAACTTGTCTGCGAATTATTATTATGTCACATTTGAGAATATCTGCAAAAGTGGCATCCCTAAATGTACCTTAGCCTTCTGAGTGAGAGGTAAGATTTCTTATTGACAATGACTCATTCAATCTGTTAAAGAAGGGTAGATACACATTTGGGAGAACGAACAAAAGCTCATCCACACATTTCTTCTCATTTATAACTCGCTCTTCAAGAGCAGAAGATCCGTTCAGCTCGTAGCTTGTTTCCACCTTACCAGCAGTGATGCCAGGTCATTTTTTCAAAAATCTGTTATCAAGCCAAAAACCTGTCTGTGCACGTTTCCCCGTTTCCATAATAACTAATCGGAATCATTTTGGTAAGCAAAAAAAAGTTCTCACTATTTTCTACCGCTCTGTAATTGTTGATGCTAAACTGTGATCAATTTTAAAAATCTGTGATCGATTTCAGAATTTGTGTATATCTGTGACCATTTTGAAAAATCTGTGCCATTTTTTAAATCTGTGCAAAAGGTTGAAAATCTGTGAAACACAGATTAATCTCTGAACCTGGCAACCCTGTTCACCAGTGCGGTGAACTGGTGAGCTGCGGTTTTTTTTAAAAAAGAGCTGCGAACTATCAGCTCACTTTAATGATTCGATTCACTGGACGCGTGACGCCCTCCGTTTCTTAACCATTCATAGTTTCAGCATGACCATAATGAAAATGAATCACACGAATAGAACTCAGGTTATTCTCATTTAAAAATAAATTAGATTAGGAATATATTTTCCTATAAGTATTGTAAAAGTTTGCTGCATTAAGTTGCATACTTCGCTTCGGTACAAGGTTTCCTAGATAAAAATAGGTAAAATGATGTATAACTTTTTCAGAAAAGAATAAACCTATGCATTACCTTCTACAAAATTATGGGATTTTATATTTTCTACAACTATTCCAAACAAAGTAAGGATTAAAAAAACTTGAAACAAGTTATGATTAGAAAACTAGTTTTAAGGGGGTTGTCATAATTCAATAACTAAAACTAACTTTGAAAAGGCCTAAAAAAAGTTCCATCGAGTTCCACTTGATTTTTTTTATAGTATTGGGCATATCTTTTCCTATAAATTTTGTAAAAATCAGTTGCATAAAGTTGCATATTTCGCTTCGGTGTAAGGTTCTATGATAGGTAAAAAAAGGTAAAATGTTGTATAACTTTGCCAGGAAACAACAAACTTATGCACTACCTTCAACCAAAATATGAGATATTTTATTTTCTTCAATTATTCCAAAGAAAGTATGCATAAAAAAATAACTGGAAACAAGTTATAAATAAAAAACTGATTTTAAGGGGGTTGCCATAAAAACGCTTTGTATATCCGAAACGGTGCGACCTAGACTTTTGGTATGTTTGACAAAGTAAATTATTTTCAATAGTTGTAAAACTTTGTAGAAGAAAAAAAATTTCTATCTCTTCAGAAAAAAAAGTTATGGTTAGATTTTTTGTCAAAGTAGGCCATGAACAATTAGGGATATAATCAAATTACGCGGTATATATTTGTAAATTATTTCCTAAAAGCATTAAATATGCATTCAAAGAACGGTTTGGCAGCTACTGATTTATGTCCACGTTTTTATTGATTCGAACCACTGTGAAACGGTTGAACCGATTCTAACAAGCTTAGGCTCATTTGAAAGCTACTATTGGCTCATTGATGAAGTCTGAAGATCAAAGGCTGTCACTTTTGGTTTCGGAGATATAAGGGTATAAGTGACGTAACCGACAAAACGTGTTGATTTTCACCGCTCAATTTACTTAGAGATAGCAGAGCCGATTTGATCACGCCTAAGCTCGTTTGACAGCTATCATAGAATCGTGGAGAAGGTTCGAAGATCAAATGGTTGTCACTTCCAGTTCCGGATGTATAATTGTAAAAGTGACTTAACCGGCAAAACGTATTGTTGCTTTTTATCGTTGATTTGTTAAAAGCTACAACTGAATTGTAAATCAAATTCGAAGATCAAATGGCTGTCACCTCCGGTTCTGGAGATATAATGGCATAAGTAACGTAACCATCAAAACGCGTTTTTTTACCGTTCAATTTACTCAGAGACGATAGAACCGATCCTAAGCTCGTTTAAACGCTATCATGGAATTGTGGAGCAAGATCGAGTGCAAGATAAGTGACGTAACCGATGCCAAGATTTTTTTACCATCAATTTTTCTCCAGTATGGTAAAGCTAATTTAACAAACCTATGCTCTTTTGAAAGCTACTATTGAATTGTATATAAAATTCTAAAATCAAATGGCTGAATGGCTGTCACTTTCGGTTTCAGAGATATAATGATATAAGTGACGTAATCGAGAAAATGCGTTGTTTGCTTACCGCTCAATTTTCTCAGAGCTGGCTAGGCCGAAATAGAAAAGCATTAATTCCGTTGAAAGCTACTATTGAATTATATATCAAAATCGAAGATCAAATTGCTGTCACTTTCTAAGATGTAATGGTATAAGTAACGTAACCGAAAAAACGCGTTTTCAGCTCTTATTTTTAGAGATGGCAAAGTCGATTTGTATAAATTTAGGCTCATTTGAAAGCTACTATTGAATTTTGAATTAAGTTCGAAAATCAAATGGTTTTCGCTTCCGGTTCAGAAGATATAATAGTATAAGTGACGTAACCGACTTACCGCGTAGGCTTATTAGAAAGCTCACAATGTTTAACAAATGTGGAAGGGATAAGGTGAGCATTTCCGGTTCAAGAGATTTATTAATATACACACAAAAAAATTTGAATTTTACAAATGACTTAATCCCTCATACGATGTAATTCATGAAGACCTAATTTTTCAAATGACCGAAAATTTCATTTGTCATGACTTAATGTTAGATTAGCTTGAATTTTACTGGTTTCAACTGTAACTTGCATTCTGTTAGCAGGTGCGACTGTATGAATTTAAATGCACCTTTTACCAGCCAAGCAGTTGTGTGCTTCTGTGGCTCAGTCGATTAACAGACGTGATTTGCGATCCAATGGTTCTCGGTTCAAGTCGCGGCGCTCGCTATCAGTATTCATTTTTTGTTATTTAAATGAATTTCATGTTATGGAATTTTGGACACAATATTAAATGTTCCTCCACGTAAATTCGCGTGGACTGCGACGCTCCATTTATGTGCATCTAATAAGATGTAAAATCACAGGGTTTTTTCGAAGTGTGTATGCGACATAACCGACAAATCCCAGTGCAAAATTTATCAACGATGGAAGAATCGATTTCGGAAGACTCGTTTGAAAGGTTATTTGATGAGCTCACAATACTAATGGCCGTGGATAAAATCGTACAAACGTTTCATTTCAAACGAGACTATTTAAATGGGAAGAAGAAGGCTGTGTGATATTCCTCACTAGGAGGATTAAGAAGGGTTGTTTTTTCTCTGAATTTAGAATTATAAGGAAGTCATGTAACCCTGTCAGTTTTTCTTCGCAAGATTTTAATATATGCATACCTGCATAGCTTAGGCAGTCTACCGAGGCCCGTGAGTTTTCCGCGATTGATCAGAAAGCAGTTGAAATTGCATATTGAACTAAATTCATGATACTTGGGGAGTCGTAGATCATGTAGATCAATATGAGAAGGGAAGGAATGTTAATTCAACACTTCTACAATTCATAAAGTTCACCGAAGAAACAATCCTGTTGATTTGAACTTTTATTTCCGAGCCGGTTCGTTGCGTAGTGTGCTAGTTTTATGAAAAATTTAACCTCAGAAAGATGTGCCAAAGTTGGGTCATATTTTTACTATGGCAAAAGCAAAGTCAATGTACTGCATTCCAATGCGTAACTTGACCAGACACGTGGCCAGTGCAATAGAACTACTGACACTGAGAATTCGTCCAAGTCAGGACTCGAACGTATGACATCGGGCCTAAACAAGCGGTATATAAAGACAATAAATCTCAAATATCTTCGCCAGGTGCACGATGGAAGAACAATTGAAATATATTAAACTGCACAGAAAAAAATTATGAATTTTGAAGGTGACAGAATTCTACAAACGATACAATTCACAACTAATTAATTTTTCGAATAACGCAATATTCCACTCGCACATAATTTTACACGCTCCGAATGTAATTTGCACTCGGCTACCAAGTCCCTTCTTTATGGTTATATGTATTAATTATTCAATGAACAGATATGATCTCTGTGGTTCAGTCGAGTAACCGATGTGCTTGTGATCTAATGTTTCTCGGTTCAAGTCACGGTGCTGCTTACGATCTTTTGTTTTTTATTTCGTTTGAAATCAAGCCTTGTAATTTCCAAATCACACAATTTCACATGATCTTGAATAAAAATTTGTGTGAAATACGACGCTCCATTTATGTGCATCTTATAAGATGCAAAATTACAAGATTTTTTCGAACTGTGTAAATATTTGATTGTCAAACACTGAACTTCTAATCGATGGACTATTTACCGTCGTCATTGTTTGAGAATAAGTTTGAATCGCAGCGGTAGCGGAGTCTAATCTATTATTCGAACGAATATTAGATTCGAGTAAACGTTCCAACGCTGAGGTCATTAAATATATAGAACCGATTGCGACTATGCCATGCTTCAGTTGTTTTATGCTCGGCTGACCATTCACTGCTACAAACAAATCATTCGCCTTAGTTCCGATGCTCCCGGTCCCCATCTTTAATTCTAAATTGTACACACATACACATGCACTTCAATTTGCTAGAAACGTGACTGGCCATGAGAGAAAACAGAAGTAGCAAATGTTGTTGCTTTTGATGAAGCACTTCTGGAATCGCCCACAGCACAACCGGATGTTTCTGAATCATAATAAAACTTGCATGTTCACGGAGGCTACGTCAATATATGACACTCGAACTCGAAGCCCCCCCGGTACGCTTTAAGCAATTCTGTCATGGTTGAAATTAAACTAAACCGGGAAGAGTCAACATACCAGTTGACCTGAGCCACGCCAGATGAGAATAATAGCTTTCTATTGTTAGTACAGAAACGTGTCATCATTCTACCACCTTTCAGACAGAAGAAATGTTCAGAGTCGTAGACCCTGATTAAAGCACGACACTCTTCAACTAATCGTGTCACATGTGCAACCCCTTTTTCATCTAGACAATTCATGCTGGAGTGGTGATTCAACCGTGTGAGGTGAAGTGTGAGGAGCTTCCCGGAAGCATTATTTATGTCCTGGTGGTCCACAGAGAAGGACACATAGCGTGTTGCTGCGGAACCGTAGAGTAAACAGTACAAAGCTCTGGACATGTACAAATGTATTCAAATCTTTGAAATGAAAATCAGAGCTCAATCAACTTCGTTTGTTGAATACATGAATAATGGAGAGAAATTTTATTTATTGAATTATTCAATCCATACATCTCAAGATCTGAACAGTGCGAGAGGCGTTGGGGAGGAAATTTGTTTTCTGATCGCATGTTCATCTATTGATTCGTCGACCCTGAGGCTCTCGAAAACATCATTGGGGATTTTCATCATTTCATTTTATTTCCCAGGCCGATAGTGTCGTTGTTGCACGTTGGTGTCCGCTTCAGAAATACTAGCACTTCTTCAACACGTGGAGCAATTAATCCCAGGATGGATACATAGCTGACGGAGCCGACAAAATTTTCGTTTTTATTGAAACTATCCTTCAAAATACCTGTCAAAAAATCATGACGTTCTTATGTTTGGCCCGCGAGTAGCAGTGTTTGAAGTGAGCTAGTTTTGATATGGATTAGAAACAATTTCATGTTTTTAATTACCATTGATTTTCGATGAAAAAACACAGTGCAAGCAAACGTTTACATTTAAAAAACATGGACAAATATTGTCGATTTTTCACGGTAAACACCCTCACCCGCATTGACGAATCAACCCATGCAGCATCAGCAGTAACCCATGAGTCAGCAGACAAAATTTGACAGCTCTAAGAAACGGCACCCCACCGGACATCGTGCGGAACTTTGTGGACGCCAGATACGCCAGTACAACAATCAGTACATCGAAAAAAAAGCTCGGTTCCGGAAGGCCGACGATCCTGAGCGACAAGAAACTCCAAAGGAATTTGAAGAGGAAGACCGAGGGAAAAGTGGTTATATCGCTGCATGCACTTGGCCGGGAGGTCTGTGAATACGGTCAAATAGTGGAAAAGTATCTGGCGAACATGAACATACATATCAGGAAGCGGTAGTTGCGACCACTGGTTTCGGAGCCGCAGGTAAAGATGCAGCGGCAGCGGCTGGATAAGATGGTCAATTCGATTTTCTAGACGACATAGCGGTGGTGATGGACGAGGAGACCTTTCTCACCCTGGATGATAACGACTGTGAGCTCCGAGGTTAAGTTCATTTCACACACCAAGTTCCCAAAGAATGTAATGCCAAGACTTTGCTTTTAGATGGTTCTAACTGACTGCAATACACTCTTCTTTTTCTCTTTCACCGAAACCGTCTCATTGAAATATTTTTTGTCTTTTTATTAGGATAATTCTTGGCTTATTTTCTACACCAATTTATTCAGATTGATTCGGGTAGTTTACAAAAGCATACTTCAACGTTTATGCGGATGGAAAAACAATTACCCAATTTTAGTCTGATATCGATTCATCCACATCCGTGAAAAATCGAGCGGTGATGAGTTTAGACGTTTACGTTTCTTATGTGATTATATCACCGGACCCGTAAGTGATAACCATTTAAACTTCAAACTTGTTTCATGAATACATAGTAGCATTAAACGAACGAACGAACGTTTGTTAAAACGTTTGTTAAAATCGGTTCTTCAATCTCTGAAAATATTGAACGGTAAAATTACAAGGCGTTTTGTCGGTTACATTACTTATACCATCGTATCTTTAGAACCAGAAGTCACAGCTGTTTGATCTTCGAACTTAATCAATGCCCCAAACGTAGCTTAATCAATGCCCCAAAATTAGATAAAATTGTTTTAGATATATCTGAAAAAATCGAGCGGTATAAGAATTCGTTGAAAGGTTCACGCACACGAACACAAATGGTATATAACATTATGGGTCTCCGAGGCTCCGTTCGAAAGTCGGTTTCTCCAGCAATTCTTTTACCTCTCTATAGAAAAAATCAAAACATAAAAACACTCACGCTCGACTTGTACAAATCGGCTACTAGTAACCAACCGCCCTGAGCAGTGATGACCCAGCACACGAGCCAGTTCTCATACAGCTCGAGTGCTGTGCTTTTTAAAAAACACGCACACGAAGTCTGAAGCACATGCTTTTTTTTTAAATAACTATTTATTGGAATATGAGTTAAAATTAAATTATTAAGATTTAAATTGGGTGTTCAGCCACAAGTGGTGACTTTTCAGTCCTATTATATATATGATTTGGTAATTACCATGAGAACATCATTTGCTTCCACAATTCGGAGATTTTTGTGAAGGGAAAATTCTAAACCTACTTGTATTGTGTAATGGGAAAAAGGAACTTATATACTAACTTACTAACTAATACAGAGAGCGAATCGATTCAATTGAAGATTGCATCGATTTTTGTCGGAATTTGCTTATAATATTATGTGACATTACATCTAATGGTTCTATATTTGTGAGTCTGTGTAACTCATTTGTACTAAACCAGGGAGGATGCTTCAAAATCATTTTCAAAATTTTATTCTGAATCCTTTGAAGCGTTTTCTCCCTGGTGGAACAACAACTTGACCAAATTGGGACTGCATAAAGCTGGCTGGTCTGAAAATTTGTTTATAAATTAACAATTTGTGAAGCACAAGCTCATGTGCCGTGTTGCTACTAGATCGAAAGTCGTGAGCTTCGTAGAACCATCTCGCGATTCAACTGGTGTGCTGGCTCATCTGCTGGCTCATGAGCTGGAATGAGGGGCTAGCTTGTGAGCAGACTCATGTGCTGGCTGACTTGAGTGTCCGTACTTTTTTTATTCAATAATGTAATATAATTTTCAAGCGCACAGTGTCCGCTCTTGTCTTGTATCTTGTCAGAAGGTGGACTACAAAAATAGCACAAGCTCATGAGTCTGGTTTGAAAAAGCACAGCACACGAGCTTAATAGGCACACACAGCAGGTATAGGTCGTGTGCATAGCTCGGATATCACTGCCCCTAGGTGAATAAAATACTTGTTTTAATTCCCCTACTCGTGAAATAATGTCTTTCTCATAATCCGTTATATGAAAAATTGTTTCAAATTGCTGTTTAGAATGTTAAACCACTGCTTCCGGTATTTCTGGAAATAGAGTCCGAAACGGATAAAAACGAAGTAAGTTTCAACAAAGCACATCCTCAACAAGACCTTCAGAACTAATTCTCTCATGTGAACCGTTCCCCTGGTTATTTGGAGATCCTTGTTTACTATCGGAACCGGAAAAAAGAACCTATGGAAATATGAGACTTACATTTGAATCCAAGATTATGAGAATCGGTGTAGCAATCTCTGAGAAAGTAGAGTGCATAAATTTTGTATTATTTTTTTCACATACCTTATGATCAAAAAAGAACCGGAATTTTCATTTTAAAATTCCCGCCCTTGTCCAATCGGTAAACTTTTATTCTCTCATTGTTGGCAACACTTTTATACACATTCTGTCAAATTCTGACGCATATCGTACGATTAGTTTTTGTTTGGCGTCTATACAAAGAAGTTGAAAAATTTTCGTGTGGCGATTTTTATAATGGATGAAAATTTAGAACAACGTCTCGCCTTCGAAGCGCCATTCGGTCGAATGTTGTGCAGTTTCGACGTCATATTCATAGATCCACACCTCATCACCAGTTATGATGCATTCGATGAATGTGGGGTCACTATCTACGTTGGAAATCATCTCTTTGGCCACATCAACACGACGCTGTTTTTGAATGAAATTCAACTTTTTTGGCACCAACCGAAAAGCGACACGTTTCAAACCCAAAACATCAGTTAAAATGTGTTCGGCTGATCCATAAGAGATGCCCAACAACACAGCAAGCTCTCTAATCGGTACAGAACGATTTTGCAACACGATTTGCTTCGCCGATTCAATGTTTTCTTCAGTAACAGATGTTGTTGGGCGGCCAGGGATCTCATCATGATCCAAGCTTGTACGACCACCATTGAAGCATTTATACCACTCGTATGCCTGTGTTTTTACTAGACACGATTCACCAAAGGCCTTTTCTAACATTTTCAACGTTTCGGAACACTTAAATCCATTTGCAACACAAAATTTGATGCACGCACGTTGTTCTAAATTTTCATCCATTATAAAAATCGCTACACGAAAAATGTTCAACTTCTTTGTATAGACGCCAAACAAAAACTAATCGTACGATATGTGCCAAATTTTGACAGAATGTGTATAAAAGAGAATAAAAGTTTACCGATTGGACAAGCGCGGGAATTTTAAAATGAAAATTCCAGGTTCTTTTTTTATCATAAGGTATCTCACCTTATTTCCGGATCCAAATATCGAGTTTCATGTTTTTTCTATTGTACGAAGCTCTGGCAAATTTGCCTCCTCCGCTACGAAATCAACAGCGTTGGCTTCGTAAAACTCCATTACCGGTTTCGCGTAACGGCGAAGAAAAACAGGCGCTTTTGAAGGCATTCTTCTTCATAATGACTCTTTCGGCGAAATGGCATTCAGCGAAACGGCTTTCGGCGAAATGACCCTGACCCACCAAGTACTACTTGACAAATTATTCATCCTTCTTGTTCGCTAATCCTTTACCACACGGGACACGGCCGAATTGTCGATTTTCAATTACCATCTCGATAATTATTTGACAGATAGTAACAAAACTTTTCATGTGCAAACATTGCACTCTAAACTCATTTTCATAAAAAAAATTCGAGTACAGTCTTTATTTATCTCAGTGAGATGATTTCCTTTTTCTCACACTTTATATTGATATGTTTACATCAATATTCAATGGTATATAACGAAATATTTCGATTCCGTTTTATTCAATCATTCTTATTTTGTATTTTCGATTTAAACATTCCCATATGTTTCCGATTCAATTAGAGATAGAAACATTTTTTACACTTGCCAAGAGGTTTTTTAAATACCAATAATAACATTAACACATATTATCATAAATAACATACGATATTATTTTTTACGTTTCGTCTTCGCACAAAAACGGCTTCTAGCCAAAGCCCTAAATAACATACGATAGCCTGTACATGATATGAAATTTCGTTCCTCACAAATTGTAGCTAGGAAATATTACATTCATAAACATTGTAAAATTTCTGAAACATTACATTGAAACATTGTAAAATTTTTGCAAACATGCATAATTTTTTTATCAATCTTGAGTAATGCGAAATTCTGTTCTGAAATTTCTGTTTGTACTTGCACGGAACCACCCGCGATCCCATTTCAACCAGAATATTAGTTGATTTTCTGAATTCGATTGGTTAAAATTTGGTACAACTAATCGATTGTTGTTTTACCTAAACTGTCATTTTTGTTTTTCGATTAGCAGAAACGATGGTTGAAACAACTAATTTAACTGTATGAAAAAAAGGCTGTCAAATAGTGAGGACACATACCTTTCAATTTAAACAAATGTTCTAGTTGAAATAACTTTAGTTGTTATTGAAACAAAATTCTGTTAGTTGAAAAATAAATCGGTTTTATTTGTTTTAGACATTGCAAATAGTTGAATCAACTCAAACAATGTTATTGATTTGCGAAAATAATCAAAATATACTTACTGATACACGTCATGATCTATTTGAAATAAGTTCGGTATGTTGAGATTCATGAAATAAATATCGTTGTTAAAATATAAACTGTATTTTATGTTGACATGTGATAATTGGGAAAATCACCGATCACTGCTGATTTCAAGTGATATTAACCAAGAAATAAATTATCATTACGAAATCAGAACTGATCTGATCTCTAAGTGATTTTGATTTTTGTATGATCATGATCATGTCAATTCGAGATCAGTAAAGATCTAAATTTTGAAAAAATACTTCTGATTCGATCGGAAATGATTGATGTAGAAAAATCTTTTTAATCAGCAAAAGTGCCCGGAGGGGCGAGTAAATTAGCGAAATTATTAAATTTACCTAAAATGAGTATTGAAAGATGATGCCTTCAAACGGTTGAACTGAAGGTATGCACTGATAATTTTAGTCAATTTATATGAGCTTGGGTGCATCAACCGCTGGGAATTGGAATTTTGCGACGGCAATTCAAACGCGCCATTCAATCGCAGCGCGTTCTGTGTGTTTGAAATCCTTCGCTCCTGTTACTTTTATAAATTAAATTCATGTCAAAAAGCGTTTTATTGCTAATGCATGAACACCATCATCGGTATCAAACAGCTGGAAGTAAAATAGTCTGCTGGAAGTAAATCAATGATCGAATTTGAAGCATAAAATCTTTGCGCATACCTGAAAGTTTACGAGATGATCATTCATTAGCATTTTCTAATTTGTTACCAAATCTTTTTCATCTTAAACAAGGTTAACTTTATCACAACAATTAGATAAACACTTGTTATCATAAATTTCTCAAATCGACTAAACACAATTTCACCAAACGCTTTAACCATCGATGTTGTTTTCATTGACATTTTGAAGCGACGCGAACAGATTTCAACTAAAAAAGTTGTTGATTTTGCATTGCGACTATTGTTTTGCTTTCAACTGTCTCCGGCATTTGACATCATTCAAAACAACATATTTTTCAACTACTTGAATATAATGAATCAAAAACCATATTGGTTGAATCAAAAAGAAATTAGTTAAATCAACTATCGCAAAATCAAAAACTGCGATATCGCAATTTTATGATCGAAGGGTTCTCCGTGTGTGTGAAGTTACAATCATTCTAGCCATATAAATGTAAAGGTTGTAATTACTGGGAATCCGAAAATACTGTCACCTTTCTAATACACATTGATCAAAAATGAGCCATGAAACTAGACAAAATAACGGACACATTCTATTGATAACGTGACACATTCTAACAATGTATTAGGATGAATTCTCGCTAGTGAGTCCCATCGACCCCCAATGTCTCAGGCTCATTGCTCGTTATTCGAAATTGTCTACGAACGTTGAATCAGTTCTAAATCCCTATTAAAAATTCTATTGTTGAACACAAGCTCTTGAGAAATTATTAATATTCTCGTTCATTATTAAAATCACATGCCTTTTGGAATTTAAACAACATACCGAAAAAGAGCAACGTATATTAACTAAAGCCAACACATTCAAGCCTAAGACGGACTTTCAAATTGCTTCCATTCATATTTTTCCCCGGCTAAATGATAAAAGTGGAAGCTTGTTGTTTGTCGAGTTGGCTTTTCATTAGGGTGCAAACATCTTCTAGGTCTATCACATCTCCCTGTGGTATTTCTTACCTTAGAATGTCGAGCACTGAAAGAACACAAATGAACCACTCACTGTTGCTCACCAAAATAGTAGGTCGCCTGCTCCTACCGTAAGATCAACAGGTAAATCTTGATGGCTACCAACGTTTAGAATTGGAATAACTCGACTCATACATGCAGCACTGACGACAAATTTGATGGCATGAGACACTGAATAGCCTTTCATGAACTGGGGAACAATTAGATAGCATAAAGCCATAACAGCCCGTAAATTGAAATGACGGTGTAAAATTTAGAATCACTCATCACCTTTTGATACCGGAGTCGGAAGTCGGATTTAATAGTCACCCTAGGAATCATAAGACTTTTCATTTTGTTTTGTCATCTTCGAGATATCAAAGTGAGATCTATTTTAGACAAACAAAAATTGAAAAACGATGTTGCCTAGTTTATTTTGTCTTTAAGGGGGCACTCCAAGGAGTGTATCGAAAATAAGCTATCCACAAATTTTTCTTCAAATTATGATAAAAAACGATATTTTATTCAAACTGAAAATTGATCCTTTATTGTACGAGGTTAAACTTGAGCATAATGAAAACCGGAAGAAATTTAAGTAATTCCTTCACGAATTTTCGAACTTTTGATTGAACGCTCTTCATTATGTTTCGGACAAGTGTTGCATCGCATTTTATTGACGCATGAGCCCAAATTTTTTTGAATTTCAGCATGTTCCCAGCTACCTCACCAGTCTTCTTGAAGACCCTCTTCATGATTGCCCAGTAACGTTCGATGGGTCGAATCTGAGGGCAATTTGGTGGATGGATATTTTTCTCAACGAAATTTATACCCTTTTCCGCAAGCCAATTGAGAGTGGTTTTGGCATAGTGAACCGACGCTAAATCCGGCCAAAACAGTGGACGTGTACTATACTATGCTAAGACCCTCTTCTCAGTCGGTGTTGAACAGTCGTTCGCACCGCACGCGTATAGCTCTTGGCTCCTGGAATTTTTTTCTGGCTACCTAGAGTTTCATTGATTCAAGGCTTCAGTCTTTTTCAAGGCTACCTGAATCACTAACTAAGTGACTAAGTGATACAAAGAGTGATATTAGAGTGACTAAGTGATACAAAGAGTGATATTAGAGTGACTAAGAAATTAATCAGCCTTTTTTAAGGCTAGCTAGGAGTCTAATCGAAGACTAATTTAGCCTAGTTAATTTAATTTAAAATTTCATTAATTTCAAAAATGCCTGCGTCCAACCGGAAAGGCAACAAGCCTAAGGCTAAAAATAATTCAATACGGAATAAATCACAATCCGTTATTCAACATTTTTCTAATAACATTCACGATCTTATAGAATCTGAATGTAAAAATAAAAGACAACGGACGGATTTCCCTTCCGTTGATCCTATGCCGTCTAACAATATTTACGAGATTCTTCCTGAATCCGATTGTAGCGACATAGAAGAAAATTCTTCAAAAATTCCCAAAATGGACGCTTGTCGTTCTGGGAAGAAACATCAATCTATGCCACCAGTGACGGTGATGATTTCCGACTTCAAAGCATTCCGTACTGAGCTTTCTACTTTTCTCCCGGAAGTAAAAGTCTCATTTCAAATCGGACGAAGAGGAGAATGTCGAGTCTTGGTGGATGGATTGGAAGATTACGAACGTCTTATTCGATATTTGTCCGAAAAACTTCATAAATTTTATTCATATGATATAAAATCAGACAGACCCTTCAAGGCTGTCTTGAAAGGATTATCAAATGATCAAAGTATTGATGAAATTAAAAATGAAATAAAAGAATTGCTTGGTTTTGCCCCTTCCCAAGTAATACTTATGAAAAAAAGAGCGAATGGTACTTCTAAACCACGCTCTGGAATTTCCCATGAACTTTACCTAATACACTTCAATCGAAGTGATGTAAACAATTTGAAAACTTTAGAAAAAGTACGTTTCATTTCCCACATTAAAATTCATTGGGAACATTATAAACGGCATAATCGTATTGCAAACTTAACGCAATGTCGTAGTTGCCAAGGCTTCGGCCATGGAACCAAAAATTGTCATATGGATATACGGTGTTTGAATTGTGGTAAATCGCATTCGAAAGACGTTTGTCCAATGAATGAAACCACTGATAAATTTTCATGTTCAAATTGCAATGGAAATCATAAATCCAATTATTTGAAATGTCCTGTCAGGGAAAAAATTTTAAACGCTCGTTCGCTTAGACAACAAGTCAAATCAACGACCTTAAATTTACAGAACATACCTGAAAATTCTTCTAAGGCACCTGCCAATTCGTCTTCTAACGAAAACAATTTATTGACAGGTAGATCGACCTCGTCATCATCTTCTTCTAATGTCAGTTATGCTGGTATATTAGGTAGAAATCTATCTCCTATTTCTTCTAATGTAAATAATCAAAACACAGGACCGCCTTGCAGTTCTTCTTCTAACGAAAACAATTTATTAATAGGTAGACCGGCCAAATCATCTTCTTCTAATGGCAGTCTACCTACAAATATTCCTTCAATGCCATTCGCTTCTTTAAATGAAGTCGATTTAGGCGATATAACTGAAAATAAAATGATCTACCTACAAGATCAACTTTTTCAAATGATCATCCAAATGAATTCGACTTCATCACTTTTTGAAGCATTTCAAATCGGATGGAAATTTGCAAATAATATTATAATGAATTTAAAATTTAACAGTGATGTTAAATAATTATTTGAATATTTTAAATTGGAATGCTCGATCTTTGAAATCGAGTGAAGATGAATTTTATAATTTTCTCAAAGTTCACAAAATTCATATTGCCATTGTGACAGAAACTTTTCTTAAACCAAATGTAAAATTGAAAAGTAATCCACATTATGTGGTTCATCGATTTGACAGGTTTACTGGAATTGGTGGTGGAGTTGCCATTTTTGTCCAACGGCAAATTAAACATCGAATTTTACCTTCTTTCAATACTAAAGTTATTGAAAGCTTGGGAATCGAAGTTGAAACCATTCATGGAATTTATTTCATCGCTGGAGCATATTTGCCATTCCAATGCACCGGCGAACAATTAAATTTCTTTAAAGGCGATTTGCAAAAACTTACAAGATATCGATCGAAATTTTTCGTAATAGGGGACTTAAATGCTAAGCATGTCCAGTGGAATTGTAGGCAAAATAACAGTAATGGTAAAATACTTCATAATCAACTCTCAGCTGGTTACTTTACAGTTCTTCATCCCAGTAATCCTACTTGTTTCTCTTCCGTGAAAAACCCGTCTACAATTGATCTGGTTCTAACAGATCAAAGTCACATTTGTAGTGAACCGATTACTCATGCTGATTTTGACTCAGATCATCTTCCTGTAACATTCAGACTTTCCAACGAAGCTACAATTAATCCAATTAGTTCTATTTTCAACTATCATAGAGCTAATTGGTTGGATTACAGATCTCACATTGAAAATCATGTGGATCATGAAACTATTTTAGAAAATTCTGCGGACATCGACACAGCAATTGATAATTTGAATCATTATATTATCGAAGCTAGAAATCTTTCAGTTCCCAAAGCTCAAACTAAATTAAATTCTCCTATCATCGATGACAATCTTCAACTGCTCATTCGGTTGAAGAATGTTCGTCGACGACAATATCAACGTTCTCGTGATCCTGCTATGAAAAACATAGTTAAGGATTTACAAAAAGAAATTAAACATAGATTTACTCTTTTGCGAAATGAAAATTTCGCTAAAGAAGTTGAACAAATTAAACCATATTCTAAACCTTTCTGGAAACTTTCTAAGGTTCTTAAGAAACCTCAGAAACCAATTCCTGCTCTCAAGGAAGGAAATCAAATACTTCTTACAAATGGTGAAAAAGCTCAAAAGCTAGCTCAGCAGTTCGAGAGTGTCCACAATTTTAATTTAAACGTTGTGAGTCCTATTGAAAATGAAGTCTCACTGAAGTATGATCATATTTCAACCCAAGTGTTATCACACGATGACATTATTGAGACGAATTTTGATGAAATTAAATCAATTATTAGGAAACTCAAAAACATGAAGGCTCCTGGTAATGATGGAATTTTTAATATTCTTATTAAAAATCTTCCCGATGTTGCCTTGAGACTCCTGGTTAAAATTTTCAACAAGTGTTTTTCATTAGCTTATTTCCCAAAAAGATGGAAAAACGCTTAAGTAATTCCTATCCTCAAACCTGATAAAAACCCAGCAGAAACATCAAGTTATCGACCAATTAGCTTACTTTCTTCTATCAGTAAACTTTTTGAAAAAATTATCTTGTTAAGAATGATGACTCATATAAATGAGAATTCAATTTTTTTACCAGAGCAGTTTGGATTTCGTCATGAACATTCAACTACTCATCAACTTGTCAGAGTAACGAACATGATAAAATCAAATAAATCTTCTGGGTTATCCACTGGAGTTGCTCTTCTAGACATAGAAAAAGCATTCGACAGTGTTTGGCACAAAGGTTTAATAGCAAAAATGTCTGATTTCCAGTTTCCTATTTATTTGATCAAAATGATTCAAAATTATTTAACTGATCGTACTCTTCAGGTTAGCTATCAGAATTGTAAATCTGAATTGCTACCCGTACGAGCCGGTGTTCCGCAGGGTTCGAGTGTAGCTCCAATCTTGTATAATATTTTCACTTCTGATCTTCCAAATCTACCCGTTGGTTGTCAGAAATCGCTATTCTGTGACGACACAAGTCTGTTAGCCACAGGTAGAAATCTAAGAGTGATCTGCAGTCGCCTACAAAGAAGTTTAAATATTTTCAGTGATTATCTGTCAAAATGGAAAATTAAACCAAATGCAGCAAAAACGCAATTAATTATCTTTCCTCACAAGCCAAGAGCTTCTTTTCTTAAACCAAACAATAATCACATTCTCAAATTGAATGGCTTGGAATTGACATGGTCTGATCAAGCTAAATACTTAGGTTTAACGTATGACAAAAAACTCACTTTCAAGGATCACATTGAAGGAATCCAGGCAAAGTGTAATAAATATATTAAATGTTTATATCCTCTTATAAACAGAAATTCTAAGCTCTGTCTAAAAAACAAATTGTTAATTTATAAACAAATTTTCAGACCAGCCATGCTTTATGCGGTACCAATTTGGTCAAGCTGTTGTTCCACCAGGAAGAAAACGCTTCAAAGGATTCAGAATAAAATTCTGAAAATGATTCTGAAGCGTCCTCCCTGGTTTAGTACAAATGAGTTACACAGACTCACAAATATAGAACCATTAGATGTAATGTCACATAATATTATAAGCAAATTCCGACAAAAATCGATGCAATCTTCAATTGAATCGATTCGCTCTCTGTATTAGTTAGTAAGTTAGTATATAAGTTCCTTTTCCCCATTACACAATACAAGTAGGTTTAGAATTTTCCCTACACAAAAATCTCAGAATTGCGGAAGCAAATGATGTCTTCATGGTAATAACCAAATCATATATATATAACAGGGCTGAAAAGTCACCACTTGTGGCTGAACACCCAATTTAAATCTTAATAATTTAATTTTAACTCATATTCCAATAAATAGTTATTTATAATAATAAAGACCCTCTTCACCATTGCCCAGTAACGTTCGATGGGTAGAATCTGAGGGCAATTTGGTGGATGGATATTTTTCTCAACGAAATTTATACCCTTTTCCGCAAGCCAATTGAGAGTGGTTTTGGCATAGTGAGCCGACGCTAAATCGGGCCAAAACAGTGGACGTGTACTATGCTTCTTATATAAAGGCAGCAATCTCTTCTGGAGACACTCAGATCGATAGATTTCTGCATTTATAGTTGCGGTAGTGTAAAAAATGGTTGACTTCAAACCACAGGAACATATTGCTTGCCATACCAGTACCTTTCGACCGAATTTCTCCACTTGAATCGACATGTCCGCATCGCTCACATCCTCCCCAACGACGACAGTAAAGTATTGTAGACCTGGAAGGATTTTTAAGTCCTCCTTTACATAATTCTCATCGTCCATCAAAACGCATACATCTGGACACTGCATAATACGCGAATACAATTTTCGGGCCCTTGTTGCTGCTCGCTTCTTCTGTTCTACACTTTGTTTCGAGATTTTCTGCTTCTTGTAGGTCTTCAGGTGATTTCGCCTCTTGATACACTGGATCATTCGGACACTCGTTCCTGCTTTTTTGGCCAAATCACGTATTGACATTGATTTGTTCTTCATGATTGGAGATACCACTTTAAGGTTCAGTTTCGGGTTGGAAGAACCGGGTTTTCTACCACTTCCTGGTAGCTCATCCAAAGAATAGTGTTCCCTAAACTTATTAATGATGGTTTTAACACTGGCATGATGAATTAGAAACCGCTTAGCCAAATTTCACATAGTAATACCCTTCTCATTTAGCCATGTGTCCCGAACCTTAAATTTCACTTCCTTTTCAATACGCGACATTTCAAAATTTCAACCGCAAAAACAAGTAAACAAACGAAAGCTGACAGCCAAAAGCACAGCCTGCTGTGATCTGAGCATAAAAAACCATCACAAATACATGCGTACAATACAAATGTATGTGGATAGCTTATTTTCGATACACTCCTTATGAAACGCAAGAAAAAAGATCCCTTTATTATATTACACAGTAAGACGAATATCGGCATGGTGGTAGAGAAGAGATGATTATTAACAAGGCCGAATTGAAAAAACAAATCGACCAAGATGAGTTTCGACATAAAATCATTGAGATAGAACGTACCCTTGTGGCAAGACGTCACCCTTGTGGCTCGGAAACAGTTATATAAAACTGGTGTTGAAGAAACAGCTATGAAAAAGAACTCAAAAAATATGCACATTGAAAAAAAGTCGAATGCTTTTTCAAGAATTGAATAACAAAAAGTCAAATAAAAACACGGCGTGCGAAAATACGAAAAAACTGAAACTGTGCCTTTATGAAGCACGATTTCAACTCCGGCGAACGAAAAATCTAGGTGAAATTTGAGTCAAAATAAAAGATTTAAAATAATAATAATAATAATAATAATAATAATAATAATAATAATAATAATAATAATAATAATAATAATAATAATAATAATAATAATAATAATAAGTCCAATATCCAATATGATAACACTCAGAAAAAGTTAAGGGTGATTTTTAAGGGGTAAAGGATTTGATTTTCAAAAAAATTGAGAAAACTGATTAAATTTTTGTTGGAATTGATAGAACGATCAACATAATTTATCTTGCAATTCTTCAAACTGGTACTCACTCCTGATGCGGTAATTTTGCTTGTTGAGGTCTCCATTCAACCAGAAATGAACTTCGTCATTGAGCACAATATTTCGATAAGTAAGTGGATCTTCCTCCAGCTCCAGCGCCTATTGATGGTTGTATTATAGACCAAACAACGATTCATGACCAAATTATACACCAAGCTGAACAATTCTGACAATGCCACAAGACACGATTCATGCGTGATCGATCAAAAACAGTGTTGCTTTACAAATCAGTACACATATAGGGTAAAGGCTCCCTATTTCATCTGAACTTCTATTTCTATCTTATCCCTTCATCTCATAACTTTTAACATGGATCATATCTTTCAACGTACCTGAACCAAACTGTGAAATGTTTTGAAATGTTTATTTGAGCTTTTGTCACACTTTCCCATTGAAAAAAATGGTTTTAAATCCTTCATAATCGGTAATGTTCACATTTCGCTTCTTTAATCAACGATTCAAAACTTCTACAATTTGCTGCTAAGCAATAAAAATCTTCAAAAACATGAGATGAAAAAGGGCCAATAAGAATTAACCTTACAGTAAAATTTTAAATATATAAAGAAAGGAAATTGAGACTTTGCTCAGCATGCTATGAAAGTTTTAATGTGTAGTTATAGCAAGCTAATCCGCCCATTGATGTCGTGCGAAGAGTACTGATATAAAAACGACTCAATAATTTTTAAAGGTCGAATTGATTATAAACCGGGTTTTAAAAATATCATGTGTTGTCTCACAGTTGCCAATTCTGACATTTTGAACCTGAGAGTGTAATAGGGCAGTAAATGTTTTAAAACCTTATTATATGGATATTTTCGGAACGGATTTGATGAGCAGAAGCCGGAAAACAATGTTTGGGATTGTTTTCAAATCCCTTACAACATTGGTATTTTTATGTGTAGGTACCGAAAAACGATGTTTCATGCCGTTTTGAAATCCAAGATGGCGACTTTCGGTGTGTTGATCTTCTTGAAAACCCTTACAATATGAGTAAGAGCTTTTCAAATCGAAATATCGATAAACCGGAAATGGCAACTTTGAGTTCCGAAGCTAGCTCATACATCGTTTTCTGATATCTAATCATCAAATCCGTTTGGAAAATACCCTCATTGTAAGGGTTTTCAAAGAATATCAATAGACCGTAGGTCGCCATCTTGACTTTCGTAACAACCTCAAATAACGTTTGGCGGTACTTACACTCTAATCCGCAAATATTCATATTGTAAGGGGTTTCAAGGAATGCCAATAAACCGGAACCACTATCTCGGATTTCAAAAACATCTCAAACATCGTTTACCGGAATCTACTCTTCAAGCCCATTTCAAAAATATTCATATTGTAGTGGTTTCTGTGGAATATCAATGACCCGGAAATCTTTTTAATTTATGCAAAAACCTCTTTTTGCAAAAAACTCTCATTATCTTAAAAGGTAGTGTGCAATTTCATATCCAGATCCGACTTCCAGTTCCGAAATTATAGGGCGGTAAGTGTCAAAACATTAAAACCGTCATACAAAATGACGATGCAAAACCAGTACGCGTCGTTGCGTGCTTTGTTCAATTTCGTATAGCGTGCATGGTTGTCACATTTCAATCTATATTTTTCAGGTGAAAATTATGTAAATCTTTGCTATAAACGTCTTGCCTATCTCATAGAAGAAGTTTATGCAATCACTTGAAAAATTGACAAGTGAAAATTGAAAAATATTACATGACATAACTGTTGACAAATTGAAAAGGTTATGATAGTTTATACCTAAAGAAAATTTTTTATTTGATTCAAATTTAGAAAATATAAGTAATATGAGAAAGATATCATTACACCACTTGGTTATTGCTTCCGGTTACAAGAATGTTACCGAATATGCTACGTAAGCACTGAAGTACGTTCTTGTGATCTATCTCAATCAATTTGAATGACAAAAGAAAGGCATTATCAAACCACTAGGTTGATTTAGAAAAGATTTTCTTTGTTCTAATGCAGGTGAGGTATCTGAATAATGTATACTTCAAAGTTACCATCTCATGTCTGGGGTGCAAAATGACCCAATTTATGTGTCGCATAATGTCTCCGAATATGGTTTAAAAATGTATGTATAAGGCATCAAATTAATGAATATTAGTGAACAATATTTTATCTGGGATAGTATTCCCCTCATGAACAAATTGATTTTTTTCTAATATTTTAAGAATAACCTGTTGGGTCCAACATTCTGCCCAGTTATTGTCTCGCGTTTCAACCCGTTATTGCATATCATTCTACCTGTTCAGGTATATGCTACTTCGCGTAATTCAAACTGTATGAACATATTACGATTCACGAAAACAATATATTTTACGTTTTTGTTTTTTTGTCGACGTTTCGTCTTATGTCGTTTTCGTTTGAGAAAACTGAAACTGACCCAGGGTAGTTTCATCAAACAAACACTTTTCATGAAACTGTGTTGATTTCGCACTTAGCAACGGGGGTTTGAGCAAACCTGATATAAAAACCAGGTTCGAAACTGACTCGATTTTCAGTTCAACAACGTTAGAACTAGGTTCGAAACTAGATTCAAACAAACGGTTTGACAGCAGTTAGGGTGGAAACTGGGTTAGGTTTGGCATCAAGCGCAAACGACATTAGATTCATCAGTGGTTATGAAGCTAATCATGCACAAAACATTTCCGTTTATTTTGCTATAGTTAATATACATAAATACTTCCTTTGGAGAACTTTCCATAATACTTGGATAGACTCTAATTATGTGTAGATTTTCAGGCACGGAATCTGCATACTGTCATAAGTGTTGTAACTAGTAATGACCAGTTTTTTAATAAACAAAAAATCTTCATAGTTTTTACGTCTTGTCTTCGACTCATCAGTGCATCAGCAGATTATTATTGAATTGATAGAGCAAGGTTGTACGTCGTGAAAAAGTGAGTCGACAAATTAGAATATAAAGTGTACAGTGTTTGCAGTTGACTGTGACTAATTTATTCAATCGATCAAATCAGTTCCATCACACCATTGCTGATTTATACGGATATCGTTTCAAAATTGTATAATACCATATTCGATGGAGTCAATTTGGTTTTTGAGGCCTTCGATTAACTTTTGAAAGATTTTGCATTAAAGTAACCCGCTTAAATCGTATGGTGTAATTATACCGGAGAGCAATTTAATAGCATAATTAATGTTATTTTTATTTTCATCCAGTTTACACAAACCCCACTACGACAGAACGGAAACGGAAATAATGTCACTTTGAAGCTGTGCTCACATCAAGCGAGAGGTGTTGGGGAATTCACACGGCCCGGGAATCAACATTCACGTATACGACTGCATGTGAGATTCGTCCCGGCAAAACTGATTGTTTTGCATTTCGCCCTAGTCTATATGCTAAAAAGTCCGGTTTGTAGTGAATTCACATTATGTATACATATATGCAAATGAATGCGTTTCGTTTACAATGTTAGAGGAAACAGTGCACGACGTGTGCGGTTGTGCCGTTTGAAGGAATTGCTCGGGTCTCGAGAAGAAGTGTGAACAACGTTCCGACAGACGTCGGGATGGATGTATTTTTTTTATGTTACTGTATGAAATGCACTTTGGTACATCCAACCAACCAGATTTTTTTTTTGCCCATCAGGACGAAAATATTAAAGCATACGTTGCGTTTTAATAAGTGCTGAGAAAATATCTGAAGGCGTGTGCAATGTGTTGCCTCATTTGATGGATTTAGCTGTCACAGTTTTTTAAAGTATTCGTGCTGCTCCTAAATGGAAAATAATCATCAAGCAAATTCGCCTCGTTAAATAAAACGCCCGGCCTGCAATGAATGAAATGAACTTTAATTATTTTTTCTATATTTCATCTGTCAGTTGTGATTCATTGTTCAACATTAATGATGAGATTCACATTTTCGTGAATAGTTTGCAGTTCTTAGGCCAGAGTTGAGCAAAGGCTGAAAATCCAATTTGTATTTCAGTGTTCAATTCCTGAAATCGGTCGTACGCGTCTCGCAATGTAGTGGCTTTAAGTCTTTTTTGTACAGCTTCTGTTAAATTCACCTATTGGTGTAGCAATGCCTTTCTCCTATTTCACACATTCTCATACATGAATGTGTGGTATTCTTCAAAATATTTTTTGTTTTGATTCTTGAAAACACAAAAATGGTTGTCCATAAACTAGTATAACCTACAGAGTGAAACAAAAGAGGAAACGAAAACAGTTCCACTATAGCAGGTACTTCCGAAAACCGGAATCTGGGAACCAGTATAATCGAAGTTGGTTCGAGAAAAGTGACTGGGATCCATTTTTGAATCTATGACTACAATCTTCGGTCGTTCATCGAAGACCCAAGAACAAGGAAAGCCAAATTAATGTTTGGCCGTCTAATGACAATGACTACCAATTGGAATAGTTTTGAAGCAAATTTAGAAATTATTTTACGTTTTATTTCCGGTGCATCCGCAATCAAAAACGGAGAACCAGCATAACTGAAATCGGGTTGTTTGATTGTCTACTGACAATAGCTACCGATTGGAATAGTTTCGAGGCAAGTTAAGAAATTTGTTTACGTGTTTTGTTTTGCAGCTTCAAGTAATGGTACCCAATTTTTAGCACAATTCACCCTATAATTCCGGAACCGGAAGTCGGATCTGAAAGAAATTTTGAAGTTTTATATGGGACCATGAGACCTTTCATTTATATCTAAGTATGTTAAAATCGGTGGCAACTCTGAGAAAAGTGAGGAAGAAATTTGATACAAGATTTTTTTCACTAATCACCCTGTAACTTTGAACCAGAAGTCCTGTACCTTTCATTTGAATCAAATTTTGTAAAAATCGGTTCAGTCGTCTCTGAGAAAAGAAAGTATTTTGTTTTTTTTTCGAGCATATCACTCTGTAATTCCGGAACCGGAAGTCGGATTCGAATAAAATTCAAGAACTTTGTGTGAGGTTACAAGACCTTTCATATGAATCTAAGTTTATGAAAATCGGTTCACACATACACACACATACACATACATGGACACAGACATTTTGCGTCCTCCGGGCTTTGGATCAAAAGTCGACTCTCACAGTGATTGCATAACCTTTTTATATGAGAGAGGCTGAAAGATA
Organism: Malaya genurostris; assembly: GCF_030247185.1. Taxonomy (NCBI): domain Eukaryota; kingdom Metazoa; phylum Arthropoda; class Insecta; order Diptera; family Culicidae; genus Malaya; species Malaya genurostris. Next base: position 229,207,971 of record NC_080571.1, on the reverse strand, counting down.
TCATAGAATGAATATTAGCTTTTGCTTAACAAATTATATATTGTTTCAAGAAAATTTGATTCTATGTTAACAAGATTCAAAGATAATACAGAAACGTTACAAAAATAAAAATTTTCCGTATTTTTTCCAAATCGCTGTATTTTTTTGTATTATCTTATATTTTTCAAATTTTGTTGAAAAATATAAGATATTGAATTTGATTGTATTATGGGCTCCAGCTATAACATATCAAAAAACATCTGTTCGCTTTCACATCTCATCCCAGTCAGTCGATATAACAAAACCGTTAACGTTCGGGACGGAAGAATCCAAGTACAGTATTGTGTAGTGAACAATAGAACGACCTCGAAGTGAGTGAACCAAACGAACAAAAGCTACCGCCGACACGAAAGAATACAATTGTTGCTCACTTCAAGCAGTGCAAAATTCGACCTTCGATACGAGAACTTGAAGGTTTGCTTGAGGAGTAAATGCATCTTGACATCAAACGTGTGCATTTACTTCAATGCAATAAGACGAATAATGTTGTTTACATCCAGTTTTTTAAAGAGCTGGATGCAATTCAATTCGCAAAAGACAATAAAAATGTGCACTATGTGGAGCACGAGAACATTAAGTACAACATTCCAGTATATATGGATGATAGTGCTATAGAAGTGCGTGTGCATGATCTTCCCTCAAGCGTCACCGATTCATATATTCGCAAAACTATGTCCCAATACGGAGAGATTCGCTCTATCGAAAAAGAAAAGTGGAAGAACTTTTTCCCCGGTATTCTAAATTGCGTACGTTTGTAACGCATACACTTGAAGAGACCTATACCTTCTTATGTGATTTTCGGTCAAGATACAAGAATTCCGTACAAATCACTTGTTACCTATGACAATCAGATGGCCACATGTCAATATTTCCAAAAAGCTGTTCACTACGGTAGACCATGTGATAAACTGGACTAGGAGACAGCTACACCAAAGGACAACGGTGCTTCCTTCACACAAACCTCAAGCAACCCCAGTACACCTGTGACAGCCACCAACAACAACGAAACCATCAGTATCTCCTATATAACAAAGTACACCAGCTGCAGCTAACAACTTACCCTTCAACCAACCAGCAACTGCAACCAATGTATAACAAGGCGCATCTACAGCAACTCTCAACGAGCCCAAGACTACGATAAAAAAGGACAACGAAAAGAAAACGGAAATCACACACAACACCGACGATGAAGCAATGGATGATGAGATAAGCCGCGGACGAAGTGATCCCCGATCCTCGTTGGATGGAATTGGAAACTCATCTCCCCCTAGAAAAAGGGTGACAACGAGATCCAATAGCAAAAACAAAATTTAAGTAACAAAAATGTAAGCCAATCGGCAACGTAAAGCTTTTACGGAAAAAGGCCAGAATATAAAATTTTATTACAAAAAAAATAAATCAAAAAACAAAAAAAAGTTTTTGGATGTTTGAATTTCAAGAGTTATTTTCAAAATAAAAACGAACAAAACAAAATGTTTACTACCGCACAATATTTTTAAATAGTCCCTATAATTACCTAAAACACTGCACAAGATTTCAAATCGATCGCACCCACCGTTTCTGGGATATATATCATTGAAAATTGTCAAGGGATTTTCTCTTAGTCCCTTTTCAAAAGTAAGTCTAGAGTTAAAATGACAAACTGATGATTCAAAGTAGAGATGGACAATCCGTTCGCGAACGATTCAAAAGAGCCATTTCTTCTGGAAGAATAAGTTAACGACAGCTCTTTGCTCAAGAACGATAATTCTCTAATCTTTTCGGAAGAAAAAGTGATTGAATTCTATGAAAAAAATTAGAGGGTTGTATGCAAGTCAAAATGAAATAATTCTAAAAATAATAATAATAAATAATAAAATAATAATGATAGTGGATGCACTAAAAGTCACAAATTTGAAACTTGCTCAATTTTTAGTGTTTACATTTTTGGCGAATGATCAAAATGACAATTAGATTCTTTCAGAATAATTGATTCTACTCTATTTTATGCCTTCAACAAATTTTTACATTTGAAAATGTTTGGAAAGTATCCTTTAAATTAAAGTCAATTATGATGATTTCAAAGTTACTTAAAAGATCAATTTTGGATACGAACAACCTCAAGATATAAATCAAGACAAATGAAAGGATTTTATATTATAATAATTTTCAAGACAGAGAACATACATCAATCATTTTATAAACAGCGATTAGAGAAGATTTTAAATATTTTGATCGAAAAATGTGGATGTGAAAAATTTGAATAACCGTCAACCAATAAACTCAGTAATAGTGTAATTTTAATGATCCTTCGTTAAAAGCGTCGATAATCTTCGGAACAGTCCGCAGAACATATTTTGTTACTTTAATTGATTTTCACTTTTGCTTATTAAGGAACCAATGCATACGCAACCAAATTCCTTAATTTTGTTCATATTGTAACTTGAATTTATTAATACATGAACAAAAATTATCAATGTTACAACGCATGTAGTGATAAGACACTTGTTGTTTTGATGTAAATGATAATTTTACTGAAACTGGCGGTGACCCGAGTTTAGTAAGGTTTTAAATGATACATGTTATATTGCAGATCAGCTTCTCTTGAGTTTATCCCTAATACTGTATTTTATTGCATCTGATAATTCTATATATGTGAGTCTGTGCAACTTATTTGTACTAAGTTTCGAATCTTTTGGAGCGTTTTATTCCCTTCTGTAAGATTCTTGGAAACAAGATTAGACCAAAATATTATGCTTTATACGACTAAATCAATTTCTAACTATTCAATTAGGTTACACGATTATTGTTTGATTTGATAATAGGGTCTGAGGGATTATGCTGAGAGATGATGAAATGGATTGCAGCATATATTTATAGATTCCTCTTCGAAATACGCAGAATGATGCGGTGTTTTTATGCATGACGCAAAGCCTCCTATGCCGAACAATAAACTGACGTCAATTTGGTCAGCTACGTTTGGTGGATGAAAACATAGGTCGATTCTAACCATTTTTTCAATAGTATGCTATTGAAATACTGAAACGACGTTGCCATATGTGTTTAAGTTAAACGTTTCCGAATTGATTGATTGTTAAATTATATCAATACATCAACAAATGACTGAGTTATTAACGTTCAAAATTATGACGGAAAAAAAAACTTTTAATTGACCCCCGGCCCCGTATAGTGAGTAAAGAGTGAGGCATTTTTAATGCCAAAAAAATCGGCTCAGCAAGGCTGCCAAACAAGCGGCAGCTTATATGCTTATCTATGTCAATCCCATTCGACCGGTTGATATAGTCAAACTTGTAACCGAAAATATCGGAACTTTTCTGGCCACCCGGTTCATCGAGAGTCATGTTGCACATATGCGAGAGAGCATGGAGAGAAATGTAATACGCAGAGCGAGACACGTGGTTATACTCGACCTACTGGCCTCAGCCTTTAAGTATAGAAAAGAGCGAGCCATTATTATCCGTATTCACGTCCAGAGATGTCTATCTCCTCTGTGTGACGAAGAGCAAGCAAAATTTCTCCCCTCGCACTGACAACTTCAACGAGAGCTCTTCTCTTTCACATTTATACACCACTGTTGTGTAAAGTGTGCACGCATCATGAGTGCGTTTGTTTATTTCCTTTTACCTCTTCCACTGAACAGCACCAAAGTGCTAGAGCATTAGCTAATAAATTCTCTGAGGTGGATGCAGATACTTTCACAGAGGTGTACACGCCGGTGAGCACTCTGCTGTATGGTTTTCGTAGATGAAGCGTGGACACGCAAAATCAGCAAAATAAAACAATTTATCGTAAAATTTTCGGTTTTCCTTGCAAATTTTTCATAGCAAGGCCAGATCTACTCTCTATTAATTGAAGTTCACAGAAGTGTTCGCTCACCATCACGCGCCAGTGGTCACTTGGGTGTATTTAGACGAGAGCGCGTGTGAGCGATTCATGCGAAGAGAATGTATTTCACTCGCGCCAGCTGCTTTAACCACAAGCACACACTCAAATGCTGTCTATTCGACACTGAGAAGAAGTGCGCTTTCCTCTTTGTGCGGTGCTTCGTTTTTTTTCATCCTCGGTGTGGCAAAAATCTGACTCTAGCGTGTATCACTCTGGTGAAATGCCATCTCTGTTCACGTCAATCCGGTTATGTTTCTGACATTAACCACCCGCCTTTTTTCTAAACTATTTCTCTTTTCGATACTGGTGATACAATTTAGACCGAACTGGCATCATCTCCTAAACGAGACCAAACTTATATCAGCATGTGTTACGAGTATTTCTTTTCTATAATCTTTTTATTACTTACTGATCGAATAGTTGGATTAAAACAAGTTTTATTATATTGCTTTCCCTAAAAAGTCGTACATTAAACTTTGACTTTCCAGAATAACCCAAGAAAAAAAATCACTACAATCTTTTGTCTTCATCGAAGACTTCATTTTTTCTCACTTTCCCACCAAACAAAAGCCGAACTGTAAATCATGGTGCTTCCTCTTCCTTGATGGCGTTGGCTAGATATTTTTCTACCCGAACACTCACTCGGAAGGGCTGTACGTTTTCCATGTATGAACAAGTCTTTTTCCCATTCTCAACATCGCTCAGGGTTTCCGATTTGGGAGGAAAATCATTGACCGTGCGGTGCGCATCATGCCGCACACCACCCCTTTCGTACCCAGCTTGCCAAGAAACACTACCAACAGCATAAAACAAGTCGAGAAATGAAGGCACGTAATTGAATGTAGTTATGCTCGCATGAAAGCGTAATATCTTCGGCACGTACTAAAGTATTGAACTTCTGTTCGGTTTAAACTCGTCGATTGTTGCCGCACGGAAATGGTGTAAGGAAGAATGTTCTTTCCTGTCAGAATACCGACCGGTTCGACCGCATATAAGATAAATAATGGGGTGAAGGAAAATTCTTTGTGGTGATCGTGAGAGAAAGATTGTGGTAGGACTTTCAAGATTTTGGTTTCAATTCGAGAACTCAAAGAGGCATTGCGAACAGTTTTATTTGGTGCTATAAAACTAGTGATGGAAAATTATCCATTCAATGTAAAATAAAACTTGCAGATTATTCCACCGTGTTTGGGCAAAATAGACGCAGAAAATACAGGATAATTTTCATACCGCACCGTCACTGACGCCGTCTCCGTCGGTCTATCGTTTGATGAATGACCATCACTCACGGCTCTGACAGCAACTGCTAAAAATGAAATTTTACGGACATATAAATTATTCTTTGAATTGATGAATATCAACATATTTGAACAACATTTCCCCAAACAAATCAAACAGATTCAGTTATTTTTGTTTACTGATGATGTGCTTCAAGGAAGAAGCAGCGTGTGGTAAAACTTTGTGTGACCTATTTGAATATGAATGCAAATCTTTGCCCATTCATCTACCATCAGCTCCGATCCAAACTGTCTCTGTTTCGGTATCTGTCAGTTTCATAAAGTTAGACAAAAGTCATCAGTCATATTTCTTTGCACAAAGCTCTGTGAACTCACACCGAGACGCCAGCTTTCTGTTTTTCTTCGGAAGATTTGATCCCCTCGCTCTAGAAACACAACCAATGCTAGGATGCCAGACACTACTGGTTTTTAGAACCAGTTAGAGGCGAGCTGACAGGTGGACCCGGTGGATTACAGGTAGTCTAGAGTACGAAAGTAAAGTTCTCCTAAATGCATAAATAAATTAGGCACACTGGGGAAATTCTTCCCTAAGCCATGTACCCGAATTCCACCAACAAAGAAACCATTTTGCATGTAAACGAAAGCTTTCTCAGCAGACAAGAACCACATGAAGCAAGCCGTTAGATCTGCTATCTTAAATACTACGAGAATGTGGCAAGATTAGTCTTCCTTTCGACCAGTTACATTTTGGCAATAAATATCACTATCTGATGGAATAAATTCTTGGCAAGGGATTTGCTATTGTTGATTCACACCGGTTTCGGTACCGGAATGAACGGGTAGTAATAGTTGGGTAATTTAGGTAACGAATAGTGCCTTAATAGATTGCTATAAATTAACAACTCTGTACTTCGGTTACACCTATCGTAATGTTTTATCGGATCTACCAAATGTGAAATGACGATGAACAATATTGACATATTTTACTCACTCTGTTTTGGAAGTGAACCAATTCGACGTTTGTCGTTTCACCGAAAACCAATTCGCCGAATTGGCAAACGTCCAATTTTAAAACCCAAGATAAGGTTCTGAAAATTTTGAGTTTTTCATAAGCCAGACCGGTCGGAGCTCTTTAGCAGTAACGATTATTTCCTCATGGAACATAGAAGGTTAGACGGTCACTAGACATGTGGTGAAATGATACAAATTTGCTGTTTTTAAGGACTATTCACATATATCCGGTCCGGTTCAGTGTCGGCACGACACCGTGCACGGAAACTGATATTATTTCATTCGTTTTCTATGCGCGCATTCACACCTATCCGGCACCGTACCGTTTCAGTGCAGCTCGCCGTCAGTGTAGCGTCCGTCCGGCAAACACAAATTCGTCGTCACCGATATTTTTTTATTTTCACTGAAGTCGGTATGTCACTGCATTTGCTGTGCCGGAACGGATACAGCACGGAAACAGAACGGAAGGATTCCGACAAAAAAAGAACACTGACGGCGCACTGAAGGCGCTTTCGCTGAACCGTCACGGAACTGAAATGTATGAATAGTCCTTTACTGAGTATTTAGAAAGATCCACCTTAACCCACCTAGCAGTGAGATGATACCTTATTTATCAATCCGCATGTGTTTTTTTGGGTGAATATTCTTCAATGTTTTTATTTTTCATGAAATAATTTTAATGACCCTTGTTTTTAATGACGATTTGAAATTTAAAATTAAATTAACTGCAAGACGAATCGAATATAGAAATTGTATGAAACCTAAAATTATTCTTTTTAATCTAAACGTGTGACAATCGATTAAGCATTCCATGAGATGGAGAAGTTAGTTTCTCTTTAAAGTATTTGTAATTATTTATGGTACTTCCAGAAACAGTATTCAGAGACCAGCATAATTAAAAATAGTTCGTATGTCCATGAATTAGTATGACGAATAAATTGAAATAGTTTTGAGCCCAACTTTGAAGATATCTTGGTATCGTAATCTTCTTTGATGGTTTGAATTTCAAAAACTCATCACTCTGTAATTTCAAAATTAAGAGTCGGAATCGGATAATATTCACAAATTTTGTATGAGAAAATAAGTTAATTTAAATTTTTGTTTATTAAATTTGTTTTGGCCTTCTTTTATTCGGAAATCAGTGTAGCTGAAGTTAGCTAAAATTGCCTAATGGATTATTAACCCTTTCATTAGATTTGAAAGTTTTGAAAATCAGTGTAGCCATCTTAAAGAAATCGTAGTGCTTTCTAAATAAAATGTTTGGGTACCCGATCAACAGAGCATAACAGGATTCTATCAAAATTATATATGATCTTAATATTTATATCTCATTATATTATAAATATGATTCCGAATCAGAAGCAAACATTCAGATTTTATTTAGATTATAGCAAGTCCAGATATTATATTAAGGACCGTTATATTTCAGATAAAACTATAGTAGAGAATTGAGAATAAAAGAGCTCAAACACTTTCGTCGATCATGTTTTTGACTTTCAACCCGAAGCTATACTTCAATAAAGAGCAGTAACAAACATATTTTCCAATTTCACATTCCTGAAGATACTTTTGAAAATAATAATTTGATATTTGATTTCGAAATGACGGCCTAAATTTTAAATTTGAGAACGTTCCTAAGTAATTCCTACTTGAATTGTGTAAAGTTTTTATTCAAATATTAATTTTTAATTGAAAATAAATATTCTTCAAGATGATTTTTCGCTTTTTCTCTTACGAACAAAGAAAGATAAGGCAAAAGTTTTAAAACTCGAGTAATAAATATTGGAAAAAGTGACAAAAACGATTTATTGCACCGTAATACCTTCGATTTGAAAAGTTCAATCTATTCATATCTGATAAGTTTATGATAGCCTCATTTCGTAGTACTTTGATTACTTCCGATTTGGAACCATGAGCCGGGATTCGGAATTTGCAATGTAGCGTTTAAAGCAACCGACCGCATTATAAGATTTTTCATTTGTATCATTTTTCTGTGAGTCAATCTAGGTAGATATCTAACAATCAACCGGAATGAAAGTTTAATTTTGATGGTTTTTGAACATTACTGGCTTCTGGCAGCGGATATCGCAAACTAAAGTGACTAGGCAATTGGTTGATGATCAATCATAAAAATTTATATACACTTCTTCTGACTTTTCACTGTCTTTCAAACGATTTTTTTTCTAATATAAATTTACGAAAATCGATTCAGCCATCTCCGAGAAAATGAAGTGCACATTTTAATAAAATATGCCCGCCAATACACACATACACATACGACACACACACACCGACAGAAAATTTACTACTTCAAGTGAACGAACGAACTGATTCGGATGGTATTTCTAAAGTCGGCCCTCTTGGTACAGAGAAGAACAAACTGAAACTATCATTCATTAGTTAATTTCCTCAGATTCTATAAGGTAGTTTTGTTTCACTGAATTTATTCATTTCCGTTCATTTACAACTCAAAACTTCCCGGTTCGGAGCCAGTCGCTCAACTGTGCATGATTTTTTTCATGGCAAATCAAATCGCCTAAAGGTATGCAATTTCATCTCACTTCGCAAAATCTATTTTTAGAATTGCACGGTAAAGCCTCCCCCCCCGAAAATGGGTAATAACAGCTTATAATTCGTACTAAATTTGAAACAAATTTAGATATAATATAGATATTTACACATCAAGGCTTGTAACAATTTTGTTCTCACCTAAATTAAATTAAGTTATAATTTTTGTTATTTTAACTATTAACGAGGCCAAGATTATGACTAATTAAGATAGAAAAAACAAAACAACCCCAGATATAATTTTTTTCTCCTCTGTTGATCTGGTACCCTCCGGGATCGAAAACCGAATACCGATAAAACTGAAATAAGTTTATTTGGCCATCAACTCTCAAAACTCGATAAATTTATGTAAAATTTTTACACTAATCACTGTATATCTCCTGAACCGGAAGTCAGATCTGATTAAAAACAGTTTTTATGAAACCTTGAGATATTTCATAATATTAGATGAACGAAATCGATTGAGCCATCTAGGAGCAAAATGAGTGACATTATTTAAATTGCATTACATATATCATCCTGTAGCTCCAGTACCAAAATTCGGATCCAAATGAAATTCAGAAACCTTATACTAAAGCATAGTACTGCGAAGTGACGTTTATCTGAACATAGAGGAAGGATGATCTTAAACAACGGGTAAACATCCACCAAAACAACTGATTAAAGCTCATGACAATCACGGGGCAATATGCACCCCCATAGAGCTTCTTCTTATTCTTCTTTTTCTTTAAAGAAAGCTTTAGACTTTTCGCTGAAGGAATATTTGCCAGGTGGAAGATTGTTCACTATTATTCATTAAATTGATAACTTATGGATAATTGTTTTGAGCAAATTCTTGAGCATTTTGCCTCACACAATTCGGGTCGTTTTGCCCGTAAAAATATGAGACGATAAATTTGACAATGTTTCTATAAAATTGCTAATACCTCGTCTGTATTAGAACTAATTTTAGAAACCCGAATGATTGGCAAAGAAGTTCACTTTTTGCATAATTAAAATCGTCTTCCTCACCCTAGAAAATTAATATGCAACGAACATCAAAAATTACTTATAACAGAGACATAATTGGTTTTTTAAAAGTTTTCCAGATATGATTAAACCATCGCTACCAAAATTTTATAGTAATCTGTTGTTATGACAGACTTTCAGTTTCATTAAAATTTCAGTGAAAAAAATTGGTAACTTTTGAGAAAAGCAAAAGGTGCATTATGCCTCGGGGGTACGTTTAACCCATCTTCCCTAACTATCCAAAAATCGTTACAAAAGTTAAAATTCACCGGTTTTTTTCTTAAACCACTGTATTTTGAGATCGGTAGCATATAGCAAAATTTGGATCAACATCTTTTTAATTTGAAATTTAGTCGAAAAATTTAAAAAAAAATGTCAAAACTTTACATTACTTAGAAAATATGTTACTTTTTCAAATATTATTCCTCCATTCTAGAAATTTGACATCATTTTAATTTGGAAAATTTTTTACATACACACTAAGAAAAATTTACATCCTTAAAGATGCACATAATGGAGCGTCGCGATTCACTTACATTCACAATTCAAAGCATGCAAAGATGAGTCATATCAGTAACTTCACAGTTAATGTAGCTGAAACTTACATCGATACAGACGCAAAGTTTATTTTTACATGTTAGGAGAAGTAATATTGTGTCATCGCCGAAGAAATTACGGCATGCATGAATTTACGTCAAGCGTAAATTTCATTTTTTCTAAAAGTGTAATTCTTATAATTACATAAAACCTTGCAGAAGTTACCAAATCGATCGGACCCACCGTTTCTGAAATATATATTATTGAAATTTTTCTAGGGATTTTCCCCTAGTTTCTTCTCAAAAGTAAGGCTAAAAAAAGGGTAAATATTGATTATGCAAATTGTTTCGTTTGACTATGAATAACGGTTATGCAAAATTTGAGCCAAATCATAAAATACAAAAATAAAATTTAAAAAATTCGTGTTATTTGGTGGAATTGCTCTCCTACTACTGGAATAAGGGGAAAAGTCGCCAACTCAAAAATATCGATATCTCCGTTAAAAATGAATAAATTTTTCACAATCTAAAGCTTGTTGGATAGCTATTACCATGCGGAATCTAAGTCTAAGAACATATTCTGTTTTCAAGGTCAATCGTGACATATATTGTCAAAAATCTGAAAATTTTGACTCTAAACTCCATATAACGCAAAAAGTGAACATCTCAAAAACATTCAATAGCGTTCAAAATGACAGGAAGACCTTTCATTTGCGACTAGTTTAATCAAAATCGATCCAATCATCTCTCAGATCTCGACCTCTATGTTGACAATACAGGGACATTTCTTCAGTTTGTCGAGTTGAATCGATGGGTATATGACACTCGGCCCTCCGGGCCTCCGAAAATTTCCCTAAAGTTTGAGCGAAAACACGAAGAAATACGGACTAGAAGTAAATTGGTACGCAACTCGCGCGCCACTAGCACGCCTCTAGTGTTGGAAATAAATATTCTTCGACAATGATTTGTTAACTGTAGAATAATAACTGTTGTATGTTAGATCAAAGTAATCGTACGCGTTCAGATGGAGCTCGAAAGAAGAAGAGATATTACACACAAGCACCTGAAAAATCCTAAGTAAGGAGTGTATCGAAAAGTAGTTAGCAACATTGATTATTGAATAAAAAAGCAAAAAATAACATATTTTGACATCAGTTTTCGATATATTGTAGAAAAATTACATTTTTATGCATTTCACTGATTATACTGAAGAAAATCCTAGTTTCTGTGAAACGCTCGCACTTTGGACTTGACATTCTTCATTAAATTCTGCACAGTTACTCTTGTGACTTTCCTGGTGGCAGCTGTCCAGTTTTTTTTTAACTCCTGCATATTTTGGGACACTGTACCTTCCTTCCGAAAGTGCCGCTTGACAATTGCCCAATATCTTTCAATTGGCCGAAGATCCTAGCAGTTCGGTGGATTGATGTCCTTTTCCATGAATTGTACATTATTTTTTGACAACCACTGTAGAACGGAGTTGACGTAGTGGGCTGAAGCCAAATCCCACCAGAAAAGAGGAGGAGCCTTATGCTTTCTGTACAGTGGCAGCATTCTATTCTTCAAACATTGTTCCTCGTACACCTTGGCGTTAATTGTGCCCTTCGTGAAGAAAATCGACGACCGCAAACCACAGGTACAAATTGCTTGCCAGACCAACACCTTCTGTCCAAACTTTTCCATCGCCACCGTGGTGTCAGCGTCGTCCAGGTCCGGGTACACCGATTTCGTATAATATTGCGGTCCGAGCAGCGCTCGAGAGTCTTCCTTGGCGTAGGTTTCGTCGTCGATCAGGATGCATCCGTCTCTATTCTGTAGAATCCGGTTATACAGTTTTCGCGCTCTTGTTTTGACCTGAACTTGCTGTACCAGGGACTTTTTCGGCACCTTCTGTTTCTTGTACATTTTCAGGAAGTTCCGAACTTTGATCCGTTGAATCATCCCGATGCTGGTGTTAAACTGCTTGGCCAAATCTCGCGTCGACGCCGATGGGTTTTTTTCTGATGTACTCAACCACTTTTAAGTCCCGGCCGGGCTGGCTGGGACCCGTTTTCCTACCGGATCGGGGCAAATACTTCATGGAAAGGGTCTTACCGAACTTCTCGATAATATTTTTGACACTGGTGTGGTGCACTTTCATCCGTTTTGCAATTTCGTTGTACGTGACACCATTTTCTGAGAAGAAGTGTGCAAAATTTTCTTCCGCGTTTCCGGATCAATTCGACTCATCATTGAAACGATAAACCGTACCGAAACCAATCTATTGCGCAGCTGTTATTGACATGTAAACAAACATGTCACCGTAAAACACGCTGCAAAATATTAAGCCATTTCAGAGTAATAACTGTTTGAATGTTGCTAACTACTTATCGATACACTCCTTAGTCCGGTTCCAGACTTATTACAAGTCAAAAGTTATTGTGCTGCCCGGTGCTTCCACTTTAGATGGCCCATCCTGTATATACCGCAATGGCTATATAGGGGAAAATGTGATTTTTATGTTTGTTCCATAGTAATTTTTTAGAGAGGGAAGACGATTTTAATTAAGTAACTAGTGAACATCTTTGCCAATGCTTCGTTTTTCTAAAGTTAGTTCTAATACAGACGATGTATTTGTAACTGTATGGCAAAATCGTCAATGTTGTCGTCCCATGTTTTTACGGGCCAAACCCTATGGGGAAAACTGATTAAAAATTCATTTACAAAAATTATGTATAAACTATCAATTTAATGAATAATAGTGAACAATCTTCCCTCTGGCAAATATTTCCTCCACGAACAGACTAAAACTTTCTTTAAATAAAAAGAAGGAGTTTTACGAAAATGCTTTTGGCCCCGTTGTTGTCATGAGTTTTGCTCCGCTGTTTTGATGGATGTTCACCCGTTGTTTAAGATCATCTTACCTTTTGTCAGATAATTGTCACATCTCGTAATTTAACATGTATATTTTCATGTTTTCAACGATCCGGCATCATGCTTTTCATGTATTTTTCAATGCATTCAGCGAGTATTTGGAGAAATAATGGTGACGGAAGGTAGTCATGAATGTAACTCTCACATGTTATTCTCTTTAGTTAAGATTAAAAAAAATTTCTTTAGAATTTGTGTTTTACCCCGTTTACCCCTACTCTCCATAAGATAAAAATTAATAAGCCGGATTGAAGGTAGCACTTCGCCGTGGTCAGGTCGAAGCGAGACAACTCACTGCTTCCTCTTGCTTTGTCGCCGAAATTTCACGCAAAATTGCAAATTTCTCCAATACTAGCCCGATTCACGAAAAATCAAAAACATACGATTGTAGGTAAATGATCTTACTATGCATTTGGCGAAAAATACCAGCTAGAAAGCTTTTCTTTCGCGAGATTTCGTGCGAGTTTTGTTAAACATTTTGTTTTCTTTTTTCCTTTTCTCGCTATAAACAACTCGCATATGTAGGGATGTGCTACGTTTTCAACAAAGCGTCAAAGCTAGTAGCGATGAAAATCATTACTGATTTCTGGCTCTACTGAAACATGAATAGAAATTATTTCACAAAGTAGTAACACTTAGTTACATTTTCTACTCATCTATATTCAACGTTTACGCAGAGAGAACGGACAACGAAAACAAAAGAAATGTTCTTAGCGTCTACCGTATGTGGCATTTTACACACCCCAATGCATGCGTTGACATTGTGTGCGTGCGAAAGAATAACGAAAAACTCATTTAATTTTCAAATCTCGCACGAAATCTTTCGATAAAAACGTTTATCAGGCACAATTTATATACGAATCGATAGAAAAATTAATTATCTAGAATCGTATGTTCTTGGAATTTCTGTTTTCTTCCCCGTTTTCTCACAATTTTGGGTAAAGTGCGTGAAACCCCGGGATAGGCAGCGAACTCCCGTGACCACGGCGAAGCGCTACCTTAAGTCAATTTCACAATCGATTTTTTATACGGTCACATAACTATGAACGTAGGGTTGTTTTTGATTATTATTTCCGATAGTTTCACAATTGATTGTCCTGGTTCATATGACCGTTCGGTAAACATATATATTTAAACGTAAATCATATAGTTGCACATTCAATTACTTTCTAGAAAATAACACTGAATTTCGAACGTACGAGATTTGTCATAATATTCGACGAGTTACACAGTTGATATTCGTAGCAACCGAGGAACTTAAAGATATGTTGCACAGTACAGAAAAATTGCGCTTTTTCACTAACACAACAGTTATGAGAATAGTAGTTTATACCAACTCGGTAAGTTGCACAATCAGTATGAATATACAGTACAGCAATTAAACGTGCTACTTGGAAGCGGAAATGTCGGTTCGAGTGAAGCGTTCCTGGTCGGGAAACAGTACCGGTTTCGTTCAGTGTGCACTATCGAACATCCGGTATAAACAGTGAATGTTTGAGGGAAATTTAAATGCAGTAAAAATGCTTAAAACTTACTGAAGTCGGCAGCGATTATGTTTAGAGCTGATAATAGAAATTGGACAATGACCCGAAGCAAACCATATCGCAATTGTCAGGCCTATTATGAAGAGGAAGTCTAGTTACAAATTCGAGCAGCTATCTCAAGAAAATTCGGAAGGGTTGCCTTTCAACAAGCTAAGCTGAAAACCTCGTCGGAAGCATGCCTTGAATATGCTTGGCAGTTTCCAATGGTGGTGGTGACTTCACCGTTTACTGATTGATTGCACAAAAGATTCTTCAATGTTTTCCACTGTACATAATAGTTAAGGCAAACACTCTCTTTACATTTGAAAAACTTTACATCTTTTATGTGGACCTGACTGTTTAAGATCATTTTACCATCATCTCTCTATTCTAAACTTATTCATTTAGATTTCATTAGAATCACATATTGTGAAGAAACTATCATAAATTGCATCAAGCGTGACATTACATCATATTCAATATAATATCTTCACATCCATTCCCATAGCAACCTAACCTCTGCTCCGTGGACCCTTGCCCACGGTAGCCCCACCGAAAAGTATGTCACTAAAGATAACTGAGTTCTATCTTAAAAAGCCTGTTACCAAAACTGCATATCACGTCATGCCGGATTATTGTACACACACACACGAAAGCGCACAGAGTATACGGTAGTACTGCAGCTATGGGACCGTTTCGTGTTTTCAGTTCGAGTTTTGCAAATTGAAAAATATGGTCGGCTGAAGTCATAAATGGAAATAGCCGAATTCAGGAAGTCGGAGATGGTGTGCCATTAGTGAGATTGCTTTTTTAAGCAGATATGAGACCGTCTGCAAGTTGATTTCCGGGAGTGTGTGCCCATCATCGAACGACGGTCCGTTTCAAAGCATCTTAACATAGAGGTTCGAAACATACTGTATGCTAGTCAAACATTTATATCGATGGACTTTCGAATAACAGAGTCAAGAGGATTTTTTTTGCCAATGAGACTCAAAATTTCTCAAATTACCATCCCAGTTTTCAATCAAACTTTCTGGACATATAGACTTTGCCACAAAAAGCCACTTTGTATACTTTGTATTTGATTCAGACTGACTTTTGAAAAGGGCCAAACTTTATTTTACAGTCTTTATTCAAATAGTGATAATCGAAAACTGACAAATTCTTAAGAAAAGTGTTGAATTTATGATTTTAACAAAATTTAAAATTCTAAATTGAATTCAATTCAAAACACAATCAACGAATGTGACTTAAGTCATGTGCACTTTGCACAAACTGGTAACCCACCGGTACCAAAACCCCTGAATGACTACAATCTCTTAGCGGCCGTTAGTATGCCGTCATATTGTTTCGTTCTCTCGGCACGTCAGGAAGAACATTGCACGTCCGCTAAACATTGGTAAAATTTAATCAATCAAATTTTATGCAGATTTGCAAAAAATACTGACTATGTACAGATTTTTAAGAAAGTCAAATTTTTCCACCAATATGAGTAATATTACTGAAAGTTTTTCCTGCTTTATCATGCGATGATAGAGAAGCGTGATCAATCGGTTCGACAAACGGACGATCATTTTCACTGAGTTAAATCATTGAAAACCTGCGCATGTTGAACTCAGTTGAACTTAACATATCAACTGTTGAACTTTTAGAAAGCACTCAAAGTTTCTGGTACATGTGTAAACTTTGTGCATTTTGCACATTCAATACAATCACGCGCCTTATTTGGCATCAGTTACTCTCTCATCTCGGTAGATTCTTGCAGATTCTATACAATAATTATGTAATTAATCCTGAAAACCGTATCAGACTTCTTCTACGAATCATAAGAGAAAAATTTACACAAAAATTTGAATAATATTTTTTTATGCTTTATTAACATATGGGCTGAACAATCGCGGACCTAACAAAGAGAACAGGATTTTTTCGGTTCAAAATTAACTTAACTCAGATTCAGCGATAACCTCTTCATTCGTGCGAAATTTCTCACCGGCGAGCATTTTTATTTTAGGTCTGCAGTCAGTAGCTGCTGAGAGCCGAATCTGGCGCATACGATGGATGTCGGAAGCAATTCGAAGTTCAATTCATATAGTTTTATCATTGTTTTGATTGGAACGGTGGTGGTTTCATTGGAATTCCAATCTTCAAACGCTCCAAAAACGCTATATATTATTCACTGTTAATGGTATTTTCTTTCTCAAGATAGTCGATAAATATTACACCACTCACATCCCATAATACCGAAGCCTTTCCAGCCGATTGTTGTGCTTTTGGGCGCTTGGGACGAGGTTCGCCAGTTGCTGTCCACTCAGATGACGATCGTTTTGATTCTGGCATGAAGTGATGAATCCATGTTTCATCCATTGTCACATACCGACGCAAAATGATTTTTTATGTTTATCATCGGTGTCTCTACGACCACGTTTGAAGTCAAGGCAAACCAACGTTTTATTGTGTATCTATGTGTTTGGCCCGAGACTTTTCAGGTCATGAGTAACATCATTGAAAATGTTGAAATTTGCTTTTTCGACCGAGATGTTTTTCCTTGTATCAAGCACATCAATGAGAGCTAAAAAGATAGAGATAATTTACTCTGGATTAAATTACAGCTTTTGGTATTAAATAATAAAAAATTGATTTAAACACCAAAAAACCGCCCTTACATAAATTAGAAAATCATTGATATAAAAAACATGTAATTGTGTAATCAATATAAAAAAAGTTATACGGATTTATGATGATTTTGATGGAATACGGAAATTTGGTGCGCACAATCTGGCATCGCTGATCATGACCCGTGAGGTGATATTAGCAGTTCAACATAATCATCTAATGCACTGATGAGCCGAAGACGAAACTAAAAGTGCTTTAATGGCACTTTTAAAGAAAAACAGTGTTTCCAACAAAAAACTTTATTTCGTTCAAACCGGATTTTTTTTCAGTTAGTGATTTCGTCTAATACAGCAGCAGTTTAATTAATCGAGAACACTTTTCGGAAAGAGTTTACAATCGGTTTACGTCTTGAAATATATACTAAGCTATTCCAGTAATGGGTAGCAAGGTATCAGACTTTATCTACTCCGATTTGGATGAAACTTTGCACATGTCTTCAACAGAGCAAACTATTTGTTTTGCATGATTGGAGAGACAAATTTGATTCGAGACTAGTTTTTCCGAGGGGCGGATATATTTTTGTATGCACTTTTTTTCACACCGTTGTGTCTCAAAAATTTGTAGTAATGTGCACTTGTACACAACTGGTGTCTCAGAAAAAAGCTATAATGAAACTATCCACTAAAATATAAGTTGTTGTTTCATGATTCGAACCGAAAAATAAGATTGATCACCTTTTTCTTAACCCACCCAGTGGTGTGAAAATGCCCTTTTCTTGCCATTTAAAGGCTATAGCCTGCTAAGCTTGCAAAATATACTCCCCAAAAGAATTCACATTGTTACACACCATTTGAAAAAGCTTGGAAAAGTTCACAGTTTCATTCCTTTAACTACTATATTGACAGTGCTAAGATGGATCAATTGATTTTTCGATGCCACCGTTATCCCGAAATAAATGTAAAAAAATCAGGGATGTTTAAAGCATTGTCTGGAAAGTTTACACATATTTTCATAGTTTTTGAAGATGTATTTCTAACATTAAAAAGTACTTAAAATATTGAAACATATTTTTCAGTCATAAATGAATAATTTTTGAACACGTTGAAGGGCTTCGTTTTCATATTTTCAAAAAAAGTGGAAAACCACAATGTTCGACTTTTCTTTACGTCAGTGCAAGGCAGTTCAAATTGAACTGCTTAGTGCAAACTTAAACAGTTCAACTTGAACCGCTAAGCAGACGTAAAGATAATGCTAATTGCAAAACATTTTAATTTGGCACCGAAGCGCAACGTCTTTATTAATGTGCAGAACGAAAACGTCAATGTTCGGGTTTAAAAAAATAACAATCAACCATCCGTCTCCATTAAAGTTCTACTGAAAGGGAACGCATGGTGCATAACTATTAAAACTAAGCACCATACGTTTCCTTGCAATAAAACTTCGATGGAAACGCATGGTTGATATTGTTTTCTTCCACATTAAAAAAACTCTTCTTAATCCACCTAGTAGTGTGATAATGCCTTTATCTTTCTTTAAAACAGTTTCATGAAAATATTTTTTTATCTTTTTATTAAATAATTTCTGACACTAAATTGGGGTCATTTTTGACACCAATTGCTTCAGATTGAATCGAGTAGTTCACAAAAGCATGCTTCGATGTTTATCTCAAATAGTCGGCATCATAAAACCCTTCTTAGGCCACTAAAAACCCTCCTTAGTCCACTTAGATCGAAAAAATTTTTTGATGCCAGAAGTCTTGAAATGTCGAGATTTATTGTCATCTTGAAAAAAAACTTTTTTGTTTAAATCGACTTTCTAGTACCTCGAAATTTCTCAGAAAGTCGATTTTTTCAAAAGATGGTGATTTTTTCAAGATCGAAAATTTTCAAACCTTAACCGCTGGGAAGCACCCGTTACCCATATCCGATATCACAACCATTTGATCTTTGAACTTGATCAATTCCCCAGCAGTAGCTTTGTTAAAATCGGTTCAGCCTTCTCTGAGAAAATTAAGCGGTAAAAATATCTTCGAAAAGTACACACACACACAAACATTTTCCAATGGTATATAACACTATGGGTCTCCGAGGCTCCGTGCGATAGTCGGTTTTTCCAGCATCTCTAATACCTTCCTATAGAGAAAGGTAAAAAACATGGAACCGAAACACTTTAACGTGTTCAAAAAATATATATTTATCACTAAAAAATCCAGAGTGAGACCAAAATGCGGAAAAATTCGTTTCAAAATTTTGCGATTAATTTTACAAAAAAAATAAAAATTTTCCTGACAGCACTCAAAACATCCCTGATTTTATTCAAATTTTTCGGATAAATAGTTGCTTCAAAAATTAAATAAAATGAAAATCAAAAGAATCACCCAAGCTCCCAGTGAAAAGATTGAAATTTTAGGAAAATTGTCTCCAGCCCAAATTCTTTCAAATGAGATATGACAAAATTTTCAGAATACAATTTACAGGTTCCGAGTTTGGTTCTGGAACTTAATTCTGAACTTGAACTTCAAACTGGAATGAACAAACTGAATTCTAATGTTGAAATCAGAGTTCTAAATTCGAATTCTGTATATAAATTACAAAGTTCTAAATTCAGTTAAAAAATCTAGTCAAGATATCAGTTCCGAAAATTTTGTTCCAGAATTAGGGTTCAGCTACAGAATCTCAGTTTGAAATTCAGAAACTCAATACTTAACTTGAAATTTAAGTTCAGAACTCTGGTGGTCCAGAATCCAGATTCTAAACTCTACATTAGGATGCCACCTTCGGTGAACGACCACAGTTAGACTAAAGCCGGGACTAAATAAATAGATATAATTAAAGAATTAATTACTTCAAAATTATACCTCATCTATGTGGCGGTTTTGTACGATACGTTTTGTGCGATGTTTCACTCAATGCATGCGATTGAAATTTTAACATTCATGCTCGTTCATAACAAACATTTCAGAAAACTTCAATTTTGAGTTATCTTATATCACTTAAAAAATTTATCATGAATTGCTGAACATATTTTCGATGATATGGAGAAAAAATTATGTTCCTGCTCCGAATACAACAAGAGATTTTCACGATTAAGTTCTGTCCATTCTTGAACAGAGTGAATTTTGAAAAGGTGCCCCATAGTAAAGCAAGACGTATTCACGTCAAAAATATTACGCGGAAAGCACGACTTGTCGCTTACATCACTTATATGTTTAAATCTTATTATATATATTATATCAAAAAGGGCCCATCATGAGCGTTGTGGACTTATCAAATAACCTAATAGTAGCTTACTTATGAAATAGTCGGATTCGCTTAAGACATCTCCGAAACGACACTAATTAGATTGCTTCTTCGAATCGAAAGTGACTGTCATTTGATTTTCGATCATGTACAATGAACCAATAGTAACTTTCAAACGAACCAAAGCTTGATGCAATCGGTCTAGTCATTTCCGAGAAAATTAAGCGGAGAGAAAATTCTATGGTAGATGCAAACACCGGCGTTTTCCGATCTCGTCGAGATGATTCAAATAGTATACAATATTATTAGGCTTTGCGAGAACCGGCCTCTTAGTCGAGACCCGGAGTGTCGAGTGCCATATATCATTCGAATCGATTAGACGAGATCGCAAAATGTCTGTGCCTATGTGTGTTCGTGACAAAAACATATATTCGATTTTATCGGATACTAGCTGACCCGTCGAACTTCGTCTCGCCCGATTTTTTTTTTGAATTTATGTTCTCGGACAGTAGAATTGTAAAACCTCTTATGCTGTTAATGTATCTTTCCTATATTTGACTGATTACTTGGCAGCGATGAATTCATCAAAAAATTGTAATTATGTTAAAAGATTTGTTACGCAAAAATTAAGTGAAGGCAACATATCATCTTTTAAGTCAGTGCATCGAATAGTGATTGAAGATCTATCTCAAACTATGGTTTCGACATATGGAATAAAAAGTGAATCAAAAATAACTAAGATGACTTCTTTAAATTGATTCCACAAATTTACAAAAGCTGTCCTCGCGACTTGTAGTTCGTCACTTCTCGCTAGTCTGGTTATATTATTTAATCGTGTTTGATGAATGTTCGTAGCGTGAAAATTTCGATTAACAATTTAGCGATAAAACATTATTTTTACTTTTAAAACATCTGGTCAGTCAGTAATTATTTAGTAAACTTTTGACATATCAGAGACTCGGATGTTTCGCATCGCTAAGTTCGACTCCTCTGGTAGAAGGTAAAAGTTTAGATGCAAAAAACCTTCTTCTTACCTGAATGAACCTTGTTACGTCGAATTTTTCCGCACTTTATCTTCAAATCCTTACTCTTTTTTGAGTACTATTGCTCTACATTTTTCATATTCTTTCTCCTCTAACCATCTCTACACGGAACGACCGAAATTAGCTCTGCGCCTAATTCGTATTACTGTTTTTGAATTAGGTGATTTTAACAACAAAATTTCCAAAATAACTATAAAATTAGTTGAAATTGAGAATTTACTTTGCTGAAAAAAAAACTCTTATTTTTAAAGAATGTGTTTAGTTGGCGAATATTCTGGACACAAACCAGCAATATTTCAATCCAACACGAAATTCTCATTGACAACTAATTTTGTTATTAAAATCAGAAAATTTGTTTCTATTTATCTATCACCATCATTACTGAAGGACAGCACAAAGAAAACAAAAATGAACTCATGAGAACAGTCAAAGCAGTTCGTGCTCGCATCGCATTCGACGCAGTCCAAAATTTCTTACGGTCGCGACGACAGAAACAAAGACAATACAGTGCAGTGAACAATAGAGTGTACGAAATGGGCAAATACGATTTAACAAAGCCTGAAACTTGGCCTACAAGGCCAAATTCAATTTGTATTGATTTCAAGCGCTGCAAAGTTAGACCAGCAGCAACCGAAATTGAAATCTTGCTTAAGGAACGAATGCATCTAAACGTTAATGATGTAAGTGAGATTCAATTCAACAAGGCGTCGAACTGTGTGTACATTATGTTTAAACGTGAAAAAGATGCAATTGCATTTGCTTCGGTTAATAACGGGGTGCACAGTATTGATCATGACAATGTTAAATATAAAATCCCTGTGTACATGGTGGACAATGCCATAGAAGTACGCGTGCATGACCTTCCCCCGCAGACCAGCGAGGGGTATGTTCGGGAATGTATGTCGCAGTACGGTGAAGTTCTTTCCATCGAAAAGGAAGTATGGCGGAATTTTTTCCCGGGTATCCGGAATGGCGTGCGAGTGGTACGTATGCAACTACGTAAAGCAATTCCATCTTACATCATTTGTGGTCAGGACGGGATACATCCGTGTAAAACGTTGATTACGTATGAAAATCAATTGGTTACATGTCAGTATTGTGAACAACCTGCACACTACGGCAAACCTTGCACTGAAACTGCGAAAACAAACAAAACAAACAAAAACAAGGACAACCGCTCAACAACGGAAACTAGTGAATGCAGTGCTCCTGTTTCAAAAACACCTTCACCATCTAACCAACTATCAACTGCAATCAATGTACAAAGCGCATCTACGGCAACTGCAAATGAACCCAAGACGGCGATCAACAACGAAAACAAGGAAACGGAAACCGCTCACAACTTCAACGATATAGCAATGGATGATACGAGCAACGGACAAAATGACCTCCAATCTTCACTAGAAGGAAATGGAAGCTCCTCTCCCCCTAGAAGAAGGGTGACAACGAGATCCAACAATAAAAAAATAATTTTATGTAACAAAAACATGGGTAAATCGGCCACGTAAAGCTATACGCAAATTGGCCTGAATAAAAATTGTTAAAAAAAAAACAGTCAAAGCAAAACAAACCATCAAAAAGCTAAAAGGGACAGTCTTGTCGAAACTGCTTGCAAATTGTTTAGATGTTTTTCGCATGTTTAACGATATATCCATATATAAATTTCTAAACCGATATGTAAAAATGTCGTAAACTGTTAGTGGAAAGTGTATTTATTCAGAATTTGTGCGCATTTGAAGCGATTGTGCGTAATAATGTTTTTACGCGGAACAGTGAAATGAGTTTCGAATGTTGCACTCTAATTGTATATGTCAAATGATGTTTTTTGTATCTTCCAACCTTCCGGGCTACGCCGTCCGGTGTATTACTTGTATATGATTTTTGTTTCCGAGTGCTCAAAGTTTTCAGTGAGAGAGTCGATTTTGCGAAGTCGAATGAAGAAAACAGCGATTTAGGAGAAAAATTTTCAAAAAGAAGTTTATGTTTCGCTTATGTCTTTTTCTTCAATACAACATCGTATTTATACCTGTCAATATAGAAAAGATAACCGCGACTGAAATTTTTTTCGGTAGTAGTGTGCCATCTAGTGGCTAGTAGTCATTACGGTGTTAACGTTTTCTCGGTGACAGAGCGCCATATAGCTGCAAATTGCAGAAACCAATTCAACCATTTATGTTGGTTGAAAACAACGTTTTATTTCACTAATTCAACTAAAAATTAGGTGAATGGATATGAAGTGTGCCTTAGCTAAGATATGACAGTACGTTGAATTGGTGAATTCAACTAAAAAAATAGCCATTTCAACAAATATTTTATTATTATTAAGGAAATGAGAAATAAAAATTCTAAATTAGCAAAAGTAAGATTTTTTTAGTTGTCTCAAAAACTAACTAACTAAAATCAGAAAATCAACTAATTTTTTCGCCTAAATGCTGATTTCGGTCTTTCCCTGTAGTTAGTT
Organism: Malaya genurostris; assembly: GCF_030247185.1. Taxonomy (NCBI): domain Eukaryota; kingdom Metazoa; phylum Arthropoda; class Insecta; order Diptera; family Culicidae; genus Malaya; species Malaya genurostris. The sequence continues at coordinate 229,183,897 of NC_080571.1, read as the reverse complement.
TGATATTGTTTAACAACCGAAAGATAAAATGAGTAATTCTTGGACATTCGAAAGTTCAAGTTAACATTCCTTTAAATATTGTGTCCATTAATTTTTACATGAAAACTGCCTTCGTTCAATAGATGTATCAATAGTCGTCTCATTAGTCAACACCAATTAATTTTGTTTAGTTTCCAACCTACAATTAACGAATGGTGGAGTTCAGTACTGAGAATCTATATCAGAAAGTTTTATATGAAAATAATGTGCAATTCTTCTGTTATAGCGGAGTGAACATGAGGAGTGATCAGGGGTATCAGTTCAACTCACGCCTACGATAGCCAACATTAATCATCTAACTGATTACATTGCACACAATGCATCTTCTGGTAAACAATATCCTGTTTAGCTACACTTATATGCGTTCCATCATCAAATCATTTGGCAAGCAATAATGTTGATACCCAATTAAGCACGTGGCTCGGAACACCGAATCACATCGATGCATACTTTATGCATGTGAAATCTTCACACAAATCAACTCGTTGCGCGCCAAAAGATTCTTTCAACGATCTAGTATTCCTTTCTTCGACGGCCAAACACTTATGCAACTCGTTATGCGCCAAACACCTATCAATGATCTAGCAATCATTGGCGACTTTTTCAGTGGAAAATTCCATTGTCCATACAAAATAACTTTATTGGTTTTTCCCACTTTTCCGGTAAGTTTTCCTAATTTTTTTGATGTACGAACCCGGTGGGGGTAAAAACTGATCAAACAAAAAAAAAGCATCTCAATCCGTCCATCCGTTCTTACGTGATGCAATTACAAAGAATGATCTCTGCATTTTTATATATATATAGATAGATAGATAGATAGACAGATATCTGAACCTATTTCCACAAACTTATGTCGTCTTCGCTTGAGAAAACTGAAACTGACCCGGAGTAGTTTCATCAAACAAACAGTTTTCGCTAAACTGTGTTGGGTTCGCACTTAGCAACGGGGGTTTGAGCTAACCTGATATAAAAACTAGGTTCGAAACTGACTCGATTTTCAGTTCAACAACGTTGAAACTAGGTTCGAAACTAGCTTCCAGCAAACGGTTTGACAGCAGTTACGGTGAAAACTGGGTTAGGTTTGGTATCAAGCGAAAACGGCATTCGAATCAAAAATAAGATCTTATTATCCTATGGAACGCTATTGAATTTTATCCGGATCCGAAAAATAGAGTGAGGAGTATAAAAAACTTAATTTCGACTGCATGACGATGATAAAATCCTTTGAAATAGCCATATAATTTTCATGTGGTGCACGCCTGCTCAGGTGATGACCAAAAATATGATTTCGGATACATCGGTTCCAGACGTACCAAAAACGTTGGGATCAAAACCTCGATATCGGAGCTCACTTCATTGTTGGTTGATCCAACAGATATTTTTTTAAATTTTAAACCGTCACTTCGAGCGACGATGTTTGCACACAGAAAAATTCTTGATAGATTGACTAAAAACTGTTCCAATTTAAAAATTACTTCTCCATAGAAATTTTCTAACCCTTTCCAACAATTATTTAAAAAATTGAAGCCTCGGTAAAACTTGTTCTACAATTTTTCGTGCTGTGGCAAGCAAAATAGAAATTATTATTTTGCTTCTTAAACTGCTTAAACCGTCTTACTCTAACAGAATGGGTAGATTTAACAAAATATGGTTTATTGTAATACGGCTATCAAGCAAACGCTGTGCACCAAGGTATCGTAAAAGTAATTATATACCTTTCTTACCCTAATAAATATCCCGTACCTCCCGAACCACAAAGTAATAGCTTAAGAAATGAGTTTTACTCACCAAAGTCGAAGCACTCCAAAAAGTTACCAGATTAATTCAAGCAATAGACGATTGTTCAAGAAGTATACCCACATACATTTTGCAACGCCTCATCAGCTATGAGAACGTGAAAGGTATAATTATTTCGAAATTTAACCCACTTGTTTGAAGTTTGATTTGGTCTGAAATTAATGAGACTTCATAATGTGAAGCTTTTGCCACTGAGTTATTAAAAGTCGATGCCGTTTCACTCTTAATAGCAAAACCAGTCACCATTATGCAAGCCACACAAAGAGCATTGGCAGTGGGTGGGACGGAGGCTCGATAATGTCAAGTTTATACGGAACAAGGCTCCAATCGAGAACAGCTGAGTGTGTAGACGAGAACCGCAAATGTCGTCACCGTTCCTCTACTACGATAGTGGCAGCTACGAAACTACACACCACTGAAATAATCCAGTTCAGGTGTACTGCTAACGTCCTAACGACAGTGTAGAGATATATAAACATACTTCATTTGGTAAAAGGTTGCTTCTGGTTTATCGCCTACCATTTTTTCCACAATTCAGGCCATCATAGCAACGGATGGGCGCATTGCAGACGCGATGAAGGACGAACCGGTTGACGGATTGTGGGAAGAAGAGAGAATGACAATGGTCTTGTGAATGTCGACCTAATTAGATTGTTTATTGTTTTCTTTTTTTCATTAGCATCGCTAAATTCTGATTGAATACAATTGCGATGCCAAAGACAACTTTTCTTAATTAAGTTTTAATATAATTTATGAAATGTCGAAACTTATGGGCCTATTTCCCCATGAGAATTGAAGCATTCCTCAAACGTGACTGTATAATAAGAGCCACGACATAAATCATTTACTAGGAAATCATTACTCAATTACCCTCAAAGTACTCCTCATCGACTGCAACACACTTATGCCAGCGCTTGATCCAATCCTCGAAACATTTTTTATATTCAGTTTTCGGTATGGCCATCAGAGCCATCTGCGATTTTTACTTAATGTCATCTCGGGTGCTGAAACGCTTTTCAAGGAGCGTTTTCTTGAGTCAACCGAATAGGAAAAAGTCGCAGGGAGCCAAATCAGGTGAATTCAGTGGTTGCTGAATGGTATTCGTTTCGTTTTTAGTCACTTACGGCCACTTCTGAAACGTTCGTGCCACTGATAAACGACTGTTTCTTCAGATCGTTACCGAAACACTCTTCTAATATTTGCATTGTCGTTGCACAATTGAAACCGTTTTCAACGCAAAATTTAATGCAAACTCGTTGTTACAATTGTACAAAATTGACGCACAATCGTAGATGTAATCATTATAGCGTAACTTTCACAAATTTCCTGGTATCAAGCTGAAAATTTGATAAAATATCAATGACAGATGTGACAACCTTAAAAAAATCTAATCGAGTGACTGAGAGCGCCACACGATGGTGTTTCCGGGAACTTTTTTATCAAGATAGTATTATACAAATTCAGTCTCATAACCGATTGAGTGCAATATTTCTTTAGCTTTTATCATCAGTCTTTTTCAAGAATTTCAGTCAACATTTTTATGTAGGCCTACGTCAAAAGTTAGTAAGGTTTTATTTATTTAGGGATTTTGGTACCTCGTGGGTTTATGCATGTGCACATGGCAATTTTAGTTACTTTTACGTTTCATCTTAGACTCATCAATGCGTAAACAGTTTATGTTAAAAATTTTATTGCTATCTACTGTCTTACCCTCACGGTACTAAAACCTCTGAATGACTATAATCTGATGGCGGCCAGATAGCTGTCAATTCGTTTTATTCTTTCGGTTCGTCAGAAAAGAGATTGTACTTCGGGACAAACAAGTGTGTAGCAATAACATTACGTGTGTTTAGCTTAGGTTTATGTTGAACCGCGAGGTGGCATTAGCAGTAATTCAACATAAACTGATAATGTATTGATGAGTCTTAGACGAAACGTAGAAGTAAGTATGTTTTAAGAATACTGTAAATATTACGTTTAATATAGAAATATTGTTAAGATAGTGAAAAATAAGTCTAAACGCAAAATACAAAAATCTAATATGTGCTACAATCATTCGACGTTAGACTGCGAAAGCCAAAGGATGTCGGTTCGAAGCAAACTCAATTGAAATTGTTTCGTTCTTTCGTAAAATTGTATCGGAATACATTTAAAAAATATTTGAACAATTTTCAAAAATTTAGTTATATTTGACCGTTGCTTCTCTATCTTGAGCTATAATTTTAAAATATCAAAAAATATTTAAAAAATCGAACATATCATTTTGTGAAAGTTGTTTCAAGGTTTTTTTAGAACCAAACAAAAACACAACCTATTTTTTCACACCATAGTCTCAATAGTTACCTAAAACATTGTAAACAACACAAAACCAAACCCCCTAAATCTCCTAATAATACCGTTAAAGGTTACAATGAAAAACTTCTTCTTGATCCACTTAGTAGTGTGATATTTCCTTTTTCTTGTCATTCAAACAGTATCCTTATCTGACACAAATTTGGGCTGGTTTTTAACACAAATTCATTCAATTACAGAAAAGTTTGACTCAACGGTTACTTCGCGCATTCGCCAACATTTTCGAAACCAAAAGTATCAACAATATTAACATTTGAACTCGATCACTGGTAACTTTATGAGGAAAAGGGCGGTTACGCCACTTATACCAGTATTGCTCCGGAACCAAAAGTGAAAGCCAATTGATCTTCAAATTTGATTCACAACCCAACAGTTGCTTTCACGAATACAAGTTTGTTATATTCGACTCAGCCATCTTCGAGAAAAGTGTGTGGAAAAAATGCGTACTGTCGGTTGCGTCACTTATATCACTATATCTCCGAATCGGAGCCGGAAATGTCAGCCAATTGATCTTGGAAGTTAAATCACAACCCAATAGTAGCAGCCAAACGAGCCTTAGATTGTTGAAAGCGGTTCAACCACCTCCGAGAAAATTGTGCGGGGAAAAAATCTATAAAAAAAATGCACATACATACAGTGTTGGTGATTGCCGAAAATTTGACAGAAGCTGCTATATTGCTATCTATATTGTATACAACATTTTCGATCCGGTAGAAGATGCTACAAGTACTCGAGTCTCTCAATGCATGAACCGCGAGAGAATTTTTCTACATTTCTTCGCTCCACTTCATCCTCTGAGTATTTCACGGCCCTTAAAAAAATTTACAGTCTGATAATGATCGTTGCTGTGTGGAATTTCTTAAGAGAGAATCGCAAGTTGACAATTATCGCAGAAAATCGAATCGATGATTCAACTTGATGATTCTCATACTAGGTTGCAATATTTCAAAACCCTTGTGTGGAGCATTCACAGACATTTTCATAGACACAACTTATACAAAGGTTATATGCACATAGTTAGAATAAGCGGCAAGAATAAGCGACCGTTTGTTGCTTCAGAGAGGATCCCCACAGCAGCGTGCTAACCTTTGAATCTCAGAAATGTCATCGAGAGAAATTCGCTCTCGCACTGGTGTCGATTTTATGTTGAATGAGTCATACCGGGTTTTTGTTGTTGCGATGATATCCGTCTCTCTTTGATGGCACTGATTCAGTCGTGTGAAGAGTTGCTGGTGAGCATTCTTTGATAAAAGTCATCCTTGCATACATACACACACAATTATTCTCTTCCTCCGTGCAAAAAAAGACGGATATGGGTTAAGCATATTATTTTCTTCTTCTTTTAATTTTTCTTTATAAAACGAGTCGAACCCGGTACTCGACAGAAAAAATAAACCCGACAGGCTCGGATTCAGAAAAACACAAAATTTCGATAAACAAGTAAATTTTTTTAATGTTTTTCGGGTACGGGTCGTGGTTGGGCATAAAGAAAAAATATTCTCGAGTTTGAATTGGTCGGTTTCCGTTTTCGGTTCGAGAATATGGCGTTGAGTCACTCTTTTTAGAACTAACCGGAACAATCTGAATATCCATTCCATTATGTTGAAAATCATCCCGAATTTTGAGTCAGAAATAATTCTAACGAAAAAGAAACATGTTTTTATGGGACTACTCAAACAAGAAAAAAGCTGCTAGGAAGACTAAGAAGAGGTTTTTCCAATTTAAAAACATGCTTTTTCTTACCTCAAACTGACATATACGGGTATTTCAAACAGAATTTCCCTGACTATTCTGGTTTCTGTGCATTGTGTTCATAGGAATAATAGTTTAGCCGACGTTACCTAAATAAATGAAAATAAAGGGTGATTTTTTAAGAGCTTGAGAACTTTTTTAAACAATAAAACGCATAAAATTTGCAAAATCTCATCGGTTCTTTATTTTAAACGTTAGATTGGTACATGACATTTACTTTTTGAAGATAATTTCATTTAAATGTTGACCGCGGCTGCGTCTTAGGTGGTCCATTCGGAAAGTCCAATTTTGGGCAACTTTTTCGAGCATTTCGGCCGGAATAGCCCGAATTTCTTCGGAAATGTTGTCTTCCAAAGCTGGAATAGTTACTGGCTTATTTCTGTAGACTTTAGACTTGACGTAGCCCCACAAAAAATAGTCTAAAGGCGTCAAATCGCATGATCTTGGTGGCCAACTTACCGGTCCATTTCTTGAGATGAATTGTTCTCCGAAGTTTTCCCTCAAAATGGCCATAGAATCGCGAGCTGTGTGGCATGTAGCGCCATCTTGTTGAAACCACATGTCTACCAAGTTCAGTTCTTCCATTTTTGGCAACAAAAAGTTTGTTAGCATCGAACGATAGCGATCGCCATTCACTGTAACGTTGCGTCCAACAGCATCTTTGAAAAAATACGGTCCAATGATTCCACCAGCGTACAAACCACACCAAACAGTGCATTTTTCGGGATGCATGGGCAGTTCTTGAACGGCTTCTGGTTGCTCTTCACTCCAAATGCGGCAATTTTGCTTATTTACGTAGCCATTCAACCAGAAATGAGCCTCATCGCTGAACAAAATTTGTCGATAAAAAAGCGGATTTTCCGAATGGACCACCTAAGACGCAGCCGCGGTCAACATTTAAATGAAATTATCTTCAAAAAGTAAATGTCATGTACCAATCTAACGTTTAAAATAAAGAACCGATGAGATTTTGCAAATTTTATGCGTTTTATTGTTTAAAAAAGTTCTCAAGCTCTTAAAAAATCACCCTTTATTAGTAAAATTCCAATGATTTACAAGTAAAATTCCAATGATTTACATATAATTCCAATGATTTACAATGAGGCACCAGCAGTAGATAGTCGGATCACATGCACCACTTATTGGAAGCATAGAAGTATGTTATCAAATTGCATCATCAAATATGGAAGTATATTTATTGGCATCGAATATTTCTTTGTCGGAAATCGTATCAATTTTTGAGCCAAATAAACTTCGATTGTGGGATGTCTTGTTTTTTTACCTTTTTTTTAATATAAAAAATAGGTATAGGATTCGCTCAAACTTTGGAAAACTTTTCCGAGACGCGGATGGCCGAGTGCCATATACCAATCGATTCAGCTCGACGAATTATGAAAATTTCTGTGCGTCTGAATATGTGTGCAAAAATTAAGAGACGTGTTTATCAGAGATGGTTGGAACGATTTTGACCAAACTAGTTGCAAATAAAAGATCTATCTGATAGTATTTACACTATTGTTTTTGGTTTTTGGATCTGATGATTACTTTCCAAGTCATCCAATCTTTTTAACAATATCTGTTACAATTGACCTTGTAAACAAAATATGTTCTAAGATTATAATTCTACACGGTGACAACAAGCCACAGATTGTTAAAATCCATCAATTTTCAACGGAGATATCAACATTTTTGTGTGAGTGACATTTCCCCCTGTTCCAGTGCATAGTGGTCCCAATTACTCAAAAAGTTTTTTTTTTTTCATTTGCGCTTCGAAGGTTGATTTTGGAACCAAAATCCCATCAGAAGAATTTTTGGTTAGAATTGTCCCCTTCTCTAAGGGTTAGAGTTAAAACTCATTTCTTCGGAGAAGTTGTAGACCATTTTATTACAAGAAAGTATACCGAACACATAAACTCTTTAAAATGGATTGGTTTCGAAATATGACGGATTGTTTATCAGAGGCCCCAAAATGTAGTTTTACATTTTAACCTTTTTTTATAAATATAGAAAATAGGTATAGAGGAAACGTTTATGAAAACGACGTGATTAAATATCTGTGTGTGTATGCATGTGTTTCTGTATGTGTGTGCAACATAAAGAAGCGTGAACTTCAGAGAAGACTGGACCGATTTCAACCAAACTAGTTGTAAGTGAAACTCAAACTGTCTGTCACAATTGACCTTGAAAACTAAAAATTGTTAAAAAAATAGATACCTTATCGTAATATCAATCAAGCAAAGCAAAGTCTTGGCAATTTGGTCTTTCTATTTCAACAGACTTCGCAGCCGATTCATAGCGTAAAGAACATAGCATGACTAGTACTATGATCCTACTGACACATAAGAATCCATCCAGGTCGGGGCTCGAACATCCGACAACTGGCTTGTAAGGCCAGCGCCCTATGCAACCCAGGTGTCAATGTCAATCGAACGAGTTGCAGAATGTAGAATTCCGTCAACTATTTACGGCGAAATCGATTTTTTCGCCATATATCAATAGTTGGGATTTTGAACGAAACACAGTCATTTCTGAGTGATAGGAAGTTTGTAAACATTACTCTTTAGCACAAAATTTTGGCTCGATTTGTTTTTAGCACGGTTCATTTTTGGCAACATAATTGTTCGGCTGTAACGTGTTAATCCTTATATTAGAAATTCAGCTTGATCTTTGAATTCAAAGTGATAACTAATACATTTTCATCACTAAAATGATTGTAACTGTCTTCAACTACAACCACCCAAAAATCCGAAATTTTCATATCACTCAAATATATTCAGAAAAGCTTGTATATTTTGAAAAATTGCCCTAATTATTGTAATAAATATTTTGTCCTTTTTATTTTAATAAAGCAACTGATAACCAGTCTTTATAGGCACACTTTTTGAGACTATTGTTGAAGCGGAAAACATGTGAATCAATGGAAAAAAGGTATCATTTCACTGCTAGGTGGATTAAGTAGATATTTTACCTTTTTTATAAATATAAGAAATAGGTATATAATTCGCTCAAAATATAGAAAAATTTCCCGAGGCCCGGAGGGCCGAGTGTCATACACCAATCGATTCAGCTCGACGAACTGAGCAAATGTCCGTGTGTGTGTGTGTGTGTGTGTGTGTGTCTGTATGTGTGTTGTCAACAAACAGGTCGAGATCTCAGAGATGGCTGGACCGATTTTGATCAAACTAGTCGCAAATTAAAGGTCTCCCAGTCACTCAGAACGCTATTGCATGGTTTTGAGATCGTAAACACTTTTTTAGTTATACGAAGTTTTATGTCAAAGTTTTCGAAATTTCCAGTTTTTTGACAGTATCTGTCACACTTGACCTTGACAACAGAATATGTTTCCTTAGACTTAGATTTCGCACGGTAATACCTATCCAACAAGCCATAGATTATTAAAATCCGTCCACTTTTAACGGAGATATCGACATTTTTGTGTAAGCGACTTTTTCCCCTATTCCAGCAATAGGAGTTTTAAGCGCTGTATGACAAAGCAATGCTTGGGAGCAACCTGAAACACGATTTTTTATACTGTTACATACAATTGTTTCTAAGTACCAAAAAGACTATGTACACCATACTATTTCAAGAAATTTTGCCTCGGACCGATTTTAGCACGGTTCGTTTTTGGCAACATAATCGTTCGAATATGACATATGTAAACCAGATGATGGCAGCATTTTCGAGTTGAAAGAAATTCCATAATTATATTTATTTGAACTACTTACAGCAATAAATAAGAACATAGCACCCATATACCATTCGAATCAGTTCGTCGAGATCAGCAAATGCTTGTCTGACAAATAATTTCACTCAATTTTCTCGGAAATGACTCAACCGTTTTCTACAAACTCATATTCATATGAATAGTTGTATGCTCCTACACAAGATTCCTGAATTATGTTTGGTTCCGACTTCTGGTTCAGGAACTACAGGATGATATGTGAACCGAAAATAAAACTTTGTAACTCATTTTTCTCGTAGATGGCTGAACCGATTTAGATTCAAAAGAAATCTAAGAATCATCTAAGATTCAAATGAAAAGTTTGAGGATTCTATAAAACATCTTGTTTTCAGTCAGATAAAACTTCCGGTTTCGGAGATACAGGGTTATTAGTATAAAAATGTCTATTTCACATGAATTAATCTGGTTTATCGGGTTAGCAGATTTGGATAGTCGATAACCAAATAAACTTATTTCATTTTTGGTTGTATTGGCACCCAAAAAATTAATTCTCACTACGATTCCTCAAAGATGTCTACATTGATTATAGAACATTTTGAAACAAATATAAACTATACAGCTACCCAGGTGAATTTGTCTGACTTCGGCTACACCGAATTTCGAATTCCGGTTCCAGTATCGAATCGTTTCCAAAGCTAAATCGTTTTCTCAAAAAAAGCCAAATCGAATTTCAGCGATATAAAAGATGACAATCCCGATATGCTTTAAAGTTGGACTCAAAAATATTGCAATTTATTCGTCATATGGCCATACGAAACGGTTTGGGTTATGCTGATTCCTGAATACCGACTCTGGAAGTACCTTAAATTACCCTAAACTCTAAAGTGGAAATCGCTTCGACATATCATGGAATGTTTAATCGATTGTTACACTTTTAGATTCGGTTCGATCCGATTTGCACTTTCGACATTACAGAGTAATGAGTGATTAAAATCTCAAATTGTCGCTTAAAACTACGGTCATTAATGTCATGAAAACTAAAACACCGAAGAATATTCATGCAATATGCGGATTGATAAAAAAAGGTATCATCTTACTGCTAGGTGGATTAAGCACGTTTTTTGTTGTTACATTAGCAAATCAACGCGTCGTGAGTGGTATATTCATAAGAGATGATAAATATCTGTCTCGCGCGTCTTTTAGTCTAGACCTAGTGCCATCTGACTATCACCTGTTTCGGTCGATAACTACGAATAACTTTGAGGTTATGCTTGATTTCGACTGGGGTGATACACTCAAACCTCCATTTACGTACCTTATACGTGTATATATGCATTAATATACGTACGCATGTGTGCAAATATTTGTATTTTTTTATCCATATAAATATTGGTGAAGTAAAAGCGAACCTATATATGTACAAATAGATACACATAGACGGGTGAGTGTATAAGCATACATACATACAAACATATATAAGGTTCATAAATTGTGGTGTAATTGTGGAAAACCTGGAAAACGGTTGTCTCAGCCTTATAATACAAACGAATGTTGTTTACTGTCCGACGTTTCGGCCTTTGGGGGTAGGCCTTTTATTTCTTGAAAAAGGCCTCATCCAAAGGCCGAAACGTCGGACAGTAAACAACATTCGTTTGTATTATAAGACTGAGACAGCCGTTTTTCTTGTTTTTCCATTACGAATTACTTTCTCAATTTTTCAATAAATATGATTCTCTTCGATAGCCTTAAAGCAGATATCCGATGAGCTAAATAGAAGCGAAAACTAGTTAAAGGGGATCGATGCAGTTGGCATCGTCATACGTAACGAAACAGATTTGTTTCTGCATGTTGTGAAAATACTTTTAACGATGATCCTTATTCGCCTTAAACTATAGGTACTTGTCGAATCATAAATCATTTCATCGAATAGCTATTTACGACAATTAAGGTCAACAGATAAAAAAATAAATTTTTCAAATTGTCCCGGGTTGGCGGTTCAATGCATAGGACGCTGCTCTTACAAGCCAGTTGTCGTATGTTCGAGCCCCGACCTGGAAGGATTCTTAGTGTCAGTAGGATCCATAGTACTAGCCATGCAATGATTCTGTACACTAAGAATCGGCTGCGAAGTCTGTTGAAACAGAAAGGCCAAATTCCACAAAAGGAATGTAATGCCAAGACTTTGCTTTGCTAGATAAAATCAATTGCCACGATTCGGCAGTCCTTCAACTTCCTTTTAATATCCTTTCTTTCTCGAGTCATTATCTATCTCTCTTTGACGGTAACATGAGGCTTCATTTTTTTTCACAGCTATATCCTACTATTCCCCGGGACGTTCGTAGGACGATCGGTAATTTACATTGCCTGACTGGCTCCGGTGGTCAGTGCAGTCGGTTTTTGTTCGCTCTTCAAGAGGTGATCACATTAAAAGATATAATTTTTGATTTGTCGGAAACATATTGAAAAATTCTTTCCATAAGTTTTATCGCTTGTTGGAGAAAAAGAAAAACGTGTGAACATAATTGCAATAATGATAACTTTCCACGAACTTACAAACGTCACATCAAACGACCGAATTTTTCAATTGAAGATTTTTTATCTGTATAATTTCTAGCCCATTTTCCGTCGCACAACTTGAAATTGTTCTCTAGCTGCGAAAACTTCTCACCCACTGCTTCGTGGATGCCGCCAGTAAGTTTGCACCAATATTTGCTATCCATCCCTCTTTCTCTGTTTTCCGGATGTGCATCCATTCGAGGCGCACAGGATGGCCGTGAAGCTACTCGCTTTGATGAATAGGCAAACGATTTCACCGAGCATCTCAAACAACGAGATCTACTCGACGGTTTTTTTTGTGAGTGTGCGAATACGTTACGAATTGTTACAAAACGGCACCGGTTGCGGCAACCACCAAGATCTGTGCTGGTTCGCTGGCGGAGAATAAGTGCATTTCTTGTTATTGTACGGGTTGGCAAACTAGTTCAAGGCAGGCGTCTTCCATTGTGTGGGTAACTTGAATGTGACACAATTTTTTTTCTCTCTTCAAATTCTATACAATAAGAAAAATAGAGTAGGTACTGGAATGCCGACATGTGTATCGCATACACTATAACTATAATCAAAGCATCAAAGTTCTGCTTACTTGACCAACTATTTAAGTCAATAAACGTTCCTGTTTGATTGTTGTTTGCCCAAGCCTGCTAAAATATTCCAATAATCTGGGAACCGGTTATAGCACAATGGTTTGCTGAAAATTTCATCATTTTCATGAATAATTAAATGCAATTACAACTTATCTTCGCATTCGTTCCCAAAATTGCTTCCCCTGCTGGCACCAGCATCGTGATTCTTGGCAAACGAAATGCTATTTGCTTCCTTCAACAGTCGCCCGTAGGATACCTACTATTCTCAAGCACACATAAGAACACATACTCCATTCGCACCCTTTCTGTGGCCCAACCCAGATACCGGGCGGGGTGAGAAAATGTATGTTGTTACATCTTACTTTGGCACTTCCACATAGCTTTCGCCGTCTAGTTCTAAGTAGCTACCGACCCGGCTCTTTCCAAATGCTTTCCCGTCTAATCGCGTCTCTTAATCTGATTATAGTTTGCAAAATTTAATTAAACTTTTTTAATATCACTTTAGTCCGGCAGGAGCAAAGAGCCTGATCTTTTCATTCCATAGTTTCGTTGTTTTAGCGATTGCTTTGCTTCAGTGAGGGCGGAACAATCGTTATGCAATACTATCTACCTACTGATGGAGTTCAAACTACTCACGGGATTGGATTTCATTGGAATCAATGTTTGTTCATGTGCAAGTTTTTCCCACGAGTGTTTATTCCATTCGAATTCGTAAATGAACGCTGTTTATAATAACTGTAGCACAGGATTTTCACTGCTAACTTTTACATTCTGTTTCACATGTGCTGTGACAAACACTAAGTCACTGAAAACATGAAGAAATGTGCAATATTAGCATTGAGCGCTGGATTGCACTTCAGTTTGCGTGACCTGACCATTTCTAAAAAGCATTAAATAAGTTCCCGTTACGTACGTCATTTACAAACGATTTTTCCATCTTAGGTTTGTAGATCGATAAAAAATTTCATAGAAATTATGATGTGAGAAATGCTTAGAAATGCATAGAATCTGATATGTAACTGTCCCGCTTTGACACAACTACGTATCCGGGTTTTTGGTTCCCTATACATGGTTGAATCTGTGTATGGGAAACTAAAGTTGAAGGATACTTTATCGTTTCTCAACCAATCTGGGAAGGAGCAATAGTCAGAGGGGTTCATCGTTCCTCCTAGAGTGAATGAATTCTTTCTGTATTGACTTTAAAAGGCTTTAGGAAGTTGTTTGGCATCCCTTATAGGGTGCCGAATTCACTTCTGCTCATACATAATCCGAATTGTTTTGAAATCTTTCGAGAATGCAGAACTGTGTCGCTTTTGTAAAGTCCACTCGAGGATTGGAGGTTTGATCGCTCAGCAAATAAAATATCTGTTACACCTTCTACTGAAATACGACTTTACTTGAACTTGGATCTTCAAAGGCAGTACACACGTTTTACTCGCAATTCAATTAGGCAATTCATAAATTGTTAAAATTTCTCAAGTGATATTATCGGACAAATAATTGAACAAACATCGGACATCATCGCAACAAGAAAATCAACCGTCTTCTCGAATGACTAACTGTATCATCTACAAGATATCTAAACCAAATGTTTTTATATCTTTACCCAAGCAGTTGAATCTGGAAAAAAATGTTTGCAGAGTGGATGTCGCGTTTTCTCACAGCTGATCAATAACAACTTATCGTTTTTATTACTTTTTGACGGACTTGTCTTGCGTTGTTGAAAGCTTGCGACTGTTATAATTACAGAAAATGTTTCCAACTGAACAAGTTCCTGTTAACAGATGGCATATAAAATCTATTTAGGTATATTTCGAACCGAATGCGCTATTTTGTTGATTAGACTTTTTGATTACTTGGTTCGAGCTAGAAACATACTTTTATTTCGTGTTTAACATGTCGAATCTCGAGCCAAATGAAGAGCATATTCGGCAAGTGGTAATTTCCTTGGTCAATGTCTTGAAAAGAATCAAATTCTCGCTCCAACCGTCAAAACTTGTGAACTTCTAAACTTTCGAGAGACGTTTTTAGGGGGGCGGCAAAACTATTCTTTGGGACCTTTTTTCTTCTTTTTTTTTCTTTTTTGCTCGCCCAAGTCATCTTTCCGGAGATGGACTTATAGAACGGGTGACTGTATATAATTCGCTTATTCGATAGTGTTTCATGAAATGGTCAAATCGTTTTGCACAGTGGGGTCTCGTACAACGCGGTTTCCTTTTTGCCAGCTCTGTACATTTTACTAAAAACATAGCGAGTTGAAACAGCAATGAATTGAATTTTTCTTTTTGCCTTTCTCATATAGAAAGGCTATGCAATCACTGCAAAAACCGACTTTTGAACCGGGGCCCGGAGGGCCGAATGTCATATACCATTCAACTCAGCTCGACAAACTGAGCAAATGTCTGTGTGTGTGACAAATACTGTCACTCACTTTTCTCGGAGATGGTTTAACCGATTTTCACAAACATAGATTCAAATGAAAGGTCTAATGGTCCCATACAAGGTTCCTGAATTTCATTTGGATCCGACTTCCGGTTCCGGAATTACAGGGTGATATGCACCAAAAACGTGGAAATAATGCATAAAAAATGTCACTCACTTTTCTCGGAGATGGCTTAAACGATTTTCACAAACTTAGATTCAAAAGAAATGTCTCATGGCCCCATACAAAGTTCACGAATTTCATTTGGATCCGACTTGCACCAAAATTGTGAAAATAATGTCACTCACTTTTATCGGAGATGGGTCAACCGAACTTATATTCAAATGAAAGGCCTTACTTACCCATACAAAATTACGGACTTTCATTTTAATCCGATTTCTGGTTCCAGAATTACAAGGTGATATCCAACAATAATGTTTAAATTGAAACGTTTAATGGTCCCATACAAAGTTCCTGAATTTTATTTGGATCCGACTACCTGTTCCGGAATTACATGGTGATATGCATCAAATATGTGGAAATAATATCATTCACTTTTCTCGGAAATGACTGAACCTCACTTAGATTCAAATAAAAGGTCCTAAGATACCATAAGAATATTCCAATTTTCATTCGGCTTAAACCCCTGCTTCTGGAGGTAGAGCGCTTAGTGTAAAAATGTCAGTTTCAAATTTTTTTTTCATTTGCTACCTCTTTATATTTACTAGTTAATTTTTCTAGTTTGCCGACCATGAGAGTCTGTAACCAAATAAACCAACCATTGATAATCCATAAAAGATCTGCTGAATTTTATTCAAGTCCGACTTGAATTCTTCATTCAAGTCCGACTTGTAATTCTTCATCATCTGCCGATATCCAGCTTTTGGTTCCGGAAGTACCAACAATAGTTCAAATCAAATGTACTAGGGTAACAGGTGTTTTGGTCACTTCATATATTTTGGCCCACCTAACAAACTTTATGGATTTAATCGATGTTAAGTAACCCATGTTGCATCAGTTTGAAGTTAATCACATTAAATTACCTATTGCGGAAGAGTTGTTCGATGATATTACAATGGATATTTTTACAAAGTGGGCCAAAATTCCTCCGTTACCCTAAAATTAAGCTCACCTCACTTTCTCAAGTTTAATTGAATAGTTTTTCACTAGCTTAAATTCAAATGTAGTATATGAATGTGACAGTATTATGCAACAGAAATTTTCAAAACTGTTTTCTAAACTTATTTAAATTGTTGTATTCTGGGGAATTTTTTGCTGTAATATACAGGAGAAAATGAAAATGAGAAAGGCATCATTGCACCACTAGGTGGATTAAAACAGGTTTTTTTTACATTAGTGTAAAACAGAAGTAGCCATTGATGATGGTTGGAATCGATTTCTTAGAATTTTTTCCATAAATACGTATGCGAATTGCAATGCAGTGAATACACACATAAACGAACACATATTTGACATACAGCACTGTACTGCACACATGTTGAATGTAGCAAATCCATCAACAAATTACCGAGATACAATCGCGATTTAAATTAGGTTCAAAAAATCAATTACCGAAAGTACAGAATTGTCCTGCTAGTTTCCGTAGAATCAACAGCTGATAATACATTCAATATACTCAAGCGAACGCGACGACGCGCCAAAAAAAAACAAGCATCCAGCGAGAGACAAGCTGCTCCGTTAGCGACTGGCTGTCGGTTGAAGTTAAAATTGTAACATGGTATATATTTATAGATTCCCTTTGGTGTGAACGTTCATGCGATGCAGAAAAGAACGATGCAGACCAACGATCGACCGTCGGCCGAGCACGAAAAATCTAAAGATGACATCATTTGCTCGTCTGTGATTGGTCAATGAAAACATAAGTCGATTCTAACCAATTCTTCAATAATATGCTATTGAAATACTGAAACGACGTTGCCATACATTTTGAGTGAAGTTTCCGAGTCGATTGGTTGTTAAATTTTATCAATTCATCAACAAATGACTGAGTTATTAACGTTCAAAATTATGACAGATTATTCAGGTTACGCGGCTATTTTTGAAACTTTTAATTAACACCCGGCCCCGTATAGTGAAGAGTAAGGCATTTTTAATGCCAAAAAGAAATTTGGCCACCTTAAAAAATATTTTTTTTTTTTTCATAAATACATTTATTTCTTAAGGCAGTTTACATAAGTTTTTCTTCGCCGTAGCATCACTTTTACATAATATTCTTATCCTAATTTAATTCTAACATAGTCACAACGTTTTGCATTTATTAAAACATATTCTCTTATTACTTAAATATCATCTTAGGTAACTCGTCATTAATTATGAAATCTACTCGGAAATATTATTTGAACCAAACGATTAACTTCTATAAATTATAAAATAAGCTGTTATTTTCAGACATTTTGTTAATAATTTCATAAACTGTTTCGAGTTTGTTTGTATCATTACATTATTTTTATTCTAATTTAGCTATTGGTTGAACTCATGGACGCAGCTGGGATCAGAACTAAGTCTTGAAAGGGGCCTTTATTAAATTGAAACTCCAGTTTTCTTTATGAAATGATAAATAAGTTTCATGTATGAAAGGTCACGACAAGCAAGAATGTCTCGAACTGGGATATTGGATAGTCTACCTTGGGTACGCAAAGAATTTATTAGTTGAGATCTGACATCACGATACTCCACGCATGTCCAAACGACATGATCAATATCTCGATAACCTTCGCCACAAGCACAATGATTAGTCTCGGAGAGCCCAATTCGAAGGAGATGTGCATCTAACGTGTAGTGATTGGACATGAGTCTGGACATCACACGAATGAAATCTCTACTCACATCCAGTCCCCTGAACCATGCCTTTGTCGATATTTTCGGAATAATTGAGTGCATCCACCGACCCAGATCATCTTTATCCCAAGAAGCTTGCCAGCTGGCAAGTGTTCTTTGGCGAGACGAGCTATAGAATTCGTTGAAAGCAATTGGTCTCTCATAAATTTCACCCTCAATAGCACCACGTTTGGCTAAAATATCGGCTCTTTCATTGCCTGGAATGGAGCAATGAGCCGGGACCCAGACTATAGTGATTAGATAATTATTGTTCAATATGTCGTTCAGGCACTGTTTTATTTTGCCCAGGAAAAACGGTTCAGTCTTGCCAGTCATGTTTGAGCGAATGGCTTTAATTGCACTCAGACTATCTGTGAAGAGGAAATAATGGTTTGGAATTAATGTGACGATTACACTCAAACTATAATGAACTGCTGCTAGCTCTGCTATATAAACAGATGCAGGTTCTTGAAGCCTAAATGAGGCCGAAACATTATTGTTGAACATACCAAACCCTGTCGCTTCTTCAATTCGCGATCCGTCCGTGTAAAACATTTTCTCAGAGTCAATATGCCTGAACTTACTTGAAAATATTTTTGGGATTTCCGTCGAACGTAGATGATCCGGGATTCCACGCACTTCGCGCTGCATGGATGTATCGAAAAATAAAGTTGAGTCAGGGACATTTAGGAGGCTGACACGGATAGGAATATATCTTGAAGGGTTGATTTCCTGTGACATATGGTTAAAATATACTGTCATGAATTTTGTTTGAGATCGAAGCTCGACTAGTCGTTCGAAATTATTAATTACCATGGGATTCAGCACCTCACATCTTATTAGCAGGCGTGATGAAAGCTCCCAAAATCGATCTTTTAATGGAAGAACTCCCGCCAGAACTTCAAGACTCATTGTATGTGTCGAATGCATGCACCCTAAAGCAATTCGCAAACAACGATACTGAATTCGCTCCAGTTTGATAATATGAGAGTTTGCAGCGGAACGAAAGCAAACGCATCCATATTCCATCACTGAAAGTATCGTTGTCTGATACAATTTTATTAGATCTTCCGGATGAGCACCCCACCAAGATCCTGTTATTGTTCGAAGAAAATTTACTCTTTGTTGGCATTTTGTTATCAGAAACCTAATGTGTCTTCCCCAACCTTAAAAAATATGTCATATTCTATATTCCTATATTGCTTAAATAACCATAGAAACATGCCATGAACCCACTATTCTCAATCACAAGAAATATTTCGAGTTGCTATGTGTCGGTTTTGCGAGATGCTCTATATGCGAGAATTCATTCACTTCAGTTGGTTAAGAATTTATTTTAAAACTGTTCTTGAAAATTATAACACATTGATTATCTTAAACGATGACCTTATAGCTGTTCATTAATATGAGTTTTATGCACCTAATGGTTAAAATTATGATTTAGTGATTGGCGCTATTCTCAAAAATCGTAGATAAAAAGCATTTTTGAAAAGAGATTGGTAAGGAGCTTTTCAAGAAGGGCCAAAACAGATCGAATGGTTGCATAAAGTTTGCCAAAATTTTATTTTAAATCTAAGAGAGCGATTTCCGGTTCAATAAATAATAAAACTTTGCTACATCGATACATTAGTAATAGACTTCCGATTTTATCTATCAGCGATTAAAAGTCGAATTGTTTTTAAATCCAAGGGGACTTCCGGTTCACTGCTTCCTCCTTAATTTGAAGATGGTAAAAGTAATGAAAACTTCGTTTGATGACATTCTTAACTATTCGATGTCAACTCGAATTTGCTGTTTTTAAATATTCATATTGAAAAGTTAAGTTAAAGTTAAATTAAATTTGAATATAACTTCGAACACTGTTTACCATACCACACAACACTAAAAAATCCGGTTGACATTTTACACATTTGAACAAGGATAAGGTTATAAAATAATCCGCGCCGCTTCAGAAAAAAATAACCTAGCAAACAAAAACGATTCCACGTAAAGCGCTCGTAATCTGTTTAGCACATCATAAACTAGTCCAAGGGGAGGAAAACTTCGTCATCAAAGTGAATCACTGCTGCTTACAGAGGGCGCCGTCGACGGTTCGTTTGCTTCTCACGAAATCTTGTACATGTGTGTATATGTTCAACTAGTACCTGTTTGCTGCCAAACGAATGAATCCAGCTCGCAAAGTTGACGAGCAAAGAGATATCAAAGCTAAGTAGCAAAAAATCAACCGGTACTGAGAACTATGCATGAAATCCACTCCCAAAATCCCCGCAACTTAGTTTCCACCAGTAACACTCACTCCAGCAAGCAATCATGCGAATATGACGACGTCTACAACACAATCCGTAAGGCGGATCCCGCTGGGTGGTTGGTTGGTTGATTGGTTGTATAACCAGCTAGCAATGGTAAAATGAGATTCCCTTCGTTCGTCCGCTTGGCAGACTAACAAAAGCTTTCCTGTCTTCCTATCGAATTGCACCGATCCTGTGTGGTCCTGGGCAAATGCACATAATGATGTTTGACTGCACGAAGAGCCGATTCTTCGGGTGCAACTAAAGCCGAAAGTTTATGCGCATACTCTCAGACTGAATGCTGATGGGCACGACGGTAGGCCGTCGTCACTCGATAACAGCTGTGGGTGGAAAACTAGCTAGATCGATCACCCTTTTCATGGGAAGAGAACTTTTCCTAGCATGCACCAAAAAATACTCTCTCACTGCACTGGAGCAGGAGGGAGTCATCCCCAGCAGCGATCATCTGTTCAACGGAACGGTGGGTAAATTCGCCGGATTTCACATTTTCAAACCTAAACAACCATGCGTCTCCTTCGAATGATTATTGTAAGACTCCAAACTATTTTCATGAACATATTTGGAGCAGGAAATTGAATATAAAGTTACTTCTCAGGTCTTTATTTTTCAATATACTTCAAAAGCAAAACTAAGCGTAAATTAAAATACTTAATAATAATAACTGCTAAGAATTTAGTGTACATGAATTATTATTTAACTTTTAGAACGTAGGATAATTTCAAAGTTTTTTTTTTGTTTCAATCACAGACGTTCTAACCATAAAATCATTTGCCTCTTCGGTCCAGAAAAACGTTCTGACTCTATGTCCGGGGTTGGGAATCGAGCCCTAGTTGGCTTGCATGAAAGGCATCGACTAACCCATCATGCTATATCCGCCTCCTTAATTTCATCTTTCATGGTTTGTTTTTCATAACTTTTTAAACAGATTTAGATTGAAGAACGATAAAAAAAACTTGATTGAAACTGAATTTCGCTCGACAGTCCAAGAATCGTAAAATTTATCCATAAGTTTGTAATTTCAAATACTATGCTGCCCTTGTTTTTGTTGATGGAAAAGCATTCTGGATTCATTTAATGTTCAAAATGTAGTTGGTGATTAAGTTCTAATTAGTTTACTAGAGAACGAGTTATTTTCATGTTATGTAAAACTTGAGATTTAGATGTTAATTAAATTACTAAAAAATGTTGTGGCAAACTAATAACAAATAAGCTACCGTAATAAAAATTGTTACTTGTAATTTAGACTATTACACAATGGTGGCTTAGCGATCATTTTACTCAGAAAAAAAGAAATGTTAATCTAAATGAAACTAGATTAACCCTCATACCTATCCAGTAGTAACAAAATTCCGCTACTTTCATTTTTGAGCATTAAATAAATTTTTCAACTTTCATTAACAGCTTATTGGAAAATAGACCACACTAAAAGAACACTGAGCCCTGAGTAACGTTGATAACAAAGTGTTTAATTTTAGTATTGCATAATAATCTTTTGGTAATTTGAAAATTGCAACGAGATTCCCAAAAAGAACATCACAAATCTGGTTTACACAAATGGTGTGTATTTCTAACTGTACACTATTAAATATGGTTACGGTTCCACAGCTACTATAATTTACAATATATAGATTTTGTTTTTGATGTCGAACTTCGTCATCGTTTACTATAATGATTCACAAGGCGAGAATGCAACGAAGTCAAGACAGAATCCATTTCTTTGTGGACTTGATTTCCTGTTTCGTTATTTGCTGTAATTTGTCACTATCTCGTTCGTTGAGTTGTTTGAATAAAGTAAATTGTTGAAATCATTTCACGATTAGCTGTGGAAGGTGTCGTTTCGGACGCCGGTTCTCCGAATGACCTTAAGACCAATAAATTGATCCCATCGAAATGTTAACGAGAATTTCTTCTAAAGAAATCAACTAACCAATAGAAAAAAATGATGCTTTATTCGTATTTACGTCAATCCAGTTATGTCACTGACATAACCCATCCACGTTTCCCTACACTGTTACAAGAAAACAATCGCTTCTTAAACCTCCTAGTGATGAGATAATGAGATAGATCTTGTCTTTTAATTAGTTTCATTAAAGATTTTTTCACAGAGTAAATGTTTGATACAAATTAAGGGGGAACTCTATGGAAAACCGACATTTAAATTATTGTTTTAGTCAATAAATATGTTGTCTAAAATATAATTTCAAAGTTTCAAAGTCGTACTTTGAATAATTTCAGAGGTACGGTTGCTCGAATTTAATCGTGCCTTGCCATTCCTTTGAATACAGGTTTGTAGGTTTATGAGTAGCTAAGTATAAAACATTCACATAGTATCTGAGGTTCACGCACTTAAGACAAGTCTTCGGATCAATTTGATACATTATTTGGATATATCAGACTTCAACACTCAATAATGTGAACGGGAAGTCGACTCATTTAAAACCCTTCTCTGGATATGCTCGATAAGTTCGCCATTTTAAATAGTTTAAAAAAATAAAAATAGTTTTTCCTATTCTCAAACGTACATCTACAGATGATCCAAAAGGAATTTCCCTACCTTCTCTGGTTTCTATACAATAAAATAATGAAAATGGACGATATTTTCTACCGTTCCAAAGAGTACCCCCCGTTAGGTATATCGAACAATTCAGAGATTGAATCAGCTAGCTATCTGACAAGGTTAAGATGTTCGAAATTGGTTCAGACATCTCAGAGACAACCGGTGAAGAAAAAAAAACAAGTGCCATTATATTTCCGGAACTGACAGTGCCCAATATTTAATCTTCAAATAAAAAAACGTAGGAAGATGCACACATATACAAACAAACATACAAACGATCTTAGTCGAACGATATATAACACTAGGCATCGCTGGGGCTCCAATCAAAACATGGCTCTCCATGAATACTATTACATACCTTCCTGTGTGAGAAAAATGGCCAAATTTTTCGTTTAACCCTTTCACGACCATAAGATGTCCAGGACAAAATATGTCAGTACAACACAATATTTTAGCTATTGTGGGTGTAAAGTAAGAGAATATCATCAGAAAAACATAGCAGAGTGCAAAAGTTTTCTATAATTTCACGGGAAAAATTTTTCCCTATCATCCTCATAAATAAATAAACGAACAGTTGAGTTTATTATATCGTAATTTAATTTATTGATTTAATTGCTTTAATTATCTGAATAGTAAAATATACAGTTAGTTATGGTATTCTTCGAAACGATTTCGTGTACTTGTTTAGCACAAGTGGACGTTGCACATAACAAATTTCATATCTGTTCTTTTTTCGATGCGTCGTTTTGCACAAACTTTTGTAGTGAAATGAAGATTGACAGTTCTTTTTTTTTATTCGTTAAGAAACACGCCTTGCAAATAAATTTTTTAAACATTTAGTGAAAAACACATCGATTTAATAATAATTGAAGAAACGATAACGATTTTTATTGAAGGAAAATATATTTCCCCATAAGCGTTAAGGCGTTAATCTAGGTTAATTATATTATTGTTATGATTAAAAAGCATGAAATAGAACATAGTTAGTAGTATTTGTAAGAATAGTATCGTTATATGTGGAAAATTGTTTGGGGTTATTGCGAAATCCAAGATAACGACTATCGGTATATTGATTTTCCTTGAAAACCTTTACAATCAGGGTATTTTCGAAATAGATTTTATGTCGAGGTACTGGAAAACGATGTTTGAGGTCGTTCCGAAATCCAAGTACCTATTTTTCACATCCGTTCCAAAAATACCCACATTGATCAGGTTTTTAAGGAATATCGATAAACCGGAAGTCGCCATCTTAGATTTCGGATCGAAACATCTTTTTCCGGTACCTACTCATCAAACCCATTCCGACAAAGTCGTTATGATAAGGTTTTTTTTTCGAAGTAAATTCCAAATAACGTAGACTTTTTTTACAAGCTAACTCGATTTATGAACCCCCATTTAATTCGTAATTGTAGGTTTCGGTGAACAAACAAAAATGCTTAAAAACGATGAATATCTGTAACGCCAACTGGGCGATTAATCATAACACTACCGACTGTTTTGTGATTAAATATAATATTGTTGGATGTCGATAACTAGCCGTATATCAATATACAAGCCAATAAAAATTTATCATGCTAGATCAAATGCCCATGTGTTCGAATTTTATGCTCATAATAGATGATAAACTTCGTTTTATGGTTGGATTCCTTACTTAAAGCTAAAACATACCTCACACCCGCCTAAATCATCAATTCCGCGACATCTGTGATAGAGTCTTGTGAGTCGTCCGCCTTTTGTAAAGAACATTTTTTTCTAGAATTATCCTTCAATAGAATAAACCAAAAGTTTTGCATAATACAAAGCATCATTCGAACAACATCGTGAAAAAGTAATTAAAAATTTTGAGAACGCTTCTTAAAAATCATGAATGCAGTGTCCACTGTATGTCAGCGCAGACTAATCAGAAGTCAGCAAATCAAAGCAGCATAGAAAGAGTAGAGATTTTTCTAGACCCCAACGTTACTGTTTGATTTTTTTTTTAATTTTTGGTGGTTGTTTCAAGTCAAAAATACGATTTTTCACGAAAAAAACCGCCATTTTGCAGCTGTAAAACCTCCCAAAACAAAAAAAAGGAAAACTTTGGGGTCTAGTATTTTACATGTAGAAAATGTTTGCAAATTTAAAAAAAAATTGGGACAGTAGTTTTTGAATGACGATGGACATGGGCTTTCAAAACTTGCTTTCGAGAAAAACGCATTTAAAGTTTTTTGTCTACACAATCGAAGCAAAAATTTTGTTACTCTAAGGATCCCGTACGGTCTAACATTTTCAAAAAATCATATTTTTTCTTTTGTATTTTTTTATATAAACATTTCAACAATGTTTTGTCAAGTTTTTAAGTCAATCGAAGTAGAAATCTTAGGCCTGTGCGCCGAGCTCTTACTTCTTCGCAGCATGAGATAAGCACAAATAAAGTCGCATAACTTGCTGAGTTTTGTTCCGATGTGCCTGAAAATATCACAGAATATTCTTGAACTGTTTGACTATAAGCAATGCAAAGTCTTGGTCCTTTTGTGGAATTTGGCCATTCTGTTTCAACAGACTTCGCTGCCGATTCTGAGTGAACAGAATTACATGGCTTGGCTAGTACTACGATCCTACTGACGCTATAAATCTTGTGTGACTATAAGAAAATACAATAAATACACAAAATAAATGATTTTTTAAAAGTCCCTTAAAAACTCTTACTGGTTTACCAGTCGCAAACGCCAATGAGCAATTCCATAAATGATTAGGAAGTCATCAGAATTCACATGAATCTTTGCACGCTCTTCCAGTATGACATACAATTTATTTTGTAGGAATGCAGAGACAAATTCGACTCATGATTGATTTTAAAAAAGAGCGTATGTATTTTTGCGTGCACTTTCTTCGAATCGCGGTAACTCGAAAACTGTAAAATTTATAAAAAATAAGTCCAAAAAGAAGTTATAGAACATCGAATGGAAAATCTTAAAAAAAGTATACACTGTAAAAAAAATTGGAGAACTTTTTCAAGAATTGAAACATGACAAAGTTACAGCTAAAACAGTTTACCACCATTTGCGAAACTTCCAGTTCTTGATGAAAAAAACACTGAGACACTAAAATACAATTCTACATATTAAAAGAAAAAAATTTGCTCGTACCAACCTTTCTTCTAGAAGAAACCGTTCTCGATATTTTTTGACATTCCATTTAATTCCTAAATATTAAAATCGTCTTTACTATTTTGTCACTGCCAGGTGCACCATAAAACAAATAAAGCAAAACACGCGCACTTTAGCTTAAACCGATTTTTTCTTTAAATTTAAGTTTTTGATTGAACTTCTAATTCTAGAAGAAGTTTTCAATTTTTTTTACAGTGTATATTTTTTTCCAAAAGTGCCCAATCAATTTCCTACACTCGAAAAAAACCACACGTTAACCTTATGTGAAAAAACACGTAGATTCCAAAAATGGCTTTGTCTTCGGAGTTTACGTGATCTTCTTAACAACCAGCGGATCATGATTGAATATGAAATGAACCATATGTCAGAATTATTGCTGTTGTCACATATATTTTATGTGTCACGCACTTACTTGAATTCATTTTGTCATGTTCATTTCGTGCCCGCAATATGGCGTCACCTGAAAAATCCAGAACAAACAACATAGGCCAAATCCCTTTTGACCCTTCTACGGTATTTATCACAGTGATTTTAGGATAAATAATTGCTCATTGATTTTATCGACAGTTATGAAGTCCAGTTAATCTTTATTATACTCACAGATCTAATATTAGTACCAAGCAGAAGTATAATTTATAAGCGAATGTACCATTTAGTGAGTTTACTAAATGGCTCTGCGAACCCAATCCTCAACAACTTATTTGTATGACCAATTGGCATTACGCGAATTCTGTGCTCCAAAAATACGAAACTGAAATACAATTCAATTTTGTTTTTTTCTACAGCGGAGTTCAAAAGGCAAAACCTCTAGATTGTGTTCCAGCACATCAATCACATCTTGAACTACTAGTTTCAGCTGAATGCATTCCTTAAAGGAAACAATGTTTGCTTCAGTTTAGCTGCTCCGGAGAAAAGATTTAGAACAATGCATTCTATATTTGTGATATTTTTCGAAAGCGATTCAACAGAAACGAATTTAAAAGTAAAATTTTCAGAATATCTGCGTGCCAACAAAATTTATCGCAATGTTATGTCCAACAGACTATGTAATCTATTAGTTTTTAATACCAATATACATTATTAAGATTCAATATAAAACTTTATAGTAACAATTACATGAAAATAATGTGACTGTTAAGTAAAATTCTGGTAAAAAGTAAGTTCAGATGAAATAAATTTTACAGCACAATTTAAATGAACTTTGTATAAATTTCACAAAAGTATTCTATAGAATCTACGAAAAAAGTGACGTAGATATTACGTGATATAAATGTGGACTATGAGTTCATTCTGTGCTATCTATACATCACATAAGTATTACAAGAAAAGTTCTATGGATAAAAATCACATACGTTTTCACGTAGCATTGAAGTGAAGATTTTTCTGAGTGTGTAACTTCTTTTCAGACACCACTTTTGTACACACAAAAAGAAAATTGAATTTTTCAGGTGACTTAATCTTTCATACGATGTAATTCATAAAGACCTAATCTGTCAAATGACGGAAAATTTCATTTGTAATGACTTAATGTTAGATTAGCATGAATCTTACTGATTTCGACTGTAATTTGCATTCTGCTAGCAGGTACAACTGTATAAATTTAAATGCACCTTTTGCCAGCCAAACAGATGTGTGCTCTGTGGCTCAGTCAATTAACAGACGCACCTTGCGATCCAACAAATCTCGGTTCAAGTCGCGGCGGTAGCTATCAGTATTCATTTTTTTTATTTCAATGAATTTTATGTCATCTAATTTCAGACACAATATCAAATGTTCTTCCACGTAAATTTGCGCCCCATTTATGTGCATCTAATAAAATGTAAAATCACAGGTTTTTTTCCAAGTGTGTACAGTTTACAGTTTCCGAGCTGTCACGATTTGAAGGAAGCACATGCAAATATACATACGCCCTTTTTAATAATCAGTCTTGAGTTGAATCGGTCTCTCTATCCGTGCAAATGGTTCAAAACAAATGATTTTCCATTCATTCAGTAATAGCCGTTCAACCGAGAAGGTTGTGTATAGAAGCGTACAGTTTAATAACGCTGGTTGGTTTACACGCGTTAAATACGACAACGGTTGAACTACAGGTAGAAACCTGTTGGCAGCAGCCGTTAAAACGTATAGTCGTGCTGCATAAGAGAGCCCTAGTGCTGGGCCAAGCTGGTGAAGGAAACAACAAAGGGCGGCTCGACACTTGGGTCGAGACGAACGGTTTGTTGTCAGATACTCAGTTTGGCTTCCGTAGAAATAAAGGGACGAATGATTGCCTTGCATTACTTTCGTCTGACATCCAAATTGCCTTCGCTCAAAAGCAACAAATGGCATCTGTATTTTTAGACATTAAAGGAGCATTTGATTCAGTTTCCATTGATGTTCTTTCAGACAAGCTCCACCAACATGGACTCCCAGCGGTTATAAATAATTATTTGCACAACCTTTTGTCAGAGAAACGCATGCATTTTTCACATGGCGATTTGGCAACAATCAGAATTAGCTACATGGGTCTCCCGCAAGGCTCATGCCTCAGTCCGCTCCTCTATAATTTTTACGTGAATGACATTGACAGCTGTCTAGTAACCCCATGTACACTAAGACAATTGGCAGATGATGGCGTGGTTTCAGTTACTGGATCCAAAGCTATTGATCTGCAAAAACCATTGCAAGATACCTTAGATAAATTGTCCGTTTGGGCTGTTCATCTTGGTATCGAATTCTCTGCGGAGAAAACAGAGCTGGTCGTCTTTTCAAAAAAGCATGATCCCGCGCAACTTCAGCTTCATATGATGGGAAGAATAATCGAACAGGTTTTGACTTTCAAATACCTCGGGGTGTGGTTTGATTCCAAATGCACGTGGGGAGGACACATTAGGTATCTGATAACGAAATGCCAACAAAGAGTAAATTTTCTTCGAACAATAACAGGGTCTTGGTGGGGTGCTCATCCGCAAGATCTAATAAAATTGTATCAGACAACGATACTTTCAGTGATGGAATATGGATGCGTTTGTTTTCGTTCCGCTGCAAATTCTCATATTATCAAACTTGAGCGAATTCAGTACCGTTGTTTGCGAATTGCTTTAGGCTGCATGCATTCGACACATACAATGAGTCTTGAAGTTCTGGCGGGAGTTCTTCCATTAAAAGATCGATTTTGGGAGCTTTCATCACGCCTGCTAATAAGATGTGATGTGCTGAATCCCATGGTAATTAATAATTTCGAACGACTAGTCGAGCTTCGATCTCAAACAAAATTCATGACAGTATATTTTAACCATATGTCACAGGAAATCAACCCTTCAAGATATATTCCTATCCGTGTCAGCCTCCTAAATGTACCTGACTCAACTTTATTTTTCGACACATCCATGCAGCGCGAAGTGCGTGGAATCCCGGACCACCTACGCTCTATGGAAATCCCAAAAATATTTTCAAGTAAGTTCAGGCATATTAACTCTGAGAAAATGTTTTACACGGACGGATCGCGAATGGAAGAAGCGACAGGGTTTGGTATGTTCAACAATAATGTTTCGGCCTCATTCAAGCTTCAAGAACCTGCATCTGTTTATATAGCAGAGTTAGCAGCAGTTCATTATAGCTTGAATGTAATCGTCACATTATCTCCAAACCATTATTTCCTCTTCACAGATAGTCTGAGTGCAATTGAAGCCATTCGCTCAAACGCTGCTGGCAAAAATGAACCGTTTTTCTTGGGTAAAATAAAACAGTGTCTGAACGACATATTGAATAATAATTATCTAATCACAATAGTTTGGGTTCCGGCTCATTGCTCCATTCCAGGCAATGAAAGAGCCGATATTTTAGCCAAACGTGGTGCTATTGAGGGTGAAATTTATGAGAGACCGATTGCTTTCAACGAATTCTATAGCGCGTCTCGCCAAAGAACACTTGCCAGCTGGCAAGCTTCTTGGGATAAAGATGATCTGGGTCGGTGGATGCACTCAATTATTCCTAAAATATCGACAAAGGCATGGTTCAGGGGACTGGATGTGAGTAGAGATTTCATTCGTGTGATGTCCAGACTCATGTCCAATCACTACACGTTAGATGCACATCTCCTTCGAATTGGACTTTCCGAGACTAATCATTGTGCTTGCGGCGAAGGTTACCGCGATATTGACCATGTTGTTTGGACATGCGTGGAGTTTCGTGATGTCAGATCTCAACTAATAAATTCCTTGCGTACCCAAGGTAGACTATCCAATGTCCCAGTTCGCGACATTCTTGCTTGTCGTGACCTTCCATACATGAAACTTCTTTATCATTTCATTAAATCCATTGGAGTTCCAATTTAAATTTTATTTTATGTTAAACTGTTTTCTCTTCCATGAGTTCAACCAATAGCCAACTATAGGATATTGAATATAAGTGGTGAACTGATACAAACAATCCTGAAATAGTTATAAGATCATGTACAAAATAAATGTATTTTATTTAATGTAATTTAAAATAGCAACTCGCTTGATAAAAACAGTGTTTAGATTAACTAATGAGTACCAACATACTAATATGATATTCGAAATGTATTAGGTTTAAACTACTATGTATTGTGGATGCCACGGCGAAGAAAAACTTATGTATATTGCCTATGAAATAAACGTATTTATGAAAAAAAAAAAAACAAAGGGCGTTTCCCAAACTCTACCCAGGCCGCAATATACAGCCACAAGTGCTGAGCAGGAGAGTGCAAAGGCACATCGAAGAGGAAGAGTGCAAAGGCACATAGAAGCAGGAGAGTGCAAAGGCACACCGGTGCGAAGGCACTTCGGTGCAGAAGCATATCGGTGCGGAGCACTAGGAAGAAGGAGACAAGACAACTCGGTCTTTCCACTGCCATACAACACGCAGGTATACACCGGTGACCTGCGCTGGTTACAGCTGGCGAAGACGAAAGCAAATCGGAATTCGAGTGGTGCTGGATGTCAGGTAGCAGTAGCATCACATCATATTCTATCGCTACAGTGAGCTTCAGCATTGTATCAACGTCCAGATACATCCAACAAGAACATCTAGAGCAACGAGGATCTACACGGCAGTGCAACGGAGATAGACAACAATTTCAAGGTAGAAGTTTTTTCTTTTCCTTTTGATTGAGTACTGGGTAGTGTTGGTTTCAAATTTTATTTTAAAGTTTAGTTAAAAATTTTAATGTAATGGATGAATCCATGGACGTAAATCCTAGCATGAATCCGATACCCCCACGAACGAAAAAATATCAGGAGAGCTCTTCTGGGCCTTGGATAGTCTTTTTTAGACGTATATCAAAGCCATTAAACATTTTTCAAATTAATAAAGGTTTGACATCACGATACTCTTCAATCAAAGAGATCATAAAAGTAAATAACGATAAAATTCGTGTTGTGGTAAATAATTTGAAACACGCGAATGATATTGTCTCTTCGGAACATTTCAATAAAGAGTATAAAGTTTACATACCCTCCAAAGATGTCGAAATTGACGGTGTTGTTACCGAAGCGAGTCTTTCGGTAGATGATTTACTCAAGCATGGTGTTGGTCGTTTCAAGAACTCTATGCTTGAGGGTGTGAAAATACTGGAGTGCAAACAACTGTACTCAGTAGTTCATGAAGAGGAAAAAAAAGTTTATCGCCCATCAGACTCGTTTCGAGTGACATTTGCCGGGTCTGCGTTGCCGTCCCATGTCTATGTCGATAAAATTCGCCTCCCTGTTCGGCTTTTTGTTCCAAATGTAATGAATTGTACGAACTGCAAAAAATTCGGCCACACAGCTACTTACTGTAGTAATAAACCAAAATGTATTAAGTGTGAAGGGCCTCATAAAGATAATGATTGCAACAAGGAAATTGAAAAATGTATTTATTGTGGGAATAGTCCTCATGATGATATTTCAGTATGCACTGCATTTAAAGTGCACAAAGACAAAATTAAGCTTTCTTTAAAAGCACGGTCTAAGCGCACATATGCAGAAATGCTTAAAACGGTCATTGATGTCCCCCCTTTGGAAACCGAAAACGGGTTTTCAAATCTAGAGGAACCAGAGGACTCTGACTCTGACGAAAATAGTGAAGGTAATTCGTTTATCACTACCCAAGGGTCAGTTAAGAGAAAGAAGTCTTCCTCCAAATTACCAAAAAAGACACCTAAAATTTCATCTTCAAAAAAAGATCCCCGTGTCAAACAAAAAAAGTCAAAACCAAAGACTGTGCCTCCTGGTTTGTCAAATTCACAAACCAATCCAGGATCTAGTACAGAAAAAGATAATAATCCAGTGGGCTCCATTTCACAGCCACCAACAGGATTACTGAAGTTTTCGGAAATTGTTGAATGGATTTTCTCAGCATTCAATATATCTGAACCCTTAAAGACCCTCATAATGGCATTCCTTCCAATAGCTAGAACCTTTTTGAAGCAGTTATCAGCTCAATGGCCAATTGTCTCAGGTTTTGTATCTTCTGATGGATAATTTATCACCCGTCGCAAATGATACAATCACTGTCCTGCAGTGGAATTGTCGAAGCATCATGCCAAAACTTGATTCATTTAAAATATTATTGCATAGTCAAAAATGTGATGTATTTGCTTTATGCGAAACATGGCTTACTTCAAACATAGCTTTAAATTTTAATGATTTTAACATTATACGTCTCGATAGAGACTCTCCGTATGGTGGAGTGCTTTTGGGAATTAAGAAATGCTATTCCTTTTATAGATTAAACATCCCTTCAACTTCTAGTATAGAAGTTGTTGCTTGCCAAATAAACATTAAAGGCAAAGATATTTGCATAGCTTCGGTTTATATTCCTCCAAAAGCACAAGTTGGACAGCAACAGCTTAATGAAATGGTTGAAGCCCTTCCTGCACCACGATTGATTCTGGGGGATTTAAATTCGCACGGTATTATGTGGGGTTCCGTTTACAATGATAGCAGATCATCTTTAATACAAAACATTTGTGACAATTTTAGCATGACGGTATTAAATATGGGTAGCATGACACGGATCCCAAGACCTCCGGCACGCCCAAGTGCATTAGATCTATCTCTTTGCTCAACATCAATTCGACTAGATTGCACCTGGAAAATACTGCCTGATTTACACGGTAGCGATCATTTACCAATCATCATCTCAATTAGCAGTAGCAATTGCATTGCTACTTCCGCTAGTATTCCATATGATTTGACAAAAAATATCGACTGGATTAAATACCAAAGTAGTATCTCTAGTATTTTGAATTCAATGGAAGAGCTCCCTCCACTTGAAGAATATGACTTCCTCATTTGTTCGATTCTGGATGCAGCAGAACAATCCCAAACTAAACGCTTTCCTGGGCCAACGACTAACAGAAGGCCTCCCAACCCCTGGTGGGACAAAGAGTGCTCAGAGGCTAAACTCGCAAAACAAAATGCTTGCAAGACGTTTCTAAAACGGGGAGGAGGAACTCCTCAGAATTTTGAAAAACTTATGGTTTTAGAAACCAAGTACAAGAGCATACTTCGAGCCAAAAAATGTAGCTATTGGAGACATTTTGTCGAAGGTTTGTCAAGAGATACCTCAATGAGCACTCTTTGGAACACGGCCAGACGAATGAGGAATCGTACCGTGGGCAATGAGAGTGATGAATACTCGAACCGATGGATATTTGACTTTGCTAGGAAAGTTTGCCCAGATTCTGTTCCTACGCAGAGCATTATACGGGAATCTCCTCCAAATAATGGTTTTATTAATAACCCATTTTCAATGATGGAATTTTCTATAGCACTCTTGTCTTGTAACAATAACGCTCCAGGGTTGGACAGAATTAAATTCAACTTGGTGAAGAATCTGCCCAACCTCGCAAAAAGACGTTTGTTGGAATTGTTCAACAAGTTTCTTGAGCAAAATATTGTTCCACCTGACTGGAGACAAGTGAAAGTTATCGCCATTCAAAAACCGGGGAAACCAGCTTCCAATCACAACTCATATAGACCCATTGCGATGTTGTCCTGCATCAGAAAATTGTTCGAAAAAATTATTCTACGACGTCTCGACACTTGGGTCGAGACGAACGGTTTGTTGTCAGATACTCAGTTTGGCTTCCGTAGAAATAAAGGGACGAATGATTGCCTTGCATTACTTTCGTCTGACATCCAAATTGCCTTCGCTCAAAAGCAACAAATGGCATCTGTATTTTTAGACATTAAAGGAGCATTTGATTCAGTTTCCATTGATGTTCTTTCAGACAAGCTTCACCAAAATGGACTCCCAGCGCTTATAAATAATTATTTGCACAACCTTTTGTCAGAGAAACACATGCATTTTTCACATGGCGATTTGGCAACACTCAGAAATAGTTACATGGGTCTCCCGCAAGGCTCATGCCTCAGTCCGCTCCTCTATAATTTTTACGTAAATGACATTGACAGCTGTCTAGTAACCCCATGTACACTAAGACAATTGGCAGATGATGGCGTGGTTTCAGTTACTGGATCCAAAGCTATTGATCTGCATAAACCATTGCAAGATACCTTAGATAACTTGTCCGATTGGGCTGTTCATCTTGGTATCGAATTCTCTGCGGAGAAAACAGAGTTAGTCGTCTTTTCAAGAAAGCATGATCCCGCGCAGCTTCAGCTCCATATGATGGGAAGAATGATCCAACAGGTTTTAACTTTTAAATACCTCGGGGTGTGGTTCGATTCCAAATGCACGTGGGGAGGACACATTAGGTTTCTGATAACAAAATGCCAACAAAGAGTAAATTTTCTTCGAACAATAACAGGATCTTGGTGGGGTGCTCATCCGGAAGATCTAATAAAATTGTATCAGACAACGATACTTTCAGTGATGGAATATGGATGCGTTTGCTTTCGTTCCGCTGCAAACTCTCATATTATCAAACTGGAGCGAATTCAGTATCGTTGTTTGCGAATTGCTTTAGGGTGCATGCATTCGACACATACAATGAGTCTTGAAGTTCTGGCGGGAGTTCTTCCATTAAAAGATCGATTTTGGGAGCTTTCATCACGCCTGCTAATAAGATGTGAGGTGCTGAATCCCATGGTAATTAATAATTTCGAACGACTAGTCGAGCTTCGATCTCAAACAAAATTCATGACAGTATATTTTAACCATATGTCACAGGAAATCAACCCTTCAAGATATATTCCTATCCGTGTCAGCCTCCTAAATGTCCCTGACTCAACTTTATTTTTCGATACATCCATGCAGCGCGAAGTGCGTGGAATCCCGGATCATCTACGTTCGACGGAAATCCCAAAAATATTTTCAAGTAAGTTCAGGCATACTGACTCTGAGAAAATGTTTTACACGGACGGATCGCGAATTGAAGAAGCGACAGGGTTTGGTATGTTCAACAATAATGTTTCGGCCTCATTTAGGCTTCAAGAACCTGCATCTGTTTATATAGCAGAGCTAGCAGAGGTTCAATATAGTTTGAGTGTAATCGTCACATTAATTCCAAACCATTATTTCCTCTTCACAGATAGTCTGAGTGCAATTGAAGCCATTCGCTCAAACATGACTGGCAAGACTGAACCGTTTTTCCTGGGCAAAATAAAACAGTGCCTGAACGACATATTGAACAATAATTATCTAATCACTATAGTCTGGGTCCCGGCTCACTGCTCCATTCCTGGCAATGAAAGAGCCGATATTTTAGCCAAACGTGGTGCTATTGAGGGTGAAATTTATGAGAGACCAATTGCTTTCAACGAATTCTATAGCTCGTCTCGCCAAAGAACACTTGCCAGCTGGCAAGCTTCTTGGGATAAAGATGATCTGGGTCGGTGGATGCACTCAATTATTCCGAAAATATCGACAAAGGCATGGTTCAGGGGACTGGATGTGAGTAGAGATTTCATTCGTGTGATGTCTAGACTCATGTCCAATCACTACACGTTAGATGCACATCTCCTTCGAATTGGGCTCTCCGAGACTAATCATTGTGCTTGTGGCGAAGGTTATCGAGATATTGATCATGTCGTTTGGACATGCGTGGAGTATCGTGATGTCAGATCTCAACTAATAAATTCTTTGCGTACCCAAGGTAGACTATCCAATATCCCAGTTCGAGACATTCTTGCTTGTCGTGACCTTTCATACATGAAACTTATTTATCATTTCATAAAGAAAACTGGAGTTTCAATTTAATAAAGGCCCCTTTTAAGACTTAGTTCTGATCCCAGCTGCGTCCATGAGTTCAACCAATAGCTAAATTAGAATAAAAATTATATAATGATACAAACAAACTCGAAACAGTTTATGAAATTATTAACAAAATGTCTGAAAATAACAGCTTATTTTATAATTTATAGAAGTTAATCGTTTGGTTCAAATAATATTTCCGAGTAGATTTCATAATTAATGACGAGTTACCTAAGATGATATTTAAGTAATAAGAGAATATGTTTTAATAAATGCAAAACGTTGTGACTATGTTAGAATTAAATTAGGATAAGAATATTATGTAAAAGTGATGCTACGGCGAAGAAAAACTTATGTAAACTGCCTTAAGAAATAAACGTATTTATGATGAAAAAAAAAAAAATGATTTTCCATTCTAAATACGTGTGCCAAGTTCCGATCAAATTGAAAAATGGTTGATTCTGATTTTGCTGCTTTTTCTGCTGTTAATTTCTGGAATTGAATTTACCAAATACCATCCTCACAACGCATCGTATCGTTCGAAACAGTTCAGTATCTGGTTTTTAGCAATAAATATACAAATGCACTGATAATAATGATACTGCTTTTAAATTATTTCAAACCACAAAATTCATTCATTTCCTATCAAACTCGTTTTGCGTAACCTTTCAGCATTCGTTTGCAAACCAAATTCCAGTTCGATTCAATGCTCACCGAGAACTAATCACAGCAAAAAACGACGAGGAAATGTTTTTTTTTCAGTCGTTCACTAATTTGTGCTCAATTGATAATTGTTCGTTCGAAGATGCGAACCCAGACTCCCAGAGTTTTAATGATTAGATGTTTGAGGGCTATATTTTTTCGAAATGAAAATATTTCGTTTCTCGATATGTTCTTGTCTAACGACAAGCTTTGAAAAATTTATCATTTGGCAACGTAAAGAGAGACTAAGGATTTATTTGACAATAAAATAGCACAATCGTGCCGAACGTCGAATCCCATAGTCAACCCAGCTGATATCGTTGAAATCGGGGTTACACTCTCTCTCTCTAACACTCACACACAAAACAGTTACATGTTCATTCGCTCTCTCGCACTCTCCACCTTCGTTAAACTTGTCCAAAGATTGCATCCACCTTCATTCCAAAGGATATCGTTCTCTCGCAACTCTCCGAACTGAACGAAAGCAGGACTGGCGGCTGTAATATTTTTGTTGTGCCGGCAGAATCCTTTTGCCCACCCACATCGTTGGGCCGTCGTCGGTCGGTCGTTCGTTCGGTCGGTCGGTTGGTTGGTTGGTTGGTTGGTTGGTCGGTCGATGCGTGATTGTTCCGCACCCGGTTACGGGTGTGGGCGTTCGAATACTAGTCGACCGGGAGTGCATTCCATCTTCGGTGCACCGTTTGGTCTCCTTCGAGTGCATTAGATTACAGCTGATGACAATCAGGAAAAAAGAATGAATCAAATAAAAAAATCACATTCAGCCTTTTTTTTTCAACATCAAAATTCCGTTGAACGTTGAATGAAGCACCGGAAGAATATGATTCGGTGAAATTGTTGGCCTCGCGGTCCAACCAGTAACTATAAATTCAATTGATTTTCCACAGGATTGACGACAAGCTGCCTACCGAAGCGGTGTAACAGTGCACTAAAGCTGCGAAAAAAATTTGATCCAAGTGGGTGCACCCATTTCCGAGAGGAGACACACAATGGTGACAGTGAAGGAAGTGCGGAAGTGTTCGCTACTGTACAATTTCCCGCATAACACGATCAACATGAGAAAAAAGGACTAGCCTAGAAACGAGTCTGGAGACAGACGGCTCCCACTGGAAAGGATATAATCAATAGTGTTTTTTGTGTTTTCTTGTGTTCTCAATTTTTTGTTTGATTCCGATAGAGTGTTGAATGATAAAATTCCACATAAAGCAAAAATATCACAATGTGATCCGGGCAGTGAAGTGTTCTTGGAGGCAGAGAAAGAAAAACTAGTCATCATGCTTCAATGGGGACATTTATGGCCACCCTGGCCAACTCGGTGGCCCCTGCGGAAAGCCTGGTGCGGTATTATTCGTTGCAACCGAAGATAGCAGCAAATGTGATTGAAGTCGCCTCGAGATGCAAAGAAATAGTCCTTTCTTGAGTTGGACGAGAAGATATCTCTGTGAAGAATCGTGGTGTTCCACAATACAAAATAGAAGTAATATCAGTGCTGTGTAAATTTTTGTAAATATCAATCCGATAGTGATAGCATCTTTTCTAAGGCTAAGTGAAGTAAAATCTAGTGCTTACGACCACATTCTTCTGGTACCAATTATTCTAAGCAACGGGAAGAAGTTAGAATCGCTAGCTAAGTAATAAACTACAACAAATTATTATCCAATTGAAGCAAAACCATGAATCAAAATCGCAAAGTGTATTCCTTGTGTGACCAAGTGTTACTTGAAATCCGTAATGCTGTGACGACCAACAGCAAAACGTTCCCGATGAAAAACGAACTGCAAGAATATGGATACATATATTTTTATACAGAAAGAAGCAGAAGAAAATTACCGTAAATAACGAACCAGTGAAAAGGCGAAAACCAGAAATCAAACCACACTTAACAAAGCAAAAAAACCGAATCTAGAAAGGGAAATCATTTTTTTCGTTTCCCTTTCGCACGGTAACAAAAGCAAAACACAGAGTAAATTCAAGAGAAAAGAAGAGGATTCGGGGAAAATCCAACGCGTAATATTTTATTGAAGAGAAAAAGAAAAAATCAAAAAAATCAAAATGCAGGCGGCTTTGATGTTAAGATCAAAGCAACGTGTATCACGTTTGAAGAAAGGAAAGGGTGAGATACCGAGCAATGTCGCAACAAAAGAAATTCCACCGTATCCACCATTCCCACCAGTATCTTGGGTATGAGTTTCATTTTATTTTAATTCGCTTACCTAACGAAAAAAAAATAGTACATACTGTCCGCGTAATTCAAATCTAAGAAAAAAAAAACAGTCCGCCTTCATTATCCTAGCGACTCTCAATCAATTCATTCTCCTATCAGTTCTGCTCACCTTCCTCGTTAGTTACTGCATAAACACCGTGAAATAGAGTAGTGATAACGATTCCTTTAGAGATTGACTTGAAATCATATGCTGTAAATTATGCGAAATCACACGAACTCAAAATTTAAATTTGAAAAATCCTATCGCCTACCCACCTGAACACCGGAATTCACTCATCCAGCTCACTCGCGTGATGTTAATCTCTTCCACGACACCTGGTTTTGAAATTTCTCTATTTTCACCACACTCTGTCACGAGTATTTCCGATAGTCACCTGTTTGTTCCTAGTCACCTAGTCCCTGTTGCGATGCATCACCTGCAGTCTTATACACTTTTTGCGAACAAAAATTTCCATAGTGCTTTCTCTATACTAGTTTTCCGTCACGTCTCGAGTATCTCTTTAAAAGTAAGAGTTAGTTATTTCAATTTGAAAATCTTTACGAAAGCCAAAATCCAACAGTAGACATCCAATTACAGCTCGGAACCGTGATTTAGTTGAATTATGGCACAGACAGTCGCAGAAAACCCTGTGGTGAATTTGTAATGCTATCGACAAAAGCGCGTTCGTTGGGTTGCATGAGCATTTTGGTAATATGAATTTTCTCATTTCAAAAGTCATTTTTGAAAATGCATACAACTATACAACGTTTCCAACGCCTACTTCTCCGATATATTTCCAAACAAATACAAAACAAATAATATAAGGTAGAAAAAGTGGGAGAAAATTTGGCAAATGGTATTAAATTTATAAATTTGATTCAATTTATCTCCTTAACAGAACTAGTAAACATTCCAAATCATTTAGTTAAAGTCTAGCAAATGTCATAATTATAAAATGACACTAGGAGAAGATCGTTCCACCATAAGTTATTTCGACGAAACCCAGCTTGAAGTAATCTGTTTCTCCGTTAGCTATTTCCTTGGAAGCAGCTTCGACGAAAGTGGACTCGTCGAAAAGATCATTTCACCGAAAGTCAACACACCGTATTTTATTGCTTGTTGCTGCTTGCGACATGGGAACGGTAAGATTGAAACAGAAAATCAAAGGTCAGGAATAGTGTACTAGGTTAGGTGATTTATTCAACTAGATTGCCTCTGAGATGTGGATCTTTAGAGTAATTCCACTGATTGGAAAATCTTTACAGTAAGCACAAATCTGAGAATCGCATTATTTTGATTCTTCTTAATTGGACAAATCTGTGTAAGTTTACGCCTTAGAAGACCGACCTATTCGAGTGTCATGTCATGTATTCGAGTGACACATTTCTTGAAGTAGATTTTACTCATGATTATTGCACTCTGACATATTTTCAAGTATTGAAACATGTAATTTTACTTACCTACGGGAAAAGCTAAGAATGCTTGTCACTGATCTAAGTCATTCTGGTAAAATACCGGATTTCGTTTTTCTGAATTTGTGTCACATGTAAATTTCAACAAATGCGTCATCTGTAAATTCCTTTTAATAAAGTTGTATTTCGTCTACAACTTGTACAATTCTTTATTGTCTGAATCATGAAGTTTGTTTCAGCTGTAACTTTCTCGTTCGAAAATAAACTCCTAGGAGCATGTTTTGTAGCCAACAAACGGGTAGTAGTCGCTGGGGGCCATATCCTATGCTAATGATGGGTCCGACAGCAATTCGAAACTCAATTTCGCCTTACCAACCGCTAACTAAAGTTAATTTTTTGGTAATTAGCGTATTACAATTATTTATTTATTTATTTATTTAGAAGCAAAGAAAAAGCCCGCTGAAGCTGAGATTTTTATTCTCCTTCTCCAGCAAGCATAAAACCTTCTCATCTTTTGTATCAACACATAACATTTGTCCAAATGATACATAACGAAATCTTAAATTACCCTTATTTGAACTACAAAGCAAACTAACAACTATTCATATCGACTAATTATCTTAATAAAACTAGCGCGAAAAGATAAACATAAACGAGACTAACGGGTGATGACCAAAATGTCTAGATAAATGGCCCAAAGTGTTGTCATGACCTCTTTGTCAATTCTTGCAACCTATTTTTTTTCGATCAAGTCAAAGTTTGAGTAGATAATGACCCAGTTACTACCTATTATGAACTTAAAAAGAGTGATTGATTGTCTACCTAAAATTTGGGTGGTATCCACATTTTTTCCTACCTCTTTTTGGGTAGCTAATAG
The DNA here is from genome assembly GCF_030247185.1 of Malaya genurostris. NCBI lineage: Eukaryota > Metazoa > Arthropoda > Insecta > Diptera > Culicidae > Malaya > Malaya genurostris. Next base: position 229,142,498 of record NC_080571.1, on the reverse strand, counting down.
AAAAGTTCGACAATGAACGAAAACAAAAGTAAACTCGACTTTCAGTGTAGGCGACATGTGACACAGTACATTGCCTTCGTGAAAGAGCACTTTTTTCATCTTTATTTGAAGTCGTTTCTAACCGATTTCACAACAATTGTCCAATGTGTCGTTAGCAGCTGATAGCGACGACCTGATAGTCTTCCCACTTTCAAGGTAGCCGATGAACAAATTTCCAAGAACATTCCAAAACACTGAGGTCATAACCTTGCCGGCCCACATTTGCGGTTTGAGCCGCTTTGCACTGTTCTCACCGACCGCTGTCCACTCAGCTGAGGACCACATTGATTCCGGAGTATAGTGATGGATCCAGCTTTCATCCATTGTCACATACCTACGAGAAAAATTCCGATTTTTCAGTGAAACTGATCAAAATAGTACTGGGAATCAGCGACACGTTATCGGATTTGATCCACGTACACAAACTTTTATGGAAAATAGTGCATACTTTCGAATGATATCTTTAAGATGTCTCACGCAATTTTTAGTTGCGGTGTTCAAAAACGATTTGATTGTCTTTTCTCATGGTTTCAGATGGCAGGCCAGCAGCTCAGCATCTTGAGAGTCAGTACGAGCACGTTAAAGCTCAGCATACAACCAACCTTTTTTAGAGCAGAGTCCCCGTTGATGAAAACAGATGTATTCGTTTTGAGTTTTGAGTTCTCTTTTCTGACTATTTTTTCCACGGAATTGCTTATTAGAGCCGAAGTATACACAGCAAAAAATTATGAAATTTACTGATGACGCAAATCCACATATGACACAATTCATAAGAACGTAATCCGAGAAACGACTGAATTTTACAAGAATAATATGAATATACGTCCAACATACCTCGCCGTGCAAGCAAACGTGTAAATTTACATGTTTTAGCACTTACAAATATGTCAAAATACATTAAATATAAGTTAGATTTGCTGTAAAATTGAATCATTTTTGGCGCTCATATACGAGGTCTGTTCAAAAAGTTCCCGGAATTTTTTAATTGCGCGCGTCTGGAGAGTCCGGTGGTCAAATTTTTTTTTATTGTGTTGGTACATATGTCCCTAATGTATGGTGAAATTTTCAGCTGTATTCATTGTTTTCATTCTGTCTGGTAGCGGCTGGTGTAGACGTGTTTTTTTGAGCTCGGCGATTTTTGTTAGTTTACGATTGTGCTTTTGTTTCGACATCATAGCCGTACCACGTTTCATCACCAGTTATGACCATTTCAAGTAAATTTGGATCGTCGTTGACGTCGTTTAACAGCTCCTGAGCGATGGTAATGCGTTTGTTTTTTTGATCAAAATTCAGCAGTTTTGGAACGAATTTTGCTGCCACTCGTTTCATGCCCAAAACATTTGAAAAAATATGATGGCATGAGCCAACTGATATGCCAACTTCATCAGCAACTTCTCTAATAGTGATTCGGCGATCATCCATAATCATTTTTTCCACTTTTCCCACATTTTCATCGATTATTGACGTGCTGGGTCGACCGGAGCGTTTGTCGTCTTCAACGTCTTCGCGGCCATTTTGGAAACGCTTATACCACTCGTAAACACTTGTTTTTTTATAGCAGACTCACCGTAGGCTCTCTGTAACATTTCGCACACTTGGTTACACTTTATTTCATTTTTCACGCAATATTTAATACAAATTCTTCAATTCTTCCATTGTTTAAACTAACAAAAATCGCCGAGCTCAAAAAAACACGTCTACACCAGCCGCTACAAGACAGAATGTAAACAATGAATACAGCTGAAAATTTCACCATACATTAGGGACATATGTACCAACACAATAAAAAAAAATTTGACCACCGGACTCTCCAGACGCGCGCAATTAAAAAATTCCGGGAACTTTTTAAACAGACCTCGTATGTCGGTCTCTGAAGACGTAAATTTACACTATTTTTTCTAGGTGTGTAGATACTGTACCCGATTTTACCAAAATTCGTTGATTGAATCGAGTTATCGGCAAAATAATATGGCGACTCTACTAATGAGATATATGGTGTAGAAGCTTAGTAGCTTTGCACAATAAAAAAAGTATGAATTTTTTTAGGTGACGTAATTTTAAAAACGACACAATTTGTAAGTACTTAACTTGTCAAATGACGAAATATTCCATTCGCACAGAATTTTATAGGCTCCGAGCGTGATCTACACGCTGCTACCGATTTCCGATGCATGGATTTATATGTATTAATTATTCATTAGGCAGATATGTGCTTCTGTGACTCAGTCAATTACCTGGCGTGCTTTGTAATCTAATGTTTCTCCGCTCAAATCACGCTGTTGCTATCGATCTTTTTTTTTTTATTTTATCCTATTTCAAGCCATGTATTTTTCAAATCACACAATTACATGTTCTTGAATGTAGATTTGCATGAACTACGACGCTCCTTTTATGTGCATCTTAACATAAATTCACAACATTTCTTCGAGCTGTGTAGGTAAAAGTATAATTCAATCAAAAAAGTTCGTTTTTTCCTAATTTTAAAGTTAATATTACATCGGTGATGTAAAAATTAACATGTAAAAATAATGTTTGTCCCTGTATCGACTTCAGCTAAATTAGCTGTAAAGTTAAATATAACACTTATCTTTACATGCTTTGAATTGTAAATTGAATGAAAATTACGACGCTCTTTTTAAGTGCATCTATAGAGACGTAAATTTACATGATTTTTTCTAAGCGCACAGCAAAAAATTATGAAATTTACAAGTAACGCATATCCGTATATGACACAGTTCATAAGAACGTAATCGGTGAAACGACTGAGTTTCAAAATAATGATATAAATGTACGTCTAACAAGCCCCGCCTTTCAAGCAAACGTGTAAATTTACATGTTTTAGCACTTAAAATATATCAGAATGCAGTAAATATAAGTTGAATTTACTGTAAAATTGAGACATTTTTAGCGTTCACATATACTTTGGTCAAAGAAGACGTAAATTTACACGATTTTTTCTTGGTGTGCGTGCATCTCTATTTACGTCAGCATGTATATTCCATCTCCTTGTGTTGATGATGTATGCGTAGGGCACTGGTCTAAAAAGCCAGCTGGCCTCATAATTGCAAGATTCTTAGTGTCAGTAGGACCGTAGCACAAAGCCATGCAACGGTTCCATACACTAAAATTCGGCTGTGAAATCTTTCAAAACAGAAGAAAAAATTCCACAAAATCGAATGTAATACGAATATTTTGGCTTGGCAATCGAACCCAGGCGGGCTGTGTGAAAGGCATCGACTTGCGCATCACGCCATACCCGTCCTCGATTTTTTTTCAGACTATAAATAATTGGATACCGATAAAATAGTTAAACTAAAATTATGATGTCTGATACTTTTTAACAAACCAAACAGAAAAGTAATAGTGACTTCAACTTCAAATGAAATGACTTTTTGAGACCCTACATTTACATATAGTATCCAACAAAAACCAGAGTTCCATTAATTTCATGTCGGATTATGTCGAGCTCTAAAGCTCTAAGAGAATGTTTTTTTTACACATTCTAAGCAAGTTTATTGTTTTCATCTGTAAAATCATTTTCTAGTGTTCGAATAACTCTTTTTCACCAGGAATTTGAAGTTTTTCAAATTCATATTTATTATTTTTGCAGTAGCTTCTTCGATTTTTGAATGTTTTTAGTCGCAATTAGTTGAACCGTTGATTTTAATATCAAATTTAAACGCTTAAAGGATATACGATGCAAAAATACGTTCATACTTTTTCTTAAAATCAGTCCGAATCGAATCCTTGTTCTCCTGGCCCAGACTTTATCAGGGGCCCAGAAATTTGAATATTTTAAATAGTTGTCATAAGAAACTCTGTGCAAATACAATGGTTTGCCATACTGTAACTATGTGCAAAGTTTATCCGAATCGGACTAAGCCAACCAAGATTTTGCAAATTTTTCTACTGCTATATTCTGAAATAGTTCACAACCGAGAATAGATAGCATTTTAAAGCGTCCCTTATCTTCGATGTCAAAATTACCTCTTTTCAATAAGCGCTAACTAGTTATGTAAGCCTGAACTATTCTCGTTTTCCAGAAAAAAAAAGAATTCACACCCTTAAATGCAATGTTGCTTTAATCGACCTTGCACCTTTAAACGTTAAACTAATTTCGGTCAAATCAAATACTACGCCGATAACACCACAACGCTGTTCACAAATGTCAAACTGTTGACTCATAAGATCTGAAATGTGGTACCATGTCTCCAATATTGAAGAGTGTCTAATACTATTGTCTTAGTTAGCAACACAAACAGAAACTGTGCATGTGCGAAGCATTTCACGTGAAATTTACTATACGGATCATTTCGAAAGTACTGGAAAGAAATTTCAATAGACTTCTAACCAAAATTCGCCGCCTGAACTATGACTCGTGTAAAAATAAATATACTACCAATAAATATTGAACAAAGCTGAAATCATATTCGTGTAACAGCAAACATTTTTGTTCAGATATCCCCACAATATAGTACAATATGGCAGAACTTTCTTGCTAGAAAATATATACAGTCTGAAATACTTAGATCCATCTCTCTTTCCAGTTTTATATACCTTGGTACGATGCTACTCGGAATGCTTGAAACTTGTACTGTTTAAACAATATGATGACAAAAGGAACACAATAAAATATGTGCTTCGTATTCCACGATTCTCAAACCACAAAAGTAGTCGTGAAATATATGATTCCATGTGCTGCAAGTTGGTACCAATTGGGCCTAAGTCCATTCATTCTGATTAATGAATAGCACGATCCGCGGTTCAATTGTCACCAACTTGCTAGACTGCCGGGATAGACGAGGTCACCGAAATAATGACCGACAAAAAAATTATTCCCACTGGTCAGAATTACCGCCAGTCTAGAGGAAAACCCCAGTGTGTAGACATGGAGAAAAATGTGTGTGTGTGCCCGTTTTTCCTACCGAGCAGAGCATAAAAAGCGCACTGGGCGCGGTGCAAAACATAATCCAATAAACGAAAGCTCATTTGTTATTTCCACACCACATGATTAATCTTCGTCTATCACACCAAGGCACGTTCTGCTCGCTGCTGCTTCTAACACCCAGTATGTGAGCGGGCTTTACGATGAGAGCTGCAGGGAAAAAAAATTCCCGGTTCACAATAAAAGTTAATATTTCAGAAGCACACCCTTGTTGACTTAGGCCAGGAGTAAGAAAAATCCAATCTCAAGTACCATCCCGTACGGGCGATTCAAGGCTACACCGACCGTAATCCAAGTCCTCGAAATTGCAATTTCATTCCTGCTGCTTTCTTACGGGTTCAGTCAAAGACCGGCGACGGTTTCCTGGTTTCTGTCGATAGCATTAAAAATTCACTACGGAACAAATCTGTGCTAGACCGAACAAGCAACAACTTTCCGGTAGGAAACTGCTGTACACACCAGGAACGCAAGAACTATAAGTATAATTTTTCCATATAGTGGTGGCCCATTATTTCGCCCGTGAACTTCCGGTTCTGTTCTAAAACTACTTCATACGCTTGTTATATTCCCACTTCCTCCACACACCCCTCCATCCCTGCTGTCATCCTGAAAAACAACATGTAAAAAGTTTCCCACTCATTCACGTTTCACATTCGCCCAGTTTAGTTTTGTTGCCCCTGAATAAAGCCCGGCGATTGCACAAAATTCATAAATGTCAAACAAAAAGTTGATTGCCAAGAAAAAGTTAATTTATGGTTCGCTTTTAGCTAGCTTGATTCAACTACACGGAAGTCAACTGACCTCGAGATTAGGCAAATAACGAGCCGGTAGGGGAAAGGTCTGAAGAGGCATTTGGTATATTGTATATTTGTCCAACATTCAAACTTAATTTTTAACTATAATAGGATTAAACTTTATTTTGGCAGTCGAATGATCGAATTTATCAATTTTTGGTTTTGTTTTCGTTTCGTTTTCGATTCGTTTTCGTTTCGTTTTCGTTTCGTTTTCGTTTCGTTTTCGTTTCGTTTTCGTTTCGTTTTCGTTTCGTTTTCGTTTCGTTTTCGTTTCGTTTTCGTTTCGTTTTCGTTTCGTTTTCGTTTCGTTTTCGTTTCGTTTTCGTTCCGTTTTCGTTTCGTTTTCGTTTCGTTTTCGTTTCGTTTTCGTTTCGTTTTCGTTTCGTTTTCGTTTCGTTTTCGTTTCGTTTTCGTTTCGTTTTCGTTTCGTTTTCGTTTCGTTTTCGTTTCGTTTTCGTTTCGTTTTCGTTTCGTTTTCGTTTCGTTTTCGTTTCGTTTTCGTTTCGTTTTCGTTTCGTTTTCGTTTCGTTTTCGTTTCGTTTTCGTTTCGTTTTCGTTTCGTTTTCGTTTCGTTTTCGTTTCGTTTTCGTTTCGTTTTCGTTTCGTTTTCGTTTCGTTTTCGTTTCGTTTTCGTTTCGTTTTCGTTTCGTTTTCGTTTCGTTTTCGTTTCGTTTTCGTTTCGTTTTCGTTTCGTTTTCGTTTCATTTTCGTTTCGTTTTCGTTTCGTTTTCGTTTCGTTTTCGTTTCGTTTTCGTTTCGTTTTCGTTTCGTTTTCGTTTCGTTTTCGTTTCGTTTTCGTTTCGTTTTCGTTTCGTTTTCGTTTCGTTTTCGTTTCGTTTTCGTTTCGTTTTCGTTTCGTTTTCGTTTCGTTTTTGTTTCGTTTTAGTGGCAGTTTCGTGGCAGTTTCACGGCAGCTCGTTACTGTCAAATATAATGATATGCTTTGAGGTCACTCGATTCTATCGCATGGCATATTAGCTATGCCACCCATTGACCTGAGAAAATCGAAACTATAACATGGAAGTCAATGTGAAACATTGTGGCATGGCACTTAGGTGCAAGCTATGATGCACAAATCCATTGAAAACAGTGGCTATTGTCATGCATCAAATGTTTAGTTCATTTTTTTTGTGATTTTCCACACTTTTTTTAAGGCTGTGTGATCGAAATATAGTGGTATGCCAAACTGTTGTGCGGTGCGTGGTGGTAATGAATCAAATTATTATAATTTATTATTGATACAATAACGAAGGTCGCACCACGTGCCTCAACAAAAAAAAATAGGAACATGAACAGTCTGTCCAAAGAAGCTCGTGAAATACCTAAACGCACGTTGTTAATATAGTGACGGTCATGTGCTAACGAAAAGCTTTTACTGAGAATCAATAAAAGAATAGGTTCTAGCAAATTAGCTTAGCAAAGCAAGGGCAAATCAAATATTACATTGATATTTTAACAATTGTAAAGCTAAAAGTGAACCATAGGTAACGGATTAACTATAACCATGGGCTCTTCATTGCAAACAAAAGTATAACACTCATTCATTGTCATTCTCTTTTGACATCATTGTCCCACTACTTATTGGAACCAACTATACAATAAACATACAACAAAACTGTTTCAATAACCAGATTCAACGTAATAATCGTCTCTTTTCATTCCTTTTTCTTTTCTTCCTACTTATTTTCCTGTGCTTATTTCTCTCAATTACAGCCAAACTATATAATAGACAATGTAATTCTTCTACCAGAACTTTATATCTATACAATATTCACATTATTTCCGGTTATTGTACTTTAAAAACTTGCTAGTCAAACGGTTCTATAGAAAAGCTCACTTTCTCAATGATACATAACAATTGTCAACACACACCAGCTCATACACTGACGCTAAATTGAAATTGTCCTATCTCAAAGCTATAGAAAACGGCAAACAAGAAAAAAAAGTTAATACAACACACTAGCCCGTAATAAAAGCAACTGTTGAATCTCACACTATTTAAATATTCATATGTATAGCAAGAAGAGAGGAAAGAGCTCTGTACAGAATTCAATTTTATTCAACTTTTTGCCACTGCACTGCATATCAACTTCTATAGCAAATGAAAAAAAGAAAAGAAAAACACAAACATATACACACATACTTACTTCTCAAGCAATTGCTGGCAACATAAGTAAGTTCTGTCACGCTCCGATAATCATGTGCAAGTAAGCAAGCAAGCAAGCTATCATAATTTCAAACAGAGAAAACAAACCAAAATCAAGCCAATCAGCTACCATTACTACTAGTTCAACACTTTCCTTCCGTTTCCGAGAATCAAATTCAGGTTAGATGATTAAATAGTAAGCTAAAAATGTGTTACTGTACAAATGGTGGAAATTCGTGCTTTTAAATGTATCGTTAAATGTATTATCTTACGTTCCGTCCTTGTCCCTGTCACCGTTCATCGCACTGTTGTATCTGTTTTTCACCCATCACCCATACACTGTCAACATATCTTCACCCATTGTTGTTTGCATTGTTTTTTTTTTGTTACTGAAAACCCATACCGTATCATGCAGTGCCAGGGAAATCCGAACTGTCGCTGGCACCAATGTGCCAAAGCGCAGTGTTATTACCATAGGCCACTGGCGCTATCTATCGGTACTGAATATCCAACCACAACGCCACTAGGGCTCTAAACCAAACAAAATCTTGTTGTTCTGGTATCTCCTCTTTCATCCACGTATTTGCTTGCTCGAGTCAATTGCAACAGCTCACATCACACAAAACACACCATCAATCGAATTCTGTACACTTGAACGATGTGCAATCAGATCATTCATCCCTATCTCAGTAGCAATGCAATTCTGGTAGTGGTATTCCGACGACTGCGAATAGAATCGAAAATCATGTTATGTATTTCACGAATTTCCAGGATCAGCAAAAACTTCCTTTTTTGCACAATATAATAAAAGAAATGACTTTCCAGTTATTTAGAAAATAAATCATAAACATTTCTAACGGTTTAAAATACAAACACAATTTTTACGCCTACTACCTGACATCATATCGCAAGCTACCTTTACAACCGTACTCATTCAAAAGCTTATCTCCCTTCATCATTTGACGGAGACCTGAAGCTACTATATCGATATGTAGTCACACGATACACAGAAGACAGATTCTACTAGCTTGTCAAGAAAAAAAATTATTAGAGAGGATAATTAAACTTCCATTCCGTTTTTTTATCGACTTGCATTCCTAAATTTGATAACCTACATTGCCAAGTAACTCAATCGTAGAGCAGTTCCACTGATTGATAATTTTGCATACTCGAGACTTCGTAACTTTATTCATCTAATTAATACAATTGTACGATTTATTATTAATGTTCGGTTGGTTTGACGTAAAGTTGTATCAATGTATAACTAAGTTCAGTTTTGCAATGACTAAGTATTGAAGTTGCCAAATTATTGAGAAACTCACAGAAAAGATGATTTTTTGGTAAAAAGATACGCTCAGATGCAGGACTCGAACCTGTGTTTTCATGCGATCGGTGCATATGCGTTTTATCATTTCCGCCACCTTGCGCTGTGGTAGACACAGCTCTACAACCGCACCGAGTTGGTAAGCGTACATCAAACAATGATCAAAATCCTAGCCGCCTCACGACCGGTACCCTATACCTAAACATCTTCTCTGTTCATCAGACAAACCATTTGTGGTTTTTTTCTCGTTTCGATACGCGTTTTACTAGTCAAGGTATAGTAATTTAAATTAAAATTACAATGCAACAACTTTTATTATGGAGGATCCAAAATAGAACTGAAACAATCGTAAGGGAGAACGAGGCCAAAATGACCACTGGCAATCATTCGAATACTTAATATTACATCTCATTGGGTAATCCCTTTATACGTTGGCCCGAGGTCTTAATTAAAAAAATAACAATTGTAATTTATTTCACATATTTTTTCTCATCATTTTTCATATTTATATGTCAAATTCAGCAATGTTCAGATGAAATAATACTTTTCATGTACAAAACAGTTGCAAGTTATCAATTTAAATTTAACTGGCCATTTTCGCCCCACCCATTTTGAAATTATCGTTTACGAGGTGATGCACTCTCCGAGCCAGATTGCGCTCGTATAAGTGAGGATATCTACCTCAACTCAAATGTGTTTTGTTACTGAAGGTTATAGCTTTCCAACAGTATGTTATGTAACATTGGTATTTATTGATAATTGGTTCATAATTCCGCATTGAACTGCCATTGCATATCGACTTTGAACTGTCGTTGAGAACGACTGAATATCGTCAAAGTAGGCGACAGTGACATGTCAAAGTGAGCGCGGAAGGCGCACCGAAGCGAAGCGATTCATTCTGACAGCAACCTTACTCTTACTCTTACAATCGATAATCGATCCATCTTATCCGCAGCGCGCCTCTTCTTCTTCTTATACCGGTCGGATCAATGTCGAGGACCATTTTAATCGCGTCGTTCTTCGACATTCTAGCAATATGCCCGCCGTCCTCCCTGTAGCTGATGCAGTGCATGGTTCATTCGCCTTCTCCCCGTATCACCTTCCATCCTAACTCCGCCATCTGTGTTTTGCAACACATTTCGAGCACGTGATCCCTCAAAAGCATTGTACAGGACTCGTTCCCGTAGAGGATAACTGGTCTAATCAGATTTTTGTAGACGTAGACGTACGACGGCGATTTTTGTTCGATCGAAGCGATCTGCGCATTCCAAAGTAAGCACGATTTTCTCACAAGATGCTATCTTTGAATTTCTCAACTGGTGTCATTATCGGCAGTCACCAGTGACCTCAAGTACACAAACTCGTCGACCATTTCGGATTTATAACCAACCATCAGAACTCGTAATGGGTGGCAGACTAAAAACTCGTCCTCCCAGATCTTGGTAGCGATTGACTGAAGTGTTTTCACTAGTGGATCATCAACGTGTTTTAGTAGGACGCCAGCGGCAGTACCTCCTCCTCGACTGCTTAGAGGTCTATGACCGACATGTGTTTCAAATTCTGTTACTGCGCCGCCAGTTCCGTTTTCCGTGCTACTGCCGCCACCTCTCAATCACCTCTTAGTCGTTCGTGAGAAGATTGTCGTCAGTGTGGCACATGGCCTCTGCGCGAACGGTTCACCTTCTCGTAGAACTATCTTGTGTCATATGTAGAAACAGCTGTTCCATCGCTTCGTGTTCTTAGTTTTCCTTTTGATGCTTTTTTCTTCTGGATACTGAGTTTAATCTGGTGACTTACTCTCCCAAGCTGCATTCTTCTCAGCCACTGACTGTTTAAAGTCGTCATCGAACCAGTCGTTTCTTATGTTCGAAGCCGCCGTATCTAGTGTTGCTGATGCAGGGCTACCTATGGCAAAACGCATATCCTCAGCCATCTTCAAGAGCAGCTGCTCTTCCGTTGATAGTGCCACTGCCAACTGCTGCGCTTAATCTTGAGCTACTCCAAAATCCCAGAGCCACTCGATGTTGAACCGGGACGTTTGGTTCCGACGTGTGATACCCACCGTCGAAAGTTTCGAGCGCATGCGAACGAACATTGTTGATGTCCGAGATGTTTCTTTCTCGTCGTTAAATCTCCCTTCATTTAGGCAGCGCACGTTAATGATGCTGTAGTTGAAAAAACGGCCTTTAATTCTCAACTTACACACAATAGCGTTGATCGGCTGCCAATCAGTCACTGACGTCCATACGAAGCCAAGGTGCTTTTGACTACTATTCCTTGGGAGGCCGCGAAGTTAACTCTTCGTTGGCCGTTGTTGTTTGAAGGGGGCGTTCGTCCCGATTACCGATGCAGGCTGTTCGTCCCGATTACCGGTCGATACATAACCTACTTTCCTACCTGGGTATTCATGTCGCCGATAATCATTTTTACGTCTCTATTTGGGCAGCTGTAATAAGCTTGTTCCAGATGTACGTATAACGCTTCTTTCTCGTCTTCAAATCTCCCTTCATTTAGGCAGTGCACGTTAATGATGCTGTAGTTGAAAAAACGGCCTTTAATTCTCAACTTACACATCATAGCGTTGATCGGCTGCCACCCAATCAGTCGCTGACGTCCATACGAAGCCAGTTCCTAGGTCGTTCGCTTTGGTAGAAGATAGCCGTAAGTCTATGCCGATTGTTCGATTCGATTCGATTCGTATTCCCCCTGTATTATTTGCAATATGTATATTTTACGAGTGGCTTATCAGGTCTACGCCAACTACCTGTCTCGCCTCTCGCCGGAGGATCATCGTTCTTCCTCTGTTTAACATCCCTGCTAACACTTGAACGATACCGCCGCTGAATACCAGTACAGACACTGTTTGAAGCCGCTCCTAATATGGGTTACAGACGTTCCGACATCCTTCTTAGAGGACCCTCTTCCCTGCCTGTATACAACCAGATCTTCCACCAGAATTGGTTAGCTGATCTCCGCAAAGGTTGCTCGTATCCCATCCAGTGCAACGTGGAGGTAGGGATAGGAGCTACTGAACTGAAGGCTAATGAGCCATAATGGGGTCTATTTTGCGCCATAGTACAGTCAGTCATTCACCAGCCAAACTCGGCAACTACTAACTTTACTTAACTTCGTTGTATGTCATAATTTTTACTCAAGCTCTGACGTAATTCTGAAGTAACTTTGCATCCCAAAAATGAACTTTTTCGGATAAAAAATTCAAAGACAGATAATTGCTTTTGATAAATTTCCAATGTAAGGTATTTATTTAAGTTTACTTGCAAAAAAAACTCTTCGCCCTTGCGAGCGGCCTTTCGGCAGTTAACCGTAGCGTCATGGCGGACGAAAAAATGCCTGTAGGCATGTTTTCGAATTCTTTCTTCGTTTTGTTTATCAATTCCTCCTCAGTTTTCGCGACAAAATTGACGTTGGGCAGATTCGCCGACTTGGTTACCACATAGATATTCAGCCGCTCCATCTCCACTAACGACCGCATCGAGTAGTGGCCCGACGCCAAATCCGGTCACAGCACCTTATTGTATTTGTTTATGATAGACGCAACTTCTGGCTGGCATGTCATACTATAAATTTGCTGGAGCGAAAAAAAAAACGACATTGACATCCCCTTCTCGCTGATTGTCAGCCACAGCAGCACCTTTTTGGAGAACTTGGTGCCTGAAATGAACTTCACTTCGGAGCTCACTTCCTTCGTGGATAAGTACCCTACCAGTCGTTGCCATCCATGGTGAGTCCATCACAACCGCCACGTGGCAATTCGTCGGAAAAATCAGGTTGGCCATCTTATTCCGCCATTGTCGCTGCGTCATTGCCTGCAGCTCCGAAACCAGTGGACGCGACTTCCGCTTCCTGACATGTATGTTCATGTTCGCCAGGTACTTTTTCACTATTTGGTCGGTTCACCTTCCGGCCAAGCGCACGCAGCGATGTAACCACTTTTTCCTCGGTCTTCCTCTTCAGCTTTCTTTGGAGCTTCTTATCGCAAAGAGTCGTCGGTCGTCTGGAACCGGGCTTTCTTTCGATGCTCTGGTTGTTCCCTAATAAAATCAAGATGTCGTAGATGCCAGAACGGGCGTATCCGGCGTCTACAAAGTGCCGCACGATATCCGTTTTCGACGCGGCGTGGTGCCGTTTTTCGAACGCGCACACTTTTGAACGGATTTGCTTCACTGGTTTTGCCATCACGATAAGAGTTCGACTGATAGAGCTGTTAAATTTTGTCTGCTGACTCTTGGGTTACTACGATTGATGCATGCTGCATAGGAAGTTTCATCAATGCGGGTGAAAGTAAACCCATGAAAAATCGACAATGTTTGTCCAGTTTTGTTAAAGGCAAACGTTAATTGGTCGAAATACGTATTTGCCGTAAGTGACTTATTGCTTTTTTTAACTACATTATCGATGACTGAGCGGAAACATATATTGGAGAAGCCAAATTAATGAAAATCTAACAGAAAAGATGATTTATTGGAAAAAGATACGCTCATAGACAGGACTCGAACCTGCGTTCTTATGCATTCCGTGCATACGCGCTACCATTTTGCCACTCTCAGAACGCAGGTTCGATTCCTGTCTCTGAGCGTATCTTTTTCCAAAAAATCAACTTTTTTGTTAGATTTTCATTCATTTGGCTTCTCCAATATACGTTTTCGCTCAGTCATTGCAAAACTGAACTTAGTTATGGCGGCTTTACGTTAAACCAAATAAAAATTAATAAATCGTACATTATCGAGTTGGCGATATATGTTTTTTGTTATTGAGTTATAATATTTTGAAAACTTCAAATTTTCGTAGTTTCCGTGTTTTTTTTCGATTTTCTTTAAAAAAGACGTCAATAAGTCAAGCAATCTTTAAAAAAGACGTCAAGAAGTCAAGAAAATGTGTTAATATTACAAAGTTGGAGATTTGTGTTTTAGAACGTCATTTGTGTACCCTTTTAACGGGTTTCATGGTAGGGCCTGTTTTACAATCTAAAAGAGGTAAGAATGTGGTCATATTATAATCACCATAAATAAATGGAGGCGCATGGTCGCAAACAACGGAGACTTGAAAATTTCAAAAAATTTTGCCTCAAAAACAAGAAATAATGTTATGTCAAAATGTTTAAGCTTTCAAAGAAAAATATAAAATTACATAGTGCCTATTGGTATAGTTACCATGAAAACCGTTAGAAGGAAATGATGTTTGTAATATTCACATATTTTTCCCAAAAACTGCAGGCATTTCTTGACAAAAACTGTTTTTTAAAGAAAATCGAAAAGTACGGAAACTATCACCAATTTTTGGAGGTGATATGTGAAAATGTTTCAATTTTCAGAAGAAAAAATAAAATGACATAGTGTCCATTGGTCGCAAACCATGAAAACCGTTGAAAAGCTATACAGTTGACTTTTTCAAACACAATTTTGCAATATTCGCATATTTTTTCAAAAAGCTTAACGCATTTATTGACAACACATCCAAAAATTAGCAGAATCAACCGAGTAGTTCAAAAAATTTAAAAAAATGTATTTTTTGAAGAAAATTGAAAATATTCGTTCTTTTATCCACCTTAACAAGGAAATGGCCACTCTAATGACGAAATAAAAAAATACTGTTCTGATTTTAGCGATGGAGAACGATTCTTCCAAATATTATGAAACTCTGAGAGATCGTATATCAGTTTATCATGGAATTGCGGATATTTGATTTGAATTTGATTTAGTCAAGTACCGACCTTCAATCATTTTACCGAGATTTCAAAAAAATTCTGAAGCTAACAGTGAGTTGCTTTTCTTCTGGAGCTGTCTTTTGTTCGATAAAACAGCTATATTCACGGCCGACTAATCAGTTATAAGAAGGTTTTATTTAACTAATCAGTAATAAAAAGGATATTCGAAGCTAATGTATGTGAAACTAATTTTTTCGTGTTATTTTTTTTAATAAACATACTTTTAGAAACGGATGTCGAAGACAAAAGAGTTTTTTTTCTAGGCTAATGCAAATGTTTCAATAGCGGTATTGAATCCATATGGTCTATATTCTAGTCAAAGTTCTGGTTAGAAACAAAAAAGAAAATTAAAAGTCACTACAACTGATATCAAATTTAAATCGAACATATCAACAACGATTCTATTCGCATGTCGTAATACAACTCTAGAAGCCGACCCAAAATCAATCACCTAACAATCGCATAACAACTCTTTAGTAAAAGAACAGTAGATTCTGGAAAAGCCACAACAATTCATCGCTTCAACCAGCAAAACCCGACCCGCATCATGTGCGTGAATGCTATTTGGATTAGTTGCAGTGGAACTCTTCGCTACGAAATTTCCGTTTTATCACTTCGCTTCGCCCGCAACACCTCACAAGCCCCTCACGGCGACCTAGACGAGCTTTCTCACTTCGCATTCATTCCTATGAAAACTTTGCCGTGCATGCGTTTCACTTATCTAGCAATGCTTTCGCTTTGTGCTGTCAGCTTCAGAATGCATCACAATCACGCAATTACAATAAAACACCATGACAAACTGCGTTCATTTATTTGTTTTCGCATGCTGAACAATTTTTTATCGCTACTTCTCCGCTTGATCTCTATATAAATTTTACATACACTATCACTGCAATTTGCTTTCTATCGTCTAACGTGCTACTAAAATGGCTGCACTGCTTTGGTCAATCTATCAATCTCTGTTCAACGCACATTTGCTCTGAATTAGAAAAATAAAAAAAAAAAGCACCGTAAGTGAGGATGTATCGAACGTAAAATCAATGTCGAACAAGATTATTCACTAAACATGTTTGCTTCATCGACGCCGATCGCAACGACAGAAATGTGGGTTTGGATTGTATTCGAACGGCACATCTACGAACATCACTAGTACCGGGAATTGTGTTGGTAATTGTTGTTAATCACTGTTGAACATTTTCACATTTTAAGTATTCACGAAGGATACAATTTGGATAGCATTCTGTTCTACACTACTGTGCGAATAATTTCGTTAAAAAAATGTCATCGTGAACTGGATGTTTTATCTGGAAAAATAACAGAAATCAAATTCATCTCATTTTAAACTAAAAGTTAATAAATTAGCAAAACCTACGGAGAATCTGTTGATTGTATCCGGATTAATCAAATACCGAAATGAGTGCAAGTAGAAGTATCCTACATCATTTTTTATGGGCCACCCCGAGGCCTCCAACGGAACGATAGGTTCCCTCTGGCTTGTAGCCTAAGAGATAGATTACTTTGCGTGATCATTTTCTAACGAAAGAGACAAGAATCTTCTGCTGCAGATTAGAGATGGTCGAATAAGCATTTCTTCAAACCCGAATCCGGGTCGTACCCGATAAAAAATGAAATTTTTTGTCCGTACCCGACCCGAACTCGAGACAAATTTTTCTTCCACACCCGAACCCAACCCGTACCCGATAAAAAAAATGAAAATCTTAACCCATTCCCGACCCGAAACTTGACCAAATTTGTCAACCCGAACCCGACCCGTAACGGCGAAAAAAATCGGTACCCGTACCCGATCCAAGCTCGACAAACGTATCATTTTATGTATCCAAACCCGATCAATATTCGTCGGGTTCGAGTTCGGGTTGCGTGTGCTGTAAAACCATCAAAAGATTTAATTACTTGAACACAATTGTGCTTCACTCTGTCACCAGTCCGTCGGTTATTCCGACTGAATTGGAATTATTTAATCAAAGAAAAAATGATAACATTTACAGGGCATGTAAATCAAAAGTAATATGAAATAGAAATATCGATTGAGTCAAAAATTTTATTGAAAACCGTCATCGATGATAAACTTTATTAGAATGCATTGAGGTTTTTGAATAAAATGGATACGATTTCCGGGTAATGGATATTCAATGGAAACCACACAATATGGATATTTTTGGAACAGGTTTGCAGGGGAGATCCGGGAAACCATGTTAGGGATCGGTACGAAATCTAAGAGGGCGACTTCCGATTGATTAATATTCCTTGATAACCCTTACAATATGAGTATTTTCGAAACGGATTTGATGTGTATGTACCGGAAAACGTTTTTTGAGGTCATTTCAAAACCCAAGATATTTTTTATTGATATTCCTTGAAATATTTTATTGACATTCCTTGAAACAATTACAATAAGAATATTTTCGGAACGGATTTGATATGTAGGTACCTAAAAACGTTGTTTGAGGCCGTTTCTAAATACAAAATGGTTACTTCCGGTTCATTGATATTCCTTTAAAACCCTTACATAAAGTTTAGTTTCATAACGGATTTGAGTGTAGGTACTGGAAAACGATGTGGAGATCTTTCCGAAATTCAATATGGCAACTTCTGGTTTATCGATATTCCTAACAAACACTTTCAATATGGAAATTTTTGGAACGGGTGTGATGAGTAGGCACCAGAAAACGTTGTTTGAGGTCATTTCGATATCCAAGATGGCGACACCCGGTTTATCGAAATTCCTTGAAAACCCTTATAATACAGGTATTTTCGGAGAGAGTTTAATGAATAGATGCCGGAAAACCGATGTTTGATGTGTTTCAAATACCAAGATAGCGACCCTCGGTCCTTTACTACTAAATAAATAAATAAATAAATAAATAAATAATACAAGTTATACCGGAAGTCACCTTTTTGGATTTCTAACTGATCGAAAAATTTAATTTAAAACTCACTCTGATTTCTCAAAGATTTGATTTTCGAAAATTTCGAACCAAATGAAATGGCTCCCAACCCCTTGGGTCCCTGATAAATTTTTATCGACTTCGGTTCATAAATTAGAGGGCAATTAGCGATAAAAATTTTAAACCATCACATAAAACGGTGAAGCACAAAACCACTAAATTCCTCTAAACTGATCTCAAAATTGTTTCAATAGGGAGCGGATCATATCGCCGAAAGGCATTTCGCCGAAATTCGTTTCGCCGAAAGGGTCATTTCGCCGAAAGGGTCATTTTGCCGAAAGGGTAATTTGCCGAAAGGGTCATTTCGCCGAAAGGGTCATATCTCCTACATGTTATATCTCCTGTATAACTGATGTGGCGTAGCCGCATTAGATATTTTTTCATGTTCACTTAATAAACGAAAAATACCACCTTCATTTGCCTGGTAGATACACCGCGAAACGGCTTTCGGCGAAATGACCCTGATCCGTTTCAACATTCAATAATATTAGTTGATGGTTAAACAAACCGAAATTCATCATACCCGCCCCGGTTTTTGTTTCCGGAAGTACCGGAAATAGTGATCAAAATCTTTAAAATTGAGTCTACTGTTATGGTATTATGTAAAAGAAACCTTGAAATCAGGTTTGCCACCTTTTTAAATTGTGTTTTAATTCATTCCGATGTGATGTATAAAAGATGACGATTATTATGAGAAAGGCCACTAGGAGGTTTAAAACAGGTTTCTTATATTAATGAAAGTAATGTAGAACTCACTCAAACCTTGTAAAAATAACTCGAGATCCGGATGGCCGAGTACCATACGACAATCGATTCAGCTCGACGAATTGAGCAAAAAACGTCTGTGAAAATTCTGCTGTTTTTTCTCATTCGAGAAAAATGCATGATGATCTCGGTGCATGGTGAAGTGCTGGATGAACGTGATCAGCACCATCAACATTATTAACCCCAATGAACTAAACGGTCCTTTTCAGACTATTCAAAATTCTTTTTAAAGTTTTTCCGATTTAGTATTTCCTTTGAACACAAATAAATTGTATGAAATTTCCGGAATCGAACCTTTTTTTCCGTTCCAAATGTATTTGAATTACATGAAACGTCAAGATTATGAGTTATCTCGGAAAAGTTTTTTTGTCGTGAATACGACTTACTTTACTATGGGGCGCCTTTTCAAAATTTACCCTCTGAGAGAGTGATAAGTTTTTGATCGTGAATCTAACGAATCTAACTTTCGCTACATGCCATCGAAAATATGATCACAATTTTATGATAAAATTTTCAGTTGTGCGACATAATCTCAAATAATTCAAATTAAACCTTTCTGAAATGTTTGATGTATACGAGTATCATAGAGAATAATTCATAAGGCGTGTTTGCCTTTCTCGTATTTTGAAAGTTCATAGCTCAGTGATCTGTGAAAGGATTTATATAATCTAACTACCAATAGAATCGAAATTTTTCAACTTAAACGTGTATAGCAACAGCATTGAAGTATTTCAATAGTACACTATTGAAAAACCTGTCTCATTTGATCCATGTCAACACCACCCAATCAGAACGCGTTCTGAGGAAGAGAAGAAAATATCTGCTGCTGTACAACAAATCGTTCGAGAAAAATGTTCCGAACAGTTCTTAATATCGTAGTGAGTTCCACAATTTGGTCCTTCTGAAAGGAAGGAATGAATCCCGGACAGCATTCTGATAGTTTCTTTCAATGAAATGCAGAATTTGAAATGAAATAATCGAAATTTAAATTCTATATGCTGCTATTTTTATAGCCGGGCAGACCACCCATTAGTGAAAAAGCTACAAACGAAATCACGTAAAAAGAAACCCCTTAACAAAAATTGGATCAGTTTGGATTCTATCGCCTTTGCGAGCAGATGTATTGTGGGTCGTTTGCTAAGCTAGTTTCACTTCCGACAAGAGCGATTACGTCACAGTTGCCAGTCGTTTGCATTGATGAAAAAACAACGAAAAGAGGACAACGGTGGAGAGCATCACACAAAATCAGCCGTTCTAATGACTCTAAAAATTTTCTAAAGAACTATTAGGATTTCTTGCTCGCATATCGAAGGTAAATATCCTCAGTTTAGTGCAAATCTAGAACAGTTTGATTAGATTTGCGCACTTTTCGCTGTGTGAAATTCACAGTAATCGAGATCAAGTGAAGCCTTCTTTGTTTTTTACGAAAAATGTGAGAATACAATTGATCAACTAATTGATATTCGGAAGTTTTGGAACATGTCAGTTGTTTTCGTATTCACGACATCCAGTTATGTCTCTGACATTACCCACACGCCTTTTCAAATCGACTATAGGGGATTTAAATTTTTTTTGAGATTTTCAAAATCGAAAAAAAAACTTTTGATGTCAAAAGTTAGAATTGATTGAAACGTCGAGATTTAGTATTAACCTTATGGTGATTATTCAAGACCGAAAATTTTTACATTTTGACCGCCGGTCGGCATCATACTCATCACATTTTCACTTATCAAAAAAAAACTCTTGAGATTGACATTTTTACGCGAATCACTCTGTATGTCCGGAACCGAATGTCGGATCTGATTAACAATCAGGATTTTTTTTCATGTGACCTCTAGACCTTTCATTTAAATCTAAGATGAAGCAAATCGGTTCAGCCTTCCTCGAGAAAAATGAGTGACATTATTTTCAGTTTTTAGGACATATCATCCTGTCAATCTGGAACTGGAGGTCAGATCCAAATGGAACTTAGAAACTTTGTATGGGAGCATAGGACCTTTCAATCCATCATCACGTTATCAACTGAAACATCAACTACAAAATAAACATAAATTAGGGTGAGGGTTCCCTATTTCATCTCATTTGTAAGGACGTTACCTTAAAAACCTGGTTCAGCCACCAAAATCACTACGATTTTTTCATATTTCTGCTTAATTCGCCTTGCTCCACATTGGGAATTGATTCACATTCCTTGGAAATTAAAATAATAACTAAAAAATCAGCTAAAAACACTTCTGATGTGTTCACTACTGTGCTCCTAATTTCATCTAAAAGGTTTTATATTCATCCTATCGTTGGTCCTTTACTCATCCCATAAATTAGCAAAGACGACAGCAATCAAAACCAAAATATTGCACTACTACACTCTCAGGTTCAAAATGTCAGAATTTTCGTTAAAAAAGGGCCTAATGCCAACTATGACAAAACACACGATATTTTAAAAAACAGTTAGGAATCATTCCGAAGTTTAAAATTTTTTGGATCGTTTTTATTACTTTTCGTTTCAAATATAAAATTTAACTCTGCAATTAATTTGGAGAACTTGGATAAAAACAAAAAAAAAATTGTTACTATTTAGGCATTAGCCCTTCTTAAAACAAAATGCAGAATCAGAGATGCCATTAATACAGAATTATCTGTATTGTATAGATTTTTGCGTTCGCGTTCGTTAAATCAGATTACAGATTTTCTAAATTTAATACAGATTTGTAAAGGTTCATAAAAAGTGAAAAGTAAAACGTTAGACTTTTCTCTCTGAGTATCTATTAGTATTTGATTGCAGTACTTCTTTAGAAGTTTATTAATCAACGGACAAAGCACATGTTAAAATGTAAATCTTTTGTGCAAATGTTTGATGATGAACACTGATAAACATTTATATTAAAATTTAAAACCAATTTGAATTTGATTTGAATTTGATTCATTTTATTAGTGAAAACAGATAGAGCAGATACATATTTTCTATGAAAACATCTGGCATCTCTGTGCACAGCCGATGAAACACATACATTTAACAGTGTTGACGTGTGGTGACGTGTAGCGGAAAGAAACCAGGGCTACTAGATTTGCCACAATGGTTTTTTGATTAGTATTTAACACGCTCTATTTGGTAATATTAGAATCCGAAACAGTTTTTTTTTATATATAAATATCAATGATATAATTAAACTAATGTCACGGATACCAAAAAATACTTGTTGATGATAATTTAAAGAAGAAAAAAAACTTTTTTTTTATTTAACATTATGAGAAAACTTGGCAACCTTGCGATACGAAATGAGATGAAAACAAAGCGCAATCAAGTAATTTCAGAAGTCTTTAATCGTTGAATAAACAAGTGGAAAGTGAACATTAGTAACAAATCCAACATTGAATAGTTGTGTAATTATGTGAATCATGTTTTGAGACGAATGGATTAGTAAATATACAGAAACATGATAAATTGTAAAACTTCAGACGAAGCAAAGCAAAGTCCTACATTACATTCCTTTTCTGGAATTTGGCCTTTCTACTTCAACAGACTTCGCAGCCGATTCTTGGTGTACAGAATCATTGCATGGCTAGTACTATGGATCCTACACGCTCGTTCAATGTTACTCTAAAGTGAGTACAATTTCACTCACTTTCGGTAAAAGTGGAACTACTCTATAGTGAGTAAAGCTTGTTTACTCACTTTTGAGTAAATATGGTAGTTGTCAAATTCATCAAATTACTTACTTAATCATTACTCAGTTCTATAAATGGGATAATTAGCTCGAGTGAGTAAATATTACACAATATCATTCGAATTTTCTAAAGAATTCTTTATTTTAATCAAAACTACGTGTAAATTAAAAACAATGCAACATTTTTTAAATATTTTCTCGATTTACATTTTGTAGTTTTTCTATATAAAGTTGGAAATGTTTCTCTCTCACGTATCCTGGAACGAAGGTTGCACAAATGTGGCATCGAAAAACTTCAATCATTATTAGGATTAGGAGGTATAACAATATTACCTTTTAATTTTCGATAGACTTCTTCATCTACCACGGCTCCAACCTGCTCCATTTTTTTTTTCAAATTTCCTTTCTACAAAAATCATTGAACGTATATTTTCACAGAACGTTTTCAAAGCTCTGTCAGTAAAACTTGTTGTCAATTTAGAAACTGAATAAAAGTTACTCAGTCTTCTAAATCAAGATTACTCACTTTTTGACATTTGCACTAAATAAACAAAAGTGAGTAGAAGTTACTCACTTGAGAGTAACATTGAATGAGCGTGTACTGACACTAAGAATCCTTCCAGGTCTCGATTACTGTGAATTTCACACAGCGAAAAGTGCGCAAATCCAATCAAACTATTCTAGATTTGCACTAAACTGAGGATATTTACCTTCGATATGCGAGCAAGAAGTCCTAATAGTTCTTTAGAAAACTTTTAGAGCCATTAGAGCGGCTGATTTCGTTTGTTGCTCTCCACCATTGGCCTTTTTTTCGTTGTTTTTTCACCAATGCAAACGACTGGCAACTGTGACGTAATCGCTCTTGTCGGAAGCGAAACTAGTTTAGCAAACGACACACAATACATCTGCTCGCAAAGGCGATAGAATCCAAACTGATCCAGATTTTGTTAAGAGGTTTCTTTTTATGTGATTTCACTAATGGGCGGTCCTAACGGCTATACAAATTTAAGTTTAAAGAATTTAAATTTCAATAATTTCATTTCAGATTTGCATTTCATTGAAAGAAACTATCAGGATGCTGTCCGGGATTCATTCCTGCCTTCCAGAAGGACCAAATTGTGGAACTCACTACGATATTAAGCACTGTTCGGAACATTTTTCTCGAACGATTTGTTGTATAGCAGCAGATATTTTCTTCTCTTCCTCAAAACGCGTCCTGATTGGCTGGTGTTGACATGGGTCAAATGAGACAGACTTTTCAATAGTGTACTATTGAAATACTTCAATGCTGTTGCTATACACATTTAAGTTGAAAAATTTCGATTCTATTGGTAGTTAGATTATATAAATCCTTTCACAGATCACTGAGCTATGAGCTTTCAAAATTCGAGAAAGGCAAACACGCCCTATGAATTATCCTCTTTGATACTCGTTTATACCAAACATTTCAGGAAAGTTTAATTTTAAACTATTTGAGATTATGTCACACAACTGAAAATTTTATCATAAAATTGTGATCATATTTTCGATGGCATGTAGCAAAAATTATGTTGATTCGTTAGATACAACAAGAGATATTCACGATCAAAAACTTATCACTCTCTCAGAAGGTAAATTTTGAAAAGGCGCCCCATAGTAAAGTAAGTCGTATTCACGACAAAAGCGATCGTTGAAGTTTTTAAACTATTTTTTTATTTCAATTGGGAAGTGTGGCAAAACCTAGAATAAATGTTTTAAAACTTTCCACAGTTTTGTTCAGGTACGTTTAAAGATATGAGGTGAAGGAATGAGATGGAAATTGGATCTGAGATGAAAAAGGGAGCCCTTACCCTAATTGTTTCCTCTTTCAGTTTTCATCTTTAATACTTTGGAACACATCTCAATACATTTAAAACAGTCGAAAATCATCGATTCAAACTTGCTGGTGATAATCGAATACTCAAATGAGAACCGCCACCCTCTATTTATAACTCTTGCTGGAGAGAGTTTTGGTTATCGATGTCCATGCCTACTCTCCTACCAGCCGCTACCTAATTTTGGGTCCAAACCAACCCAAAATCAACTAAAGTGCATCTCCCCTATTTTAGGTAACGCGTGATGACCTCAAAGTTTTTTACGATCAAATCAAAGTTTGAGTAGATAACGACCTAATTTTGGGTAGCTTATAGAAGAGCTCGGCAATGAGTCCTTGATGATATGTGGACAAATGTCAAGCTATGGCAGGTTATGCACGAATACGGTTTTCCGGATAAATTGACGCGATTGGTCAAAGTAAGGGTGAATAGAGTGATATGCTACATCCGAGTATCTGGAACACTCTCGAATCCCTTTGAATCTTGGAGTGGGCTACGGCAAGGTGATAAACTCTCTCTCTCTCCTCTGGTTCAATATTGCTTTGGAAGCTATAATTCGAAGAGCAAGGATGGACATGAGTGATACGATTTTTCCGAAAGTCCTTACAGTTTTTCGGCTTCTCTGATGACGTTGATATTGTGACACGTAACCTTAAGAAGATGATGGAAACATACATTGGACTGAAAACCGAAGCCGAGCGTATATGACTGGCTATAAATGCATCGAAACCAAAATACATCAGAGGGAAAAGCTCTAAAGAAGAAACACTACGCCTCCCACCACGAATATTGATATACGGTGATGATATCAAAGCAGTTAATGACTTCGTGTATTTGGACTTATTTATTAAATAAATTAAAAAAGAGTAAAAAAACCTATTGAAATCACATAACGTTCGGTATCATAATGATGAAAATCACCCGGAGCAATCCATTCAGATCCAAACTCTATCCAGGACGTCGATTCGCATCCGGTAGAATATCTCGACACTGCAATTTCCTCTTTACTGCAGCTCGCGTATAATTGCGACCGTGATGCATTGTTTCTCCACAATCGTTGCCCACTCCCATACACTTGTCTGTGTACAATGAGCGAAGCACTTTCTGCCATTTGCAGCTTGTCTCATCCAAAGGGACTGGAAACCATTAAAACCATACCATACCATGGCTCCTAGGATATTAAGCTCCGTCCTTCCGCCACCGGTCCCAAGCGATTCATCTGTACCACTTCCGACCTTATTCCACTATGATTCTTATCTACGACTTACGCCAACTAACTGCAGTTTCTGTCGCGCTACCACTGATACCTACCTATGTGCAATCTCCAGCAATGCTTCATCCGTTTTCGGTAATCACCTGAGCGTTTGTTTTAACACACCCATTCAATACTTAAACTCCTCCGATTTTCTCTTTGCACTGTCTATCTTTTGCATCGCATGACTCGGTTTATATATAGTTATTATATTATGAATATATAAGCATTTAATTAACATCCAAACCATACAATTTGTATAAATGTGTAAAACACGA
This sequence comes from Malaya genurostris, assembly GCF_030247185.1. NCBI lineage: Eukaryota > Metazoa > Arthropoda > Insecta > Diptera > Culicidae > Malaya > Malaya genurostris. Next base: position 229,116,746 of record NC_080571.1, on the reverse strand, counting down.
CACTGTACATACCAAGCCAAATTGCTGCCATTAACCACCGCCTGGGCGAAGAGGAAGCTCATTAAAATCTTCGGCGATTCCGACACAAAGGCCAAGCTCCCGTTCGCTTCAGCACGAATGGTGGGCGCTTTTGTCCAATGCGAGAATGTCAAGTATCTCGAGCCACCATAGCAATTAAAACCTACATCCACCGCTTTGCCGCACTCTGCGGGAGGCAAACTGAAAACGGGTGCGCTTTCGCGCGAGAGAAAAAAAACATATCGCAGAATAGTACAAAAGTCAACTCTGCAGGAAAAGCCACCATCAACCCAATTCTCTGCGATTAAAAACTAACTCCTTGACTGACGATAACGTAAGTATCCAAACCGTCGCGATGTAGAATAACAATTTTAGTGGGCTACAAAATAAAATTAACACTCAAAACTCGCCTGAAAACGGTAACAAAAAATGGTTGGATGAAATTGAATTCACACCTGTTGGAATTGTCGGTTGAATTAAATTAGGTAGGTGAGTGTTCGTGTCGGGACTCGAACATACGACAACTGGCTTGTAAAACCAGTGCCCTATGCCATTGAACCGCCAACCCGGGAGTTCGTGTGCAGCAATTTAAATAACTATGTGTCAAAAAAAAAGAATTGATGTAAGTGTATGTAAATCCTAACTAAGACGTTCATTCTAACATTAAATCAAAGCACATTGTTCCACTCGTCACAATCATGCAACGAAAACAGTTGAAAAAAAAGACAATGATACATTTCATTGAATTATAAAGCCACTTAAACCACGCATCGCAGTCCCGTTTGTACATTGGTTTCAATTTACACTAAATGGGAGTGATATGTGGGTATAATTTGCACTAAATGGGGGAGTGATATGCGAGTATAAATGGTGTAGTGCCATGCGAACCCGAACCATTTTTTGGTCGAGCATCGAAGTATGAATGAAATGTTCTAATACTGAGACCCTAAATATCAGAGACCCCGAACTTTTTCACTCTCCAGGTTGCTTTATTCATCACTGTAACTAAATCCTGGCTGAGGTTAGCTTAGGTTTATGGAATTATACAACTACTCTATTTGAAAACTCGTTTTCTGCACGTGAGCCCTCTATTGTGGAAACAATGCTCAATATTAAGTAATTTTTCAGAGGCACCGATCAGAAGAAAATATTAAATGCATGCCTCATTATGCCCTTGTATCCGAATAACATAAGATCATAATATGATATTCCTTTGAACGAAATAAGACCTAAACTGAATACCTAATATTATGACTTACAAGAGCAGAGTAAATCATATTTAGCTATATCCAACTCCAAAGCTATAGCACAACAAAATTGAAATGTGCAATACAGGAGGGACCAAAATCAAAATACATTTGCATTAACACGATATACAGTTTCGGAAAATATGTTCCTTCAATTTCAATTAATATGATACAGAATTCGAATTTTTAGTCTCGAACGAGCCTAAAATTATTGATATAAATTAATGCATATCCGAGAAAATTGAGCGGTAATGAGTTTAGACGTTTGGGTCACTTTTATCATTATATCACTTGAACTTCAAACATGTTTGATAAACTTAAAACGAGCCAAAGTTAGTTGTAATCGATTTATCCATCTCTTTAGCAAAATGAGTGGTAAAAACAATGCATTTTGTCGCTTACGTCACTTATCACAATCAGCCATTTGATCTTCGAACTTGATCAATGGTTCAATAGTAGGTCCAAAACAAGCCTAAGTTTGTTCGGTTAAAGCATTTTCGAGAAAATTGTTGTAATGAAAAAAAACGTTCTGTCGATTGCGTCACTTATTCCAATATATTTTTATTTAAAAGATGTTTTTTATTCAGGCCTATTTGCGTACAAGCTTTACGTGGCCGAATTAGCCGATTTTTTAAATAAACAATGTTTTGAAGTGGATCTCGTTGTCACTCTTTTTCTAGGAGGAGAAGAGCTTCCATTTCCCTCCTGCGAGGGTTGAGGGGCACTTTGTTCGTGGCTCGTCTCGTCCTCCATTGCCGCATCGGTGGTTTTGTTGTTGATTTCCGTCTTCTTTTCGTTTTCCTTGTTGTTCGCAGTCTTGAGCTCGTTGCTAGTTGCTGTAGGAGCGCCTTGTTGTACATTGGTTGCAGTTGTTGGTTGGTTTGATGGAGAAACAGGAGTACTACGCTCACTAGTTTTCGTTGTTGAACGGTTGACCTTGTCTTTGGTTGAAGATGTTCTTTTCGCAGTTTCAGTGCAAGGTTTACCGTAGTGTGCAGGTTGTTCACAAAACTGACATGTAACCAGCTGATTTTCATAGGTAATCAGCGTTTTACACGGATGTGTCCCACCTTGACCACAAATGATGTATGATGGAATTGCCTTACGTAGTTGCATACGTACCACTCGCACGCCATTCCGGATGCCGGGGAAAAAATTCCGCCATACTTCTCTTTCGATGGAAAGAACTTCACCGTATTGCGACATAATTTCCCGAACGCACTGATCGCTGGACTGCGGGGGAAGGTCATGCACGCGTACTTGTATGGCGTTGTCCACCATGTGCACAGGAATTTTGTATTTAATGTTGTCACACTCAACGCTGTGCACCTCGTTGTTAACCGAAGCGAATGCAATTGCATCGCTTTCACGTTTAAACATAATGTACACACAGTTAGACGCCTTGTTGAATTGAATCTCAGTTACATTATTAGCGTCTAGATGCATTCGTTCTTTAAGTAAGATTTCAATTTCATTTGCTGCTGGTCTAACTTTGCAACGCTTGAAATCTATACAAATTGAATTTGGCCTTGTTGGCCAAGTTTCAGGCTTTGTTAAATCGTATTTGACCATTCCGTACACTCTATTGTTCACTGCACTGTATTGTCTTTGTTTCTTTTGCTTCGACCGCAAACGATTTTCGACTTTGTTGGCTGAGATGCGAGCACGAACTGATTCCAATATATCTCCGGAACCGCAAAAGAAAATTGTTTTTTAAACTTTTTGTTTCGAAGTTATAATAGTATAATTGCTTCATGAGGCTATATAAATGTCATGTGAAAGGCATTACTGGGTAGCAAAAGAAGTTTTTTTCTGTATAGTACTATATATTTTGCAAAAATGAGTAAAGAAGAAAGAGAGAATCGGAATCACACCCACCACTCCATTTTGGACAATAATTAGGTTGCCAATTATGTTAACAAAAAGCTCTAAGGTTGTTCGCAACGCTACCAATACATTAACAGACAAATGTAGAACAGATTTTAAATCTTCGCGTTGAGATTTCAAGTTCGAGTTTTATTTTTGACAGTTTTAAATTTTACGACAATCTGTCATTTTAGAACAGATATTCATCGCAGCATTGCGAATAGCCTAATAAAGTGTATATTTTTCATGTCCTGTGGGACTTTTGGTTGCTTGGAGGGGCGTCGTTTACTTTTTAAATTGGTATTGATCATACATTCTTCACAAAATATGAAATACAAAATGGCAGTCTCAATCCATTATGGTAATAATCTTGAACATTGATCTGATTGTCACTTGTTATGTGCGCTTAGTGTCATCTAAATCATTCCAAAGCAAAATGCAAGGAAAATTTCTTAGTTTGGCCTTATCGCTTCTAGAGCGCAATCTTTTCATTGATTCATTCAAAAAATTTTCTGATTTGTTAAACTCACGCCCATGATGACGACTGTTATTCATATAACGCCATTGCACACAATCCATCTACTGATAAACAATACCAGAACTTTTCTCCTGATGGTATAGCTAGAAAAGTCATATACATTCCGCCATTAAGTCATTTTTTTTATTTAAAAGATATTTTTTATTCAGGCCTATTCGCGTTTGTTGTACATTGGTTGCAGTTGCTGGTTGGTTGGATGGTAAGTTGTTAACTGCAGCTGGTGTACTTTGTTCTATAGGGGATGATGATGGATTCGTTGAAGGGGATGCTTCATTGTTGTTGGTGGCTGTCACAGGTGTACTGAGGTTGCTTGGGGTTTGTGTGAAAGAAGCACCGTTGTCCTTTGAAGTGGTTGTCTCCTTGTCCAGTTTATCACATGGCTTACCGTAGTGAACAGCTTTTTGGCAATATTAACATGTGGCCATCTGATTGTCATAGGTAACAAGTGATTTGCACGGAATTCTTGTATCTTGACCGAAAATAACATAAGAAGGTATAGGCCTCTTCAAGTGTATGCGTAATAAACGTACGCCAATAACCGGGGAAAAAATTCTTCCACTTTTCTTTTTCGATAGAGAGAATCTCTCCGTATTGGGACATAGTTTTGCGAATATATGAATCGGTGACGCTTGAGGGAAGATCATGCACACGCACTTCTATAGCACTATCTTCCATATATACTGGAATGTTGTACTTAATGTTCTCTTGCTCCACATAGTGCACATTGTTATTGTCTTTTGCGAATTGAATTGCATCCAACTCTTTATAAAACTTGATGTAAACAACATTATTCGTCTAACACTTTTGAATAATTTTTTTTTTTATATTTTCTTATAGTAAAACATTTGAAGAATTTTCTGTGAAATTTTCAAGCCTATTGGAACGAAACTCTGGACCTTTATCTATGGCTATCTCATTCTACAAAGAAGTAAGAGCTTAATGCACAAGCACAAGATTTCTACTTCGATTCACTTCAAAACTTGACAAAACCTTATTGAAATGTTTCGTTATGATAAATTATAAAAGAAAAAATATGATTTTTTGAACATGTTAGACCCTACGGGCTCCCTGGAGTAATTAATTGTTTCCATTGATTTTATAGACAAAAACCTTTAAACGCGTTTTCCTCGAAAGCAGGTTTTGAAAGTCCATCGTCATTCAAAAACTACTGCATCAATTTTTTTCAAATTTTGCACACACTTTCTACATATAAAAAAACCAGACCCCAACGTTTTCCTTTTCGTTGTTTGTTACTTTGGGGAGGTTTAACAGCTATAAAATGGCGGATTTTTTCGTGAAAAATCGTAGTTTTCACTTTGAACAACCACGAAAAATTTAAAAAATTGAAAAAAAATCAAACAGAAACGTTGGGCCTAGAAAAACTTCTACTCTAACTATGCTGCGGTCGTTTGGTCACTTCTGATTAGTCTGCGCTGAGATACAGTGAACACCGCAAATCATGATTTTTAAGAAGCGTTCTCGAAAATACCTCTTCACCGACTTATTTCTCAATATTTTTCCACGAAAAAATTACAAAATGTTGTTCGAATGATGCTTTTAATCATGCAAAACATTTGAATTTATATTGCTGAACGATAGTTCTGGAAAAAAATCGCTAAAATGATGATTTTTTCATCGTTTAGACCGTATCCCACACCCCCTTAAGCAAACCTTCAAGTTCTCGTATCGAAGGTCGAATTTTGCACTGCCTGAAATCAACAACAATTGTATTCTTTCGTGTCGGCGGTAGCTTTTGTTCGTTTGATTCACTCATTTCGAGGTCGTTCTATTGTTCACTACACAATACTGTACTTGGTTTCTTCTGTTCCAAACGTGAGCAGTTTTGTTTTATCGACTGACTTGGATTAGATGTGAAACCGAACTGTGGTTCGAAATGACGAATCACATGGTTCAAGCATGCATGTGAAATCTCCACACAAAACAATTGCGCGCCAAACGTTTTTTCAGCAATCTAGTATTCTTTTCTTCGACGGCCAAACACATATGCTTTTCTTTATGCGCCAAACATCTATCGATGATCTAGTAAGCAAAGGCGATTTTTTTAACGGAATATTGCATTTTCCATACAAAACAACTATATGGATTTTTCACACTTTTCCGCTGAATTTCTTTAATTTTATTGATGTACGAACCCAGTGGGGGTAGAAACTGATCAAACAAAAAAAATCATGTGAATCTGTCCATCCGTTCTTACGTGATGCGATTACAAAGAATGACCTCTGCATTTTTATGTTCATAGATAGACGAAAGAAACGCAACTGAAATACGGAAAAAGATTAAACCACCGCCTTTGCGAACGAACTACATCAATTTCGTATAGCGTGTACGGAAGAACGAAAACTTACGATGTTTTCCAAACACAACCGAATTCACCGGCTAAGTTTGAGCTTGAGCTTGAGCGACCACCCCTGGTTGCTACTCCGTTACTGATCGGGATTAGCTGAAATTGTACAGGGAGTTTCTAGATGATCCGACCTGGGACTGGTAAATCATCCTTCAATGTACATCTTCTGGTAATTCCAGAATTCATTTATCAGTACCGGCGCCGGCCAGACCCGAACGTAGATCGTCTAAGGAATGGGAAGGGATGTTAGTCCAACACTTGTTGTTACTAGAGGCCGTATATACTACTGCGCACTCCACAAGTGTCACGGGAGAAGGATATTTGTTAGTAAAAATTTCAGTATTGGTATTATTCGCGCGCGACTCAGGAGCACTGCATTCACTAGTTTCCGTTGTTGGGCGGTTGTTCTTGTTTTTGTTAGTTTTGTTTGTTTTCGCAGCTTCAGTGCAAGTTTTACCGTAGTGTGCAGGTTGTTCACAAAACTGACATGTAGCCAATAGATTTTCATACGTAATCAGCGTTTTACACGGATGTATCCCGTCTTGATCACAAATGATGTAAGATGGAATTGCTTTACGTAGTTGCATACGTACCACTCGCACGCCATTCCGGATCGCGACTCAGTATGTTTCGATTTCAAGATGCTCGTATGCACCACTAAACTCACTAACTTCCCGAGTGAACGTTTCAACAATATCCTATATTGAAATCCCGGGAAGTCTAGATTCACAGCTCTTATTCGAGAAAACTGAAGAAAAATGCGCAATACTACCGCGTAAAGAATAAAAACTTCCCTATTTTCTGTAAATGAAATTACGTGATACAAAATAAACGAGTGAATAGGTTTTAGACAAAAAAAGTTGATTCATTGCATTGACATATTCTAAACAGTTGTTATAAAATCATTTTAAATCTCCAAATAAAGGTCAACAGATTTCACGCGTGTCTTGATTGTGTATTATTTCCGCTTTATTATTTTAATTATTTACTAAAATTATTAATTGGTTATATTGGTTGATCTGGGCAGTCGGCTACCGAGAAAAATATTAATTTATTGTATGAAATATTAGTATCAAGTGTTTTTTTACTATGTATTCAATATACCGATATATGTTATCTCTGTTATTAACTTTGTAATATCAACGGATTTGCGCAATAGTTGATTTTTATCATTCAATTTATAATCCTGGAAGACAATCAATAACATGGAAGAAGAAAACATTCCAAATAAAACTTTTCTCCGAAGCTAGACGGAAATTGATAGGTTGAATGAAGAGATAATTTTGTAAAATAGAGTAATCAGAAGTGAAACATTGAAAATATCTGATAACTGAAAGGAAAAAAAACTCCTGCAATTGACACCTTTTACAACATGGAAGCAGGAACCCAGTGGGTCTATTCTTGGTTCATTTTTTCCGCCGGATCCCACACGGCATCTAGGCTGGTACTGTCCGGAGAGAGCTAATAGGTACTATCAAACTCCTAGTGGACTCCAGCCTCTCACAACCGAATTCATCGGCTGTTTTTACAAATTGATAATAATAACAAAAATTAAAAATCCATTGGCGAAGCATGTGTGAGTTTCTTATATCGCAGTAACAAGAGCACTGGTTTTCGTTTGGTTTCAATTTCGTTTAATTGACTCAATCAGGATAGTCCATGATAGGTGAATTAAGTCATTACGACACAGATATGTTCGAAATTTTCAACGCAAATTCAATCACTTGTAGGCATGGTTATTTGATGGCCGCAAAAACTTTTTACGACTGTGACGGTCTCCGACTTTCGGCTCTGGAAGTAGATTGTCAAAAATTCCATCGGAACTTGCACCGATTTCCAATGAAATGTTAATGAGAAAGGTATCACTACACCATAAGGTGGATTAAAACAAATGCTTTGAGAATCGAATACAAAAAAATCTCTTTTTAATTCACCTTGTGGTTCCATGATGCCGTTCTTATACAAATTAAGGTTATAATAAATATTACTAAGGGATTCTTCAAAACACTTCTCTTTGAATAAGAACTGGTATAACAGTTTTAAGCCAAGTTTAGAGAAATTCTTCGTTTTTTGCATTGTTGCTCTAGATGACGGTCAAGCAAAATATACGAGAAATTTCATGATTTAGACCACACAAGGTAGACGCCACTGTCACTGTCACTGTCATTAAGTCTAACATTCTGCCTAAATCACTACAACCGCATGCCAAACCCAATGAACTTCAGTCCGGACTCGACATGTCGTTACAAGATCAGATAACAAAGCCCACTTGAACCACTCGTTTCGTTCGCTTCGTGATTTTCAATCCCAACAGAGTCATTCAGAATCACCGATTGACAGCTGGAGAGTCACTTTCAAAGCAAATTGAATGTGCGATCTAAATGTTATACCGAACCGTAATTGATAATCGATATAGCAACCGATTCCGAGCTGGACACTGAGATAGCCTTGTCCGATTTGTAGGCCTTCACTGGGATGGGTTGCAAATTGAACTTCCAATTCTGTTAGCACCCGTAGTATTGCCACACACAGATTTTACAAATCCTGAAATAGTTCAAATTGTAGGTCAGCAGCGACTGGAATGTCACTGAGAGCATACCTGTGCCAAGGTCCACTTTCCTCCACCGTGAAATTATAATCGCGTGCAGTGCAAAAAAGACAGTAGCGGTTGTAAACACCACACTTTGGAACCGAAATATATGCCTCCTATTTTCTGCCCTTGGTGGCTTCGTGATGGTTTTGACGTGGGTGGAAGTTATTTTTGTGTGACTACATTTCCGGTTGCGTTTTTTCCCTCTGCATCTGCAGCCAGCCTAGCCACACATATTTGAAAATATATAGGTAGAATCATCGTACGCTAGAGCTAGTTACTGCGGCCGAACATTTTGGCTGATTATCCTTGTCGGTGCCTGTTTCCGGCAAAGTACCACCAGCCGACATACGCTTGTGTGCGGAAAATGCGCAATACCATTACGGAATTAGCTTTCAAAGTGGACTATCCGATCGGACTCGTCGCCCATCATCCGAGCCGGATCTAACTGCAAGTAGCCACCGCAATCGTCGTGTGAGCCCGATAAAAGGTGACATTTCACCGTTGCAACAATATATGTTCCAGTAGTTTGGTATGTATATGGCGTTTCTGGTTACCTACCACAGCAAGGGGAAACACGTTAACAGCAGCCAAACGTGGACATTCGCCGGTAATGGCCTGTGGCACAAATAACCGTGGTTAGATATTAGTGGGTCCATACAGCAGATAAACGCATGGTCAACTCCTATTTAACCCCCAAGGAAGCTATCTTGGACCGCTAATTACGTGTGCCGTTTCTTGATGACCTCTGCAATTTGATAAAATCCCCGCAGATGATTGTAAAGTATTCCGCAGTATAAAATCTATTCTATGTGTATTATCAACGGCATGGAAATCAACACTCGTAAATATAATGCTGTAACATTTTCAATTACTTTCAACTACCCAATTTCCTCAATAAATATTAACCGAATGACGAATAATAAAGGTGTATATTTGGAATAAAAACTACGCTTTGTCGATCACGTTTCACTAACCACCGCTAAGGCCTTTTCAACAAGGCAGTGTGCCTTATTAAATAAATCCTAAATGTAAGGTTTCATTCGTATAAACACACAGTCATTCGAAAACATTTATTGTCGTACCGGCATGGGCTCAAAGGTGCTTCATCCGTTTCGCTCTTCGTCTATTACCTTGGTCCGATCACGCTCACCTCCCCTATTATGAGGATCGCTGCCGACTCATCAACTTATCATCACTATAAAGCAGAAGAGTTGGCTTGCAAAGTCTCCAAATATTCGATATAATAGTTAACAACATTAAGAGTAGAGCTTTTTTTTGCTTACACGGAAAGAAATCCATTACTGCTGTTATGATTAAATAATCATGACAATAATCATTCTAACTTGTCATGAAACCATGAGCAATAAGTCTTTTCCCATGAAAATTAATCATGGTCCGAAAATGCGTTACTTGAGAAAAGTATTTCTTTCACAGCTCGTAACTCCGATTTTCTACCCGGATATCACTTTGAACCCTCTTCCTCAAGTGATGTGATAGATTGCTTAATAGAGTAATGGTAACGCAAGAAGCAGACAGTGAAAAACAAGAGCTACTGAAAATATTTATTTCATACTGAGGTATATTCCTTTCATAATTGTGTTGTTTCATCCAACAAATAATAAGACTTGACAACATAAAGATTTTAAATAAGAAGATTTGGCAAACGATTTTTTGAAAATAAAGAAAAATCGTTCCGCGGTATTTGCAAGAATTCGACATACAGTTTGTTTTAAGAGGTTTGATTCACATGTGTTTTTTCATGCAGTTTGTTAAAGTGTTTGAATTCTGAAACACATAATCAAAACTAGAGCAATGAACGCAAGTAATCACGTTATTTTAGGCGTCGTCGTTTTTCAAAAAACATATTTTAATTTGTAATGATTCAGATTAAAAAAAATTCGTCGTGCTTTTCATATTTTTGCAATTCAAATGTGTATCATTTGAGACATTAGTTAAAATCGCGTAGAAATACGTTCATCGCATCATTTGATTCAACTCATATTCGAAACCTTCATATTTTAACACATACCGCCTGAATTTATGTGGCAATAACTACCATCGTAACAGAAACACGCCTGAAGTTATACCCAACAACGTCAAGTGCGTTACGCTTAAATTTCAGCGAAATCAGTTCTAATGGATCATGATCCCAGAACTTTTAATCATGGTGTATTATCATAACATGAAAATATACCATTTCCCCTGAATCATGACACGTTTTGCTTATATCTAGAATCGGAATTTTGCCCGTATACTAAACCAACAAGAGCTAATCTTATTCTGCCCCGGGCGCCAAATTTCCTCGGTACACCACTGACAACATTGACTGTACCGAATTACTGGGAAAACTGCAGTTTCATGCTCCACTAAAAAAAACTCGAGGTGTGAATTTCTTTTCACCACCATTCCATCGCACTCAATATGGACAAATAAACCACCAAATGTATGTTGTCGCCTTTTCAACGAAGTTTATGACAATTTGACTGTCTAAAAATGTACTGCGATGTGATTTATAGAAGACCAAACGAATAAATTCAATTAAAACTTTTCTCTGAGGTGACTGAGCCAATTTTAACATACATCAAAAGAAAAGTTTACCAGTTCCAAAGGTGGCTGTTAAATTCTATTTGTACCCGTCTTCCAGTTCCAGTATTATAGGGTGATAAGTGTTCAAAATTTCAATCCATTCTTTAAAATAACCACTCTCCGAAATTTGATTAAAAAACGGCTCTAGTTTGTAAGCCTTGTATTTTCAATGGCCAATCGAATCGACATCAGCTACAAAGGCTCCAGTTTTCGATTCCAGAAGAACCGGAAATTATGATAAAATCCTTTTTAACCCACCTAGCTGATATTGCCTTTGTAATTTGTAAGATTCTATCCTAGGCCATTAGTATTGTAAGCTTATCAAATAATCTAATAGTAGCTTTGAAACTTACGTCTTTTATACTATTATACACACTAAAAAATAGTTACTCAAAAACGAGTAAGATCCCACTCATCTACAGAAAAATGTGGAACAACTCTAATTAAGAGTAAATACGTAGTTACTCAAATTTGAGTTCTTCCACTAGAAACGATGTTTGAGTAAAATCTACTCATTTACTAAGTAAAACTTTATTTGTACATGTGCTAAAAATAGAGTAACTAGAACTCAAATTTTGAGAGAAAATTTAATTTCACATTATCTAAATTTGCATGAAAATTGCTCCTTTCATGAGTGTGTTGTATTAAAATATTAAGTAATTGACACTCAATACTTGAAATCACACTACTGTGTTTATTTACTATTCCGTTCACAATTGATTTTTAACTTCGAGACATCATATCAAGTGACGGTCGTTCGGAGTAGTGTGTCAATCGCACAATAACATACATGTTAGTAATGCTCAGGCACCAATCAGACACTTATTCTTCATAAATGACATTTGGGTAAATTCGTTTCCATTCTGAAGCACAATACGGAGCACTCCTGGAGACAATATCTGCGTCGATTTCACAACCAAGAGCACAGTTTATCATTCCGGTTTTTGCAGACACAACTCCGTTTGTGTTAAGCGTCTCACCCTTGAAATACGCGATCTCACTAACAAAAAATAGAACCTGTTGCTACAAATGTTTATTACAACTTTTAGACTGATCTTGCGAATAGTAACATAAAAACGAGTTCTTGCGAGTAACATAAAAACGAGTTCAAATTTAGAGTAGGAGCTACTCAATATCATTGATGGAAACAACGCAATTTTTAACGTTTCCATGTATCATTTGAAAATGAGTAACTAGTACTCAAACTCTGAGTAACTTTTTCTAAGCATGTATCTCCAGAACCGAAAATGACAGCCATTTTATCTTTGAACCTGATCCACATGTCTATAATAGCTTTCGAACTAACTTATGATTGTTAATATCGGCTAAATCATCTCTGAGAAAATTGAGTGATAAAACACAACGCTTTTTGTCGGTTGCGTCTCTTATACCATTACATCTCCGGAACGAGAAGTGACAGCCATTTAATTTTCGAACATGATCAACAATTCAATCGTAGCTTTCGCACGAGTCTAGATCTGTTAAAAGCTACGAACATTGAGCGGTGAAAAACAACGAATTTTATCACTAACGTTACTTATACCATTGTATCTCCGAAACCAAAAGTCATACACGGAAAAAATCTATTACCGATACCATGATTTTTTAACCATGAAATCATGAACCATGCCTTCTCATGAAATTTCATAAGCAAAATGCTTGATATCATGAACATTTTCATGAAATATGTGTTATTGTGCATGATACCAATCATTTTGTTCATGAAATCATGACTTATTATTCATGATAGACATGATTCATGATTTCATGATTTTTTATCATGGTACCAGCAATGGATTTTTACCCGTGTAGCTATTACATTTTCGAACTTGATCTATAAATCAATACTAGATTTCAAACGAGCCTTAGCGTATTAAAATTAACTTATTCAAATCAGCTCAAACATCTCGGGGTAAATTGAGCAATAAAAAAAACGTTTTCTCGGTTACGTCACTTATACCATTATATCCCCGGAACCAGAAGTGACAACCAACATGAATCCACAATTCAGTAATAGCTTTCAAACGAGTCTAGATTGTTTAAATCTGCGACAATCGAGCGGTGAAAAACAATGCGTTTTGTCGTTCACGTCACTTATAGTAGAATCCAAACGAGAATAACCGTATTAAAATTAGCTAAGCCGTCGCTAACGTCACTGACATTATTACATCTTCGGAAACGGATGTGACAGCCATTTGATCTTCGAACTTGATCCATAACTCTATAGTAGCTTTCAAAGGAGCCTACCCGAATATAAAACGATAGCAAACTTAAATCAAAGTAACAGGTCATTTTACTATCATGGCATTATTTTATTATTAAAATGACAGAATAATACTTCAATTTGGTATAATATTATTTTATTATTAAAATGACAGAATAATACTTCAATTTGGTGTAATAGCTTGTTTTGCAAGTATTCCGCAATTTAGGGATAGTATAGTTTATAAAGGTAAAAGACCAACGTATTTAATAAATTGTTAGAGAACTTTCAAAAACTTCAATAGAAGTCTTGGAAATTTTTAGTAGCTTTAGTTAAAATGCAAAAAAAACTGAAAATTTTGTGTGGAATATATAAAATTTTTGGATTATAAAATGTAAACGTATACTAACATTCATTTGGTATGGATCAACAATAGAAATATATTTCACGAACCCGTCAATTAATAATTGAAATATATTTCAAATTTAGTCACTGTATTCTACATTTTAATGTTACTGTGCTATTGCTTTGGTATTGAAAATAACTCAATTAGATATTACTCTGCTCATGCGGGTAGCAATTTAAAGTATTCTGTTTAGCTATTTTAGCTCTTCATTCAACCTCGCAAACTTTAAGCTTTTTTTCTGTCTTGATCCACAGCAGCAGTTTTCAAAAAAGCCTGAGCTCATTAAATTTGGCTCTTTGACAAAATTGAGCGGAAAAAAACAACGCCTTTTATCGCTTACGTCACTCATACCATTATATTATCGGAAACGGAAGTGACAGCCATTTGATCTTCGAACTCGATCCACAATTCTATAGTAGCTTTCAAGCGACCTAAGGCTGGTCTAAATCGGCCTAGCAATCTCTGAGAAAATTGAGTGTTGGCTTCATTGTAAACAGGTTTCAAGATCTACACATGCAATCAGTAGTTTATGTATAATTTATTATTACGGCTCAGAGGCATGTGCCGCATATAAAATTCTACGTTAGTTTTGGGTAAACTAGTGCATCCTCTTGATACTAATCAATTCACTAATCTATATATATACTCCGTTGACTGAAGCATTGTTTTGGATTGTTTTATACATGTATACATTAAAGTTTCCTCTATTATGAGAAAACTTTATCTACGCAATTATCGCGTAGATTGAATCGACAATCGTTTAATTTAAAATAAAACACGTGAAAAAGTCGCATATTTTAAGGTTGTCGTGTCATACAATTTTCTCTCCCATGGTTTCACGCTGGCTTTCTATGTACAATTTTGTGACAAGCCCGCCAACATGGGGGCGGTCATATCGTGATGTCCACCGTAATACCATCGCCGTGAATGCGTGAGTGGTTCAACGTTACATACGTTACTTTCCAATGTTTTAACATTTCCTGCAAAGCTCTTTTTAATAAACCAAAAATAGTCATTTTAGTAAAAAAAGTGTTAAAATGAATGCTCTATTTTTTATACCTGGACTGCAATTTCTTGCAAAAGTTTTTGCCTAAAGGTAACTCGGTCGATATCACAAATAACGCGTGATATGAAGATAAACAATTTTATTGATGTACGTTTTTCCTAAGAAAATAATCAAAAAAGCACTCTATATTTTGTTCTCTCATTCACTCAATTTAAAAAGGCCACGCTACACACTTCGTATCCTTATATTACTTGATTTAAACTTTCCAAAAAGTATATGTATGTGCCATTTGGTCTGCGACCCTACTTCCTATTAATAGTTAAAGTTAGTGTATAGAAAAGTTTAAATGTTAAATAACTTTTTAGGGAAAAAGCCAAACCGTACACAGTCTTCAACAAAAATGTGTAATTTTACGTTTTTAGTAATTGTCTCGAACATAGTAGACACTGAAAGTAATTGCGAAAAAAGTTATGTACAAAAAATTGATTTTAAGTGGTTTCAAAAGAAAATGCTTCATATATCCGAAACTATATGCGTTAGACCTTTAGCTTCTTCGGCAAAGTTTTTTCTCGTTAGAAGTTCTAAAACTTTGTAGAAGACATCATTTTTCTATCTCGTAGGGGAATAAAGTTGTTGAAATGAACTTTTATAGTAGTAGGCTTTGCATATTTTTTATTGTGATCAAATCACGAGGTATATTTTTGTGAATGAGTTCTCCAAAGAAACTATGTATATCGGATCAACGGTTTAGCAGCTAGAGAATTAAGTTCACGTTTTTGTCGATTCAAACCACTGTGCAGCCTGAGCTCGATTCCAAATAGCGCACTTACGGTTAGGGAGCTTTTCTAAACCGAGAAGTGAATGACCATAAGGTTGAAAGTTTTGGAATCGAAAACAAAATCTTAAAATAAATTCTGTCTCCAAAGCTCCCAGATCACAATACGACCTACTGTCACACAAACCTTTTCCCCTTAGACCCTCTTAGTGATAATCGTTTTTTTTTTTCGACGGAAATCTTTACCAGACTGTATTTCAAGAAAAGGGTTCTGCCCTGATCAAAACAAATGTGAGAAGACTAACGCTCTGTACAATAACGAGGTTGAAGCAAAACTTTCTGTTCAACTTTTGTCAAAATAGTTTCTGATCAAAGCCGCATCAAGTAGCCGAACGTTGTGATGACGAAAAAATACGTTCTAGATCTCAAATTGTTTCAATATGCGCTTCAAACGAATCAGTTGATTTCGGTACTATGCTATGACCTTTTGACGATTTGAAAACAAGCAAGCAGTGTATTCGTCATCCTTCTATTCCCATCTTTTGCAGAACCGGGACTATATTTCTGATTCTGTTACGATCAAATTACAGTTTCTCACTTCAAGTGACATCAAATATGAAACTACGAAAAGATACACCCGAATATAAGCGCCATCTTTTGGATTTTCCAAGCACTTATTGAACGCTCCTCGTTCAATTTTGGGTAAAGGATATTTTGTATCATCTTTTGATGCTAGTCAAGGGTCTTTTGGTCGATTTCGACCTCGTCCGTGAATAGTTGAGAACATTCTGTAATTTTCAATCTAATTGCATGCAAATATTTGCGACACGAACTTAAGGGGTAACCCTTTTGTATTCAAAAAACTATAGGTCATTCATTTTAAAATCGATTCAGACTTACGTCAACTGTGATTATCATTCTGTGTTCAAGCATAGTTTCTTTAAATACGGCTTAATAGTACACCACATTTTTGTGGATACCAAAAGCTAGTTCATAATTCACTTTTATAGCGTCATTGATTCTCTAATCTATGAAGTGAACTTCTCTAACAGAAAACTGCTCAGCCACAGAAAAAAATAGAGGCAAAAGAGTCATTATGCATTCAAAATCTATCATTCCGTCTCCCGACCATACCTATTTTGAAATTTTGCAGAACTGACAAAGAGCGCAAAAAAAAACAAAGAATTCTTCGAGTCTTTCACGCAAACCAACCGGCACGGCACAGACATCTGCGCGACACCAGAGTTGACTATCAGCAAATGGGATATGCCACATCGTCTCCTACTTCCCCATCAATTTATCGTTACACAAAGGAAGAAGCAAATCGCCCAGAGATAGTTTTCAATTTTTTCGCGTGTCTAACCACATCCCAGTTTGTCGCCTTGAACCCGCTTGACGAGCTTAACGAGCATCCGGGCACAGAGGCGAGAAAAAGTTTGACTTCGTTTTTCGTCCGGCGGTATTATCTGGTTCCGTCGCTAACCGGAGCTTTTTTCATCAACCGGTTGGCAGCTTTCTCCGGTGTGGACCGAAAAATCATATTAGGGAAAAAAGGAGACTCCACGGTGCACCGAAATACTGAATGAACGTTGACCATGATTGGAATGGTCTTACCTGTGGTGATATTAGGATTATCATACCGACGGGATTCTATAAAGATAACGATTCCAAAGCTGAAAGGAAAGAACACTTCTCCATCTGAACCTTTTCTTGTATTTAAAATAATTGGAAATTCTTTCTAAAATTTTCCAATAAAAAACTTCCACTAAACAGTAGATGTCTAATAAAAAAAATTAACGAAGCAATTCACCAGCTATGATTTGTAATATTGAACAAAGGCTGGCCTGGCGGCAGTCTGTCCTAGCGTAACAAACGTTTTCTATACAACCGATTTATTACCTTTTGATACACGCATCGGGAACGGTCCCCCCATTCCTTCGAAATCGCTATGCTGCTCGGGTTGCTCGACATGAGAAAGTGGTTCTCAGGCACGCGCTCAACGAATTGCCAATAACACGATTCGATTGGTTGTAAATTGACAAATTGGATTTTCATGGCAGTGGCAACGAAGCATCGGTGATGGCATGAATATTTCAAGGAAAATTCACGGTCACCATAGCTTTCCGTTGTTCTAGTTGTTCTGAACTAAAAATGGAAATGCATCTGTATGGCGTTATGAAAGCAATGAGATCTATATTGAATATTAGTGGTTTTTTGTGTGAGCTTCACATGACGGATTTTACAACATAAAAAATCTCTCTTTAATTCACCTATAGTTATGTGATAAAGCCTTTCTCTTACCCTTCAAATATTCTCATAAAAAAATTTTCATTGAGCTAATTTTGAAACAAATCGGGGTAGATTCATTCGGAATGATACGAGTAATGCAATAAAACAGTGATTCCCAAACTCGTCGGGGTGTAGGGACCACTGGGCGTTAGCTCATTTTCAGTGGACAGTTTACTGTCTTAGCGGTCAACAAGTGGGTAATGGGACTGCGAAGCCTTTTCAAAACAATTGTTTGAGAACGGATCAGAGCAAATGAATTCTTGACAAGCTAATATAGATTTGTGGGAAATTTTCTAATAAATCTATTAGTTTCAAAGTTCTTATACAATAAAAGCGTATGCATGGAATAAGGGGCTGGGGTCCACTAGGAGATTGATAGTACCTATTAGCTCTCTCCGGACTGTACCAGCCTAGATGCCGTGTGGAATCCGGCAGAAAAAAATGAACCAAGAATAGATCCACTGGGTTCCTGCTTCCATGTCGTAAAAGGCGACAATTGCAGGAGTTTCTTTTTCCTTTCAGTTATCAGATATTTTCAATGTTTTACTTCTGATTACTCTATTTTACTAAATCATCTCTTTATTCAACCTATCAATTTCCGTCTAGCTTCGGAGAAAAGTTTTATTAGGAATGATTTCTTCTTCCATGTTATTGATTGTCTTTCAGGATTATAAAATGAATGATAAAAATCAACCATTGCGCAAATCCGTTTATATTACAAAGTTAATAACAGAGATAACATATATCGGTATAGTGAATACATAGTAAAAAACACTTGATATTAATATTTCAAACAGTAAATTAATATTTTTCTCGGTCTCTAATGCTAATGCTAAATGCTAATAAAAGCGTATGCATGGAATAGTGAACCTTTCAATTGAAGTGAGGTTGTGTAAGAAAGAATAGAAAATTAGACACCATACAATTACCTATATTCACAATTTTATCGGATGATTCAAAGTTCGTTAAAAATGGGGTGTGTTGAACAGCAAGATTTTGGATTTTGAATAACTAGACCCTTTCTTATTATTTCCACGATACGATAGATGTAGATACAAGAGAATACAGCAAAAATCAATTGGATCGCATGGATAATTCTAGATATTTTAGCCCGTTTATCTACAGCAATATCAGAATGGAAGGGAACCCGTAGAGGTTGGCTGGCTTTCAGAACAACAATTTATTTAATCACCAGTGACACCTTGTTGGAAAGCAGGTTGTAGTTTGCAGTGATTTTTTTTATTTAAATGATGCAGAATGCAGAAATCACCCATTGAAGGAGATTACTCGAATCTCATTTCACGGCAATAGACACCAACGACCCGGTCCAACAAAGATTTTTTTTTATTTAAAATATATTTTTTTATTCAGGCCTATTTGCGTACAAGCTTTACGTGGCCGATTGAGCCGATTTTTTAAATAATTTTTTTTTGAGTTGGATCTCGTTGTCACCCTTTTTCTAGGGGGAGAGGAACTTCCATTTCCCTCCTGCGAGGATTGAGGGGAACTTCGTTCGTGGTTCGTCTCGTCATCCATTGCCGCATCGATGGTATTGTTGTCGATTTCCGTCTTCTTTTCGTTGCTAGTTGCTATAGATGCACCTTGTTGTATATTGGTTGCAATTGCTGGTTGGTTGGAGGGTAAGTTGTTACCTGCAGCCGGTGTACTTTCTTCTATAGAGGATACTGATGGTATCGTTGAAGGGGATGCTTCATTGTTGTTGGCGGCTGTCACAGGTGTACTGGGGTTGCTTGGGGTTTGTGTGAAGGAAGCACCGTTGACCTTTGGTGTAGTTGTCTCCTTGTCCAGTTTATCACATGGCTTACCGTAGTGAACAGCTTTTTGGAAATATTGACATGTGGCCATCTGATTGTCATAGGTAACAAGTGATTTGCACGGAATTCTTGTATCTTGACCGAAAATCACATAAGAAGGTATAGGCCTCTTCAAGTGTATGCGAAATAAACGTACGCCATTTAGAATAGCGGGGAAAAAGTCTTCCACTTTATTTTTTCGATAGAGAGAATCTCTCCGTATTGGGACATAGTTTTGCGAATATATGAATAGGTGTCGCTTGAGTGAAGATCATGCACACGCACTTCTATAGCACTATCATCCATATATACTGGAATGTTGTACTTAATGTTTTCGTGCTCCACATAGTGCACATTGTTATTGTCTTTTGTGAATTGAATTGCATCCAACTCTTTATAAAACTGTATTTATTTTATTTAAACTTATTGCATTCAAGTAAATCCACACGTTTAATATCAAGATGCATTTGCTCCTTAAGCAAACCTTCAAGTTCTCGTATCGAAGGTCGAATATCGCACTGCCTGAAGTCAACAACAATTGTATTCTTTCGTGTCGGTGGTAGCTTTTGTTCGTTTGGTTCATTCATTTCGAGGTCTATTGTTCACTACACAATACTGTACTTGGTTTATTCTGTCTCGAACGTAAGCGGTTTTGTTTCATCGACTGACTGATGAGATGTAAAACCTAACTGCCAACAAAGAATTGTCAGTATAACAAGTTTAAAATTCTTCGAATTGGCGCTCCTACCAGTATTTCTCCAGCGATCAGAGATATTAACAATTCTGTCGAAGTAATGCTATGAACAGTAGGGTTTTTGATAACTAAAATCTACGGAAATATGAATTAGGTCTTGTTTCAATTATCACTACACATGTAAATTGATTAGTATTCAAAGAGCTACTATTACAGTCCTTTCAACGTTCTATTTGATTCTATGATGGTATTTTATCGAGTGCAACATGCCAAATAGCGTCCTAAATCTCCTTATGACTAAAGCACCATTTAAATGAAAACATTTTAAAATAAATTACTAAAGTACTGATCTAAATTAGTTGACTGCTATGATTAACAAAATATTCGCACGAATCAATAAATCTGTAATTAGTAGCAAGAACTTTCTCCTAAAAAATAGAATGCGGATAGAAAAAGTGCAACTTGTCGGGGACGTCATTCATAGGATCATATCTTCGAAACAAAAAAAAACGCGGTTGGGTAATGTTACAGACATAACTGGAGGACGTGACATGTTTCTTTCTCACTTCCGAATAAAGACAGTCATTCGTATTAGATTGTGTGAATTTTGCATCTTTCATTGCTTCGCTTCCAGAATTTTAATGATGCATCTATACTACAGTACGACTAATCGACAGCAAACATATTCTAACATACAATTAAATAACACGGAACAAATACAGTTTTTTTTTGTAGATTTCGATACTCAGTAGAATTAAACTTCTCAGAAAGATTTGGTAATATTTAAGTAGTTCTAAAAACCGCTTTGCGTAATTTTTCCAATGTTTATAACTGATGAGTCTTTTTTGCCATCATTTATTTAGCTACACCAGAGCTAAACTTCAAGAACTAAAATCGAAACTTGGGCACCGCTTCGAATTCAGCTGCAAAATTTTAGGTTCGGAATCTAGATAAAAAAACGGGCCTCTAATTTAGTTCTAGAAATATTAAACTGAAGTCATTTTCAGAATTTTTCGAATTACGTTCAAGAACTGAATTCTAGGCTCGAATTCCAAACCTTAATAAAGGAACTGAATTTAGTTCCAACATCTAGCTGCAGAAGCCATGTTCCAAATTTAGTTTCAGCATGTAGGTTTTGAGTTCTGGAAATGAATACAGAAACTGAATTTACGAATTAAATTCTGAAACTGAATTCAGTAATGAAACTCTGGTGTTAAATTCAGTTCTAAAATTCTGGTTTGCCGTTCAGATCTAATATTTAGTTTCAGAATCCAGATCTGAAATTCATGTCCTGAATTTTGTTCATGAGTTCATTCCACCGAATGCCATTGCTCCGAATGTCATTTCGCCGAAAGTTTCTTGGCCAAATGGATCATTTCGCCGAAAGGTTAATTTCGAATACATCACAATATTAATTAGAAAACTACAAAATCTGGCTATTCATTAAAAAAAATTTTCATTGTGTTTATGTCTTCTGGATAATTGACATAAACATACACCAAATACACCAAAGCAAATGCATTGGTGCTCAGTAACTAAAAAAGTTCAATAAGTTTTCTTGTGAATTCCGTTCAGAGGATCATTATTCAGTCTCAAAAAATTATATGCCCAGAACCGGAAGTGACTGTCATCAAATTTTCGAACTTCCTAACGAATCTAACATTCTGAAAAACGATTCAGCCCTCTTCGATAAAAATGCACGAAGAAAAAAAAGTTTTGTCGATTACATCATTTATATGATTATATTACTAGAATCGGAAGCGACTGCCATTTAAATTTCGACTTGACCAATTAACCAATAGTAGCAATCAAACACGTCCAACATTGTTGAAATCAGTTTAGCCATCTACAAGAAAATTGAACGGAGAGAAAGAAGTAAGTTTTGTCTGTTACGTCACTTATGCCACTATTTTTTCGAACCCAGCAGTGACAGCAATTTGAACTTCAAACTTGATCAATAACTTAATAGTAGCTCACAAATGAGCTAAACTTCAACTCAGTTTGTCGAACTGAACAATGACTGTATGTGTATGTGTCAAGTAGATTACTACACTATGTTTCCTCGCAAATGGTTGAAACAATGGCTGAACAAACTGGTTCAAATGAAGGATCCCGTGGTCCCATACGGAATACTCGAATTTTATCCGGATCCGCTTTCCGGTCCCGGAAATATTGTGAAGTCTGTTAAAAATTGTCACTTGAAGCCGTGAAACAAAACACGTAAAACAATCTAAACCGGCCTCAAAACCACTCGAACCGGTAATTATTAATCAGTAGACAACCAAACAAATCGATTCCGGATTTCCAATTCCGGAAGCACCGGTAATAGTGGTCCCTTATTTCAAAATGTATCTCACCCACTTTGCTAAGCGATGATTTGACCAATTTTAATCTACTTAAATTTAAATGAAAGGTCTTGTGGTACTATAAAACAGTACTGAATATTTTACGAATGCAAACAAAAATTTACACCGTCGTTTAAAATCAAAATCACAGAAAATCTTTTAAATTTGATTTGATTAGTTGATACGAACCGATTTCGGTAATACCGGTCTAGTTTTTCGCAGGGCTTTCCTTAGTGACCAGCTTTCTGGCAAAGTTGACATATAACCAGCTCATGGTTATAGGCGACAAATTATTTACATGGAATTTTTGTGTCCTGATCGAAAATCACATAATGCATTAATATTTGAGCGCACGCGTGACAAACGTACGCCATTCTTTCGCTTTTATTTTCCCATGGAAAAAATATCTCTGCATACTGCAACATGGCTGCACTGAATGTTTCCATGCTCCACATAATGCATGTTGTTGTCGTCTCAATATCAAAGAAAAGGTTTAAAGAATGACTACATTCTAACGTCCAAACTACCCTGGATCGTCGGCATCTTCGTTTGAATAGCTACATTGTATATCAAGTGAATTCCACATAACCTCAACATTTCAAGTCATTTCAAAGCCTCATAGAAAATTGTTCTTCTTGCCCCAGCTTGTCTAATCGCTGACATAAACTTCAAATCTCCCATTAATAAACCACAAACTTTATTCAACAATAAAAATCTCACCAGTGGCTTTCCCCGAGCATACAAAAGCCTATTCATATATCAAATCTTTATTTTCAAATTCCAGTTCGAATCTTACCCAGTAGCCAACAAATATTTTCCGTTCACCATCCTGGCAGGCACAATGCGAAGCACAACTGTTAATAAATAACATTTATTGCTGTTTAGAGGAAAACCGAAATCCGATTAATCCCTTCCCTGCACTACTCTTGGACCCACAGCACGAAACGCTCAGAGCAACAGGACCGGAAACGAACCGATCTTCGCCAGTTGTATTTTGCAAGTCAACCAACAAGCTCCGAACCGAGTGTGGCTCTACTTGTAATTCCATTCGGCAGACCGTGAGGCTAATGCCAGATGTCCTTTTGTTACGTCGTGAATTCTAAGAACATGCAAATTAAAATCCGTTGTCTACCAACGGGGTTATAAGAGAACATTTCATACTTCTTTTGTCCGCTCGACGCACGGAAGAGACAGGAGATTCTCAGTGCATGGATGTCTTGTAAATTGCAATGTCCGTGAGGTTGTTGAAATGTTTGATTAACACCGATTGTGCTCACCGGAATGTTCTTTGTTCAGTTTAAGCATTTGATGGAACATTTGAAGTTTCGGCTACTTTCAAAAGCACTCTCTAGAATTGAGTACTACTAAATCCGTCACATCCAGAATAAAGTTTTACTTCACAAGATATGATCGGGGACTCGTTTACTTGAGTTCTATTATAATTCACCTTAGCACCGCCATAAATCTCATATATGGATTCCATTGGTCAAAGTTAGATCTGCTATCTAACATCGTCATTGTAAATTTTTCAAACAAATTATGTTGTGATATTTCTTCTCAGGGCCAAACTGAAGTTATTGGTGCCGATTTTAATCCAATCTTCTAACTATAGATCAAATGATCCGTAAAATAGGGTTGCGATTTGAATTATGAGATGACCATTGGTACAGTCACCATATTTGATATTGAGCCTAGAAGAAAGGTTTCATCTTGGGATTGCATCGATAGCAAACATTTTGATGCAGCAACTTATTTCTAACAAATTGCACCAATATTTACTCATATTTCTTGTTGCGAACTTCTCGTTATAACTAAATTTATTACTTAGGATTTGTCACAGCCAACGTTTTTTAATTCTGTCAACAACATTGCATTATGGTATTTGTTTCGTTGTAATTTTTCTTCACGACTACGCTCGGTCACATTTTGCGGATTTGGTGAAAAGCTATTTGAATAATAGAGGATAAGAATATAGTGCAGAGTTGGTTCCATCCGACTATCAATACAAAACTCCCCTTAACAAAATATACGTATAATGTATAATTAAGTATATTCAAATCTACACGGAAAATAGAAACTACCTATTGTTTGAAATCTTTTTACTTAATTCTGAGTTCGTTTGAATCCTTGCTTTCATTCGTTCCTTCCATTGTTGTCAAGACACAAAGAGCAAAACCACCCAATAGCGAGAGTTTCATTCAAAAAAATTAAGTAAACCGTAACAAGCTTAGTCAATACAGCTCAACTTTAGGGTAAATATAACTTACCATTGAATAGATATAACTCATTGAATGGAGTGGAACGTACTTAAAATTGATTTTTTTTGGTTACGTGTACTCATCAGTGCCTTACACGCTTACTTGTGACTACTCAAAATTAAGTCAAAAGTAGCTCGATTCCACAAAGAGTATACTTACTCAAAATTGAGTAGAATGATGACTATTGAATTTTGAGTAAATATGCAAACTGCCGAATTTTGAATGAAATTACTCATCTCTGTAGATATTCCCAAGAGAGTAGAATTTACTCAATATCTCATTAATATTGATTATTTCATTGGCATAAACTTTTCCATGATTCAACATAAAAGCCATTCATAATCTGGTATACATTTGCATGCACTTTGTCTCAGTAACTGTTTTCGAGTTCTTACATTCTTTGACAGGTCGTCACAGATGTACACGCTCATTGAACATAACTTATGGTTTGAGTTGCGAATACTCAAATTCATAAGCTGGAAAATTATGTCACACTTTGAGTATCGAGTTGAGTAAAATTTACTTTTACTGTTTGTTTTTCAATTTCAAATAACTTTCTCACTTTTCTCAGAGATGACATGACCGGTTTTAACAAACATAAATTCAAATAAAAGGTCTTATGGTCCCATACAAAACATTCTTATTAGAATACCATAGTATTTATGAGAATATGATTTATATGAGAAAGGCATCATTACACCACTAGGTCAATTAAAACAGGTTTTACTTTTCTCATGTAGAAAAGCTATGCAATCACTGTGAAAACCGACTTTTTAATCGATACCCGGAGGGCCGAATGTCATATACCATTCGACTCAGCTCGACCAACTGAGCAAATGTCCATCTCTGTGTGTATATGTGTATGTATGTAACAAAAATATGCACTAACTTTTCTCAGAAATGGCTTAACCGATTTTCACAAACTTAGATTCAAACGGAAAGTCTTATGATCCCATAGCCTGCTATTGAATTTCATCCCGATCCGACTTCCGGTTCCGGAGATACAGGATGATATGCACCAACAAAATAGAAAAAATTATGAACTCACTTTTTTCAGATATGGCTGAGCCGATTTTCACAAACTTAGATTTAAATGGAAGGTCTTATGGTCCCATAGCCTGCTATTGAATTTCTCTGGATTCGACTTTCGATTCCCGAGTTACAGGGTAATACGTGTAAATTTTAGAAAAAATGTGCACTCAATTTTCTCAAACTAAGTTTCAAATAAAAGGTCTTATAGTTTCCTAAAAGTTTTAAGAACATTTTATTTGGATTCGACTTCCGGTTGCGAAACTAATGTGTGAAAAGTGGAAAATTACCAATTTCATGAGTATTTTTTTCACTGTGAAAATCCCATAAAACTGACTGATAAATTCTTCTAGTTTGCAGAACTTGTCAATTTGTGGGCATATAAACTTAATTCGATACAACTGGTCCCCCTATTCCTGTTCCGGAAGCACCAAAAGTAGTGGACTTCAATTGCTCAGCGATGCTTGAACCGATTTTCTCAAATATTAGTTTAAATTAAAGCTCACGTTGTCTCTAAAGCTATTGTGAAATTTCATTCGGATCCGACTTCCAGTTCCGCAGTTACATGGCGATGAGTGTCAAAGTTTTAAAACCGCAATCTAAAATGACAATACAACACCGGTACGTGCATTGTGGAAGAAGAAAATACAACACAAACGACGCGTGCTTTGTTCTATTTCGTACACGTTATAAAGAAAACGAAACGGTTACGAATGTCTGCTACTGGTGCATGATATTGGTAAAATATGGTACTGCACTTAATTTTTTTTTAATTTAGCTTTTTTACCGAAAGAATAAATTAATGTCAATGATTTGGAATTTTCATCGTAATTACAAGCTTCGCGATATAAATGCTATTTTCACAACCAGTAGTGCAGTAATACCGTGCCGGTGGTGTAGTGATTTCAATTACAACAATAATAATAATAATCCTACTACATGTTTTATGCTACCGATTAATTCTGTTTAGCTTGACTTACATATGCAAAAGTAATATAAACGCAGGTTCGCTTCGTTTGTTAGATAATCGAAATACAGTATGTCTAGGTTTAACTAGGTTCAAAACTGTTCCAATTAGTAGGTTATATTTGTTGCTGGCAAACGAGCCAACTTCGGCTATTCCAGTCATCTGAATCCGGTTTCGGAAACATTGGAAATAGTGATCAAAAACTGTAACCTTTCATCAAGATGGCCAAATTGATTTTCACAATAGTCTTACAGTTTCATACGGAATTCTCAATTTGTTGTGGAAATTACTTCCGGTTCCGTAACTACAGGGTGAACAGGATTTGTTGATTTTGTTAGATTAAGTCCGAACAAACTTCCCTATTTCTATTCAATGAACAGTTGTTCTTGAGAGTTCGACAGTAATATTGATGATGTTATGAGTTGTTATATGAGGCATCATTACACCACTAGGTGAACTAAAACTGATTTTTTTGAGGAGAAATCGCAAACTTTGCTAAGAGCTACCCTAGCTAGCTAGTTTTAATTTGAGTGCGAAGAAAATCATATTGTGAGTTTACACCGCTCAAACTTTGTTAAAATGTTCTTGTCATATTTCGAGTCAAAATTATGAAAAATCTGACAACCTCGTTCCTGAACTGAAAAACGAATAGATAGGTGGAAACTAGAATTTTCACTACGTGCCTTTTTTGTAAATTTGTTCAATGAGGGTGTAGAAAATGAGAATTTTTGCTTGCTTTTACAACTAGGTTCGGTCTAACACCGGTCTCCCCTAATAATAAAAGACTTGTCTCCCCACTATCCCCCCAGGGATAATTTGAATCAAAAAACATTTTTTTGTAATTTTCTACGGAGAAACAGATTGAACAAATTTATTTGAACTTTTTTAACATTATAAAGCATCGTTTAAAGAATACATAGGTTAATTTGCGAATATTAATATTGAAAAATCCTTATGATCAAAAAAGAACCATTTAAAATTCATTTCATTTTAAAATTCCCGCGCTTGTCCAATCGGTAAACTTTTATTCTCTCAACGTTGGCAACACTTTTATACACATTCTGTCAAATTTTGACGCATATCGTACGATTAGTTTTTGTTTGGCGTCTATACAAAGAAGTTGAAAAATTTTCGTGTGGCGATTTTTATAATGGATGAAAATTTAGAACAACGTGCGTGCATCAAATTTTTGTTGCAAATAGATTTAAGGGTTCCTAAACATTGGAAATGTTAGTGTCTAGGAAAAACACAGGCATACGAGTGGTATAAACGCTTCAAAGGTGGTCGTACAAGCTTGGATCATGATGAGATCCCTGGCCGCCCAACAACATCTGTTAATGAAGAAAACATTGAATCGGCGAAGCAAATCGTGTTGCAAAATCGTTTTGTCCCGATTAGAGAGATTGCTGTGTTGTTGGGCATCTCTTATGGATCAGCCGAATACATTTTAACTGATGTTTTGGGTTTGAAACGCGTCGCTTCTCGGCTGGTGCCAAAAAAGCTGAATTTCATTCAAAAACAGCGTCGTGTTGATGTGGCCAAATAGATGATTTCCAACACAGATAGTGACCCCACATTCATCGAATGCATCATAACTGGTGATGAGGTGTGGATCTATGAATACGACGTCGAAACCGCATGACAATCGACCGAATGGCGCTTCGAAGGCTAGCCTTTGTTCTAAATTTTCATCCATTATAAAAATCGCCACACAAAAATTTTTCAACTTCTTTCTATAAACGCCAAACAAAAACTAATCGTACGATATGCGTCAAAGTTTGACAGAATGTGTATAAAAGTGTTGCCAACGTTGAGAGAATAAAAGTTTACCGATTGGTCAAGCGCGGGAATTTTAAAATGAAAATTCCGGTTCTTTATTTATCATAAGGTAAGGCGGTAATAGAGCATTCCCCAGAACCTTTTTTTTGTGAATCACGTTGCGCGGTGAACACAATAACTCGGCGTATAATTATCTGAAATCAGAAATGTTTTAAAATTGACTTGAAGTACGAGTTATTTCTCCCCTCCCTAATTTAGATGTATTCTGCGACCTTACCATTTTTACATTCTATATTTAAGAGCAGAAAACAGCACACTGGAGTAGAAATCAACGTCCCCAGGTATAGCGATTTCTCGGTACATATTTATACCGATTTTTGACCTCTTTCACAATACAGATATGTTCTAAAACACCGATAATTCACTGTTCATACAGATAAATACTGATTTTCGGCATTTGCTTCGATAGGCATGATAAAATGTTGTCGTGGAACCTTTTTTTTATCTCACTCAAATGAACCCCGGTGACATTTTCCTGGTACTTATATAGTAGAAATTCTGATAAGCGGCCCTTACACGATCATTAAAAGTGACATTAGTTAAAAATAATGTCATTTTTAATAAACATGTAAGGGTAGTAATGATGAATTTGGAATGTCATTACTTTTTAATAATAAAAAATGGCATTAATAATTCTCGAGGAAGGCCGCTACACTCATATTTTTGCGCCGGATACAGATTTATGCAATGTTGCTCGAATATCAAAAATGCAACGAACGCCAATGATCATCGTTCGCTTTCATTCGCCTTTGTTCGATAATCGCTCTGATATTCGGACTTGTCCGTATATTCGGGTGCAAACGAAGCCGACGCTGCTTCGTTGCTCGCACGAAGATCTATTCCTTGCAGTTGTTATTCGCATTGAACATACCCCCGAATGACATAACGCGAATATGGAACGAATATTCATGCAGCGATCTTCATCAAAACCTAATTCGCGATGATCGTTCGTGTTGTTTTTGAAACAAGCAAATTAAGACGTTTCCCAATGCATTAGTACCATAGTCTTATGGGTGTGTGATGAACCATATCCCAGCACTCTCCCATTGCTGCTACCTCACGAGATATAATGAATTTATTAGATTAAGAATGCTTCGCGAAGAATGGAATCCAACGATCATCGCAGTGACGCTAATCGAACGAATTCGAGCAATAAAGTAAATGAACGAATGACAAACGAATGTATAAAACGAACATGCACGATGTATACCAGCAGCGAAGAATACATTAGTAGATTCGGGCTCTCTACGAATATTGCTTATTCATTTTCACCCTTCTCTCTTTCATGCAGTGAATAGTTCAACGTTGTTCGAAACAAGCATGAATACAGACAGTATATTCGCAACGAGGAAGGGTGAACGAATTAGTTACACGAAGAATATGTGCAACATTGGATTTATGAAAAAAATGACCTGGCAACGCTGGTTGGAATCCATAATAAAACAGGCATAAAACCTCCTCATCTTTTACATCGATAGATTGCAATAAAGTAACCTTTAAAATTGTTCTAATAATCATTGGATAACCACAATAAGTAGTTCCCATCGTTATATTGAAACCCTTTTTGGTGTTTTGGGTATCCATCAAAAACTAAAGTTATCAGTTTTATTAAATTTGATACAAAAATCAAACGATTAGTCCTTCTTTGTGGGTCTAGACCATTCTGTCAGCAGATTTTGAAGCCGATTCCCAGCGTAAAAAATCATGGCATGGCTAATGCTATGATCTTTTTCACATTCCAGGTCGGGATTCGATCATAAGACAACTGGCTTGTAAGACTAGCTCTCTATTCATTCAATCGCCAACTCCGAACGGGACGGAATGTCAACCAAATAAATATCTAACATAAACATTTTTTTTGTCTGTCAAGATCAATTTATTTTAATTTTGTTCAGTAAGATATTTCAAAATGAAAATACTTGTACTAGTCAGAAATCGTCAAGCTTCGTTGCAAGCAAAAACCTTTCGTTTGATTTGGCTTTACATATTTACGACCTCAATAAAAAAAATGAAAGTATGAAGCATGCAGCCATTTTAGCTAATATTTGTGACGGCCAATCCAATAATTGACCGCATTGGCTTGCCATAGTTTCCCAAGAGCAGCCGGTAGTAAATAACTGAACATATTAAACATCAGCCTTCTCATTAAACCTTCTCGTGTTGATCCTACGCCAATCATTTACCCCCTAGCATAGAAATGTCGTGACAAAAATGAAAATATTGTTCCTGTTTTTGTGATTTTTTTTCGTCTTTTTGAAGACCCCTTCATAACATTAAGTTCCATGTTTTAAATTTGTTCAACTACACAAACAAAAACACCTACAAATTCATTCTCGATACACACATACACAAATACAAAACATTAAAATAAAACTTTCAAAACATACCGATTATCCACTCGTATTTTGTGATCGTCTACTCCACATCTAATTATTTTGATAAATTGTTGAACAGCAAGGTTGAATCGAATGCAGATCAGATAATGTTCAGAATAAAAATGTAGCATAAAATAACTGTAATTAATGATTTTATCACAAATAAAAAAACTGTTCAAAGCTTCATTAGTAAATACTTAGAAAACATTTTAACAATAGAAACATAAATCAATCCATTTAATTTTACTGAAAATCTGTACAACTGTTTGGTAGCAATTGTAGTTTAGCGAACACGAACGAACACACACGTATTGAAATGCTATACTAGATCTCACCGGAGAGTGACACCTACACGAAAAAAATCTGAATATACCAACACAACAACAAAAATTAACCACGTAGCCCATAAGTATAAAACAAACTCGAACTCATTTATCAGCAGAACTAACAACTAGCATTAAATCAACTCAACAATACTAATACGAAAACCAGTTTCACGAGAAAAAAAACGCTTATGATTCGACGTAGCTGACATTGTGATTTGTGCGCCCCCCTTCGCAATTAAAAAAACACGGCCGAATTAATCGAAGCTCGGTTGCCCGGTTCCATCACCCAATCATCAGGCCACCTTCGTGTCGTCCAATTTGCGTACTATTCGTTATCCCTTGACCGAGACGAAAGCGTGAGGAAGAGAATGTAGTGTACGCAAGTGCCCCACCAGTATATCACCATCCTGACACCCATCCCCCCTTCCATTTACCTCTCAACATGTCATCGATAAACAATAAACATCGAAACGTGCCAAGAAGCCACAGCACCGACAACATCACGAGAGACTTCCGCCGGAAAACTCGTTCGTCATTGACGACCTTGAGTGATCCCGGCCGTAGAAAAAAAACCCATTTCCAGTACCCACACATACACATACACACGAAAACATACGTCAATCCATTCGTCCCCAAAAACCGGGTGGACGCGGGTGGAAACCGTAATCACCTGGGCTGGTACCAACCATCCATCGTGGAACAACAGCGACAACAACAGCAACAACAACAACAGCAACAGTAGCGCCAATTCTCACGCGATCCGATCACAGCCCGGTGGTCTACGGGAGTAAGCAGAAATCGAATGGCTGGACCGGCTGGACTGGTCTCGAACCGATTAGCAGTCGTCTCCTTCCAAGTCGACGGCAAGGAGCCCGGATACTGCTTTTAGGTATTTTTCCCCTCGGTGAACAGCTTTTAGGCAGTCGGGTCGCGTCGGGTCGGGGCTCTTGGGCTAATCAAAGTATGAAAAAATCCGCTGATTATAATATCCTGGCGGTTGGTTCAGAAAACATTGTAGCTCGATGGAGGAATATTCGAGTTTCGGTACTTTATTGATGTTTTCGGCTCGAATGAAAATGGCAGCTGATTTTGGATATTCGGTTCCACGAAGCAGCAATCTGGCAATCCTTATGAAATAACTTTTTGAGCAAGGTTTACCATAAATTTCATTGACCTAATGAACTCACATACAAAGCTCCAGAAGGGCTGCAATCATTGAAGTTTTGAAATATTTTATTCAGTGGAAACTGTTCGAATCAGTCTGAATAAATAGTTGTAGTGTAAATTGAATTTTCGTAAAACGATGAAACAATCTAAACATCTCAATAGTAGAATTATTTGTTCCAATCTCGATTTATAAACAATATATAAATCAATCAAAATTCATATAATTTTAAATATTTCGGTCCGATAATTCTTTTTTGAGCGTTAACCTTTACCCTAATTAGGTTAAAGATTAGTAATTATTCTGTGCATAAATGCACATAATATTACGTTTATATACGTTTTATCTTCGACTCATCCATGCGTTAGCTAGTTCAAATGCTACTGTTTGCTTAGCGGTTTGTGCTGAACTACAAAGTCGAACTATAAATGTATACGTGATGAATATGCACACAATTCTATATTATTTTGTTCCATTTTTAATTGGAAATATTTCGTAGATTTTTTCCCAATTTCCTACATAAAATTTGTTCATATCCAAAGTACTGAAAAGTATTTTTATTGCTAGTTATTATCCACTTCCTGAACATGGACTGGTTCATACAAAATATACACTAAAACCTTTATTTACGCAAAGTTAATTTACACGAATTTAATTTACGCGCCTTTTTTAACGCGTTTTATTTGAAATAAGGCGATTTTTTATTTAATTTACGCGATGATCGCGTACAAAAAGTTTTTGCATTATGAAGAAAATTTTTATTTATGCTTCAGTGAATTGAATTATATAAAATGTTTGGTTTCATAGAATCTATTGAATATCGGGGGCATCCAAGAATTATCTGGAAAACAGAAATCAGTTTATGAACGCGTGATTGGTGACTTTTGTATAACTTTTGAGTGCGGTATGTTCTCGTAATACTAAATTAAACAAATTGACATACTGTGGTAATGTCTGTGGAAGTTCTTGTTCATACAAAAGCTCTTTGGAATATAGGCCTTGGAGTCTATCAACGAAACCGATGAGATTAGATCATATTCAATTGATTGGATCGTTGTTTGAGTTATGAGGCGGTGCTTGTTTATCCAAAAACTACTTGGAGTATAGGCCTTAAGATCTACCAGCGTAACCAAGAAAACTATCACGATCCATATACACAGCTCATGTTTGTGATACTACATGTGATACTAGTCATCCAAAAACTACCTGGAGTTCAGACCTTAAGATCTACCAGCATAACAAACCGCAATAATGAACATATTGATCACGGTCTATACTCATGATTCCACTTACAATAAGGAGGTCTATTGTAGATGCTGTGGGTCACCCAAAAACTACCTGGAGCCCAATCTTTAAGATCTACAAGCACGTAGATCTGCGCCAATGAACTATTTGTTCTTGGCCCATACTCGTGATACCACATGCAATTAATAAACCTATTGTGAATAAACTATACCATCCTAAACCTATCTGCAGCTCTGACCGTAAGATCTACCAAAATAACAAAGTGCATTAAAACTTAATTTTCACACTTCATACTCGTGATTCACTGAAGTCCTTGGATGCCTGAAAATATTCCTGGTAAAAAGATCCGAATTGGCAAGTATGCAATATGTAGCTCCATGACTATGAGCAGCATTGAAAATCTATACAAAAGCTGCGGATTGTTCGTGTAGATCTTAAGATCTGTTTTCACTGAAGTTCTTGGATGATTGTGAACGTTCCTGGATCAGAGCAAAAATAGACAAGTAGGCACTATGTAGCATCACGACTATGAAAAGTCTTGAAAAATTATACATAAGTTGCTGATTGCTCGTGTAGATATTCAGACCTGTTTTCTCTGAAGTTCTTGGACTACTGAGAACATACCTGGAACAACTATAAAGAGACAAGTAAGCAATGTGAAGATCTAAAAATATGAACAGCAAACAAAAAAATATAGCTGTGGAACAGTATAGTCTCTAAGAACAATATTCCAAGTAATTCTTGGATCTTGGAATATCTCTTACGGATTTCCATTGTCTCAGAATATACTCAGATGGTCCTAGATGCTTTTGCGTATGAACGTAGGTAGATTTGTTGTGTTATTTACACTAAAGTCGAATGGAATTGATAAAATCTTTTTTTGCGCGAAAAATTTTAAATAACGTGATGTTTAACTTAATTTATGCGAAATTTAATTTACGCACCCCCGACTTTGCGCGTGAAGTGAGGGTTCAGTCTAACACATTTTCAGGCAGCACGTAGCCATTTTGAATAATCATTTAAGGTTTGAAGACAGAGGGCCACGTGTTGAGTTTTAAATCGACCACGTGGCTCGCTCAATTCCCTTCGCGCATCGTATTTCTCTTGTACTCTCTCGTATATGAGCAAACTGTACCGGGTTGCCAGCATACATTTTATTATTTTGATGAGAAGTTTTATCACATTAATCTATCGTATGGGTTGGACATTACATGGATTCACAAAAATTGAATGTCTGTGTGTTTGGCAGCCTTGTCGAACAAATTTTATTTCTCTCTCCTTTTTCAGAATGCTATCAGGAAACCAAAGAGAAAAAAATGGTGGATGCATTGAAACTGACTTTGTTTCACAGAAAAATACAAGACTTTATTTTTATCGCGATAACATATATGTTTTTATGTACTAATCGCATCTAAACTAAATTATCTAGACTTTGTCACGGTAGATTTATGACACAAGCCTTCAAAGCCGAGATATTCGATGAACAAGTAGAGGTATGCATTTCCGAGCGTTCCAATTTTCAGCAGTTCTTCAGTCAGAAAAAAATACAACACGACCGCTAAACTCAATGAATCATTCTGAAAATTTCACAGAATATTCTCAACTAAATTTCAAAGACATTGTCAGGTGGGTTTTTCTATATTCTGCACCGTTTCCAAGAAAATTTGAAACGGGAAAATAGCAAAAAACCTACCACTTTACGGTACTGTCCTCAGCCCTTAAGGAAATTTTTGGTACCACCTGGCTAACCGGCTCGTGCTTAATGCACATGACTATTTTACTTTTTTGTCACGTTTCGTCTTCGATTTATCAGTCCATTAGCAGTTTATGTCGAACTTCTAATGCCACCTCATGGGTCAATACAACCCGTAAGGCAGACGAGAAGACGTGCTATTTCAAAACACTTGTTTTGCACCAAAGTACACCGTCTTGCACATGGCTATTTGACTTTTGATTTACGTTTTGTCTTCGATTCATCAATCTGCCTAGCGGTTTATGTTGAATTACGAGATGGCATTAGCGGAGATCAACGGAAACTTCCAATGCACTTATGAGTCGGAAACATTTTGCATTTTAAATAATGCATATACGTCCAAATTCTCCGCCCCAATTTCTCCACAACAATACCCAAAAGTTGATAAATCCAAACTTAAAGTAGTACCAAATTTATCATTCACGCTGTTCAGCAGGGGAAACTCCATCCGTTTCGCCACCGATTTTCTCCCCTGGACCACCGCCAAACAGTCTACTGTCCACACTTTCTCTCCTGCAAATCATGCTGTGATCCGATCGTAGTAGGGAAAAAAAACACTCCATCTCGAACAAGGCTACTGTCGGCGACATCAATCCACCCGGGCTACCACCAGTCACCAGTCGCTCAGTCAGTCAGTCAGTCAGTCAGTTCGTTGCCACGCTCACCCGGCATCCTGCCAACATCTACATCCAAAACGAACTAACAATATCTCCGACAAACACCGATATGATATACCATTAAACATTAAACCTCGCCGACACGTTGTTGTTGATCTTACTCAATTGAAGTGTGCATTTCTGGTGTTTTGAATACTGCAAATTGTTGAAGTTCAACGTATGAAAACTGCAAACATGAAAATAAAAAAAAACACTATCGAATATGGCGGCAACCGAATTAGTTTGAGAAATCCGTTCGAAATTTGTTAGACTAGTTTCCAAAGTTAAGAGACAGTTTTAAATCTAGCAGCAAAGTAAACGAAAAACGCCTCTACGAAATGTTCGTTAATCCTCTTCTAAAATAAATATGAAACCAAGCGAAATCGAATTCGTTGATGTCGAAAATATAGGAATAGTTTTACAGCTAGTAAGTTGTTGTAATAGAATAAACAAAAAGTAATGTTCAAGTGAGTGCGCAAAGCAGCATTTTTGAGCGGCACAATCGATTAGGGATGTTCCTGCGAAGCGGGTAAATATGGTAGTTGATGTTTGTTCCATTCGTTTCCCGTATTTGATGCAATGATTTATTTCAAATCGCCAGTTTACAGTTAAGTAATTCATCCCATCATACATATTTATGCGATAAGAATCCGAGACGATTGGCAATTCAGTTGAATGACCAACAAAAACCAAACCAACCGAACTAAAAAAAAACCTTCCAAATCAATAGCAGTTGCTAGTAGTTAGAATGTTTCATTAATCCTAAAATGTTATGTTTCTCCATAATATCCAGAACTAATCGCATTTAGTAGTTGATTTTTCAGTTGACACGTTGTTTTAAAAGTTTTCGAGTTACAGTTGTTAAACCTAGATAGCATAGCGAGTTACATCCTTTCCAGTAATGTTGGTTGCTAGTTCAGTTACATACATGCGAAAACACTATATGAAATTAAAAATATAACAGCATAACGATCAATAAGCGTAAATCGGTATCGACGATTACAGCGAGTGAGTGAGTATACGATGAACCGTTCACACAGTCCACGGAGACTACACATCCCGATATCCGAAAAAACCGGAAAACACTCCTACACCACAAACACAAAAAAAACTGCAACACAATATGGAACTGAACATGTTTGAAGCGTGGAATTTGAAAACATCGAAGTAACCATGACATACATTTAAAGGAATTCGTTTGGATTCCTGGGTTCTCAGATACTTTCCTTCGGGATTTTTTTAGTACGATATTGGAATTTCACTCTTCGTTTCGCTAAGCATTGAACAGCTTCTAGCTCGATTCTAAAATCTACGAATATTAAATGTTTATACTTTCAAAAAACCCTTTTCAGCTCGTCAAATGCACCAATATCTACAACTCTTGACTCTATTCTTAGAACGTTTTTCTGTCAACTCGCAAGTCAGCTAGACTTGGATATCTCAGAGTGCTACAAAACACTCGTCTCTAGTCGATTACTACCGTTGGTTAGATTTGGCGTACCAAAAAAAACTTAAACCTAAATAAAATTTGTCTAACTTGTTTAAGTTAAAGTCTCAAAAATCAATAATTTAAAACAACGAATTATTATCTTTGAGAAAGTAAAGTAACAATAGACAGCGACAAATATTTTCTGAATTATAAATAAAAAGGCTTAGGGTGTAACGATAATAAATTTCAGTTTTTGCAATGACTGAGCGGAAACATATATTGGAGAAGCCAAATGAATGAAAAACTAACAGAAAAGATGATTTTTTTGGAAAAAGATAGACTCAGAGACAGGACTCGAACCTGCGTTCTTATGCATTCCGTGCATACGCGCTACCATTTCGCCACTCTGAATCTTGTTTTAGTCACTCTATAACGCCAGACAGACATAGTAGAACGTACATCGAACAGGGTCTACATCCTGGCCGTCACCCGACCGATACCTTACATCCAAACATCTTCTCTGTCCATCAAACACTAGTCTTCTCGCTTTATACCACTATTTCTCCGATCAAGCATTGAGTAGGAGAGTGTATTTATAATCGCTTGTCACCTTCTTTAATCGTGACAGTCGGTGGCTGGACATCGTCAGCGACAGACCCCTATGATGGCTGTATTAATTGTCTGCCCTTTCTTACCAGAAGTAGATTGTTACGGAAAATCAAACCGCAATTGTTTTTAACGATATATTAATTTTAGTTGTTTGACGTAAAGCCACCATAACTAAGTCCAGTTTTTGCAATGACTGAGCGGAAACATAAATACACTCTCCTACTCAATGCTTGATCGTAGAAATAGAGGTATATAGCGAGTAGACTAGTGTTTGATGGACAGAGAAGATGTTTAGATGTAAGGTATTGGTCGGGTGACGGCCAGGATGTAGACCATGCTCGATGTACGTTCTACTATATCTGTCTGGCGTTTTAAAGTGACTAAAACAAGATTCAGAGTGGCGAAATGGTAGCGCGTATGCACGAAATGCATAAGAACGTAGGTTCGAGTCCTGTATCTGAGCGTATCTTTTTCCAATAAATCATCTTTTCTGTTAGTTTTTCATTCATTTGGCTTCTCCAATATATGTTTCCGCTCAGTCATTACAAAAACTGAACCTAGTTATGGTGGCTTTACGTCAAACAACTAAAATTAATAAATCGATAATAAATTTATCAAACAAGTATAAGTGTGAATCAGTCCTTTTATGACTTTTTATGAAAACATTAGATCATGTTTGTTTTAACTTTCTCATAAGGTTATGCAATCACAGTGAAAACCGATCGAGTTTCATATATTAATCGACTCAGTTGGTCGAGTATGCAAAATGGCTGTGCATTTATATGTGTGTAAAACATTTCTTTGCTCTAACTTTTTTCGTAGATGACTGAACCGATTTTCACAAACTTAGATTTAATGAGCGCTAAATTTCCTCGGAAATCGCAGAGCTTATTATCACAAACTTAGAACTTAGATAAGGTACTTCCCTTTAAAAAAATCCTGTATTTTTTTTATCAAACCGGGTCCGGAATTTCAGGGTGATGAGTGTGAATAAATTTATTTCACATCACCTATTCACTTCCCTCAGAGATAGCTTGACCGATTTTCGCAAACTTTAATTCAAATCAAAGGTCTTACAGTCCCATACATAATTCCTAGTTTTTGTTCTGATTCGACTTCCGGTTCTGGAATTACAGGGTGGTGAGTGCTTGAAATTTCAAGCGTTAAGAAAGACGAAAAAAATCAGCCAAAGTGGGCTCAAAACTATTCTAATTTGTAGGATATATTTGTTACTGCTCATGCTCGAATGAACTGAAATAGTGATCAAAAACGTTCATTATTCACCTAACAGTATGATGATACCGTTGTTTATCATTCCGCAAGTGTACCTTCTGGTTAAAATTGATCCGGACTGGTCCATTTAAACCGCGCGTGTAAACTGAACCGATATTTTTTCACCTAGATTGGCAAAACCTTCTTTGTCAAGTTTGAGCGGGAAATTATCGTGTTAGCATTCGAGAGATAGCAGAGGATCTTGCCATCTCTTATGGATCGACTCAGCACATTTTGGTTAATGTTTTGGGTATGAAACCACTAAGCTCGCACCGAAAAAACCGTATTTTTTGCATGATTGTGGCTGAATTTTTGGCTAAACACGAATCGAAAGTCATCGCTCAGCCACCGTATTCGCCAGATTTGGTCCCCTGTGACTTTTTCCTATTTCCAAAACTAAAATATCCACTCCGGGGAACGCGCCATGTCTTGCTCGAGGACATTAAAAGTAATCCACTGAAAGAACTGAAGTCCATCCCGGATGAGGACTATGGCAAGTGTATGAAAAATTGGATTGACCGCTGGAATGCCTGTATTGGTTCAAAACGAGCCTATTTTGAAGGCGATACTAAAGAAATGTAATGAAATCAAAAAAGGAAATTTTTTGCCTATTTCATTTAGGCTGTATTTTTAATTCAGTCCGGATCAATTTTGATCAGAAGGTATTAGCATGAATACTCGTCGCTGTTGTTAGTTTTGAAATTACACGGAACGACCGAAATTAGCTCTGCGCCTAATTCGTATTACTGTTTTTGAATTATTTGATTATAACAACAGAATTTCCAAAATAACTATAAAATTTGTTAAAATTGAGAATTTACTTTGCTGAAAAAAACTTATTTTTAGAGAATGTGTTTAGTTCGCGAATATCCTGGACACAAACCAGCAATATTTCAATCCAACACGAAATTCTCATTGAAAACTAATTTTGTTATTAAAATCAGAAAATTTGTTTCTATTTATCTATCGCCATCATTACTGAAGGACAGCACAAAGAAAACAAAAATGAAGTTGATTTTATTAACAAGTTTATTAGCCAAAAACTCGTGAGAAGTGTCAAAGCAAAACAATCAATTAAAAAGCTAAAAAGGACAGTTGAAACTGCTTGCAAATTGTTTAGATGTTTTTCGCATGTGTTACGATATATCCACATATAAATTTCTAAACCAATTTGTAAAAATGACGTAAACTCTTAGTGGAAAGTGTATTTATTCAGAATTTGTCCACATTTGAAGCGATTGTGCGTAATAATGTTTTTTACGCGGAACAGTGAAATTAGTTTCGAATGTTGCACTCTAATTGTTTATGTCAAATGATGCTTTTTGTATCTTTCAGCCTTCTGGGCTACGCCGTCCGGTATACTACTTGAATTCGGTTTTGTTTTCCGAGTGCTCAAAGTTTTCAGTGAGAGAGTCGATTTCGCGAAGTCGAATGAAGAAAACAGCGATTTAGAAGAAAAATTTTCAAAACGAAGTTGTTTTGTTTATGTCTTTTTCTCCAATACAACATCGTATTTATACCTGCCAGTATAGAAAGGCAACCGCGACTGAAATTTTTTTAGACAGTAGTGTGTAGTAATGGCTAGTAGTCATTACGGTGTTAACGTTTTTTCGGTGACAAAGCGCCATATAGCTGCAAATTGCAGAAACCAATTCAACCATTTATGTTAGTTGAAAACAACGTTTTATTTCTCTAATTCAACTAAAAAATTAGTTGAATGGAAATGAAATGAGCCTTAGCTAAGAAATGACAGCACGTTTAATTAGTGAATTCAACTAAAAAAATAGCCATTTCAACAAATATTTTATTATTATTAAGGGAATTAGAATTAAAAAATCTAAATTAGCGAAAGTTAGATTTTTTTAGTTGTCTCAAAAAATAACTAACTAAAATCAAAAAATCAACTAAGTTTTTCGTCAAAATGCTGATTTCGGTCTTTCCGTATATTTTAAAAATAAAATTTTATCCCGTAAAAATTGTGGTTAGAAAGAACGACAATGTATAGGTCAAAAAATTTCAGATATATTTTTGAATTAATTTTATAATTCTTCGCCCGACAGATAGATTCAGCCAGACCTTTTTAGTTTTGTCTTTCTCTTAACCGGACGTTTTTGTGAACCGACTTTTTTGTCATATACCATTCCATAAAAATGAGAAATTATGTCAAAAAAAAGATAACATAATCTCATACAAAGTTTTGGAATTTCATTTGGATCCTACCTCCGGTTTCAGAGTTACCGGGTAATATGCATCAAAATGTGAAAATAATGTCATTCACTTTATGGGAGATTGCTGAACCGATTTTCACCATCTTAGATTCAACGAAATGGTATTAAAACACCATAAGAATATACCAATTTTCAGTTGGATCAAACCCACGGTTCCGGAAGTAGGGTGGTAGGGTCCGACTACAGATACATTTTTTTTAATTCAAATCGTCATAGAGAATCGTACAAAACTTGTAGGTCATATTAGTGTATGGTTAAATGAACCGAATGTCACTATACCGATATCTAGCTTTCGCTGCCGAAAGTACCGATTACAGTAATCAAATGTGATAAAAAGGAGCTCACTTCACTTTCTCATATATGATTGAAATAATTTTCACTAACTTAAATTCAAATGTAGTATAGCAATGTAGCAGTATTATCTTCTATTAATCTTCATGGCTTCTTTAGACCTTTTATCTGAGACTTATGACATTTTTTGACATTACTTGTCACACAAACATTTCCTAATCTCGACGAACTGATCGAATGATATATTGGTGTAAGAAAATATGTTTTTACAGCTGTTTCTATTGCTTAAATCAATATGGAATTGTATTGAATTTGTCGTATTCGAACGATTATGTTGCCAAAACCGAACCGCGCTGAAGTCAAAACGAGTCTGAATGTTGAAAATCGTATTTACCTTTGCTTCCAAACATCGCTTTATCCTGCAGCGATCAAAACTCCTACTTCCGAAATAAAAGGAGAAAAGTCGCTTACACAAAAATATCGATAGCCACGTTAAAAATGGAAGGATTTTAAAATCTTTGACTTGTTGAATTTAAGTTTCAAAACATATTTTGTTTACAAGGTTAATTGTGATAGATATTTAAAAAAAATGAAAATCTTTGTAAACAACACACATACAGACACACGTACATACTGTGTCTTCTAAAAGGGTCTCACTCATTTTTCCCCGGGGCGAATGTTTCGATCTTCAAACGCTTAGGCCCAAAACTTCACCGCATAACTTGTGTACAATTTGCATCTTGTTGATATATTGACCAGACTTGACATCACTGACATCGGTGAACGACCGCAACTAGGTTAAAGCCGGGTATAAGTAAACGATATAAAATAAATGTTAAACAAAAAAATGCTTAGATACCATTAATTATATTATTTTATAACACCTTTTCTATGCAACACCCTACAAAAAACAAAGCTGTCTTAAAAAAACCTTTTTTAATCCACCTAGTGGTGTAATGATGCCTTTCTCATATTACTTATATCTTCAAAAATATTACTGAAACATTCTGTCAAGATGTTTTTCTTTTTCAAACTTGAATGAAATCAAAAACATTCTTTGGTATAAACTATTATCACTATTTTACAATTTGTAAACAGTTATGTCAAAATAATATATAGTTTTTAATGTGGCAACCCTGCACGATATACAAAATTGAACAAAGCACGCTGTGTGCTAGGCGGTGGTCTGATACTAATTGTCTTACAACTTTGGAATCGGAGGTCAGATCTGGATGAAATTGCACAGTATCTTTCAAGACATTGGGAGATTTGATTTGAATCATGATTTGTGAAAATCGGTTATGCCGTTGTTGAGAAATCGAAATGAGATTACCGGTGCGTTCGGATGGGGAAACCTGGCACTAGTAGTCTCAAAGTAGATTTTTATATCCACTTACTAACAAGGTCTGCCAACGAGATGAATTTACCAGTAAATTTTATAAAAAAAATTCACCTCGTTTCGCCATCATATTTTAAAAAATCCTTATGAAATTGAGTTTTTTTTACACTTATTGCGCTGTAATACCGGAACCAAAAGTCGGATCTGGATCAACTTTTCGGGGACATTTTGCATTTTAGTTTGTAGAAATCGGTTTAGAAATTTTTGAGAAAATTTTGTTCATAGATTTGCCCATATTGCCTTGAAATTCCGGAACCGGAAGTCGGATTAAGATAAAATTCACGGAACCATAAGACCAGTGTAACTGAAGAATAAAATGTGTCAGATCCCTTTCCGCAACCCTGTAATAAAGGTTGGTACGGAAAGTATATCGGTACGCACCAAACCTGCAATTCGAGATTTACTGTAGCTACCTTTATTAAAACTTCAAAGCTACAGATTCAGATGGGAACATTTCTCTGGGTCGAATGAAATCTCGCATCTTCCTCTTGATAGAGCCCATCAGCACAGTGGAAACAAACATGGAATCAGTGTATTTCTTCTGTTTTGACCGCATTTACCTGAGATGAACGGCAATGCACGCATTTCCAGGCATTTTTCGAAGTCTCCTTGGGATGGCATTGTCAAGGATAGTTCCCTTTTCGATCCCACATCCAGCCTCGATGTAAAATTTTCGACCGAAAAGCTGCTTAAAATCAAGCTTGACGTCATCGATCAAAGTGTAGCCTTTGTGTTTCGTCAAAACTCGGTCGTACAAGAACTTTGGACGATTTTTGACCACGGAATTCCGCTTCATGTGTCAGCTCGGATATTTACTGGGCTTTGCAAGATTTATTTTCTTCCCTGGCAAGTTGATCCAGTGGACCGAATTTGGCACCTCCATGCAGCATCCATCGTTGGTTTAGTGAGCAAAAAAAAAGCTCACGTTAGATGACTTGGGGAAACAAAAAAAAAGGTCCCAAGGATTTGTTAGCCGCCCCCCTAAACACGTTGCGCCTCGGACGAGTACCCCTTGGCTAAGCTATATTACTACTCTGATACTGCATAAATCTTATTAATACATGGGGTACGATTGAATAAATTATAGTTTTCCGATTGGACAATGTATCGCATTCGAATTTTTGATGCAATTGTTCTGACCATCTA
This sequence comes from Malaya genurostris, assembly GCF_030247185.1. Lineage (NCBI taxonomy): Eukaryota > Metazoa > Arthropoda > Insecta > Diptera > Culicidae > Malaya > Malaya genurostris. The sequence goes on along the minus strand of NC_080571.1, from coordinate 229,072,014 downwards.
TTCTTGCACCGATGATATCACTGTAACCACTTAACCGAAAATCGATTCGATATTCCTAACATTGAAGCAAAATACATTATGAAATTATAGGTATAAAGGCTCACTAGTCGTGATCTGAAAATACAGTGTTGATTAAATGAGGTCTCCTTCGCATAATCGTAGCCAAAGCGACAGCCGTAATTGACACATTCGAACACTAAGCCTTCAGCCCCTCGACAGGTAAATTATTAACTTAAACAGACACTCAACTATCGCCACCAATCAATAAGCAATTTAATACTAGCTTCCGAGAAAGCCACTTTTCCACATGGGAAACGCTATTCCCTGGAACCAACTGGGCAATGCCAACTTCTGCCCTTTGAGCACGGGCTGCACTCAGTGGAGCATATTTCACACGTTCGGTTTGATTGCTGATTTATCGACAGGTCGGTCAGCCGGACACCGTGGGCGAAGTAGTGTAAAACACATTTGAATCGGTGGTGAAAATATGTCAAGCGTTGTGACCCGATTTGAAAATTACATCGAAACCATGTCAAATTCACGTACGGTAAGTGCGTACAATTATCCCCGGTCGGTGATTCCGAGTATAAGACTCTGGTTTCTGAATCCAGTACAGTTACCTGTACATATTTTCAAGTACATTGATGAACCGGCATTGAAGTCAGTCTTGGTGGAATGATAAAGAAGTTTCGTGTATAGAAGATCACGATAAGCAAGATTGTCGCGACCTGGGACATTGGATAGAATTTAAAGTTGAGACCTGACATCACGATACTCAAAATCCCGATAACCTTCAAGACAAGCCCAATGATTAGTCTCGGAGAGTCCAATTCGAAGGAGATGTGCATCTAGCGTGTAGTGATTGGACATGAGTCTGAACATCACACGAATGAAATCCCGCCTCCTGAACCATGCCTTTGCCGATATTTTAGGAATAATTGAGTGCATCCACCGACCCAGATCATCTTTATCCCAAGAAGCTTGCCAGCTGGCAATTGTTCTTTGGCGGGACGCGCTATTGAATTCATTGAAAGCAATCGGTCTCTCATAAATTTCACCCTCAATATCACCACGTTTGGTTGAAATATCGGATTTTTCATTGCCTGGAATGGAGCAATGATCCGGGACTCAAACTATTGTGATTTGATTATTATTATTCAATATGACGTTCAGGCACTGTTTTATTTTGCCCAAGAAAAACGGTTCATTTTTGCTAGTAGCGTTTGAGCGAATGGCTTCAATTGCACTCAGACTATCTCTGAAGAGAAAAAAATGGTTTGGAGATAATGTGACGATTACACTTAAGCTTTACCACCGATTCAAATGAACTGCTGCTAACTTTGCTATATAAACAGATGCAGGTTCTTGAACCCTAAATGAGACCGAAACATTATCGCTGAATATACCAAAACGAAGAGTCTCTTCGATTCGTGATTCTTCCGTGTAAAACATTTTCTCCAAGCCAATATGTTTGAACTTACTTAAAAATATTTTTGGGATTTCCACCAAACGTAGGTGATCCGAGATTCCACGCACTTCGCGCTGCATGGATGTATCGAAAAATAAAGTTGATTCAGGGTCATTTAGGATGTCACGGATAAGAATATATCATACCTCACATATTAATAGAAGACGTGATGAAAGCTCTCAAAAGCGATCTTTCAATGGAAGAACTCCCCCCAGAACTTTAAGACTCATTGTATGTACATGCAGCCAAACAACGATACTGAATTCGCACAAGTTTAATAATATGAGAGCTTGCAGCGGGTGAGCACCCCACCAAGATCCTTTTATTGTTCGAAGAAAATTTACTCTTTATTGGCATTTCGTTATTAGATATCTAATGTGTCCTCGCCTCCTGAATTTGGAATCAAACAACACCACAAGGTATTTGAAAGTCAAAACCTGCGCGATCATTCTTTCCATCATATGAAGCTGAAGCTGCGCGGGATCATGCTTTCTTGAAAAGACGACTAGCTCTGTTTTCTCCGCAGAGAATTTGATACCCAGATGAAACAGCCCTAACGAACAAGTTATCTAAGGTATCTTGCAATGGTTTTTGCAGATTAACAGCTTTGGGTCCAGTAACTGAAACCACGCCATCGTCTACCAGTTGTCTTATACCGTTTTCGTTTATTGATCAGAGCAGCCCGAAAGCTAACCCAGAGTTGCCCAAACAACGCTTGATATGTTTGTTTTAGCAACCTGAGGTAGCTCTAGATCGGACTCCAATCGCGTAGTTTCGCTCTGAAAATTTTCTCGGGTCGCACCACGCATCCATGCAAGTATGTTTATTTTTTCTTTTTTTCGTGAGTTGTTTAGGGCGCGTACCACGTGTTTTACTCGGAGTCAGAGTCGCCCGTGTCTAGGTTCAAAAACGAAAACGGTATTAGTGTGCATGAGGTTACTAGACAACTATCAATGTCGTTCACGTAAAAATTATAGAGCAGCGGACTGAGACATGAGCCTTGCGGGAGACCCATGTAGGTACCTGATCAGATGGTAAAACAGAATTATAACACCTGGAGTAATCTATTTCAGAAATATTTTGTAACAAGTTTTGAAATATTTTTGGCTGGTAAGCAGTTAAAATAACAAAAATTGTAACAAAAAAGACGGGAACAAAATCGTAACAGATTTCTGAACGTTTGTATCACAATTATTATTGAATTTGATATAATTACAGAAGTCCGAAAGAAGAAATCTATAACAATAGTTGTAAAAAATTAGATGGCAAATTTTACACAGAAAAACTATATCACAGCTAACTTTTAGAATCGTTCCAATCCAAAATTGTTGAATGATTTTTTTATTAAATGAGTGATTTATTTAGTGGTCTGATTTCTTCTTTTAATTTTTTAAATTCTGATCATTATATTTCGATATAAAGCAACGGAAGAACTCATTTTTTCAATTAATGAAATTCAGCATAAGTTTTGCAAATGAAAATAAAACATCATAACTGATTTTGTTATTATATTGTTATCATAAGTTTTAACTCTCAACTGTTTTCATTTGTTAAATATCTCAAAATAACACAAATTGTTATACATATCAACTGTTGATATACTTGTGTTATGATTTTGTTATGTGCATCTGATCGGGTAATTCTGAATGCTGCATGCATTCGCTTTTCTGCTAAATGCCTGCGTCTATATGAGTTGTGATTGGAAGTTGGTTTCCCAAGATGTTGAACTATGATAATTTTCACTTGCCTTCAGTAAGGTGAATAATTTCAACAAGTGTCTCTTTGCGAGGTCAGGCAAATTCTTCACTAAATTGAATATAATTCTGTTCAACCCAGGAGTCTTATTGTTACAAGAGAAGAGGGCAATAGAAAATTCCATCATTGAACTGGGGCTAACAATGAAACGGTTATTAGGAAGAGACTTCCGAATAATACTCTTCGTAGGAACAGAATCTATAAGGTATCTTTAGAGGATGTCGGAGGAGGAGCGACTTCAAACAGCGTCTGTTCTGGTATCCAGCGGCTGAGTATGAAATGCTGCATCCAGTCCAGCTAAATCCAAGGTGGCAACCCCACCAACGGGATCGTCCTAGTGCTAGTTGGGACGTTAAACAGAGCAAGCACGATGATCCTCCGGCGAGACAGGAGGTTGGCGTAGGCCTAATAAGCAGCCCGTAAAACATCTATTACGAATAATACAGGAGAGAAAACGACCCGGAACAATCGGCATAGACCCACGCGACGAAATAAGGACTACGATTGGAAACTTGGAACATGGAACTGCAAGTCGCTAGGTTTCGCAGGCTGCGACAGGATAATATACGACGAACTAAATTCTCGTCAGCGAGTGATTGGGTGGCAGCCGATCAACGCTAGGATGTGTAAGTTGAGAATTAAAGGCCGTTTTTTCAATTACAGCATCATGAATGTGCACTGCCCACATGAAGGGAGACCCGATGACGAGAAAGAAGAGTTCTACGTGCAGCTGGAACAAGCCTATGACGGCTGCCCACGCAGAGACGTAAAAATTGTCATCGGTGACATGAATGCCCAGGTAGGAAGGGAAGCAATGTACCGACCGGTAATCGGGCTGAACAGCCTGCATGCCGCATCGAATAACAACGGCCAACGGTGTGTCAACTTTGCGGCCTCCCGAGGAATGGTAGTCAGAAGCACCTTCTTTCCCCGCAAGGATATCCACAAAGCTACCTGGAGATCACCTGACCAACAGACCGAAAACCAAATCGACCACGTTTTGATCGACGAAAATTTTTCTCGGACATCAACAATGTTCGCACCTACCGCAGTGCGAATATAGATTCGGACCACTACTTGGTTTCTGTATGCATGCGCTCAAAACTTTCGACGGTGGCTACCCAACGTCGAAACCGAACGTCTCGGTTTAACATCAGGCGGCTCCGGGATGCTGGAGTAGCCCAAGATTACGCGCAGCAGTTGGCAGTGGCACTACCAACGGAAGAGCAGCTTGGTGCAGCTACTCTTGAAGATGGCTGGAGAGACATCCGTTCTGCCATAGGTAGCACTGCATCAGCAATGCTAGGTACGGCGGCTCCGAACGTGAGGAACGACTGGTTCGACGACGAATGTGAACAGTTAGTGGCCGAGAAGAATGCAGCTTGGGCGAGTAAGCTGCAACACCGGACGAGAGCAAACGAGGAGCGATACAGACAGGCGCGGAACAGACTAAACTCGGTATCCCGTAGAAAAAAGCGCCAACAGGAAGACCGAGATCGCGAAGCGATGGAACAGCTGTTCCGTGCTAATGACACAAGAAAGTTCTACGAGAAGGTGAACCGTTCGCGCAGAGGCCATGTACCACAGGCCGATATGTGCAAGGACACCAACGGGGATCTTCTCACGAACGACTGTGAGGTGATCGAGAGGTGGCGGCAGTATTTCGACGAGCACCTCAATGGCGATGTGGCGGAATACGAAAGTGGCGGCGCGGTAACGAACTTGGGAACGCGTGCGGAGGACGATAGACTGCCGGTTCCAGACCTCCAAGAAGTGGAGGAGGTGGTAAGCCGGTTGAAAAATAATAAGACCGCTGGCGTTGACCAACCACCAAGCGAGCTACTAAAACACGGTGGTAATACACTAGTGAAAGCACTGCACTGGGTCGTTACCAAGATCTGGAAGGAAGAAATTTTACCGGAGGAATGGATGGAAGGAATCGTGTGTCCCATCTACAAAAAGGGCGATAAGCTGGATTGCTGCAATTACCGCGCGCTAACTCTGCTGAACGCCGCCTACAAGATACTCTCCCAAATCTTATGCCGTCGACTCTCACCGATTGCAAACGAATTCGTGGGACAATATCAGGCAGGATTTATGGGCGAACGCGCTACCACGGACCAAGTATTCGCCATCCGCCAGGTGTTGCAAAAGTGCCGCGAATACAATGTGCCCACACATCACTTATTCATCGATTTCAAATCAGCCTACGACACAATCGATCGAGAACAGCTATGGAAAATCATGCACGACTACGGATTCCCGGACAAACTGATACGATTGGTTAAGGCTACGATGGATCGAGTAATGTGCATTGTTCGAGTATCGGGGATAAACTCGAGTCCCTTCGAAACTCGCAGAGAGCCCAGGTGATAGTCTTTCGTGTCTGCTATTCAACATTGCTTTGGAGGGTGTGATAAGAAGAGTGAGGATAGACGCGAGTGGCACGATTTTCAGAAAGTCCGTCCAGCTACTTGGTTTCGCTGATGATATTGATATTATAGCACGCAGCTTTGAGAAGATGGAAGATACGTACATCGGACTAAAAGCTGAGGCCAAGCGGATCGGACTAGACATCAATGTGTCAAAGACAAAGTACATGAAAGGCTTGGGCTCACTGGTGACTGCCGATAATGACACCAGCAGAGAAATTCAGAGACGCATATTGTCAGGAAATCGTGCTTACTTTGGACTGCGCAGGACGCTTCGATCGAGCAAAATTCGCCGTCGTACGAAGTTAACTATCTACAAAACGCTGATTAGACCGGTTATCCTCTACGGGTACGAGTCCTGGACAATGCTTGCGGAGGATCAACGCGCACTAGGTGTTTTTGAACGGAAGGTGTTGCGAACCATCTTCGGCGGAGTGCGGATGGAAGACGGTACGTGGAGAAGGCGAATGAACTGCACCAGTTGCTGGGAGGACCAACCCTCGTCCAAACGGCCAAGGTCGGGCGGTTACGCTGGGCCGGGCATGTTGTTAGAATGTCGGAGAACAACCCGGTTAAACTGATTCTCGATAATGATTGAGGACGACCTGCGGACACTTCGCAGCTACCGAGGCTGGCGGCGAACAGCCATGAACCGAGTTGAATGGAGACGCAGCAGAGACTGTCTACGACTGAAAGAGTAAGTAAGAGTAAGGAACAGAATCTGGGCAAACTTTCCAAGCTAAGTGAAATATCCATCGGCTTGAGTATTCCTCACGCTCATTGCCCACTTTGCGATTCCTCATTCGGCTGGCCGTGTTTTGAAAAGTTTTACAAACTTTCGACAAAATGTCTCCAGTAGCTACACTTCTTGGCCCGAAGTATGCTCTTGTATTTGTTTTCTAATATCAAGAATTTTACAAAATTCTGAGTAATTCCTCCTTCCGTTTTTCATTTTGTTTCCGCATGCGTATAATTTGAGCACTCTTTGTCCCACCAAGGGTTGAAGGCCTTCCATCAATCGCAATTAAAGCAAAGTTTTGGCATTACATTCTTTTTGTGGAATTTGGCCTTTCTATTTCAATAGACTTCGCAACCGTTTCATAGCGTACAAAACCGTTGCATAGCTGGTTCTACGATCCTACTGACACTAAGAATCCTGCCAGGTCGGGGCTCGAATATACGATAATTGGCTTGTACGGCCAGCGCTCTATGCATTGAACCAACAAACCCGGCCCCATTTGTCGTTAGACCAGTAAATCGTTTAATTTGGGCTTATTCTTCTGCCTCCAAAATCAAACGAGCAAGAATACTCTCCAAGAGGGCAGGGAGCTCTTCAATTGAGCTTAGGGCCCGGAGATATTCCTTTGGTATTTAATCCAGTCAATATTTTTTGCCAAATTTTATAGAGAATATTACCTGAATTAGTAATGCTAATTGAGATGATGATTGGTAAATAATCGTTATCGTGTTAATCAGGAAATATTTTCCAGGTGCAATCTAGTCGAATTGAAGTCGAGCAATTAGATAATGTTTTTTAAATTCCAATTTTTCTGAAGGTCATGATGAAATAACAGCTTTATTCCATATGAACATCAGATGCATTTGAATTATCTAACTGTTGACTTAATAATAAACCGTTTCTGAGTTTATGATAAAAACATTATTGCACTATAATGCCATAATTGACAGGTTTAATGTGCATATAAATTGAAATTAGTTGAACCAACACACACAGAGATGGACTGAATTAATTGCCAAAAAAAAGGATTTCAAATTGGCTAATGATGAATAATTCAACTCATTTCAAAACCGCAAACTAGCCCAAACGAATATAAATCAATATAAACCGCGTAGCTGTAAATAAATCATAAAGCTTTTGACATCATGACCGTGACTTTGACTACCTCGTAGTAAACACCGTGCAACCCCTTGATTACTGTGTCAATTTGCATGATTAAAGGGGAGTGGAAACTCGTGACACATGCGGCTCCATGGAACCGCACTCGTGACGGATTTGACGGGAATCTGTTCTCGGGAAGCGTTTCTGCTTGGAATCAATTCTTCACGTGACTTTCCAGGCTGCCAGCATTGCCATCGAAACAAAGTCAGCCTGAGTCACGTCAGAAACTTATTCGGCGAGGTGTGTCTAATGATGTCAGGTTCCGGTTTAGGTGGCGTCGAGTGGAGGATGAAAACAGCAATATGATGTTAAATTATGGTATAATGTTAACCTGACATCAAGCCTTGGCGTTCCCTGCACAAGGAGCGCGAATAATAATGAAGATGTTTGCAGGGGATATATCTAGGTCAATGGACTAGTGATTTCCGAGCCGAACGTTCGGGTAGATACGGGGAATTAATTTCCAGTCTTGGACGCATTCCGACTAGAATCTGTCCTGCGGGTTGCGGGATAATTGCACTCAACTGGTAACATCCAAGGGGAAACTATTCCATCACACGATAGCGAGTCGTGAACCCAAGCAATAATTACGACGATTAGTAGCAACACGGATAATACCATTTCTAATGGTAATTAGTATGGCAACGGCGAAATTTACATACTGGTTTTTCAAAGGTGCAGAGTGTACAAGCAGTGAAACTATTCCAGCATTGTCCCGTTTGTCACAATCCGTCGCTGATTATCTTGTTCAAACACAGGTCAAGGTTAAAAGTTGAAGGAATGCGTTTACTTCGTGGCAACTTCGGTTCAGCGTAATCATAGTGAGATTTTAGTAGGGTGGTAAATTGCTCAAAATTATTTTAAAAGTGAATGACGAGTTGTTAACGGTTCTGCTTAAGAGCGAATACGAAATCTCTAAAATATTCCTATATTTACATCCATAATTTTATAAATATGCTTGAAATTTTAAGATTTGAGACAAAATACAAAGAAATCTCTCGTATTCAATTTACCTCATCCAACAGAGTATCGACGGCTTGCGTGACCTTCCCATATCTTGACGGAATCACGGTTTTATGTGAACTCAGGAGCACAGTACACACACGAGAGAGAGAGAGAGAGAGAGAGAGACAGACTTTCATGTATGCATCCTACATACACACCAAGTTGCACGCCTACAGTCCGGGCCACTGCTTCAAGGTAGTAAAGAACTTATCCGACGTTCGGGTCATGTACATCATGCAGATACGTGGTTGGACCGGAAATTGTTGAGGGGCCCATTATTTTCCAGCACGGAATGCTATTTTCTCACTACCGCATACAATATTAACTCGCAATAAAACCCGTTTCGCACGTCTAGATGCTGTTCAAGTCGTTGTCTGGTGGAGGTTCTGGAAATTACTTTAGTCAAAAATTCCACCCTCCACTTTATAGTTGCCAGCACGTCAATAAAGTGGAATTGGTTCTTAACTTCCTGACCTTTTAGGTCAATTGTAAGAATTACCTGTGGCTATGGGAATATTATGCAAATTTACTTACCCTATAAACCGTTATCTTGATTTCAAAACTTAACTATAAAACACAGTAAATATTGGCCAATGTATTTTAAACAAAATCACTGCATCAGCCAACGCACTGCAGTGGAATTATATCGATGTAATAGGGGTTGCAGTAAACATGTAATCTATTTGCAAGATTGTTCAAAAAATATCGATTGCCACCTTTGGTTCAGTTGTTTCGTAGTTTTGCTGAGACTTAAATACACTCGCTTTCATAGACAGAAAAGGATAGATCTGTTGTCGGTAAAATGGAACCAGATCGTTTGAAATTATTTAAAGAAAATAGAGTTGCATTCCAATTAACAACAGCAATACTTATCTTCTACGACATTGAAATTCTTGCCACTTTCTTGTTTAACAAAAAATGTGAGATGAAAATTCATTTTCAAAAATCCATCCTTCTATTCTAAATGTCTATTCTCTTCAAATTATATAAATTTCTTCATTGACCCCCTCCCCCCATGTTAAGGACACTTGCTACACACTCTTCCCCCTGAAAATGTCCAAATGATTATCTCTGGAGAGCAAGAAGTATCTGTGCCAAATTTGATAGCAATCCGTTCAGTAGTTTCGGAGTTACGCCGTTACAAACATTACTCTCTCTTTTTAGAGGCACGTACTACATCCACCCCACACGAATACCCTTTAATCATATTTAAGTTGCGCAAAAAGTATCTATGGTCTTCAAAAATTATCGATTTTCGTCAAGCCAGGTTCGATAGCAACCCATACATTAATCCCCCTATTTATTTAATTTAATTTAATTTTTACTTGCTACATCCACTTCCGTATAGTCATACCTTAGGTATGCAAAATGATTCTGTGGTCTTTAAAACGTATCAATTCTCGTCAAGCTATATGAATTACTTGTTGAAACCATCCCCCCCCGCCTTTTTGATGACACTTGCTGCGCTCTTTCCCCCCATGGAAATATTCTTATAATCATCTCTGAAGGACAAGGAGCACATGTGCCAGGTTTGATAGCAATCCGTTAAGTAGTTCCGGAGTTATGCCATTACAAACATTACACCCCCTTTTTAAAGGCATTTGCTACATCCACCCCCATATAACCGTATCTAATATATGCAAAATGTCTCTATGGTCTTAAAAAAATATTGATTCTTGTCAAATTAGACAATTTTTTTCATGACCCCTCCTGTTAAGGACACCTACTACGCTCTCTCCCTCATTATAATACCCTTATGTCCTTCTCAGAAGAGCAAGAAGTATCTGTGCCAAGTTTGGTGGCAATCCTTTCAGTAGTTTCGGAGTTATGCCGTTTTAAACATTACAACCCCGTTTTTAAAAGCACTTGCTACATCCACCCCTCGTATAGTCATATCTAAGGTATGCAAAATGCTTCTATGGTCTTCAAAACGTATCGATTCTCGTCAAGTTAAATGAATTTTTTCATGACCTCCCCATGTTTATGACACTTGCTACGCTCCCTTCCATATCCTTAGAATTTGTAGTTGGGGTTGATTTTTTTGGAAAATTTCCATTGAATCAGCACAATTTTTGTTTTACAATAGTACACACATAAAAAATATTACAAAAATAAATAAACTTTGATTATTTCCAATAAAAAGGTTTATTGATATAGTGACAGTACACTGAAGTCTTTTTTATGCGAGTTTACGTACCGCATAAAAAAAACATAAAAAAAACTTCGCTTAAAAAAACCCGCATAACTCTGAAACTTCGCATAAAAAAACTTAGTGTATAACTCTGGTGTGATACAAAAAATATTCTTTAAATATAATTAATATTAACAACCAAGCTTATTTGAATATACGATATCTTGGTTCGAAACATCACATTGCGGATTGAAACAACTATTTTTAAAGGATGTAATTTGAACAAAGACATTTTTCCTATGTAGCTGGTTATAGCTTCACACTAAACTCACACATAATATAGGAATGCAACAAAATAAATTTGGGATAAAATAAGTGATATAAAAAAAATAAAATGCAGCAATATTTTTTAATTCTCAAGATTAAATTAACCAACAAAATTTTCACAGGGCATTATGCTGTAGGTATATCTACTCAGTACGAAGGTTGTTTCTTATGTATTTATCCTGAAAAATGAAAACAGTATTATATTTGATCGAAAATGGTTTTGTTGTTTTTCAAAATACTCCCCTAGATGATCAATACACTTTTGCATGCGCTTGAACCAATTTTCAGGACATTTTTTCCACTCTTCTTGCAGCGCTTCGAGCGCGAACAACTTTTGTTCGATTTAATTCTTATTGGAACACCCATACAGTCGTCTCATGGGGTCATATGAGTAAACCCATGTTTCGTCACCTGTGTAGATGATATACACTGAATTTGAAAAACCGCTATTGTATATTTTTTCAGCATTTCTTTGCACCAATCGACACAAGTCTTGTTTTGAGCGATTGTCAAATTATGTGAGATCCAACGTAAATAAATCTTCTTCACGACTAAATGTTCATGCAAAATATCATATAAGCTTTTCACACTGGTGCCCAGAGCTGCCTCCATTTAACGGTACGTCACATGGCGATCTTCCATTAACAGATTCTTCTGAGCATCGCTGTTTTCTGGCAAAACAAATGCTTTTGGACGACCTTCCTTGAATTTATCGGCAAGCGAACTACGATTGAATTCGTTATACCAATTTTTACAGTCGCATGGATGGTGCTATACTGCCAAAAGTCATACTAAGTTGATTGAAGCACTCTTGTCTTGATAATCCACGACGAAAATCGTAATAAATTCCCAAGGCCTTAGGCAACATTGCTCGTAAATGCACACGATTCAATTCTATTTTTTTGCTGAGGTATAATATTCGACTCGCTGTAAACAAAACAAATAGAGCTCAAGTGTTCTGAAGATGGTATAAAATGAAAAAAAATATGATGGAAACGTCAAATCCACCGTGCAACACTTATACCGTTTTCGTTTATTGATCAGAGTAACTCGAGAGCTGACCCAGAATCGCCCAAACAACTTTTGAGATGTTTGTTTTAGCAACCTGGGGTCACTCTAGATCGAACTCCAATCGCGTAGTTTCGCACTGAAAGAAAATTTTCTGGTCGCACCACGACATCCACGCGAGTTTGTTTATTTTTTTCTTTTATTTTCAAGAGTTGTTGTTCAGACTGCGCACCACGTGTTCATTTAACTCGGAGTCAGAGTAGGTATTAGTGTTGCCAAGACTATACATAAATAACAACCTACGGACATGGAAAACTTATGTTCTTCTGCATACTTTTACTTACATGGAACGGAAACTAACTTAAATGACGTTTAATTGCCATTTAAATTTCTCAACTTGAAACGTTTCTGGTGAAATGAAGATGACAGCATTCGAAAACAGCAATTTTGTTTGCTATTGCAAAATCAACAGATATGTTAACTAAATCAACAACATTTTGGTTTTAACAACCAAGGCGAAAAACGACGTAGACAGCACTATTCGTTTTGTTCAATTGTAGCAAACGCACCTGTTGTAAATCGAGATGCAATTGCTCGCTAGTCCAGGTTCTAATTTTTTGTACCAAAAGTGAGTTTGTTCTTGAAGTAAGTTTGCTTTTGAAGTAAACAACGACAGTTGTTGTTTGTTGTACTGATGGCGGAACCTTCCTTTAGTTTGGTTTACTTATTTAGAAATTATTTTATTCTTGATTCACTTAAAAATGTTTTGTCTCTGCCGTAAACGGTTCATTTTGTCGATTGTCTCAGACGAGTTATGAAAACTAACTGTTGAAACGAGCTTCACGTTATTGATATACATTTAGTCCTTTGCACTTAAAAACAATACAGAGTTGTGTACGAGACACGACCGAACATAGTGACATTGAAAATGTTATTTTAGAACTCTCTCATCAACAGATTTAAATTTGAAAAATATGCAAATTATTATGTAACACTATATAGGATGCTAAAGCTATTTTTAAGAATTTTTTTAATTTCAACAAGCCGGAAATCGTTATCTAGATTTCTAAAATAACTTAAAACATCCAATTATCAAATCCTACTTGACAATACAGAAAGTTGCCATCTTAGATTTGAAAATAGCTCAACCCGGGTAGAAGTGATTCACAAACCAATAACAAATTTTCTTATTAAAACCAAACATCTCAATGGTAGAAATGAACATTATTTTGTTTTAAATAAGAGTTAAAATATCAAAAATTGTAACTATCACTGCAATATCAAAATAAGAACAAAATATTTATAGAAGACGAATCTTTCAGTTATTCGATATTCTAGCATTCAGAATACAATAATATCATAAACATTTATTTTATCTGATTCTGATGCAGTTTATTCAATAGTATTTTATTTGAAAGTAGAACTACTGGATCAATTGTACCTAAAAAAATAGAATAACTCATCAATAACGAAATTAGATTTAATAACTAATTTTGTTACTAAACAGATATTGTACAATTTTTTGATTCCTTCGAGGAAATATTAAGAAAATATCAAGTATCGCTATGACAGCACAGAAACATCAAGAAAAGATATGATGATAATTTTTTTTATTATTTTGGTCTTTGTTTGTTATTTACATCTACTCGGGAAATCATTACTTTTTGACATCAATTGAGCATACTCGTACCAAAAATAATAATATTGTAAGAATTTGCGATAACCTCCATAAAGTCAATGTCAATATCAATGTTTAATATAGTTTAGATAGAGTTGCATTCCAATTAACAACAGCAATACTTATCTTCTACGACATTGAAATTCTTGCCACTTTCTTGTTTAACAAAAAATGTGAGATGAAAATTCATTTTCAAAAATCCATCCTTCTATTCTAAATGTCTATTCTCTTCAAATTATATAAATTTCTTCATTGACCCCCTCCCCCCATGTTAAGGACACTTGCTACACACTCTTCCCCCTGAAAATGTCCAAATGATTATCTCTGGAGAGCAAGAAGTATCTGTGCCAAATTTGATAGCAATCCGTTCAGTAGTTTCGGAGTTACGCCGTTACAAACATTACTCTCTCTTTTTAGAGGCACGTACTACATCCACCCCACACGAATACCCTTTAATCATATTTAAGTTGCGCAAAAAGTATCTATGGTCTTCAAAAATTATCGATTTTCGTCAAGCCAGGTTCGATAGCAACCCATACATTAATCCCCCTATTTATTTAATTTAATTTAATTTTTACTTGCTACATCCACTTCCGTATAGTCATACCTTAGGTATGCAAAATGATTCTGTGGTCTTTAAAACGTATCAATTCTCGTCAAGCTATATGAATTACTTGTTGAAACCATCCCCCCCCCCGCCTTTTTGATGACACTTGCTGCGCTCTTTCCCCCCATGGAAATATTCTTATAATCATCTCTGAAGGACAAGGAGCACATGTGCCAGGTTTGATAGCAATCCGTTAAGTAGTTCCGGAGTTATGCCATTACAAACATTACACCCCCTTTTTAAAGGCATTTGCTACATCCACCCCCATATAACCGTATCTAATATATGCAAAATGTCTCTATGGTCTTAAAAAAATATTGATTCTTGTCAAATTAGACAATTTTTTTCATGACCCCTCCTGTTAAGGACACTTACTACGCTCTCTCCCTCATTATAATACCCTTATGTCCTTCTCAGAAGAGCAAGAAGTATCTGTGCCAAGTTTGGTGGCAATCCTTTCAGTAGTTTCGGAGTTATGCCGTTTTAAACATTACAACCCCGTTTTTAAAAGCACTTGCTACATCCACCCCTCGTATAGTCATATCTAAGGTATGCAAAATGCTTCTATGGTCTTCAAAACGTATCGATTCTCGTCAAGTTAAATGAATTTTTTCATGACCTCCCCATGTTTATGACACTTGCTACGCTCCCTTCCATATCCTTAGAATTTGTAGTTGGGGTTGATTTTTTTGGAAAATTTCCATTGAATCAGCACAATTTTTGTTTTACAATAGTACACACATAAAAAATATTACAAAAATAAATAAACTTTGATTATTTCCAATAAAAAGGTTTATTGATATAGTGACAGTACACTGAAGTCTTTTTTATGCGAGTTTACGTACCGCATAAAAAAAACATAAAAAAAACTTCGCTTAAAAAAACCCGCATAACTCTGAAACTTCGCATAAAAAAACTTAGTGTATAACTCTGGTGTGATACAAAAAATATTCTTTAAATATAATTAATATTAACAACCAAGCTTATTTGAATATACGATATCTTGGTTCGAAACATCACATTGCGGATTGAAACAACTATTTTTAAAGGATGTAATTTGAACAAAGACATTTTTCCTATGTAGCTGGTTATAGCTTCACACTAAACTCACACATAATATAGGAATGCAACAAAATAAATTTGGGATAAAATAAGTGATATAAAAAAAATAAAATGCAGCAATATTTTTTAATTCTCAAGATTAAATTAACCAACAAAATTTTCACAGGGCATTATGCTGTAGGTATATCTACTCAGTACGAAGGTTGTTTCTTATGTATTTATCCTGAAAAATGAAAACAGTATTATATTTGATCGAAAATGGTTTTGTTGTTTTTCAAAATACTCCCCTAGATGATCAATACACTTTTGCATGCGCTTGAACCAATTTTCAGGACATTTTTTCCACTCTTCTTGCAGCGCTTCGAGCGCGAACAACTTTTGTTCGATTTAATTCTTATTGGAACACCCATACAGTCGTCTCATGGGGTCATATGAGTAAACCCATGTTTCGTCACCTGTGTAGATGATATACACTGAATTTGAAAAACCGCTATTGTATATTTTTTCAGCATTTCTTTGCACCAATCGACACAAGTCTTGTTTTGAGCGATTGTCAAATTATGTGAGATCCAACGTAAATAAATCTTCTTCACGACTAAATGTTCATGCAAAATATCATATAAGCTTTTCACACTGGTGCCCAGAGCTGCCTCCATTTAACGGTACGTCACATGGCGATCTTCCATTAACAGATTCTTCTGAGCATCGCTGTTTTCTGGCAAAACAAATGCTTTTGGACGACCTTCCTTGAATTTATCGGCAAGCGAACTACGATTGAATTCGTTATACCAATTTTTACAGTCGCATGGATGGTGCTATACTGCCAAAAGTCATACTAAGTTGATTGAAGCACTCTTGTCTTGATAATCCACGACGAAAATCGTAATAAATTCCCAAGGCCTTAGGCAACATTGCTCGTAAATGCACACGATTCAATTCTATTTTTTTGCTGAGGTATAATATTCGACTCGCTGTAAACAAAACAAATAGAGCTCAAGTGTTCTGAAGATGGTATAAAATGAAAAAAAATATGATGGAAACGTCAAATCCACCGTGCAACACTTATACCGTTTTCGTTTATTGATCAGAGTAACTCGAGAGCTGACCCAGAATCGCCCAAACAACTTTTGAGATGTTTGTTTTAGCAACCTGGGGTCACTCTAGATCGAACTCCAATCGCGTAGTTTCGCACTGAAAGAAAATTTTCTGGTCGCACCACGACATCCACGCGAGTTTGTTTATTTTTTTCTTTTATTTTCAAGAGTTGTTGTTCAGACTGCGCACCACGTGTTCATTTAACTCGGAGTCAGAGTAGGTATTAGTGTTGCCAAGACTATACATAAATAACAACCTACGGACATGGAAAACTTATGTTCTTCTGCATACTTTTACTTACATGGAACGGAAACTAACTTAAATGACGTTTAATTGCCATTTAAATTTCTCAACTTGAAACGTTTCTGGTGAAATGAAGATGACAGCATTCGAAAACAGCAATTTTGTTTGCTATTGCAAAATCAACAGATATGTTAACTAAATCAACAACATTTTGGTTTTAACAACCAAGGCGAAAAACGACGTAGACAGCACTATTCGTTTTGTTCAATTGTAGCAAACGCACCTGTTGTAAATCGAGATGCAATTGCTCGCTAGTCCAGGTTCTAATTTTTTGTACCAAAAGTGAGTTTGTTCTTGAAGTAAGTTTGCTTTTGAAGTAAACAACGACAGTTGTTGTTTGTTGTACTGATGGCGGAACCTTCCTTTAGTTTGGTTTACTTATTTAGAAATTATTTTATTCTTGATTCACTTAAAAATGTTTTGTCTCTGCCGTAAACGGTTTATTTTGTCGATTGTCTCAGACGAGTTATGAAAACTAACTGTTGAAACGAGCTTCACGTTATTGATATACATTTAGTCCTTTGCACTTAAAAACAATACAGAGTTGTGTACGAGACACGACCGAACATAGTGACATTGAAAATGTTATTTTAGAACTCTCTCATCAACAGATTTAAATTTGAAAAATATGCAAATTATTATGTAACACTATATAGGATGCTAAAGCTATTTTTAAGAATTTTTTTAATTTCAACAAGCCGGAAATCGTTATCTAGATTTCTAAAATAACTTAAAACATCCAATTATCAAATCCTACTTGACAATACAGAAAGTTGCCATCTTAGATTTGAAAATAGCTCAACCCGGGTAGAAGTGATTCACAAACCAATAACAAATTTTCTTATTAAAACCAAACATCTCAATGGTAGAAATGAACATTATTTTGTTTTAAATAAGAGTTAAAATATCAAAAATTGTAACTATCACTGCAATATCAAAATAAGAACAAAATATTTATAGAAGACGAATCTTTCAGTTATTCGATATTCTAGCATTCAGAATACAATAATATCATAAACATTTATTTTATCTGATTCTGATGCAGTTTATTCAATAGTATTTTATTTGAAAGTAGAACTACTGGATCAATTGTACCTAAAAAAATAGAATAACTCATCAATAACGAAATTAGATTTAATAACTAATTTTGTTACTAAACAGATATTGTACAATTTTTTGATTCCTTCGAGGAAATATTAAGAAAATATCAAGTATCGCTATGACAGCACAGAAACATCAAGAAAAGATATGATGATAATTTTTTTTATTATTTTGGTCTTTGTTTGTTATTTACATCTACTCGGGAAATCATTACTTTTTGACATCAATTGAGCATACTCGTACCAAAAATAATAATATTGTAAGAATTTGCGATAACCTCCATAAAGTCAATGTCAATATCAATGTTTAAAACCTTTTCGTCGGACCCATTCCATGTCTAGATAATTGAAACAATATCGACAATAATAATCATCATCCACAAACATCCAATTAATTATAAGTAGGTTATTTTAAGTTCATAACTTATGACTTAGTGCACATTATACGGACATCTACACTAAAGTCCCTAGCTAACAACTGATTAAGAAACTAAGTTGATTCAATCGATTGAAAAAATTATTATCAATTTAGTAAAGCGATAAATTTTGACCATTTTAAAAAAGGTTACCGGCACCCCAACAAATTTCACTAAAAATGGAACAATATAAGTAAAGACTGCAGTTATTCAATAAAAAACTGTTCTTTTTCGTTTTGGACAAAAGTCTTCATTCTCTGATGGTTTCTTCGCCTTGGCTCTCTTGGCCGATGATTTGGATGGTGGCGCCTTTGGTGTTGATTTGGCCGGTCTTCCTTGTTTTTTTCTAAGCCGGAGCATCTGCTGTATGAGCAGCTAGAT
This sequence comes from Malaya genurostris, assembly GCF_030247185.1. Taxonomy (NCBI): domain Eukaryota; kingdom Metazoa; phylum Arthropoda; class Insecta; order Diptera; family Culicidae; genus Malaya; species Malaya genurostris. The sequence goes on along the minus strand of NC_080571.1, from coordinate 229,053,346 downwards.
GTTTGGCATAAACTTTGACTTGCTTTGTCTCGACAGCAGCCTGTATATCACTGACAATTTTTCACGATTTGTCGAAAAAAAGTCGGGTGCTGGTAACCGACAGCGGTAGACATTTTGGAAATGACAAAACAAATCTTTGGTTACGAAAATTTTGCTGGCCTCCGGTATTAAACCAAGGCGAAAAACGACGTAGACAGCACTATTCGTTTTGTTCAATTGTAGCAAACGCACCTGTTGTAAATCGAGATGCAATTGCTCGCTAGTCCAGGTTCTAATTTTTTGTACCAAAAGAGAGTTTGTTCTTGAAGTAAGTTTGCTTTTGAAGTAAACAACGACAGTTGTTGTTTGTTGTACTGATGGCGGAACCTTCCTTTAGTTTGGTTTACTTATTTAGAAATTATTTTATTCTTGATTCACTTAAAAATGTTTTGTCTCTGCCGTAAACGGTTTATTTTGTCGATTGTCTCAGATCGCAAAATAGATCGATTTCGCCTCAGAAATATTGAATCCACTCACCGTTTCGATTGACGCTTTTCGATTTATGATATTATAAAAAAAAAGTCAGAAAAAATTTTTGTGTTGATTTTCATGCAATTAAAATTTGTTTTGAACGCAGAAAAAAGTACAAGCGTCTTTTTGCTTCGGTATTCGGCACAAAAAGAACGTGTTGCTAATACGCACACATGACATTTGTCGGAATGAGGCTATCTGATTTCTGTAAAAGTTACAGTGGGATGCCGGAAACCGAACACCTTCCCCTACATATTATAAATAGCAAATACTTTTGCTTGGCTTGTTTGAGTTAAATGTTTTCAAGTCTACTGGTTGTTCAATCTCGATGATAAGGCTCAACGTTACCGTAATTTTAAACGCTTTTAACTAGATGATTTGAAAATGGATGGACATTAGATTAGGTCCTAAGTGCAATGACAATTTTCCTTTGTTTATTTTTCCTTTCAATTATTACGAAATATTTCTGTATTTTTCCATCATTTTTCTCAAGGCAGATTAAAAGATGATGGTATTAGTTATCACTCTCTGCAAATAGTTATAGATGTATTGCTAAGAGTACCGCAATAATCGAAAGAGAAAGTAAACAAAAAGAATCGTCATTTGATTCAAAAGTCAGAACCTAATCTAACGCTCTTCGAGAAATAATATAAACCCATCTTGAAATCACCTTGTTAGAAGCGTTTGAAATCATGGTAATTCTGGCAATACAGCGTTTTCTGAAACCCCATCGTTCATCGGTGAACCGAAATTAATAGCGAATTTCAGTGCAGTGAATACCCACGCAAACGAACACATATGTGGCATACCCGCATACATAGTTAAATAAATCAAAAGCCGATCGGTATTCAATATACTGGGAAGTAACCCAATTTTGTCATCCACTCACTAAAAAGCTACTTTATAGGCAACTAGCAGCGACTGAATACTGAAATGGTAAAATGGCATATATTTATAGATTCCTTTTTGTGCCAATCTTCATACTACGCAGAATGATGCGGTATTTTTTCATGCATGACGGGAAGCTTCCCAATGCCGAACGAAGCAGATCTGCTACCATATGAAATTCTTGGTGTAGACCAGCGATCGAAACCGTCGGCCGTGAACGAAAAATCAAGGGGATGACATCATTTTGTGATTGCTCGTGAAAACATAAGTTGATTCTAACCAATTTTTCGATAGTTTGCTATTGAAATACTGAAACGACGTCGCCATACATATTTAAGTTGAATGTTTCCGAATTGATAGGTTGTTGAATTATATCAATTTATCAACAAATTTCCAAATTTTTTCGAAACTTTTGATTGACACCCGGTCCCGTATAGTGAAGAGTAAATCATTTTTAATGCCCAAATCGACATACCGAATATCTATATATATATATATATATATATATATATATATATATATATATATATATATATATATATATATATATATATATATATATATATATATATATATATATATATATATATATATATATATATATATATATATATATATATATATATATATATATATATATATATATATATATATATATATATATATATATATATATATATATATATATATATATATATATATATATATATATATATATATATATATATATATATATATATATATATATATATATATATATATATATATATATATATATATATATATATATATAAATGTAGAAATCATTTTTTGTAATCGCATCACGTAAGAACGGATGGACGGATTTACATGAATTTTTTTTTTTGTTTGATCAGTTTTTACCCGGTGGTTCGTACATCGAAAAAAATTCGGAAAACTTGCCGGAAAAATGGGAAAAATCCATAAACTTGTTTTGTATGGAAAATGGAATTTTCCGTTGAAAAAGTCGTCAATGATTGCTAGATTATCGATAGGTGTTTGGCGCATAATGAGTTGCATAGGTGTTGGGCTGAAGAAAAGAATACTAGATCGTTGAAAAAATGATTTGGCGCGCTACGAGTTATTTTGTGTGAAGATGCATGCATATTTGATGCATGGAATTCGTCATTTCGAGCCACGTGCTTAAAGGTCAAACCGCATTCAGCCGACATTGCCATCGCCGATCTTTTTTCCGCTCTTCGATTATGACTGAGCTGCCGGCGTGCGTATGTATAGGTACGCCGGATCCGACATAAAATTCATCATTTTTTTCACCTGGAGCTGTTAGCGGAATAATAAATAGTGCAACTGTTATAAAATTCATATTTTTGGCAACGATATTCCTCACCGAGCTTTTCGCACCGTAGCAACTGTGTCGGGTCAGGCGTACCTATACATGCGCACGCCCGTAGCTCAGCCATAGCCGAAGCAGAGAAAAAGTCAACGCCGGAGAGCTCGGATCGGTCGGATCGGCCGAATGCGCAGAGCCCTTAATTGAAACTGTGTTGAGTCCGCACTTAGCAACGGGGGTTTGAGCAAACCTGATATAAAAACCAGATTCGAAACTAACTCGATTTTTAGTTCAACAACGTTGAAACTAGGTTCGGAACTGACTTTAAACAAACGGTTTGACAAAAGTTGGGGTAGAACAAATTTAGAATCAAGTGAATACGACATAAATGAATTAATGGCGAAATGCATATGACTGTATGACCGCTGTACTACCCATTCTTGCATATCAGTCCCATATGGAAAATCGGCATGTCGAGAAAAAGACGATCCAAATTTTATTTCCATTTTTTTTATTGATTGTGCTACCTAATACTAAATCATGGTATTATCACATGAAATATCGGTAACACACCTTTGCTATTCCAATATTGCAACAAATAAAATTATTGAAATTTGCACTGAATGGGACTGATATGAGTTGATACTTCTTCACATTTTACTGAACAAACCCTCAACTTTTATTGCAATTTCTGAGAGTATATTGAGGATAGACTGCAATCCTAAAGCTAACTCAAAATTGGCGAAAATCGATATGGGACTGATATGCGAGTATGGGCAGTGTAGGCAAAAGAAAAAGTTCTGATATCTTTTACCAGTTAAAGGATTGTGTGTGATGAAGTCAGATGAATAATATTGGCCATTGTGAACGTGAAAAGATTTGGCTGTAGAAGCTCTTAAGTCAAACTAAGAGATTTTTCTTTCATTTTGCTTTCGAATGCATTAGATTACACTAAGTGCACATAATAAATGGTAATAAAAATCAATGTTTGAGTTGATTACAATAATAGATTGAAACTGCAATTTTATATTTCATGTTCTGTGAAGTTTTTTTTTCAAATTGGTAGGATCAATACCAAATTAAAATTTAAGCGTCGTCTCTCTAAGCAACCAAAAGTGCCTGAAAAATATTCACTTTGTTAGAGCTCTAAAATACGCGTATCACTTTTTGGCAACTTGAACGTACAAAAGAAGTTCTGATGATACTTTCTCGCTGTTTAAAAACTGTATTAGGAACTGGTTCAAAGTTTTTTTTCAGTTGCGTCGGGTGAACATTTAAGTATGAGCAATTCCTTAAAAACGGACTCTTATGAATGCTTTGTATGTTGCTTAAGCCAATTTTTTCACGAACTTTTGGTTACTTGGGCTAAATACTAATTGTAAATATATCCTACTTTACCGAATGAATAACTCAAGAAGAGAAACTGTTTAATTAGAGATGAGAATCTGTGCATTTGCTCGATTTTTGCCTAACCGAAGTATTTCACATTTTCACATTTATTATTTGTGATATTTTTTTCGTACTAAAGCAAATGTTTGTCAAATTCCGTTGATTGTAGATTAAGTAATCATAAAAATTATGGAGAACAACGTTAACCACTAAGTCGTTTTATAATTCTGATGTACGAAAACATAAATTCGAACAAATTTTTAGGCGAGACGAAGTTCGACGGGTCAGCTAGTTACATAAAAAAATTATAGAAACGTCTTTGTCGGTAAAGCAACAATTGACAATGGCAACTAACTCGAATCATAATGGTTATCAAACCCTACCTTAACCCAGTTCTAATAGAGTCACGAAAGACACCCCGGAGATTCGTGTACTCAACGAACCGTGTCTACAATGGAAATTATTTCCTCATTAATTCCACTCTTCAGCATGTCCACTCGAATGTAGGTCCGCTTTTTGTCGTACACACTTTACATAATTACACATGCTCTGCCAGGCGATCCTGAAGCTTCCTGTCCAGTTTTCACCAATGTGTCCACACTCAAATCCGGACAGTAGCATACAAATGAGATTTCAAACTGTCGGGGAGTGTACTCTGGCCATGTAAATGACTGTGCTTCGCCGTGTGTGGCAGACAGTCTTCGCGAGCGCCTGGTGGCAAATTCTAACGACACCAGAATCACGACAGCAATGGCGAAAGTTGTAATTATTGCAAATGTTTCCACTGGGAATGCTGCGACCAGTGAGCCTCGAGCTCCTGTGCTGCTGCTAGCCACTAATTCGACAAGTGATTCTGCATTTTTGATGTGACAGCCGACCCCAGCCTCGAGATACGAAAAGCGGGAGCTTTACCGCCTTTATTCGATATAATGAACATCAACGGAGAGCAGTGAATTCGCGGAAAACCCATTAAGTTTACTGGATGCACATGAGGCGAGGTAATTGGATTATTTGTGGGCTATAAAGGGACTTACTTTGAATAATGAGCGAATCAGTGCTGGTCAACTGCGGTGTTGTTTGCACCGATCGTTTCGATGGGAACATGGATATTTTAACGATTGACATTCGAATAAACGTAATGGAGACGTGATTTTAATATGCCAACTGTTGACTATTCTGCTGTTGGTTTGTATGGAGCGTACAATGGTCATTTAAATTCAGCACCTACATGCTCTATCGGAAGCCAATGCACGCAGCGTTCCAGGAAGCGGGAAGCAAAATTCTTAACGCTTTTATCATTGGACTTTCGAATTATATTACAACGGTTTAGATATTCTAAGTTAGGGTGCTTCTTAAAATAACAGTTTTTGATGTGGAACACATCTTTTTTTATTTATGTATATAGGGGTGCAAATTACTAAATTCAAGGGTAAATAAAAGTAGAAATGTGGTCAGTTTTTGAGCACTTACAGCTCAGTCAGTGTCGTTTCTATCAGTAATATTCACCAATTCACCAATTGAATGAAAATATTTCTACGTATTGATTTGAATATTCATTACCATGTGTTTTCAATTATATATCATTAAAATGTTGATTCATAGTGTCATATTTTGTTTACTAAAAATTTCCGGAATACCGGATTTCCCTAACGTAGACGATGGTTTTTTTTATTCAATAATGTAATATAATTTTAGGCACACTGCTTAAGCTCTAAGATGCCAAGGGTGTTTTCTAATCTTAATTAACGACTAACTTAAAACTAGAATAGTATCATTAGACTATGTCATCTCGGGTTGATGAATCGATGCAAAAGGGAAACTATTGGAAACACGCGAATCTATAAATATAAGCGAAATTATAGCTAACGTTTCAGATCTGCGTGTAGCCATAAAACGATTTGAAGCTTTAATTGGTATGCTCTGATCTTGTGTCATGCGAGTTCGGATGAAATTCCATGTTATGTCGTTTTCCCCTGAGAAATTTGCAACTACCCCAGGGTAAATTTTGAGTGCTTAAGATTAACTCGAATTGAACTCGATTAATAATGAGAAAAAGTTTATCGCTTCAACCGAAAAATGGTAGTAATGGTAGAGAAACTTAACGCTATAAAAACAACTGCTTGCATACAAAACTTGAACACAAGCTTGGCGAAGAGAAGCTTAAATATCGAAATCCGTGTCGCAAGTATGAACAAAGATATAATTGCATACATTTGGAATATTGATACAATTTCGTCAGCTACAAAACCAATACAAATCAAGACAAACAGAGTCTATATTCTGGGTTCGCGTGTTCGCTGTTGGATCCTAATAAAGATCAATCTAAGCTAAGACTAGGGTAACAGAGGTATTTTGGCCCGCTTTAGGATCGATTTTATTTCGGCCCACTTTGAAAATATATCCACCAAATGTTTTAATATCATTGAAAAATCGTTCCGCAATAGGTCATTTAATGTGATTAGCTTCAAACTGATGCAACATGGGTTACCTAAGATCGACTGAATCCATATAGTTTGTTAGGTGGGCCAAAATATATGAAGTGGCCAAAATACCTCTGTTACCCTATTGTGCAATTATGGATTCAACAGTGTGACGATTGAATGAACTGTCGATCATTAGAAATTGTGGGAAGAAATTTCAAGAGCATAAAAACACGGAACTTTTAGTGAAAGAAGCTTTTTTATATTGTCTGGTTTAAAAGCTATGAAAAATTTTAACATTACATTTCATAATATCTCGAAAGGGGGTAATCCAAAAAAACGTTTGATTGAATTTGGTATCTTGTTCTTTTTTACCTTTTTTATATATAAAAAAATAGGTATAGAATTCGCTCAAACTTTAGAAAAATTTTCCGAAGCCCGGAGGGCCGAACGTCATATACCAATCGATTCAGCTCGACGAACTGAGCAAATGTCCGTGTGTGTCTGTATGTGTGTTGTCAACTTAGAGGTCGAGATCTCAGAGATGGCTGGACCGATTTTGATCAAACTAGTGGCAAATGAAAGGTCTCACCGTCATCCAGAACGCTATTGAATGGTTTTGAGATCGGATGTTTACTTTTTGAGTTGAACGAAGTTTTATGTCAAAATTTTTAGTTTTTTGACAGTATCTGTCACACTTGACCTTTAAAACAGAATGTGTTTTTAGACTTAGATTTCGCTCGGTAATAAAAACCCAACAAGCCATAGATTGTTAAAATCCGTCCATTTTCAACGGAGATATCGACATTTTTGTATAAGCGACTTTTCCCCTTATTCCAGCAGTAGGAGTTTTGAGCGCTGTATGACAAAGCAATGCTTGGGAGCAACATAACACGATTTTTTATACTGTCACATACATTTGTTTCGAAGTACCAAAATGACTGTGTACAGCATCCTTTTTCATGACAATTTACCTCGGACCGATTTTAGCTTGGTTCGTTTTTGGCAACATAATCGTTCGAATATGGCATATGTAAACCAGATGATATCAGCATTTTCGAGATGAAAGTAATTCCAAATTATATTGATTTAAACTACTTACAGCAATAAATGCTGGAAGAACATAACTTCCATATACCATACGACTCAGTTCGTCGAGATCAGCAAATGCGCGTGTGACAAATAATTTCACTCAATCTTCTCAGAGATGGCTAAACCTCAGATTCATATGAAAAGTAGTATACTCCCAAACAAGGTTCCTGAATTACGTATGGATCCGATTTCTGATTGCGGAACCACAGGATGATATGTGAAACAAAATTAAAATAATGCAATTCATTTTTCTCGTAGATGGCTGAACCGATCTGAGATTCAAATGAAATCTAAGAATCATATATGATTCAAATGAGAGGTATTAAAATCCTATAAAACATCTTACTTTTTAGTCAGATCCTACTTCTGGTTTAGGAGATACAGGGTGATTAGTATAAAAATGTCCATTTCACTTAAATTAATCAGGTTTATCGGGTTTGCAGATTTGGATAGTCGATTACCAAATAAATTTATTTCAGTTTAAACCGTATTCGTTTTTGGATTCGGAATGTACCCCCAAATTTTAATTCGCACTACAATTTCTCAAAGATGTCCACACACTCTTCAGGTGAATTTAACTGATTTCGGCTACACCGATTTCAGAATTCCGGTTCCAGTATCGAATCGTTTCTCAAAGCTCAATCATTTTCTCAAAAAGGCCAAATCAAACTTCAAAAACAAAAATTCAAATTGAAGGACTTAAGGTCCCATACAAAATTGGTGAGTTTTATCCGATTCTGGAATTTCAGATGATGAGTTTTTAAAATTCATACCGATATAGAAGATGTAAATTGTTTGGCGTATGAATATATGGCCATTCGAATCATTTTGGGTTATGCCAGTTCCTGAATACCGGCTCTGGAAGTACCATAAATAATGACGAAAAACTTTAAAGTGGAACTTACTTCGACATATTATGGAATGTTCAATCGATTGTCACACGTTAAGATTGAAATTCTATACGATTTGCAGTTTCGACATTACAGGGTAATGAGTGATTAACATTTTAATTTGCCGTTTAAAACGACGATAATTAAAATAATGGCATGATAACTAAAACACCGAAGAATATCCATGCAAAAAACACATGCGGATTGATTAAAAAAAGGTATCATCTCACTGCTAGGTGGATTAATCACGTTTTTATAGTATGGAGAACTGCTTGACTATTTTTCTATCTTACCTGAATCAAAATTTCGGGCATGCATTTCTGTACGTTATTATATAACATCTACCATAGTAATACACTAAGGAAAAGGAATTGAGAGTATATTTTCATAACACATATTCCCAAAAAAATTTTTTTGTTGTACATATAGTAAGATCATTCTTTTAAACGTTTTGCCTTTCTCATAAAGTTTTGCCTTTCTCATAAAGAAACCGAGGTCCGGAGTGCCGAATGTCATATACCAATTGAATGTATGTGTGTTTGTTACATTTTTGTGCACGCATTTTTAGGAGATTGTTAAACCAATGTTTTCCAGCTTAGTTTCAAATGGGATCCCATACAAAACTTCTAAATCCTATTTCATTTATACGGAGTATCGAAAATGCAACGAACGTCAACGATCATGGTTCGCTTTACTTCGCCTTTGTTCGATAATCGCTCTGGTATTCGGACTTGTTCGTATATTCGGAAGCGAACGAAGCCGATGCTACGTCGCTGCTGACATGAACAGAGTTGCCATGTTATTTCTTCAAAAATTTGTCTGACTCAAAACATTATCTGGATTTGTCTGTTTCTAACTATGTACAAGAAAATTTTAACCGGGCTGCATTTTAAGTGAGAAAAAAAAGGTTTCACCACCTATCGTATAGAGGTCAAAACCGTAAAAATCTATTGAGATCTGACAAAATCGGGGTAAATTTGTTAAATCTGGTGAAATTTGGAAAATCTGGCAAAAGATCTGGTTAGTTAGAGTCTGACGTAGCGAGAAAAATCTGGCATTTGCGAGATAAATCTGTAAACCTGGCAACGGAGGGCATGAAAGTCTATTCCTTACAGTTGTTATTCTCATAACCTCGAATGACTTGAGATGAATGAGGAACGAATATTCATGCAGTGATCAAGCAAACAAATTAAGACGTTTTCCTCAGTATTAGTACCATAGTCTTAGGTGTGTATGATAAACCATATCCCAGCACTCTCCTATTGCTGCTAATCAAGGAGATATGATGAGTTTATTAGATGAAGAATGCTTCACGAAAAACGGAATACAACAATCATTGCAGTGACTCTATTCGAAACAATATTCAAAAGTGGCGATCGCCTAAATGTCTGAAGTTACCGTGGTATAACCGGTTTGTCAGCAGCGTCGAAGCTTTTTGAATTGGTAGTTAGCACTGACGTACTTTCCAAAACTAAAACGTACATCTCTACTGATCAGCATGGTTTTATGCCTGGACGATTGGTGAACACAAACCTGTTGGATTTTACATCTACCTGTATCACTCGGATGGAAGAAAAATCTCAAATTGATGCAATTTATACTGATCTGAAAGCAGCGTTTGATCGAATAGATCATGAAATACTTGTAACAAAATTATCCCGACTAGGAGCTTCGAGAATGTTTGTTAAATGGCTGAGCTCTTATTTATGCGACAGAGTGTTACGTGTGCAGCTAGGCTCGTGTATTTCTTCTCCTTTCACGAATAAATCTGGTGTTCCTAAGGGTAGTAACCTAGGTCCACTATTGTTTGTGCTGTTCTTTAACGACGCTACTTTACTACTTGGCGTTGGATGCAGACTGGTTTACGCTGATGACCTGAAGCTGTATCTGGCAGTTCGGTCTATTGAAGACTGTGTTCGTCTCCAGGAACTTTTAAATATTTTCCTTGGCTGGTGTAGAAGAATTTTTTTAATTATTAGTACCGTGAAATGTCAAGTTATAACATTCCATCGCAAAACCAACCCCATAATATTCGACTATCAAATCGATGGACAAACTCTTGGAAGAGTCGACGTTGTCAATGCCCTCGGCGTTTTGCTGGATGCTAAGCTTACCTTCAACCAACACCGATCAACTTTGATTCCCAAAGCAACACGACAACTCGGCTTCATAGCGAAAATCAGCCGAGATTTCAAAGACCCGTACTGTCTAAAAGCGCTATACTGTTCGTTGGTGCGTCCATTACTCGAAAATGCGTGTTTGGTTTGGAGCCCATACAAACTCGTTTGGAACTTACGAATAGAACGTGTACAGAAGAGATTCGTCCGGTTGGCTTTGCGGCACCTCCCATGGCAAAACCCTCTGGATTTACCACCGTACCCGCAAGCGTTACTTGTGGCTAAAGTAATCAAATGCGATATTGATTTACCAAAATTGTTATCTCTTCTTGACTTCCGTTCTTCTCACCGATCTCTACGCTCGACAAGTCTACTTCAACCAAGATTTCATCGTACTACTTTCGGACAACATGAATCAATGATAGCATGTATACGTGCATTTTCCAAAGTTGAGCATCTCTTCGAATTTGGTGAACCGACGCACAAGTTCTCACAGAAATTATTAAGTGTATCCTTGTTATAAGTTTGTTTGTTGTACTTCGTGTTATTCATTAAGACTTTTAATTGTCAGATGGATTATTTTAACAAATAAACAATAAACAATAAATTCGAGGAGTAAAGTAAATGAACGAATGACAATCTAATGTATAAAACGATAATGCACGATGTATACCAGCAACGAAGAATGTATTAGTAGATTCGGGTTTTCCACGATTATTGCCTATTCATTTTTACCCTTCTCTCTTTTGTGCGGTGAATAGTTCAATGTTATTCGAGATGGTTGCGAGTAATATAAGGCAATGCGCACTGAAGATGGATGAATGAATTAGTAACACGAAGAATATATTCAACATTACTTAATATCGTAATTGGAATTGATTTAAAATAAGGACAAATAACAGATGATATCATTAACCCCCTGTTTGATGTAAGAATACTACTCTCATGAAAATATACCGATTCATGATCCTCAGAACGGAATTCCCTAGAAAACTTATTAACACTATTGTCTACTATACATCAAAGCATTTGCTTAGATGTTTCTTCCCGGCATATGTTTGCAGTATCTTCCGTTTTATGAGTGCAAATAAAAACTGTCTAATGCGCCTTCGTCACATCGTTTCTGTTCCTATGCTGTCCGACCTCGCTACTGCTCGTTCGGATATAACTAAAGCGAAGAAATTTAACTTTGAGCCACCGAACCATCTTGCCTTCGGTTATGTGGCTGCATCACATCAAATATCCAAGTAACATTATGTAACATTATGTTCTGACGAGTCGAAGACGAAACAGAGTTTGTGGTTTGCTAATTAATAATGTGATGTATTCGAAATTACCCTTTCGGCGAAATGACCCTATCGGCGAAACGACTTCCGGCGTAATGGCTTTCGGCGAAATGACCAGCGTTTTTACCAGTCTTCGAAACACCCCTGATAGTCACTTTTTGTAATGCCCTGTAGCACTCTCAGCGATTCTGCCTTTATCTCTTCAATCGATGAAAAACGCTGTCCTTTCATGGGTCTCTTCAACTTTGAGAACAGGAAAAAATCACACAAAGCGATATCTGGTGAATAAGGAGGTTGAGGCATGATTAAAGTCTTGTTTTTAGCCAAAAAATCACGAATAAGCAACGATGAATTTTGCTGCCACTCGTTTCATGCCCAAAACATTTGAAAAAATATGATGGCATGAGCCAACTGATATGCCAACTTCATCAGCAACTTCTCTAATAGTGATTCGGCGATCATCCATAATCATTTTTTCCACTTTTCCCACATTTCTTCGATTATTGACGTGCTGGGTCGACCGGAGCGTTCGTCGTCTTCAACGTCTTCGCGGCCATCTTGGAAACGCTTATACCACTCGTAAACACTTGTTTTTTTTCATAGCAGACTCACCGTAGGCTCTCTGTAACATTTCGCACACTTGGTTACACTTTATTTCATTTTTCACGCAAAATTTAATACAAATTCTTTGACTCTTCAATTCTTCCATTGTTTAAACTAACAAAAATCGCCGAGCTCAAAAAAACACGTCTACACCAGCTGCTACAAGACAGAATGTAAACAATGAATACAGTTGAAAATTTCACCATACATTAGGGACATATGTACCAACACAATAAAAAAAAAATTTAACCACCGGACTCTCCAGACGCGCGCAATTAAAAAATTCCGGGAACTTTTTGAACAGACCTCGTAAATGGACCAGTGAGTAATGTGGAACTCTAGAAATATGAACATCAGCCGTTGTAGTTCTTGTTATAGCACAGTGTAGTCCCCAAGGACAATATTCCAAGTAGTTCATGGACCTCGGAATATCTCTTACGGATTTCTATAGTCTTCTCCATCCAAACCTATAGAGAATTGAGGAAAACTTTTGAAATAACGCGTTGTTTTATTTAATTTACGCACCCCCGACTGTACACGGAAGTTAAGGTTTCAGTGTATTAGAATCTAAAGCCTGAAAAAAAGGTTTCAAAATTTTTAAGTTTTTGTTAATACAAGAAACACATATTCAAAAAAAATTACAAACACCCTTCTTAAAAGTAAGGCTAGAGTAAATTTTTTTGGTTCATGATGCAAAGTGTCCCTTTGGATTATGCAGAAAGCGTATGCAAAATTTAAGTCAAATAAAAATAAACAAGCATAAAATTAAAAAATAACTCGAGTTTTCTGATGCAACCCCTTATCCCTTCACCGGTCAATAAAAATTTATTTTTCATGTATTTTACCTTTCTGATATAGAAAAGCTACGTAATCGCTGTAAAAATCAACTTTACAATCGAGACCCAGAGGGTCAAGTGTCATATACCATTTGACTCAGTTCGTCGAGATCACAAAATGCCTGTGTCACTCAATTTTATCAGAGATTGCTGAACCGTTTTTCACAAACTTAGAATAAAATGAAAGGTCTCATGGCCTCACAAATTTCTTGAATTTCATTTGGATCCAACTTCTGGTTCCGGAGTTACAAGATAATATGCGCAAATTTATAAAAAACGTGTACTAAATTTTCAAGGAAATTTTTTAACCGATTTTCACAAACTAAGAAGTAGATCCAGATCCGATTTCCAGTTCTAGTTATAAGGAGCGATTAGTGAAAATTTTCAATTTCATGAGTATTTTTTCACAAGCGATGGCGAAACGATGTTGTTGTGGTCCATACATTTTTATAAAACTTACTGCTAAATTCATCTATTTGGCAGATCTTGTTAGTTAGGGAATATATAGCACTACTTTGTGACTACTAGTGCCCGGTTTCCGCTTCCGAAAGCACCGGTAATAGTGAAGAAAAGCTTCAACAAACGGAACTCACTTCGATTTCTCAGCAACGGTTAAGCCGAATCATTATTCAAATTAAAGCTCTCATTGTCTTTAAATATACTGTGCAATTTCATCCATATCCGTCTTCCGGTTCCGAAATTATAGGGCGATGAGTGTCAAAACATTTAAATCGTCATTCAAAATGACGATGCAAAACTGGTACGCGTGGGTACGTGCGGCTTTGCGTCGTTCGGAGCGTGCTTTGTTCAACTTCGTATAGCGTGCAGGGTTGCCACATTTAAATCTATATTTTTCATTTGTAGATCTTTTATTCAATTCGTACCTACTTGTTAGTATTGTCACAAAATCATGATAACTATGCTTTTCTATAAAAGTACACTTATTGCCTTTCTTATATAGAAAGTTCATGCAATCACTTGTGAAAATTGGTCCGAAGGGTTAAGTGTTCTATATCATTCGACACAGTTCATCGAGCTGAGCAATGTATGTGTCTAAGTGTGTGCATGTGTGTGAGAATGTGTCAAACAACGAACGATTTCCACAAACAGGCTCAAATAAAAGTTCTTTTATCATGGTCCGACTTCCGGTTCCAGATCTATGAGGTAAAATGTGTTTAATCATTTAGTGCGACGATGCAAAATAAAGCAAAATTCTTATTAACTTGAAATAACAGTTTACAAATTGAAATTATTTTTGGAAATATAAGTAAAACGATAAAGGCATCATTACACCACTAGGTGGATTAAAAAAGGTTTTTATCAAATTTTCAAAGTCGTACTTTGAAAATTTTCGGAGATACTGTTCTTTGAACCTACTCGCGCCATTCCTTTGAAACAGGCTTTCTCGAAACCGTCAGTTCACTCGATATAAATAAAACTACTGATCAAATAGACACGATTCATTTATTATTTTGTGAATCGTGTAACAGAAACCTCTAATGTTCATAAAAATTCGGGTTTGAAATTTTATTTTAAAAAAACAAAGAAAACACAATTTTTTTCTTGCTTATATTTTTGTATGGTTATACAGGGTGTTTCACAAACATTTCGAATTTAAAATTTCAATAACCTTTTTTAATACACCTAGTGGTATAAAAATGCCTTTCTCATATTACTTTTATTTTCAGAAACATCACTTGAAGATTCTTTAAGACTTGAATAAAATCAATAGCTTTCTTTTGGTATATAATACCTTTTCAAATTGTAAACAGTGATGTCAAGTTAATATAGATCTAAATGTGGCAACCCTGGACGCTATACAAAATTGAACAAAGCACGCTGTGTGTCAGGTGGTGGTGTTTTCTGCTTCCGTGCCAGTACGTACCGATGCGAACAGGTTTTGCATCATGTTGAAACTCATCGCCATCCAATTTCGGAACCGGAAGTTAAATCTGGATGAAATTGCCCAACATCTTTTAAGACAATGAAAGCTATAATTTGAATTATGATTTGTAAAAATCAATTTAACCGTTGCTGAGAAATGGAAGTGAGTTCCAATTTTGTAGCTTTTTGTCAATAATACCGGTGCTTGGGAAACGGAAACCGGGCACTAGTAGTCCCAAATAAAATTTTATATCGACTAACTAACAAGTTCTGCCAACTAGATGAAATTACCAGTAGGTTTTATAAAAATTCGCACCTCATTTTGCCATCATTTGTGAAAAAATACTCATGAAAATGAAAATTTTTCACTAATCGCGCTGTAATGTCGGAGCCGGAAGTAGGATCTGGATCATTTTTTTCTAGGTTTTTTTTTAAGAATTTTAAGATCTTTTATTTGCACCTTATTTTGTAATTAATATTATCGGTAAGAAATATCCGAATATCGGTTAGAAAATATAGATCAGGATAAAATTCAATAGCAGTCTATGGGACTATAAGACCTTTCGGAAGGAAAGTGAGTGGCAATTTTGTTCATATCACCCTGTAATTTCGGAACCGGAAGTCGGATTCAATAGCGGTCTATGTACATTGAATACATCTGAGTTCAACTTCGGAAGACGTCCTGTGAACGGAAAGTTACTTTTTTAAAATCATTCTCGGGAGATTGTTATCGATATGTTCACCGTTTTGAATAGTTTGAATATATAAAAATTGTTTTTCTTATTCTCAAACGTACATCTACAAATGCTCCAAAAAATTTTCCTGCCTATTCCAGCTTCTGTACAGTACAATAACGGAAATCGACCTAACCCTCTAACCTTGTCAATGTTCGTCTTGATCAGCATTATAAGCAAATCATATGAATCCATACGGATTCAGGAACTTTGAACTTTATATGGGGCCATAACATCTTTTATTTGAATCTGAGTTTGTGAAAATTAGGTTGGCAATCTTAAAGCAACAAAAATGACAATATATATAACCCACACATACAACAAATTGATTCGATTGGTATATGCCATTTGTCCCTACAGGCCTAGGATCATCGGTCGATTTTCATGGTAACTGCATATAGCTTTTCTTTATGAAAAGGCTAAAAAATTAATGAATTTTGTATAGGACCTTAGGGCCCTTCAACCTCAGTTTGTGAAAATCGGATAAGCTAACTCCAAGAAAATTGAATGAAATTATTTTCACAGTTTTGGCTCATCCTGTAATTCCGGAACCAGCAGTAGGATCAAAATGAAATTCTGGAACTTGGTATGGGTAACGAGACCTTTCATTTGAATCTAACCTTGTAACCTGTAATTACTGAACCGGAAGTCGGATCCGCATGATATTTCGGAACTTTGCATGGGACCATTCATTTGAATCTAAGTTTGTAAAAATCGGTTTATCCATCCCAGAGTACTGTGAGTGACATTATTATCACATTTTTTATGTATTACTTTCACATTTTTTATGCATATCACTCTGTATTTCCGGAATCAGAATTTGGATCTAAATGATATTCAGGAACTTCGTTTAGAACCGTGAGACCTTTCATTTAAATCTGAGTTTGAGAAAATCGGTTTAGCCATCTCAGAGAAAAGTGAGTTACGTTATTTTCACATTTTTAATGCATTATTTTCCCATTTTGGTGCATATCACCCTGCAATTCCGGAAGCGAAAGTCGGATCCAAATCATATTCAGGAATTTTGTATGCGACTATGAGACCTTTCATTTGAATCTAAGTTTGTGAAAATCGGTTCAGCCATCTCCAAGTAAAAAGGTTGACATTATTTTCACATTTTTGGTGCATATCACCCTGTAATTCCGGTACCGGAAGTCGGATCCAAATGAATTCAGGAACTTTGTATGGAACCGTGACCATGAATCCTTTCATTAGAGTCTAAGTTTGAGAAAATCAGTTTAGCCATCTACGAGAAAAGTGAGTGGCATTATTTTCACATTTTTATTGCATTATTTTCACACATTTTATGCATATCACCCTGTAATTCCGGAAGCAGAAGTCGGATCCAAAAAGAGTTCAGAAAATTTGTATGGGGCTTTGAGACCTTTCATTTGAATCTAAGTTTATGAAAATCGGTTAAGCCATCTCCGAGAAAAGTGAGTGACATTATTTTCACATTTTTGGTACATATCACCCTGTAGATCCAGAACCGGAAGTCGGATCCAAATGAAATTCAGGAAATTTGTATGGGGCTATGAGACCTTTCATTTGAATCTAACCTTGTAAAATCGGTTCAACCATCTTCGAGAAAAGTGAGTGACATTTTTTTTCACATTTTTAATGTATTATTTTCCCCTTTTTGGTGCATATCACCCTGTAATTCCGGAGCCAGAAGTCGGATGCTGATGAAATTCAGGAACTTTGTATGGGACTATGAGACCTTTCATTTGAATATAAGTTTGTGAAAATCGGTTAAGCCATCTTTGAGAAAAGTGAGTGAAAATATTTGTCACTCACACACACATACATACACATACACACACAGACATTTGCTCAGTTCGTCGAGTTGAGTCGAATGGTATATGACATTCGTCCCTCCGGGCCTCCTTTAAGAAGTCGGTTTTTGCAACGATAGTATAGCCTTTCTATATGAGAAAGGCAAAAACTTTTAGTGGTAGCACAACAGGACATCCACTTATAATGAACCGACATAATTTAGTTTGCTGTAAACAAACTTTATTAATTATTGGTACATCGGCACCATCACCATTTTTACCACCAAGCGAGAACTTTCGCTGACAAAGTTGAAACATGTTCGCTGTCAGACTAAATCCAATTCCCAACGGAATTTCCAATAAATGTGAAGAAAAAGACCGCATGTTGACCGCAAAGCATGCTCAATCGACACGGACTCAAACACATGAGTAAATGTGGTTATGCCGTTCCAATATGAAGGAATAAGATAACCATTTATGGAACCTTCAAGCAAAATCTGAGTTTTTGGGGCCGGATTCTTGAGGCTATTTTAATTAGAAAGAACCATTTATGTGTGCGCATTTTCCCATCCAAATTTAGTGTGTTAGCAAACTGAACACAAAAGCTTTATTTCTGTATAAGAAACCGCACAGAACATTTTAGATCGTTGGCGAAATGACTTCGGATTGGAATCTCAGACAAACTCAGCTTCGGTCACTGTTCTCATTCGAAGGATATGGCTACCGGTTTGAACAACATGACCGCAGAGAATTCATTCGACCACCTACCGACTAGAGTAGCTCTCGACAGCAAGGATTCGGAATATAAGCAGCGCTTGTGCCTTCTTTGCTGTGCGGTGATTTGTTTGTTTGTTTGTTGATTCATTTCACCGGTGAGCAATATCCCAACGAATTTGCCGAAGGATAGTAATAGTGCTCGAATCTGGAAAACACCATCGATCGAAAACCCCGGGCGGGCAGCCGGAAATAGAAAATGCCGTTTCTGATGATCATTGGCATAATACAGAGAGCACGAATCGAATCAAGGTAGTAATTGTTTCCGGCCCTAACTGGTGCACTGCTGGCAGATGTGCACGTGCCTCGGAGATGTTGTTGCATAACGTTCCGAGCTGGAAATACTCTCCCGCTGATTTGTATTTGCTTGTAGAACTTGTTATTCGAGGACTCGAGGACAATCAGCAAAGTTTTATAGAAAGGTCAAATGTATCCTCATATGTATTTAGAATGTGGAAATGGACATTGGACTGCTATTGAATGCTAATAGAACGAATTATAATACGCGTCATATAGAAATAAGAAGTAAAATATTTCAGCTGAACCGGTGGAAATCTATGCACACATGTAATATGGAATGTAAAACTTAGAATTATAATTAATATCGATGATCTTAATATAAAATGAGGCAAGAGGTTTCTTCCTCTTGATTTTCTTGCTTTTCCTGGGCCCCCGACGATGACAGTGAATGTGTATATGTCTGTCTAACCTATCCCAAACCCCACTATCTGGCAGCGGTTTACAGAAAAAGATGTTTTCATGTGTTTTGTTCACACATGCAAATAAGTTTAGTCCAGGACTTAGAACGGTGTTACCTCAATCGAATTCCGATAACTTTTTCTAATTAAGAGCAAATCATGTCACCATTCCATCGATCAGCTCCGCCTTAATGCAATGTTTTCATCAAATGGATTCAAACATCACATAAAAACATTCGATCTCTTGCAAATTACAACCAATCGACGCGTATTTAGTTTCAATTTTACCAAAGTCCTAGTTCTTACCAATTGTATCCAAATATTCACTCATCGGACCTAGCATACATCTGAATATTTTTCCTACATAAAACACCAATAATAAAAATAGAGAAATTATTTTACCCAAATACTCATAAAACCTATTTTTCATAATACGTCGAATAATTTAAGGATGAGATGAAAAATGATAGTCTAAGAATAATGCAAGTTATGTTACAGAAGATTTTTATCAGAACAAATGGACTACAATCTTGCATAAATTTAGAACCAAATTAGGGGACTTAAATACACTTCACCTATTTGTATGGTTTTTGTATTTTTGTGAATTTGTATATTTTATTGTGTTTCAAAAGACCAATTACAAACCAATTCGCACTCTCTCTTTCTGCTACTAACGCAAAAGACAACAGCACCCAGTCGACACCGTTCTATTGACCAAATGTCATCAAATACTCACAGAGAAGCATGAGATAGAAACTTGTAAGCACTTAATTATATCGTCTATTGACGACCATGTCTATAAGTATTCTTAACTGCGTTTTTATTAATTGAGAGTACAAATTAATTCGGTCAGTCTTTTTTTTAGGCCAAAACTGCATTTATTTCAAAAAGAAAAGAATTTCAAGATTAATCGCAGCATCGTCCATCGCTAATTATTACTTTTCCTACCTCTCAGGTTATTTTCGGATTCCATCTTCAAAACATGTCTCGTTTTTTGAGTTGATCCAAGTTTGGAGCCAATTCTCGATTTCTGCGAAAGAAGTAAATCCATGCAAGAGAATAACTTTATTTGATAAGTTTCCGTTTGAAGGAAACATTGCACGGAAAATGAAAACTACCTGGTGTTTGACTACTCTTTTTACTTAATTATGAGTTGTTTTGAATCCTTAATTTGCCACTTGAGCCAATTAGTTCTGATTCCTTATCCTCTCCATTGGTTTCAAAACATCAGAAGTAAAACCACACAACAGCGAGAGTTTCGTTCAATAGGCTGAAATCAGGCAAACTACATTGGAATTGGGTCAATAAGACTCAACCGTTGAGTAAATATAACTTACCAGTGAAAAAATATAGCTCACATTTCAGTATATTTTGACGCGTACTCAAATATAGCTAGTCAAAAAATAACTGTGTAGTTTGCGATGTGCAAAGCGTCGCTACAAAAAAAACAGTACCAGTAAGACCAGCGAGATTGTACGGTTTTGTTGGGTAATTTTTAACCGAATTTTGTGTATCGGCAAACTGAACACAAGTAAGAATGTTTTTGATGCCTAACAGATGTACAATAAAAACTGAGAATGATTCTAATACCTTTTTGAAATTAAGATAAAGAGCGTAAATCTTTTTATATGTTTACGTTTCGTCTTTGACTCATCAGTGCATAGCAGTTCAAATTGAACTGCTTTATGCAAAACTCGGCAGTTCAATTTGAACCGCTAAGCAGACGTAAAGTTTCTGCTACTTACAGAACACTTGTTTTTTTTTGCATCGAAATGCAATGTCTATACTGACGTGCCGAACGTAAATCTTTTTCTCTACAAGAGAATTGCTCTCTGAACTCCCTAGAAATGGGTTGCATGTTTCCTTTCGCTCGGTTGCTGTCAGTTCAATCGAAGATGGCACTGACACAGCAAGCACTCCGCGAGCGTGTTGTACGGTTTTACGAAACGCATGGTCATCGTGGAAAAAAGTTTACGAAAGACCACTCTCGAGATGAAAACCTATCTGTGAGTACAGTTCACCGGATCCTGGCATTCCTGAGTGTAAGCAAAAGGCCGGTAGCTGCAGTCCGGCGAAGATAATGACGAAGAAGAAAGAAGCATTAAAAAAACTGTTCGTCAACAAGGACGGAACGAGTTTAAGTGACGGCCTACCGAAAATATCACTGCTTCCATACCCTGATTCACCGAATCCTCAAGATGGAGAATATCATCTGTCGGAGGAAGACTCCATTCCCCGAGTACACGAATCTTACTACACACTATGATATGATTTTACTGGTAAAAATTAATAAATGTAGGAAAAAGGAGGACAAAGCGAGAACAAGGGCAAAGCATCTCATATCTCTTCTAGTTTATGGTGCCAGCTACCGAAAAAATTTAGAATTTCGTTTTGAAACACCTTCGAAGATTACCATGGGTTTTCGCCAATTTTCTTGAGGAATTATTATATTTATGACACTAGTCTTTTGTCTCGGTGCGTCGTTATAATCTTTCGAGATTTCAATCGCACGTGATGTATCTCAATCCATATTGATAAAACCTTTTTTAATCCACTTAGTAGTGTAATGATGCCTTTCTCATATTACTTAGGAATAATTTCAAAAATATCACTCGGAGATTCTGTGATGAATATAATAAGAAACTTTCTTTGGGTATAAACTAACATTAAATTTTTCTATTTGTAAACAGTGATGTCAAGTTAATATGATTTTTTCTTTGTTTTTGCATCGTCGCACTAAATAATTAAACACACTTTATTCTATAGTTCTGGAACCGGAGGTCGGACCCGGATGAAATTAAACAGCAATCTATGAGACTATAAAAAATTTTAATTGAGCCTAAGTTCGTAGAAATCGATCAAATCATCTATGAGAAAAGTGAGTCTCGTTTTGAGCTTTTTGACCATTATTTCCGGTACTTCTGTCTCGACACTTATCGCCCTATAATTTTGGAGCCGGAGGTCGGATCTGGATGAAATTGGTATATTTAAGCACAATTAGAGCTTTAATTTGAATTATGATGAGAGCTTAAATATCATAAAAATGTTTACTCGTTTCGTCATCCCTAGTGAAAAAATACTGAAATGAATAAATACCTGAAATTAAAAATTTTAACTAAACGCACTGTAATACCGGAACCGGAAGTTGGGCCTGGATAAACTTTTTGGGAACTTTTTAGGGATTTTTGGACTCTTTTTATTTGCATCTTAGTTTGTGGAAATCAGATAAGAAATTTCCGAGAAAATTAAGGGCGCATTTTTTATTAAATTTGCACATATTTCCTTGTAATTCCTTAACCGGAAGTTGGATCCAAATGATACTCAGGAACTTTGTATGGAACCTTCAGGCCTTTCATTTGAATCAAAGTTTGAGAAAATCTGAGAAAATTGAGTGACATCATTTGTCACATACACAGATACATAAATACACACACATACACAGAGATTTTGTGATCTCGACAAACTGAGTCGAATGGTATATGACACATAGCCCTCCGGGCCTCGGTTCTATAGACGGTTTTCACAGCGATTTCATAGCCTTTCTACAGGGTGATTTTTTAAGAGCTTGAGAACTTTTTTAAACAATAAAACGCATAAAATTTGCAAAATCTCATCGGTTCTTTATTTTAAACGTTAGATTGGTACATGACATTTACTTTTTTAAGATAATTTCATTTAAATGTTGACCGCGGCTGCGTCTTAGGTGGTCCATTCGGAAAATCCACTTTTTTATCGACAAATTTTGTTCAGCGATGAGGCTCATTTCTGGTTGAATGGCTACGTAAATAAGCAAAATTGCCGCATTTGGAGTGAAGAGCAACCAGAAGCCGTTCAAGAACTGCCCATGCATCCCGAAAAATGCACTGTTTGGTGTGGTTTGTACGCTGGTGGAATCATTGGACCGTATTTTTTCAAAGATGCTGTTGGACGCAACGTTACAGTGAATGGCGATCGCTATCGTTCGATGCTAACAAACTTTTTGTTGCCAAAAATGGAAGAACTGAACTTGGTTGACATGTGGTTTCAACAAGATGGCGCTACATGCCACACAGCTCGCGATTCTATGGCCATTTTGAGGGAAAACTTCGGAGAACAATTCATCTCAAGAAATGGACCGGTAAGTTGGCCACCAAGATCATGCGATTTGACGCCTTTAGACTATTTTTTGTGGGGCTACGTCAAGTCTAAAGTCTACAGAAATAAGCCAGTAACTATTCCAGCTTTGGAAGACAACATTTCCGAAGAAATTCGGGCTATTCCGGCCGAAATGCTCGAAAAAGTTGCCCAAAATTGGACTTTCCGAATGGACCACCTAAGACGCAGCCGCGGTCAACATTTAAATGAAATTATCTTCAAAAAGTAAATGTCATGTACCAATCTAACGTTTAAAATAAAGAACCGATGAGATTTTGCAAATTTTATGCGTTTTATTGTTTAAAAAAGTTCTCAAGCTCTTAAAAAATCACCCTATATATGAGAAAGGCAAAAATTTGTTTCCTAGTATTTCTTAGTGCTCTCTTTTGCGCTTGAAAAACGTATTACACGGAACGACCGAAATTAGCTCTGCGCCTAATTCGTATTACTGGTTTTGAATTAGTTGATTTTAACAACAAAATTTCCAAAATAACTATAAAATTAGTTAAAATTGAGAATTTACTTTGCTGAAAAAACTCTTAGTTTTAGAGAATGTGTTTAGTTGGTGAATATCCTGGACTCAAACCAGCAATATTTCAATCCAACACGAAATTCTCATTGACAACTGATTTTGTTATTAAGATCAGAAAATTTGTTTCTATTTATCTATCACCATCATTACTGAAGGACAGCACAAAAAAACCAAAACTGAAATGGGTATTATTAACAAGTTTATTAGCCAAAAACTCATGAGAAGTGTCAAAGCAAAACAATCCATTAAAAAGCTAAAAAGGACAGTCTTATTGAAACTGCCTGAACATTGTTTTGATGTTTTTCGCATGTGTTCGATATATTTTTATTTAAATTTCTAAACCGATATGTAAAAATGTCGTAAACTGTTAGTGGAAATCGTATTTATTCAGAATTTGTGCGCACTTGAAGCGATTGTGCGTAATAATGTTTTTACGCGGAACAGTGAAGTGAATTTCGAATGTTTCACTCTAATTGTGATGAAGTTTTTTTGTATCTTCAAACCTTCCGAGCTGCGCCGTCCGGTGTACTATTTGTATTCGGTTTTTGTTTTCCGAGTGCTCAAAGTTTTCAGTTAGAATGAAGAAAACAGTGATTTAGAACAAAAAAAATTCAAAAAGATGTTTACGTTTCGTTTATGTCTTTTTCTCCAACACAACATCGTATTTATACCTGTCAATATAGAAAAGACAACCGCGTCTGAATTTTTTTTTCGGCAGTAGTGTGCCATCTAGTGGCTAGTAGTCATTAAGGTGTTACCGTTTCGGTGACAGGGCGCCATATAGCTGCAGATTGCAGAAGCCAATTCAATCATTCATATTGGTAGAAAACAACATTATATTTCTTTAATTCAACTAAAAAATTAGTTGACTGGATATGAAGTGTGCCTTAGCTAAGAAATGACAGTACGTTTAATTTGTGAATTCAACTAAAAAAAATAGTCATTTCAACAAATATTTTATTTTTATTAAGGGAATGAGAATAAAAAATCTAAATCAGCAAAAGTAAGATTTTTTTAGTTGTCTCAAAAAATAACTAACTAAAATCAGCAAATCAACTAAATTTTTCGCGAAAATGCTGATTTCGGTCGTTCCGTGTATGTTTACCATTTCGGAGCATTATTGTGTTTGCTACGAGTCGGAAAGAAAAATGTTTTCTCGTGGCAAAGTGACGTAGGGCAAAGCGAGATTTTGCACAGCGCTCAGCGACATGTAACCTTACTTTGCCCGAGTGGGTGTGCAAAAAAGAATTCAATTTACATTATATATTTATTGTAATCGTTTTTGTAATAATTTATTCTCCAAACAGAATGGTATGAAAAATTAATTTTCTACTCAATGTAATCTTTGAACAGTTTTTGTAAAAATGAAATACCTAATTTCTAACAATCAATAGTTGATAGAACATAAGTTTGATCAAATATGCATAAATATTTGGTAATTTAAACGGCATTATCGTGAGATTCTATGAAGTAGCCCACTTTGCCCCCTACGTGAGGAAAAAAAATTGTTTTTATATCGCTCTGAACAATTACCTAATGTAACGAATATTTCAGTCGAAAGTAGTTTTTAGTTGTGGTATTATTTACTAAAGACAATACAAATTATTATGCGTAATAAATATCTCATTTAAATAGTGAAAATAATCATTGAACTAAAATGTCCCCGCTTTGCAGATTAAAAGTCACAAGTATACTCGCATTGACTTATCTCTAGATATTCCGACATGAACTCAGTGTTTTTATTACACTGTGTACTTTTAACAAGTTATAAGAATATCTCAGTTTTTTGCAATGACTGAGTGGAAACATATTTATTGGAAAATGATACGTTCAGAGACAGGAATATCTATTCTTGTGTAGCATATTGGCATATTTAAAAAATGCAAGAGTTCTTTGAATTCATTGTCTAAACAACTTTTTTTCGTATTTTCTAGAGTGTCCAATCGATGTTCTAAAAACTTCATCTCCGATACCTTTTATGTACAAAGTATTGTTTCCGAGGAACAGTGATATGAAAAAAGTGCTGTGAAATCTGAAAACTAAAAAGAATTGACATAGAGCAATTCCATGAATGTGTAGGAAAGCGATTAGTACGGATGAGTACCAAAACTTGATTTTTTTTAGATTGCTTAACAACAGCCCTTAGTTTAAAAAAAAATGTGTCACACAATGATGAAACTGTTTTTAAATCAAAATTTAATTTTTTATCTTTTCACGTGGATTCACTTTAAGCGGAAAAAAAAACAAAATGTACACGCAAAAACTATTCACAATAACTGTGTCCACTTTTTTCAACCTTAGCAACTCAAACCCAGCTTCATCAGTTCAATGAAGTGAATGAGGTAAATAAAGAGCCCTGTACGTGCTGTCCCAAGTGGCCACCGTAGCGCAATATTGAATCTGCCCACAGCAACCAGTCCTGCAAGTCATCAACGATGAAAATCCTATTTTCCATCCCTGAACTTCACCCGCACCGCCAGCACGAAGGTGTGCGGAGCTACGTAACGATATCAAGTACGACCAGAGGACAGGTTCGGTGGGAAGCACACAAGTTAACATTAAATTTGCAGCATCATTTTGTCGATAGAATTTTACAACGGAATATGCCATGGTCACTGCTCGGTTTTATGTGCACCCAAACTGGACGAAACGACCAACCAACAGAACAGCCCACAATAACAGATTGAGTATTTTCGAACGTTCAAGCTTCGACAGAATGGGGAGTGATGTTCAGCTAAATGTTCGGGTCCATCAATAAATTATCTTGTTTATTTTCCCATCACTGGCTTTATTTGTCTCGTCGATGTGCAAATTTGGGCTGCTTTGATCCACCAGTGATGGAAATAGCCCATCGTCGGCCATCTGTCATTTCGAGTGCAGCGTCGGCCTTCAACCGAAGGCTCCCAGTGACTCATGGTATGGCGACAGTTGCCCTAGATAACCACAATCTGGTCATCCAGATAAACGAAAGGATCGATCAATTTGTGAGATTTACCTAGCTGATCTAACCTCAGTGCCGGTCATAGTCGGACAACAGTGCGGACGCTATCGGGCGGTTCCACCGAAAGCGACGATTGTTTTACCTTTCTCTATATGAAGGTATTAGAATTGCTGGAAAACCGACATTCGAATAGCGCCTCGGAGACCCATAGTGTTATGTACCGTTCGACTCAGTTCGACGAGATCGGAAAATGTCTGTGTGTATGTGTGAGTGTGTACTTTTCGAAGATATTTTTACGCGGTCAATTTTCTCAGAGATGGCTGAACCGATTTTAACAAATTTTTTATGCTCGTTTGAAAGCTACTGTCGGGCCATTGATCAAGTTCAAAGATCAAATGGCTGTGACTTTTGGTTCCGGAGATATGATTGTTTAAGGGACGTAACCGACAAAACGCGTTGTATTTTTACCGCTCAATTTCCTCGAATATGGCTAAGCCGATTTCAACAAGCTTAGGCCCGTTTGAAAGCTATTGTTAGGCCATTAATCAAGTTCGAAGATCAAATATCAAAGTGCCCATGCAAAATTTGAACTAAATCGGATATGGATAAGGGGTGCTACCCGGTGGTTAAGGTTTCAAAATTTTCGATCTTGAAAAATTATCATAGTCAAACGTCTTAGAATTGCATGAAACGTCGAGACAAGAAACACTGAAGCATGTTTTTGTGAACTACTCTGAATTAATTGGAGTCAAAAATGAGCCAAAATTAATTCAGAAATTATTTTACAAAATGAAAAAAAATGATGAGACTGTTTTGAAGAAAGAGAAAGGCAATATCACACCACTAGGTGGATTAAGAAGGGTTTTTATATATACAAAACTAGGTATAAATTTCGCTCTAACTTTAGAAAAATTTTCCGAGGTGTCATGTACCAATTTGAGCGCTACATGATATTAACGACGTTTGGAAGCAAAGTGAAACACTATTTTTAATACGCACTTGAAAAACTGTTTACAGCACTTAAAAGTGCTGCGACGGAACCTCATTTCAATTGAATATTATTAGATGAAAATGAAATGTATGGCCGTTACCCGCATACGCATGGCTGCCAGATGGCTGACTAAACGCTGCCATCTGGAAAAATATGGCTGGCAGACATTCTGGTGACCGACTGCCTCACCGCTGCCAGATAAACAACTCAAACGATACAACCGTATCCACCAGGATTTTTCTACATTGAAATCTTTGACATTTTCAGCGAAGGTGAGAAGATGAAAACGCTCGGTTAACTTAGATACAGGCGACTTTGTTCTGTCAAATTGGATTTGACAACCGTCACTGAATCAATTTTGGTAGCAGTCTGGTGGTCATGGCTGCCCAGGTAGCCAAAACGCTATGCGGGTGACTGTCAGCATCTCCCATCTCATTCATTTTACATAACCGATTTCTAACGGGTGGCAACTAAAACTTTGGAATTTTTTCGAGGCCTGTATGCTCAACAACAAACGAGCTCAGAAAGAACTAAGAGTGTGTATTTGTTAACTCTCTTTCTCCTCTTTCTGCTAGTATTTTCTGTTTTGTTCATGCTTGCTCAGCTTTGCTCAAAATGCCGTCGAAACAAGAAGTATTTCACGAGCGCATTGTACAGTTCTACGAACTGCACAGAAATCTCGGCAAATAGTATACGGTACAACATTTTAAAAGCAAAAATGTTGCGGCTTCGACAGTTTACAATATCCTAAGATGCCCAAAAACTACTCGTAAGGAAGGTAGTGAATGACCAGCCAAAATTATGGACGCAAAAGGACTTCGTTCTCTTTCTCGTGCCTTCAACAACAATGATTCACTGAGTCAAAGGGATGCCCCAAAAAAGTTCAACTGTTCTCACCAGTACATCTGCAAAACATTGAAAAGACTCGGAATAAAGAACCGAAAGCAGACGCGAGCCCCGGGATATACTGACGCACAGATTTCAACGCTGAATTCCCAATGCCGCTGGTTGATTAAAAATTTTTCCGGAAAAAGTTTTGTTTTGGACGACGAAAGTTACTTCCCTCTTTCTAAGACGCAGATTCCCGCAAACGATCGATACTATTCAACGGATAGTTCTACTTTACATCCGAACATAAAATATTAGTTTAAACATAAGTTTGAACCGAAAGTATGCTGTACATTGTCATTTCCGAGAAAGACATTTCTAAGCCATGGTTCAAGCCATCTGGGTTGGCAATCAATCAAGATGTGTACCAGAACGAATGTTTGTAGAAAGTTTTGATCCCGTTTTTTCAAAAACATCATGCTGATGGACAATACGTGTTTTGGCGGGATAAAGCGTCATCGCATTGCGCCAAAAAACACAATCGTTCCTGAATACCTATTCGATCCCATTTGTACCCAAAAACCACAACCCGATAAATCTACCTCAGTGTCGCCTAATCGAAGATTTCTTCGGGGTTTTGAGTTCCTTGGTGTACAGAAATAACTGGAAAGCCACGAATTGCTAACAGTTGATTGGTACATTCGCAAAGTTGACATGAAGGCCGTACAACGCTCCTGTTCCGACATCAAACGGAAGCTTCGCCGAACATCCGATTACGGACCGTTTTCAAATGTTCACTAATTGTTTTTCAACAATGAACAATGTATCTTTAATTTCAATAAATCAGATCTTCTCCAAGTATGTTTGTCTTTTTTTGACAGCTTAAGAATGAAATTCCAAAATTTTAGTTGCCACCCGTTATACTATTACTTAACAGTTCAACATAAACTGTTCTGTTTAATTTATAGGGAAAATTTCATAAAAACTAAAAACACCGAAGAATATTTATGCATAAAAAACACACGCACACTCATAAAAACGGTATCATATCACTGATTGGTGGATTCAGCACATTTTTTTTCAATTTAATTTGTATATTTTTTTATTCGGCTCAAACTTAGTACAGGCACTATTTATAGCCTCGTCCAGGTGTGAATATGTTGGAGCGGTTATTCTCAGTGTTGCACAGTGATTCCGAACTGCAATTTCATGCCTTTAACTATTGGGTGGCCTTATCGTAAACTTTTCCTTATTGGTGTATTTGGCAAAGTTGTAGGGGTTATTGATGCAATCTTACCGAAATAAACGACCATATTTCAGCACGTGTGTAAGGACAAATAGAAAAAACCTGTTCTAATCCACCTAGTGGCGTAATGATGCCTTTCT
Organism: Malaya genurostris; assembly: GCF_030247185.1. Taxonomy (NCBI): domain Eukaryota; kingdom Metazoa; phylum Arthropoda; class Insecta; order Diptera; family Culicidae; genus Malaya; species Malaya genurostris. The sequence continues at coordinate 229,023,329 of NC_080571.1, read as the reverse complement.
CATATCAATCATACCATCATAGGTATATAATACTGTGGTATTCTTCAAAATAATTTTCTTCGATTCCTAAAAAGAATAACCGAAATCGGATTGTTTGACCGTCTACTCATAAAAACTATTAATTGGAGAAGATTTGAGGTCGATTTAGAAAACTTTTTATGGTTTTTCGCTCTTTTCAGTGATGGTATACAATTTTTAACCCACTTTACCTTATATTTCCGGATCCGCATGAAATTCAGGAATTACCTATGGGACCACAGGACCTTTCATTTGAACCAAAGTTTGTGAAAATCAGTCGCGCCATCTATGAGAAAAGTTAGAACACATATTTTCTTTTTTTGCACATTTTACCCCATAACTCCCGAACCGGAAGTCGGATCCAAATAATATTCAGGAATTTTTTATGGGACTTCAAGACCTTTCATTTGAATCTAAGTTTGTGAAAATCGGTTCAGCCATCAGGTCACGTTGGCGTAGTGGGCTGAAGCCAAATCCGGCAAGAAGAGAGGAGGAGCCTTATGCTTTCTGTACAGTGGCAGCATTCTCTTCTTCAAACATTTTCCTCGTACACCTTGGCGTTAATTGTGCCCTTCGTGAAGAAAATCGACGACCACAAACCACAGGTACAAATTGCTTGCCAGACCAACACCTTCTGCCCAAACTTTTCCATCGCCACCGTGGTGTCAGCGTCGTCCAGGTCCTGGTACGCCGATCTCGCACGGAACGACCGAAATTAGCTCTGCGCCTAATTCGTATTACTGTTTTTGAATTAGTTGATTTTAACAACAAAATTTCCAAAATAACTATAAAATTAGTTAAAATTGAGAATTTACTTTGCTGAAAAAACTCTTATTTTTAGAGAATGTGTTTAGTTGGTGAATATCCTGGACACAACCCAGCAATATTTCAATCCAACACGAAATTCTCATTGACAACTAATTTTGTTTTTAAAATCAGAAAATTTGTTTCTATTTATCTATCACCATCATTACTGAAGGACAGCACAAAGAAAACAAAACTGAAATGGGTATTATTAACAAGTTTATTAGCCAAAAACTCATGGGAAGTGTCAAAGCAAAACAATCCATTAAAAAGGACAGTCTTATTGAAACTGCTTGAAAATTGTTTTGATGTTTTTCGCATGTGTTCGATATATCTTTATTTAAATTTCTAAACCGATATGTAAAAATGTCGTAAACTGTTAGTGGAAATCGTATTTATTCAGAATTTGTGCGCACTTGAAGCGATTGTGCGTAATAATGTTTTTACGCGGAACAGTGAAGTGAATTTCGAACAAACCTTCCGAGCTGCGCCGTCCGGTTTACTACTTGTATTCGGTTTTTGTTTTCCGAGTGCTCAAAGTTTTCAGTGAGAATGAAGAAAACAGTGATTTAGAAGAAAAAAAAATCAAAAAGATGTTTATGTTTCGTTTATGTCTTTTTCTCCAATACAACATCGTATTTATACCTGCCAATATGGAAAAGACAACCGCGTCTGAAATTTTTTCGGCAGTAGGGTGCCATCTAGTGGCTAGTAGTCATTACGGTGTTACCGTTTCGGTGACAGGGCGCCATATAGCTGCAGATTGCAGAAGCCAATTCAACCATTCATATTGGTTGAAAACAACGTTTTATTTCCTTGATTCAACTAAAAAATTAGTTGAATGGAAATGAAATGTGCCTTAGCTAAGAAATGACAGCACGTTTAATTTGTGAATTCAACTAATAAAAATAGTCATTTCAACATATATTTTATTATTATTAAGGGAATGGGAATAAAAAATCTAAATTAGCAAAAGTAAGAATTTTTTAGTTGTCTCAAAAAATAACTAACTAAAATCAGCAAATCAACTAAATTTTTCGCGAAAATGCTGATTTCGGTCGTTCCGTGCGTATAATATTGCGGTCCGGGCAGCGCTCGAGAGTCTTCCTTAGCGTAGGTTTCGTCGTCGATCAGGATGCATCCGTCTTTATTCTGTAGAATCCGGTTATACAGTTTTCGCCTTTTTGTTTTGGCCTGAACTTGCTGTACCAGGAACTTTTTCGGCACCTTCTGTTTCTTGTACGTTTTCAGGGAGTTCCGAACTTTGATCCGTTGAATCATCCCGATGCTGGTGTTGAACTGCTTGGCCAAATCCCGCGTCGACGCCGATGGGTTTTTTCTGATGTACTCAACCACTTTTAAGTCCCGGCCGGGCTGGCTGGGACCCGTTTTCCTACCGGATCGGGGCAAATCCTTCATGGAAAGGGTCTTACCGAACTTCTCGATAATATTTTTGACACTGGTGTGGTGCACTTTCACCATTTTGCAATTTCGTTGTGTGTGTTAACAAAGTGACCAGAAACTGCAATGACTACAATATTGTCAAAGACGAAAACTGTCTATCTGCCTCCAGTGAAAAGTTAATTTTTCTATTTAATATGGTCGTTTAATTCCGTGAGACCTCATTAATAACTTTTACAACTTTGCGGAAGACACCAATAAGAAAAGTTTACGATAAGGCCGCCAAATAATTAAAGGCATGAAATTGCAGTTTTGGGCCAGTGTATGGTGGTGTGACTTTTCGGCGAGCCGCATCGGACCAACTGTCGAAGGAATATATGAAGTGCAATATCATTCAGTTCCAAGAGAACAATTTTTAAAGTACTATTTGCTAAGAAAATGTTCTATTCTTAAGGCCTAGTTCCTTCAGGAACGTGTTTCTCAAAGTCATTTATTGTTTAAACTTTTGCACATGAAAGTACATATATTGAACAACTTGAAACAACTTTTTATTTTTCAATACGGTTGCTCTGAAAACAACAGCTCGAACTCGTCCAATTTGTGGGAGAGTGCCATCATTCCTTAGAAATGAATCATCTGAAAACAAAAAGCAAAGCAGTTTCATATTCTGTAATTGCGGACTTTTTCTAACAACGTAGGCTCTCTGGCGGCGGGGTTTGGCTACGAGTCCATGTAGTCCAACAATTTTATTTTTTTTAAGTTAACTTTGAAATTCAGCCAATCCAGCAATTTTTTATTATGACGTGAAACCATAATCAGCTTTGCTGTACTCGATTGAGATATCGAAAGCAAAAATTTAAGAAAAATTCATCATTGAGGCTAAACTCGAGCATGCAAATTCTTTGCTTCTTTATTTAACCACTCTTCGAAAAAAACATGTTTTGTAAAGACGTTATCATTTTGTATCCCTTTCCGGCTTGTGTATCTTGAATACTTGAAAAAAATTATGGCCACATTTCAAGATAAAAAGATTTTCATAACATGTAAAAGAAATTACACGATTTCAAAATTCATTGACCATAATAAAAATCTTGAAAAATTAACTATTTTTACCTGGAGCTGTTAGCGGAATATATTCAATAGTTGCACTATTTATGTACCATTTAATTCCACTATTTCACTGTCACGTTATTACACTTTCACAAAGTCACTACACTTTAATGAAGCCTAACAAATGTTACAATATAGATACGCGTATTTCGGAATGTTATTTACATCCTTCTTCAACTTATAAAACCGATACACTGAAGAAGGATGTAAATAACATTTAACGTTTTTTAGGCTTCATTTAAGAGTGGTGACTTTTTTGAAAGTGTAATAACGTGACAGTGAAATAGTGGAATTAAATGGTACATAAATAGTGCAACTATTGAAAAATTAAGTTACTTGATGAATAATAATGGTGACACTATCTGAATAGAGCCATGGAATCTGAATTCGCAATAGAATAGAAAAATCCAAGTGTAAAACCGTCGTTTTACCAAAATTACCAGCAAAAATGGTCTATTGTTCCGTTTGTCATTTCGTTGAATTTTTGCTTTTCTCATAAAGAAAGGATATAGTAAAAATCAACTTTTAAACCGAGGTCCGGCTGGCCGAGCCATTTTAATCAAAATAAATATGCAATCGATTTTCTCAGAGGTGGCCCAACCGATTTTCACAAACTTAAGTCTTAATTTCCCAAAGCTATTGAATTTTATTCTGATCCGACTTTCGGTTCCGAAACTTCAAGGTGAAGTGGGTTAAAAATTGCAAACCGTCATTCAGAGAGACGATGCAAAAGAGGGCAAAATTCTTCTAAATATAGTTCAAAACTCTTTCAATTTCTATTTTTACCTGGAGCTGTTAGCGGAATATATTCAATAGTTGCACTATTTATGTACTATTTAATTCCACTATTTCACAGTCACGTTATTACACTTTCACAAAGTCACTACACTTTAATGAAACATAACAAACGTTACCATACAGATACGCGTATCTTTCAATTTGTAGGTTATGTTTGTTGCTACCTACTCTTGAATATGGAATTTTAACCTCTAAGCACCCTGTCTCTGAAACCGGAAGTTGGATCTGAATAGAGATCGGGATATGACATCTTAAAACCTTTCAATTGAATCTAAGATGCTGTAAAACGGTTGAGTCATAAAAAGTGAGTGGCATTATTTTCATTTTTTAACACACATCACTCTGTAATTCCGGGAAATTGGATCCGGATGAAATTCAGAATGCTTATATAAGAATATTTAAATTTGTGAAAATCGGTTCAGTACAAGGGGCGGTCTCATAGACCACATGTCAGTAATGCTTAGGCACCAATCAGAAATTTATTTCGCATAAATGACACACTTGAGAACACTAGTTCCCATTCTGAGGCACAATACGCAGCGCTTGGAGCACAATACATGCGTTGGTGTCACAACTGAGAACACATTATCATTCCGGTTTTGGCAGGCACAAAACCGTTTGTGTTAAGCGACTCATCCTTTGTTCAGTATACTTTGAGAAAAGCGAGTGCTATTATTTTCACATTTTTTGTGTATTTCACCCTGTAATTCCAGAACATAAAGTCGGATCCAGATGAAATTCAGGAATCTTGTATGAGATCTTAGGGAATGTTGTATGAGATCTTAGGGAATGTCTAATTTTATGAAAAACGATTAAGCCATCTCCGAGAAAATTGAATATTTCAGTATTTCAGTTATTTATTATTTATCCAAGATCTTTTTTCATACAAATGTAGCGTTTTCTTCATACTTTCCCTTTGCCTTGAGTCTCCTCTTCATGATTGCCCAGTTTTTCTCAACAGGGCGGAACTGGGGGCAGTTGGGTGGGTTAAGGTTTTTCGGAACAAACTGGACCCCTTTCTCTGCATACCATTCTTGAACGACTTTGCTGTAATGACAGCTTGCCAAATCTGGTCAAAACATTACGGGATGGTCGTGGGATCAAATGAATGGCAAAATTCGTTTTTGGAGACACTCTTTTCGGTATAGTTCCGATGTCATTGTCTTATTTGTAACGAAAACTTTCGTTTTTTTTTGCCACAGCTGCAAATGCCCTGCCAAATCATAAATTTTCTTGCAAATTTGTCGGCAAAAACAAATTTAAATTTGGCTGGAACATCCCCTCGAGCCGTTGCCAAGTAAAATTTTTGACCTGGGATTTGCCCGTAGTGAGCTTTTACATAGGTTTCATTGTTCATCAGAAGACACCCGTCGATCTTGGTCAGCACTTGGTCATATAGTTTCCGAACACGACTTTTGACCACACTATTCTGTTTTATGGTCCGAATTGGCTGTTTGCTAGCTCGATACCACTTGACTCCTTCCCGGAGTCGAGTTCTCCTCACGGTACTATGGGCAGCACCGAATTTTCTGACCAAATCACGGTCCGACAGATCAGGATTCCTCTTAATCGTCTTCAAAATCTCATCACGCAGTTTCCGGTCGACAGTTCCACTCCGACGATTGGCTTGAGGTTTCCGAATAGTCGTCAATGTTTCCTTATACCGTTTGATAATGCGCCATACGGTATTTCTGGGCAATTTCAGCTGTTTAGCTAGCCTAGATGCAGACCACAATGGATTTTCCAAACAACTGTGCACAATTTTTTCCCTTCTTTCGGCTTTCATGTTGATTGTTACAGTCGATTTGCGGAATTTCAAAGATCATACGTGAAGCTGACAAAATTCCCGACACGTGGGCGCCAAGAACTTCCAAATCCGTCCACCAGGAGCGCCACAATATGAGCAAAAGTTTGTTCCAATTCTAAATGAAGCAAGCTCTATGATTCTACTAGAGAGAGCTGTCTGTTGAATACATATGAATATCTTTGACACAGATTTACACATTATTGCCATCTAATATCATTCGATGTTTCATATAGGATTCTCTGTAATATAATTAAATTCATTTCTAAAACCAATAGTGTCTTGATAGAGATCAGATTTTCATTAGAAACAACAACGAAAATCTTCTGGACAAAGTAACAAACCTTATCCAATAAACATAAGACACGAACCTGATTTGTTAGACTAAATGAGTGGATCGATTATTCATAGTTAGTTACACTGCATCACTCGGGTTGACGGTTCAATGCATATGGCGCCGATCTTTCAAGTCAGTTGTCTTATGTTAGAGTCACGACCTGGAAGAATTTTAGTGTCAGTAGGGTCGTAGCACCAGCCATGTCATGGTGTTGCACGCTATCAATCAGCAGCGATGTCTGTTGAAACAGAAGGTTAAATTCCCCAAAAGGAATGTAATATCAAGGCTTTGATTTATCCGGCATCAATACGAAGCGATCAAGGGATCTATAGTATGACGTCAGACAAATCCTAATCAACGATTAAATATACCCGAGTTTTCATTGAATAACAATGATTATTTGAATAACTTTATTCACAAACTAAATTCAGACCGAACCACAGACCAACAGTCAACAGTTGTACGAATCTTAAAGTCGATCAAATTCAGCCTCATTATCATCACCCCCGGAGCTGCATCTGCAATCCACCCAACGGCATCACAATAAGGAAAGTGCCGGAGTAAGATACAGCTCATTTTACACTAACCATCTCTGCAGCACAGGGTCGTCACTTCCGGTTCTGATGGGAAAAACTTATTCATAGAAATTTATTCTAACGACCCTCCTCTTCGTTATCGTTTGCCAGTTCACAATCTGTCCGCTCGGTGAACAGTACACCCGGTCATGACCGTAGTGCCAGCCAACCCCAGCTACCGGCACTTTAGCTAAATGATAGTTGACAGCCGAGTTTTCTTCTACTTTTTTTGTCATTCAAAGTTGACTGCTACTGAGGTTGGAATCGTTTAGAATAATTGCACCAGAAATAATGAGAAACTAACTGCAGTTTCTCTATTGGCGATGTCGGGATGTCCGTGATTTGCCGATTTGTAAATTGAAAATAAAAAATCTCCCTTATTTGCACAGCCTCCGTCGAAATTTCAAGACATTCGGCTCATTTGTATGTTAGTTATTGGAAATTTGGAAATCAGAAACAATGGAGGAAAAGAAATATGTGGTTTGATAAATCTTTTTTTTTTAATAAAAAAAAACAAACTACGCAAACAATCAAGTGCAAATGCGGTTGTTGATCCGGAAATCGTCTCAAAAATACATACATTACGGACAATCGAAAAAAGAAATTGCAGGAGATAACTGACATCGCAGAGGTTTGTTTCCACAATTTTGCATGAACACTTGAATTTTGTTTGCCAAGCAAGTCCCACGCTTTATCACAGCTGATCGAAAATAACTTATTATAATGATGGCTAAATTCCTTGAATTTTAATTCTACCATATTCGCCAGATGTAGCCCCCAGAAACTATTTCATGTTCTCAGGTTTTAAGAAAAAATTTTGCACAAAAGTTATTAACAACGAAAGATGAGCCCATTGCTAAGACTGAGGCATTTTTCGAGGCTATGGAAAAATCGGGGTACAAAAGTGGTTTAGAAATGTTGGAACGTCTTTGGAACAATTGTATTCAAAGAAAATACAGGGTGATTTTTTAAGAGCTTGAGAACTTTTTTAAACAATAAAACGCATAAAATTTGCAAAATCTCATCGGTTCTTTATTTTAAACGTTAGATTGGTACATGACATTTACTTTTTGAAGATAATTTCATTTAAATGTTGACCGCGGCTGCGTCTTAGGTGGTCCATTCGGAAAATCCGCTTTTTTATCGACAAATTTTGTTCAGCGATGAGGCTCATTTCTGGTTGAATGGCTACGTAAATAAGCAAAATTGCCGCATTTGGAGTGAAGAGCAACCAGAAGCCGTTCAAGAACTGCCCATGCATCCCGAAAAATGCACTGTTTGGTGTGGTTTGTACGCTGGTGGAATCATTGGACCGTATTTTTTCAAAGATGCTGTTGGACGCAACGTTACAGTGAATGGCGATCGCTATCGTTCGATGCTAACAAACTTTTTGTTGCCAAAAATGGAAGAACTGAACTTGGTTGACATGTGGTTTCAACAAGATGGCGCTACATGCCACACAGCTCGCGATTCTATGGCCATTTTGAGGGAAAACTTCGGAGAACAATTCATCTCAAGAAATGGACCGGTAAGTTGGCCACCAAGATCATGCGATTTGACGCCTTTAGACTATTTTTTGTGGGGCTACGTCAAGTCTAAAGTCTACAGAAATAAGCCAGTAACTATTCCAGCTTTGGAAGACAACATTTCCGAAGAAATTCGGGCTATTCCGGCCGAAATGCTCGAAAAAGTTGCCCAAAATTGGACTTTCCGAATGGACCACCTAAGACGCAGCCGCGGTCAACATTTAAATGAAATTATCTTCAAAAAGTAAATGTCATGTACCAATCTAACGTTTAAAATAAAGAACCGATGAGATTTTGCAAATTTTATGCGTTTTATTGTTTAAAAAAGTTCTCAAGCTCTTAAAAAATCACCCTTTACTATACTTTGATGGAAATCGAAATTTGGAAAAACCGGAACCGGATAATAATATTTGTCATCTATTATATATTCAAGCTTCGGCTTTAGGTATACAGGGCTTGTTCGCGACATCAAATTTGCTGTTAATTCAATCCGAGATGCATTTTCGACTTTCTCATACAGAAAGGTTATGCAATCACTGTGAAAATCGACTTTAGAACCGAGGCCCGGTGGACCGAGTGTCATATACCATTCAAAATGTGTGTGTGTGTGTGTGTGTGTGTGTAAGTGTGTGTGTGTGTGTGTGTAAGTGTGTGTGTAAGTGTGTGTGTGTGTGTGTGTAAGTGTGTGTGTAACTGTGTGTGTGTGTGTGTATGTGTAACGTTTTTTTGCACTAACTTTTCTCGGAGATGGCTTAACCGAATTTACAAACTTATATTCAAATGAAAGCTCTTCAAGTCCCATAGTAAATTCCTGAATTTCAATTGAATCTGACTTCCGGTTCGGAGTAATGAGGTAAAATATGCAAAAAAAATGAAAATATGTGTTCTAATTTTTCTCATAGATGGCACGACCGATTTTCACCAACTTAGGTTCAAATGAAAGGTCCTGTGGTCCCATTGGTAATTCCTAAATTTCGTTCGAATCCGACTTCCGGATCCGGAAATAAAGGGTAAAGTGAGTTAAACATTCCATACCATCACTGAAAAGGACGGACAAACATCAAAAATTTTCTAAATCAGTTCAAGGACTTGCCATTGAATACGGGGCGACTTGCAGTAGCCCTGATGAGATTCTACTATTCACCTTCGCACTATAGCTGTTACCGAAAAGCGAACAAAAAGGGTTGGGCGGATATATAACACATGGATCAATAAGTCCCGAGACTAAAGCAGAGATGGCGATCGTAGTAAACCAGTAACCACGTCTTTCTAGAGTACTAACCTTTGCTTGAAACGGGTCAAAATTTAAGTCGATCCGACCAGAAACAGCTGAGTTATCGAGGTTGGAGTAAAGTCGTTTTGTAGTTTGTTTAAAAAATGGAAAAAACCGAGTTTCGTGTTTTGATAAAACATTGTTTTTTAATGGGTAAAAACACCGTGCAAGCGAGACAATGGATTGAAAAATGTTATCCGGACTCTTGTCCATCAAAAGCAACGATTTGTCGGTAGTTCGTCGAGTTTAAACGTGGTCGTACCGACACAAATGACGCGGAACGCTCGGGTAGACCTGTGGAAGCCGTTACACCGGAAAATGTGAGTGAAGTGACTAAAATTATAATGAAAGATCGTGAAGTGAAGCTCAGTGAGATTGCTGAGATGACACAGATATCATATGGAAGTGTATTTGGATAGTAAATACACTTCCATATGATATCTGAGTCATGAAAAATTGGGCATGAAAAAGGTTTTTTCCAAGTGGGTGCCGCAATTGCTTTCGATAAAACAAAAACAGCAACGAGTCAATGATTCAGAAATTGAACGAATTGGGCTTTGATCTGCTTCCCCACCCCCCATACTCACCAGATTTAGCCCTCAGTGACTATTGGCTCTTTGCTGATCTTAAAAAAATGCTCCAGGGAAAAAGATTTGGCTCAAATGAGGAGGTCATCGCTGAAACTGAAGCTTATTTTGAAGCGAAAGATAAATTTTTTTATAAACATGGTATTGAAAAATTGGAAAAACGTTGGAACCATTGTATCACCCTAAAAGGTGATTATGTTTATAAATAAAAAAAAAAATTCAAAAAAATGTTGTTTCCATTGTTAGTCTTGGGACTTATTGATCCCTGTGTTATGGTTTACACATGTAATATTCGAACTATTATGTTGCCAAAAACGAACGGTGCTAAAATCGGTCCGAAGCAAAATGTTGCTGTACGCAGTCCTTTTCGTACTTAGAAACAATTGTATGTAACAGTATAAAAAATCGTGTTTCACGTTGCTCCCTAGCATTGCTTTGTCATACAATGCTCAAAACTCCTTCTGCTGGAATAGGGAGAAAGTGTGTCAAATACTGTCAAAAAACTGAAAATTTTGACATAAAACTTCGTATAACTCAAAAAGAAAACATCCGATCTGAAAACCATTCAATATCGTTCAGGGTGACGGGAAGACCTTTCATTTGCGATTCGTTTGATCATAATCGGTCATCTCAGTCATCTCTGAGATCTCGACCTCTTTGTTGACAACACACAAACAGACACATACACACATACATACGCACACATACATACACACGGACATTTGCTCAGTTCGTCGAGCTGAATCGATTGGTATATGACACTCGGCCCTCCGGGCCTAGAAAAATTGTTTCGATTTGCACGCCTTGATGATTTGCGGTTCAATACATAGGGGTCGAGCCCTGACAGGATTCTTATACCGTTTTCGTTTTTGAACCTACAGGCGGGCGACTCTGATTCCGAGTAAAACGAGCACGTGGTACGCATCCTAAACAACAACTCATAAAAAAGAAAAAAATAACAAACTCGCATGGATGTCGTGGTGCGATCCAAGAAAATTATCAGACCGAAACTACGCGATTGGAGTACAATCTAGAGCGACCGCAGGTTGCTAAAACGAACATCTTAAAAGTTGTTCGGGAGACTCTAGGCCAGCTCTCGGGCTGCTCTGATCAATAAACGAAAACGGTATTAGTGTCACTAGGATCGTAGTACTACATTGATACTGTACGCTATAAATCGGCTGCAAAGTCTGTTGAAACTGTTGATTCCCCAAAAGGAATGTAATGCACGGACTTTGCTTTGCTTTTCTATGAATGATGGTGAACTTCCTCGATATTCGGATCCGGGACATCAGCCACAGGGATCGTATCTGCATGAGTAAACAGTTCACTATAAATGTGTCTTTGATTAGGACCAAATCGATTGTAAAAAGGTTTCTCAAAAAAGAGCAACACGCTGGGCTATTCGGAAATAAAACTGATTAGTAACTATTAGTAGAGAGGTGATTATGAAGTAAACGTCCACTCCGGTTACTTTGGTTATTCCATTTGGAATGCTTTGCATTTAGACCCTCGATTGCAAAAAAATAGATCGATATCCTAATAATTTTTGCTTTTAAATAAATTCATTTGCTCACCTGTGCTCCAGCGATAGGAAAGTTTGCAAGGATGGCTTCTATTTTGATTGCAACGCTTTCGACAACTTTAGCCAGAAGAAAATCGAGAAGCTAAGAGCGATTGGTGTGCGATACGAACGACTGTTCATCGCCGACTGATTTAAGAAAACTTAAATTTCGCAATAGCTCTCGCCTATCTCATATCATGGAGCAAAATTGATGTTGTTATGTTTAGGACAACAGAAAATATTCGTGATCAAAAACTTTTGATCACATTTTGAAAAGGCGTCCATACTGAAGTAAGACGAACTTTATTCCTTCAACTGAAGTAAACGTAATCCGATGAATTTGAACAAGTGGTATTCGAATGATGCCAGGTCGGGACTAGATGGACGAGCGTTGTCATGTCATAAACAATTACAGTCATACATTCTGATCATTTTTTCCATTTAATATCCGCCTTATCGCCCGTCCTCCACTCGTTCGACATCAATTTTCCAACCTTTTGAATAATTCCCGATGTTTGGCGCAAAGAAATAGCTTTACTTTAGCCTCAATTACCTCTTTTCTCGTCAAAAAACAAAGTTCGGTTTCTGAAGCAACGTGAAAATATTCACAGCTGAAAAAAGTTGTAATGCCGATTCTTCAATATAAGTTCCTATAAGTTTCTAGGTGTAAGTGATAGACTTCAAACGTACTTCTCTTAATATTGAAGAATAGAAGCAGCACTTCACGAAAATGACATAAAAATCGCAAAACCGAACACATTAATCACTTCCTGTAATGGTGCTCATCCTGTCTCAGGAACAACTCCGGACGAAATATTGAATTCAAAGAAACTCGATTTTGTACCGCCTCTGCCTCTGCGTCATTCTCCGCAGGATTTTTCTCTCGAACATATCTAGTACTCTAATATCTGCTTCCTTCAACGACTATGCTTCATGACCATGTAAAACAACAGGTACCGAGTTTCGCAAAGGAACCTGGCACATTTTGTTCTCCGGTAATACTGGAATTAAACAAGGGAGTGAGAAACCGAACACGGCATTGGAAAGTAGAAGAATGAAGGTATATTGTCGTCTGGTAATTTTCCATCATGGAGCAACGGAGTGTCGCTCGTCGCGTTTTTTATTTATAACTATATTTTGAAGAATCAGTCGTACCTTACAACTATGCGTGATTTTTAAAAATTAATGGAGGAGCTTCTCCACAACTTTTAACGGATTCGTCTCGACATAAATCTTCCTTGGCCTATCGAGGGAAAGAACGACGAGAATTTAGAAGAGCAGCCACAAGTTTCTTACCCGAACGCGCGGGACTATTCATAAGAGCGAATCGAACTTTTTCAACATTCTTTAACTCACGAATTTTTTAACTCACGAATAGTTGTAACATACGACTGATTCTTCAAAAACCTGTTTTAATCCAACCATATGTAATACTGTGGTAGTCTTCAAAATAATTTTCTTCGATGCTTGAAAGAATATCCGGAATCGGTTTGTTTGGTCGTCTACTGATACTGACTAAACGGTTTAAACATTTTTTTACATTTTTCTTTTCGCACCTTAAAGTGATGGTATAAAATATATAACACACTTTACCCTATGATTCCAAAATCGAAAGTCGGATCCTGATGAAATTCACGAATTCCCAACGAAATCACATGACCTTTCATTTGAACATTGAAGTTTGTGAAAATCGGTCAAACCATCGCTAAGAAAAGTTAGTGAGATCAATTTTTGCCAATATGACCACCATTTCCGGTGCATCCGGAACCGGAAATCGGGAATCAAGATATCAAGAATGGGTTTGTTTGACCGTCTACTAATAATAACTATCGAATGGAATAGTTTTGAGGCCAGTTTAGAAAATATTTAACGTGTTTTGTTTTGCCCCTTTAAGTAATGGTGAAGAATGTTTAACACACTTTACCCTATAATTCCGGAATCGGAAATCAAATACACATGTGATTTAGAATTCATTTGAATCTAAATTTGTAAAAATCGATCGTGCCATCTCTTAAAAAAAAGACAGAAAGTCAATTGAAATTGGAATTTTTACACTGATCGCCCTATAATTCCGGAACAGGAAGTCGGATCCAAGTAAAATTGAGTGATTATTTAAAGGACCATTCATGTGAATCTAAGTTTGTAAAAAACGGTCACGCCATTTCTGAGAAAAATCAGAACACATATTTTCATTTTTTGGCACATTTTTCTCCATAGCTCCGGCACCAGAAGTCGGATCAAAACAAAACTCAGCAATTTTATATGGGACTACAATAACTTTCATTTGAACCTTAGTTTGTGAAAATCGGTTCAGTAATCTCCGAAAAAAGTGGTTGCACTTGTTTTCACATTTTTTAGCGCATTTTACCTCATAATTCCGGAACCGGAAGTCGGATCCAATTAATATATGGGAATTTTATATGGAAAAAGAGACCTTTCATTTGAATTTAAGTTTGTGAAAATTGGTTCAGCCATCTCCGAGAAAAGTGAGTGCAGAAAAGATGTTTCATAAACACATACACACACAAACATTTTGTGTACTCGAAGAACTGAGTCCAAAGGTATTTGACATAACCTTTCTATATGAGAAAGCCGAAACGAGTTAAAAACAATAAAAACTCGACGAGCGACACTCCAGAGTTCCATGATGGAAATCTACTAGACGAAAATAAACCTTCATTCATCTGTGTTTTTAGTGTAACCGGGAAAAACAGTGTCAGGTTCCTTTGTGCAACCGTGTAGTAACAACGATTTGTATAGAACAAATTTTATGCGTTGGTGCAACCTATTCTCGCAGTATCTCTTTTAAACTGGACAAAAGTCTCTTCCAGAGCTCTACGATCAACACAAAGAACAACAATGTTGTCGAAAGAACCAAGAAGCATGTGAGACTTATTGATGATGGTTCCGCTTCCCTGCATGCCGGTTCTTTGTATCGGTTATATTCCCTTCGAGCGCAACATTAAAAAACAAATTAGAGAGCGCATCGCTCTGCTTTAATCCATCTAACGTCACGGAAGCACTGGATGATGCACCAACTTGATTTCGATCCATACGAGTGTGGTACGAATCAGTCTAATGCTCTTTGTTGGAAAGTAATGTTTTAACATGATCAGCCATTTCACGGAGCTGTACGGAAGGTTGAATATCAAACTAGAAATATAGAAAAAAAAACAAATTTGATTCGAAAACAGATTCACTTTCTCGGTCTATAAACAAAATTACTGTTTATACTTTTTCTGATAGATTAGGCATTAGGCATTTTTTTCTGGCTACCTACATCAGTTTTCGATATATTGTAGAAAAATTACATTTTTATGCATTTCACTGATTAAATTGAAGAAAATCCTAGTTTCTGTGAAACGCTCGCACTTTGGACTTGACATTCTTCATTAAATTCTGCACAGTTATTTTTGTGACTTTCCTGGTGGCAGCTGTCCAGTTTTTTTAACTCCTGCATGTGTTGGGACACTGTACCTTCCTTCCGAAAGTTCCGCTTGATAATTGCCCAATACCTTTCAATTGGCCGAAGATCCGAGCAGTTCGGTGGGTTGATGTCCTTTTCCACGAATTGTACATTATTTTTTGACAACCACTGTAAAACGGAGTTGGCGTAGTAGGCTGAAGCCAAATCCAGCCAGAAGAGTGGAGAAGCCTTATGCTTTCTGTACAGTGGCAGCATTCTCTTCTTCAAACATTTTCCTCGTACACCTTGGCGTTAATTGTGCCCTTCGTGAAGAAAATCGACGACCGCAAACCACAGGTACAAATTGCTTGCCAGACCAACAGCGTCGTCCAGGTCCTGGTACACCGATTTCGTATAATTTTGCGGTCCGGGCAGCGCTCGAGAGCCTTCCTTAGCGTAGGTTTCGTTGTCGATTAGGATTCATCCGTCTTTATTCTGTAGAATCCGGTTATACAGTTTTCGCGCTCTTGTTTTGGCCTGAACTTGCTGTACCAGGGACTTTTTCGGCACCATCGGTTTCTTGTACGTTTTCAGGGAGTTCCGAACTTTGATCCGTTGAATCATCCCGATGCTGGTGTTGAACTGCTTGGCCAAATCCCGCATCGACGCCGATGGGTTTTTTCTGATGTACTCAACCACTTTTAAGTCCCGGCCGGGCTGGCTGGGACCCGTTTTCCTACCGGGTCGGGGCAAATCCTACATGGAAAGGGTCTTACCGAACTTCTCGATAATATTTTTGACACTGGTGTGGTGCACTTTTACCCGTTTTTTTTGTGTGGTGCACTTTTACACTTTCTGAGCACCAAGGGTGCAGAATTTTCTTTCGCGTTTCTGGATCAATTCGACTCATCATTGAAACGATAAACCGTACCGAAACCAATCGATTGCGCAGCTGTTATTGACATGTAAACAAACATGTCACCGCAAAACACGCTGCAAAAAATTAAGCCATTTCAGAGTAATAACTGTTTGAATGTTGCTAACTACTTATCGATACACTCCTTAATCAGTCTTTTTCAAGACTTAGACATTAATCAGCCTTTTTCAAGGCTAGCCATTCAAAGAATTATTCTTCAAACTAATCAGTCTTTATTAAGACTACCACAAAATCAGTCTTTATTAAGACTTTTCCAAACTATTAGTCTAATCGAAGACTAATTTAGCCTAGTTTATTTAATTTCAAATTTCATTCATTTCAAAAATGCCTGCGTCCAACCGGAAAAGCAATAAGCCTAAGGCAAAAAATAATTCAACACGGAAGAAATCTCAATCCGTTATTCTAAATTTTTCTAATAACATAGACGATCTTATAGAATCGGAATGTAAAAATAAAAGACAACGGACGGACTTCCCTTCCGTTGATCCTATGCCGTCTAACAAACTTTTCGATTTTTTTCCCGATTCGGATTGTAACGACAAATTTTTCAAAATTTTCGTAATAGGGGACTTAAAAGCAAAACATGTCCAGTGGAATTGTAGGCAAAATAACAGTAATGGTAAAATACTTCATAATCAACTATCAGCTAGTTACTTCACAGTTCTTCTTCCCAGTAATCCGACTTGCTTCTCTTCCGTGAAAAACCCGTCTACAATTGATCTGGTTCTATCATATCAAAGTCACATTTGTAGTGAACCGATTACACATGCTGACTTTGACTCAGATCATCTTCCTGTAACATTCAGACTTTCCAACGAAGCTATAATTAATCCAATTAGTTCTATATTCAACTACCATAGAGCCAATTGGTTTGAATACAGATCTCACATTGATAATCATGTGGATCATGAAACTATTTTAGAAAATTCTGCGGACATCGACACAGCAATTGATAATTTGAATCATTACATTATCGAAGCTAGAAATCGTTCAGTTCCCAAAGCTCAAACTAAATTAAATTCTCCTATCATCGATGACAATCTTCAACTGCTCATTCGGTTGAAGAATGTTCGTCGACGACAATATCAACGTTCACGTAATCCTGCTATGAAAAACATAGTTAAGGATTTACAAAAAGAAATTAAACATAGATTTACTCTTTTGCGAAATGAAAATTTCGCTAAAGAAGTTGAACAAATTAAACCATATTCTAAACCTTTCTGGAAACTTTCTAAGGTTCTTAAGAAACCTCAGAAACCAATTCCTGCTCTCAAGGAAGGATTCTTACAAATGGCTAAAAATCTCAAAAACTTGCTCAGCAGTTCGAGAGTGTCCACAATTTAAATTTGAACGTTGTGAGTCCTATTGAAAATTAAGTCTCACTGAAACTGATCATGAGTTGAAAAACTCAAGTGTTATTACACTCGAGACGAATTTTGATAAAATTAAGTCAATCATTAGGAAAATTAAAAACATGAAGGCTCCTGGTAATGATGGAATTTTTAATATTCTTATTAAAAATCTTCCCGATGTTGCCTTGAGACTCCTGGTTAAAATTTTCAACAAGTGTTTTTCTTTAGCTTATTTCCCAAAAAGATGGAAAAACGCTTAAGTAATTCCTATCCTCAAACCTGATAAAAACCCAGCAGAAACATCAAGTTATCGACCAATTAGCTTACTTTCTTCTATCAGTAAACTTTTTGAAATAAATATCTTGTTGAAAATGATGTCTCATATAAATGCGAATTCAATTTTTTTACCAGAGCAGTTTGGATTTCGTCATGAACATTCAACTACTCATCAACTTGTAAGAGTAACGAACATGATAACAGCAAATAAATCTTCTGGGTTATCCACTGGAGTTTCTCTTCTAGACATAGAAAAAGCATTCGACAGTGTTTGGCACAAAGGTTTAATAGCAAAAATGTCTGATTTCCAGTTTCCTATTTATTTGATCAAAATGATTCAAAATTATTTAACTGATCGGAATTGACATGGTCTGATCAAGCAAAATACTTAGGTTTAACGTATGACACAAAACTCGCTTTCAAGGATCACATTGAAGGAATCAATGCAAAGTGTAATAAATATATTAAATGTTTATATCATCTGTCCCGGGTTAGCGGTTCAATGCATAGGGCGCTGGTCTTACAAACCAGTTGTCGTATGTTCGAGCCCCGACCTGGAAGGATTCCTAGTGTCAGTAGAATCGTAGCACCAGCCATGCACTGGTTCTGTACACTCTGAATCGGCTGCGAAGTCTGTTGAAACAGAAGGTCAAATTCCACTACAGGAATGTAACACCAAGGCTTTGCTTTATATCCTCTTATAAACAGAAATTCTAAGCTCTGTCTAAAAAACAAATTATTACTTTATAAACAAATTTTCAGACCAGCCATGCTTTACGCAGTACCAAATTGGTCAAGTTGTTGTTCCGTCAGGAAGAAAACGCTTCAAAGGATTTAGAATAAAATTCTGAACATGATTTTGAAGCGTCCTCCCTGGTTTAGTACAAATGAGTTACATATACTCACAAATATGGAATCATTAGATGTTCTTAGAATATTATAAGCAAATTCCGACAAAAATCGATGCAATCTTCAATTGAATCCATTCGCTCTCTGTATTAGTTAGTAAGTTAGTAAGTTCCTTTTGCTCAGATCATAGTTTAGTTCATATTTCAATAAATAGTGATGAAAAAAAAAGGTTCATCCATGGTGTAAAATAAAATGGAGGCGCATGACCTACACAGCCTTTTCGAAACAAGATAAGAAAAAACGAGTACGGAATCTAGCAAATCATCAACGTTAGTCTGGATAGGTTTTCGTCTCAACTTTAATGTTGCGACATTGCTTCCTCATCGTCCGCGCCATCATCATCATCATTATTATTATCATTATCAATGTCTTCACTGTCGTCAAGTATGATTGCTATCAGCTCTCTCAACATCAACGTAATGTCAGGGGTATTTTACAGTCACTGGTTTATTCTTCCCAAGACTCATCCTTCACCCATTGCATGAGTCATCGCGGGAACACAACACTGGAATGTATGAAACAGAATAGCACAATGTCATGTTCTCACTCAGCTTCTTCCGGTTAACTAACAGAAAAGAAGACAATCCCAAATCCCTTCCCATTGGCAAAACTAAACAACCGTAACTGTGTGCCGGGAATGGCGCACATTATGTTCGCTGGGCAACGACTGCCACCAAAGTGCCTATGTTGCTAAATTTTATGATTTTAAAGCAACATTTCGGTACATTGACTACGACCAGAGATAAAAGTTAGTGGAAGTGTGAAGTTTATTGCGCGTGTTTCGCTTTCTCTCGTTATCTTGCGGGTCGGTTTGGCTTGTTGGTAAGCGACGCCATCATTAGGGATGGTATGGCGTTTTATGGGCTCCGGCGAAAGTGAACACGGTACCCAAGAATCTGGTGTCTGTTTTCCGTGCATATGATTCTTTTGGTGAGGCTGATTTGCCGGCTTCATGGTCGCATTCAAGTCTTATCTAAATGTGGTTCTAATTGAGTTTCAAGTTTGTTAGGTTTATCGTTGGGCAGAGAAGATCACTTGAGTAGCAGACGAGCTTCTTTATTTTAACAATTTCCAAGGTTAATTGTTGCCGTATAACCAGACAATGTAAAACAAAGGAATACCCCGAAGCCTTTGACAGAGTCCACCAATTAGTGTACAACGATAAACAACCCGTCGTTGATGTAACCCGAATTTTGCTCTCAATTACCGAAGAGCAAAGAAGCAAATTATCTCGTTAATTAAGAGCTAACTTACTCAACAGGTCTGTCATACAAGCGTACCGCTGAGTTCGTCCTACTTGACAGGAAGAGCTCGGAGCTAAAAAGTTAGCAACTTATTATGCTCGATCGCCGAAAATAGCAACAATAAACGACCACTTGAAGGCTTTACCCAACCCACCACCGGTGCCATCAGTGGCACTACTCAACCGAATAGAGTATTGTTTGGCGGTTGTTGCGGCCTTTGTTAGTTGTGTTCAGCATCAAATTCGAACAAAGCTCTAATTTCAATATGAAATTTAACCTTCCGAGCCGAGTTTGCAGTTGTGTAGAACAATAGCATTAAGAAGTTTTATGATCTGCTGACATATTGAACGTTACCAAGTCGGAACCGAAAGAAAAAGAGCCAGGTCAGGAAAATAAAATCACATTTTATCTTTCAAATGAACATAAAAGATAAACGAACTGAATTCTCGTTGTTTTCAAACCAATTTTGAAGCATTTTCCTTTTGAAAACCATAGTAACAATTGCAGCTTATTTATAACAAGTTCACAACAAAAAGAAGACCACATATTTCTTGCAAGCTGGTCTCTGGCAAGTGATTTTTCCTCTCAGAACAAAACTCCGAGTACAGTAGCAACACGAATGCAATAGGTTTTATACCGTCATGTGACAAATCACTGGCTATACTATAATAGACTAAAAGTACAGTATTGCGATAACCTCTTCATTCGGGCCAAATTTCTTACCGGCGAGCATTTTTTTTTTCAAGTCAGCGAACAGTCATTAGTCGCTGGGAGCCAAATCTGGCAAATGCGATGGATGTCGGGAGCAATTCGAAGTTCAATTCATGTAGTTTTGCCATTGATTTGATTGACTTGTGACACGGTGATGAAGCAAAAAAAATTCTTTGTCATATGCGGTCGTTTCTTTGCAATTTCAGCCGTCAAACACTCCAAAAACGCTATATAATATTCACTGTTAATGGCATTTCTTTGCTCAAGATAGTCGATAAATATTACACCACGAACATCCCAAAATTTCGAGACCATAATCATTCCAGCCGATTGTTGTGCTTTCTGAAGCTTTGGACGAGGTTCACCAGTTGCTGTCGCCTCAGATGATGTTCATTTTGATGCCGGAGTGAAGTGATGAATCCATGTTTCATCCATTGTCACATATCGATGCAAAAATTCCGGTTTGTTACGTTTAAACATGGCCAAACACTGCTCAGAATCATCAACACGTTCTCATTTTTGGTTCAAGCCAACACGTTGTTTTGAAATCTTTACGATGTCAGCTAACCCACGCAACTTAACGATTTTGTAGTAGAGTCCATCGCGTTCTTCACCATCGGTGTCTCTACGACCACGTTTGAAGTCAGCAAACCAACGTTTTATTGTTGTTTCTGATGGAGCGGAGTCTCCATAACACTTTTCAAGCCATTGCATCACTTGAGCAGTATTTTTCCCCCTCATGAAGCAGTGTAAAATTAAAACACGAAATTGTTTTTGATCCATTGTTCTGAAAATAACAAAAGTAGTATCACTTTTAGCACAATAACTTACATACTAATGAATAGAATATCATGAAATTTTGACAGCTGTTTTTAAAGTTTAGTATTAACTGGAAAATGGTGACTGCAATAAAACTAGCGCCATATATGAGTTAGGTTCGTGACTTTTCAGGATTGTACTCGGAAAAAACACAACACTTTATTTTGAGTATAACTTTTTATTGGATTGGTAAAATTTGAATAAATTTTGGGAAGAACTAGTTTAGAGTGTAGTGGTTTAATAGATGGCTTCCAAGCAAGAAACGATTCAACAACAAAATTTTGTGCACGGTTATGTAAAATCCAGGCTAGTCACACAGATGGATCGTGAAACAGTTGGGAATCGAAAATTCGATCGTGTCCCTTGTGGTAAAATCGTTCAAGGACACTGGCAGTGGAACAAAAGTGAAGAGAAGCAGCTCTGTGTACGTAAGGAGGATAAAGGATCACTGTAAATTCCGCACCAGGAAGCTGTACCGTGTGTGGTTGATGAAGCCGAAATGCATCGTAATGGACGACGAGACGTATATTAGAGGGAACACCAATCAGATTAAAGATCAGAGGAAGTTTCGAAAGAAGAAGAATTAATAGTTTGCTACGAAGTATTTGGTGTGACAGGTGATCTGTTCGTGCGATAAATTCAGCAAGTCGTAGACCACAATCGGCCTCATCAACGGCCAAATATATAAACAAGAATGCCTCCAGAAGTACCTGTTGTCCTTCCTTCGGTCTCACGAAGGTAACACTCTATGTTGGTAGGATCTGGCATCGTGCCGTTGCGAGAAACCGGTGACGGAGTTTTAGAAGGCAAAATGCCAACCGAATGAGACAAATCCGTCAAGCTCGTCAGAATCTCGCCAATTAGAAAATACTACTGCTCGTCAGAATCTCGCCAATTAGAAAATTAGAAAATAAAAGCTTCGAAAAACAGGGAAGGTACTCGAAAACGACCAGAAATTGAATGAAAAGTGAATGAAAGGGTGTAAACACGATGCGGACACCCCAGGAGAGAACGGTTATTGAACCAGCAATGCAAAAAATAGCTAATACGTGTGTATTCAAACCCTAAGAGTTCCAATATCCGACCTAAAATTAATTTTTGGTGATCATTTTTTTCAAGTTGAATACTGGATCTGGATTCGAGAACTAAATTTTGAATTGGATTTTGAAACTAAATCTAAAACTAAACCTGGATTCTGATTCACCCGAATACTGAGTTTAATTTCAGGTTTAGAATTTTGTCTCTGAATTTTTTTTCCAGATTACAAACTATGTCTCTGGAGCTGAATATTAATTCTGGATTCTGGAACTGGTTTCATGACTAGGTTTCTTTGCTAGACTAGTTCCTTAATTTATGTTCAGAATTCGAATCCTAAATTCTAGAATATGAATTTTAGATCTGGATTCTGGAACTAAATGCTGGATCTGAACCGTGAACCTGAATTTTGTAGCCGGTCTGAACCAGAATTCAATTCCTAAATTCAGTTTCATTGTTTATTTCTTGAATTTAATTCCTAAACTCAGTTTCAGAATTTATTTCCAAAATTCAGAACCTGCATACTGAAATTAAATTCGGAACTTGAATTCTGGAACTAGATTTTGAAACTGAATTCTGGTGTGTAGTAGTGAATCCATATTTCATTCACAGCTACCAATCGACGCAGAAAGTCCTCCCCATTCTACATTAGCTCGGTGAAACACGCCTTTGAAGTGCGCTCGCGTTCGTGTTTTTAGTCCGGAGTCAGCATGCGCGGCACCCTACGCCAGGATAATTTTGTTTATATACAGAATCTTGCCTAAAATATGGCGTGTGCACTTATTACTAATGCTCATGTCTTCTGACGGCTCGCGCACCTTCGCTTTCCGGTTGGCTAACATCATTTTATGAATTTTCGAGGTATTGTCCTATGTAACCGCTGGGGATTTCATCGACAGTGAAGTTTCGACCGTCACAAAACTTTCGAAACAAATATTGCATTATGTTATCTGCAGGAGTTGAAATCCCATAATATTTATCGAACTTTTTTTTGCTTTTCTTTGCCGTTTTACTTCTTAACAAATATTTTTTTGTAAACGAACGAAAATCTGTTTTTTGACATACTGTACATTATGTCTAACAAGTGAACAAAAATAGAATGTAAAAATAAAACAAACGACAGTATTACGATGATATTTAAAATGTTAAGTATGAATAGACTACAATACAGCATAACCTTTGTTGTGATTCGTTATTTGCGTTATTCGACAAATGATTGAATTTTACTAGAAAAACTTAAAACTGTACCATATAAAGCCAGCCTTTCATGTGTTGAATCTGTCGTATTTTTATGCGGCCATACGTCGGTTTCTGAAGACGTAGAAATACAAGAATTATTCTAAGTGTGTAGAATGTTATCGAATTTGTAAAACAGAGTATGAAGTAAAAATTGAAACAGAATAGTCAAAATAGTCAAAAATAATTTTATATCAGGATTTCGCACAGCATTCAACTTATTATATGAAATGTTGGAAGAAAAATATATATTTATACAGAATTATCTAATACAAAGTATCATTTCAGAGATATTGAGAGAGAAACAATGGTCTCTCATGCTGTGGCAACTCTGTGTTGTGTCACCGCGATGCTATCACCACTAGTCAATGAAAGTAGAGTTCTCAATACCCTCTGTTATTCATGAAATACCTCCATTGATTTTCACTTTTGCTTATTAAGAACCAATGGATACGCAGCGAAATTTCGCAGTTTTGTTCATATTGTAACTTGATGCTATTAGGACGTGAACGAACATTGTCATAGTTATAACGTATGTAGCGATCAAACGCTTGATGTTTTAATGTAAATAATAATTGACGGCAGTGTTGGTGATTGCCGAAAATTTGACAGAAGCTGCTATATTGCTATCTATATTGTATACAACATTTCTAATCCGGTAGAAGATGCTACAAGAACTCGAGTCTCTCAATGCATGAACCGTGATAGAATTTTGCTACATTTCTTCGCCCCACTTCATACTCTGAGTATTTCACGCCCTTAAAAAAATGTACAGTCTGATAATGATCGTTGCTGTGTGGAATTTCCCAAGAGAGAATCGCAAGCTGACAATTATCGCAGAAAATCGAATCGATGATTCAACTTGATGATTCTCATACTAGGCTGCAATATTTCAAAACCCTTGTGTGGAGCATTCACAGACATTTTCATAGACATAACTTATACAAAGGTTAGATGCACATAGTTAGAAGAAGCGACAATAGTAAAATGATTCATTGCATCGCAATTATCAACTGCCTATTTCGGATCGCGAAATGAGAATAAGCGACCGTTTGTTGCTTCAGGGAGGATCCCCACAGCAGCGTGCTAACCTTTGATTCTCAGAAATGTCATCGAGAGAAATTCGCTCTCGCACTGGTGTCGATTCTATGTTAAATAAGCCATGCCGGGTTTTTGTTGTTGCGATGGTATGCATCTCTCTTTGATGGCACTGATTTAGTCGTGTGAGGAGTTGCCAGTGAGGGATAGGATAAAAGCCATCCTTGATTGACGGTGACGGATGCTTCATAAGACTATATCAATTTCTAACCATCAAATTAAGTTAAACGATTTTTTTTGGTTCAATAATAGGGTCTGTGGGCTGTATTTAGTCACATTTAATGAATGAGAAGTATCTATGATTATCATCATTAAATAATCTTGAACTGAATCCATTTACGAACCACCGTTTTGGTCGTATGTAAATGGAGATTCCAGTATGCACACAACTCTGTCGACAAATCAATATGAATCTCTAAATTGACCTGCTAGTTACCGAAGAATCAAAATCGACAGCTAATTGGTATTTAATATAGTCAAATGAACACGGTATGCAGCAGACGGAAAATGGCATCAGCATACCGCACACATACAAAAGCAACTATCCAGCGAGCGAATTGATGTAATTTTCAGTTTCATCATCTACTCACTAACTCCTTCCTTGCCCAAAGCCAGAGGTTGACTAAGCGAAAATGTGTTGGGACATATATTTTCTAGATTCCATTTTGTGCGATATTTACGATGACTGAGTTATAAGGGTTCAAAATCAGGGCAGGAATTTGAAATTGCATTTTTTTAGTTGACACCCGGCCCCACATAGTGAAGAGTAAGGCATTTTCGATGCCAAAAAAGGATATCTGCATGTTAAGACTCTTAACAAAATTCATTAGAGCTACAATTAGATTTTAAACTGCATATGGAACAGCGCGAATGAGCAGCTATTGTTTGAATCCTGTCTTGTTAACTTTTGCATTTCTATTCCATTCAATTCTATTTCAATCATATGCATGTGATTAAACGAACAACTTATGAACGAGATATCATCTCAATTTCATCTTACCGAGAACTTCATGAATTTATGTTATGGTACCTCAGACATTCAAAATCAAAATTTATCGAACCACAAAGATTGTTGATTGGAACTTCTCTCGGAAACAATGGAAAATAATCATACGGATTCCAACACACATAACCTCGATTAACTGAACTAACAAACCTTACACAACAACAAACTGTACCAATTTAATTCCAAACGCCACAATCTGATAAACAAACCGAAAAAACAGTACGTATTGCTTCAAGTAGTTATTCTATTCTAGCATATTATCTTAGAGTTCCTGATTTAAGTACGTGCATCCAATTTCCTTACAATGCAAAGCCGAATCTCACTCTCTAATACAATGCTGTTGGCAAACAAATCACCGTGTTCTTGCACAGTATTCTTCTGCTCTGGGTAAGCTTATTCTTCTTCTATTTTTTCTTAAAACACTATATATGTTCCTGCTAGATTATGTTTAAGTTACCAAAATACTGAATTGATTGTTAAGTAACAACGATATTCGAAACAACAGAAAAAAATAACAATTGCATAGAATTAAGGCAGCTTCAAAACCCAACTTCTTTGTAAACGTCAGTGTCAATCGAATGTTTTAAATAAGACGAAATTATGTAACTTTCCAATGTTGTAACGTATCCGTACGTGTGAAAACGTGAAAATGTAAACGACTGTTTGTAACGATTGGCAATAGATGTCTATTCAAACTATGTTCTGCAGGTAGACACAGTAAAAATAAACTAATCTGTTCTTCCCTTATTTCCATCATCCTTTTCCTCAATACCATTTCATCCAACAGTGTGCCCAAGGACGTGCCGCATGGTTGGAACGCGGTCGACGATGCAGCGTGCAGGAAACCCCGGCCTCCTGCCATCGACGATGGGTCAAACGTAATCGGGTAAATGTGATATAAATATCCTAATTAACATATTCTCAGCTTAACGTTTCGGACTACTTCTTCCTTCAGATACAAGACTCATCGTTGGGTGGCTCCTCGGACGATGAAGACTTACTCGGTGTGCTGCGAGGCCCCAGTTCATTCGCCAATGCCTTCCTTTACGTAGGTTTAGGTACGATAGCAATTGGATTAGTTATAGCGTTCGTCGGAACTGGCGAAAAAGGATTCAAGACGGTTGAACTAAGACTAATCGGACCATCGTTAATCGGTCAGTTTGTTAGCGTACGCTCCTTTAGCTGGACAATAAATTCGAAATCCATTTCAGGTCTCGGCTTAATTTGTTGTATATTACGTATTCTGTTTTGTATATGTCCGTCACACTGTTTATCATCTAGTCGTAAAGCGAGAAATAAGAAAAATGCTAAAATTGATGCCGATCATCGAACTTCCCTGTTACGTGGCGACAGCAAACGGGTATCGATAGCACGCGGACCTCACATACCGGTAGCAAAGCAGAGCCTGCTATTGGTTTTAATCATAGTGACTAAACTGCATTTCCGTTTCAGACGAAGCAGCCACAAATCTACCCCAAATCGATTGTGAAAACCAAAACGTACGAGGGTGTGGAAGCACTACGGCAAATAGCAACAACCTCATTATTTCTGCAGAACGAACAAAAAGTTTCATCCAACCGGATTGTTCCTATCATCAAGGAGCCAGAGAGATTAGAAGGTTTATTTCTTATTGTGTAAAGGTTGACTAAAAGTAAATTGGTACGCACGAAAAGACTTGAAAACTCTTCCTTGTTGTCCACATTTAAAAAATGTCTTTTACTGCCCCGCCGCATCGTCAAAGTCGTTGCTTAGAAATTGTTCAGTATTTGTCGATTGGTCGAAATCTCGGGCAGATTCATAATTTGGGGGCAAAATGGATCTTGTTGACAGCAAACTACCCTCGAAGTAGTGATAGCTGGCCACTGGCCAAATCGCGCCAAAAAATTACTTTGCCCTAATAATTATAGAAGAATACAAGCTTTTTCAGACATTCTTCGATGAAAACCTATGATTTCATCGTCAAGAATCTGTCGAATGGTTCAGTTTAAAGGCCACAACTGCAGATCGCTTACCAAATCATGGCCTTCTTCGCAAACTTGTCGGCAAATACGAACTGGAATCTTCCCGGCACATTCCCACGTCTAGGCACGATGGAAATTGTTTTACCGGGGAACTGCTTAAAATCGAGTTTAACGTCAAAGTCATGCCCTTATGTTTCGTCAAAACACGCTCGTGCAGGAGCCTTGTGCGATTTTTGGCCACGGAATTCTGCTTTATGCGCCGGCTCGGATGTTTACTGGATTTTTACGATTTTCCGTACTGTTTTAAAGTTTGCGTTCTCCCTTTAGACCACAACTCGAATCGATAGACCGGAGTTGGCTTTAACGCACCTCAACAGCTTGCTGTGCAGCCAATTATTCCTGATTGTAGTATTATCGTAAGTCCGCTAGCTCCTTTCCACGTTCAGAGTCTGCCTGTAGGTGCTTGTAAACCACTGTCAAAAATTCAAATTCAATTCTCAACACTAGAGACGTGCTAGCGACCCGCGAGGGGCGTACCAATTTATTTTCGGTCAGACTTCAGCAGAAAACTTTGAGTGACATATTTAACTATTTTATTCTATTCAGAACCACCTTTAGAGTTAAAGAAGATCGACACTGTCAAGGATGCACTCAGTGTGATAGACATCGTTAGTATATCGGACGGGGAAGACGATGACGATGATGCTCGCAGCCACAAGCACGGCCCGCACGATCCTGCTGCTGGTAAAGTGTCCGACACTCAGGTGATAGATCTTACGGGTGAAGACGAACAATCACATTTCATCGACTCGCACCACCAGCGGAAAGATAGCAAGCTCAGGAGGCAACGAACTTCGGTCCATCAACAGAAACCGAAGGACACCGGTGGTACTGCAGAATCGTCGATTTCATCGTCGTCGCCCAGTAGCGGTGCTGCAGGTGGAGGCCTGTTGATGGAAACCTCGCTAATGATTATCGGTCCTACACCGATAAGCTCACCAACCAAAGTACAGCAACAATCAACCCTCACGGTTCCGATGGTCAAAAATGCTCCATTGACCCAGGTCACCGGTACCAGCTCACTGCTAGCAGCACCATCAACACAATCAACCTCGTCCACATCCGCTTACGGGGTTGCCATGGCACCTAGCATAAACACACCAATTCCCGGATCACTATCACCATTACCGTCAACCTCGTATCTACCCAGTGCGGCAGCGATCATGTCACACGTATCTCCATTAACACCATCACCCACTGCAGGACTGACTCACTATAGTAGCACAAGCAGTAGCAGCAACCTTCTCTCACCTCCTCCGATGGCTGGGTTTCCGTCGATGCTAGGCTCCTCGTCTGCCAGCAGCCCTGGTCAGTACGATCCGCTCACACATGGTATCAATACCATTACCACGACATCTTCATTGCTACAATCATCAGCCGTGACCACTACCAAAACCGAACCGGAATTAGTGTTAAGTCCAGCGAAATTAGGACAGTAGGTATACTATACACTTACACAAATCTAGATTTTTTTCCTAGCAAAAACCGTAAAGCAGGGCAAATACCACACACACACAGTGTAAGATTACGAATATCAACGGAGTCTCAGCCTAACAGCACAAGCGACCGAGAATTGATGCAATCCCGGAAATGAAACCTCCCAAAACGATGCGATTTTAGTAACAATGCGACCGGTATTATATTTATACAAAACGAGAAGATCGGTCTAATTATGCTACTAAGCGGAAAACGGACACATACACGAGCGATTCCTTGCATGGGACAATATTGTTCAACTTTATACTGACATTAAACGCATGGTGTTATCAGATATGTTTGAAATACTAATTCGACTTTCCAACTTGTTTACATATGCACAGGTTTTCGACATCATTGTTCTCTTGATGAGAGAACATTTTAATGGAATGAAAATTAAGAATAGCTTACTATTCTACTGTCATGTTTTGAAAACTGAATTTCTACTATTTATTGTGAATGGTTATGAAACTCCTTATTGATAAAAAAAATAAGTTCTTATTTAGCCTATCATAACTGTAAGACATCTTACTTACTCTTACTCTTTCAGTCGTAAGCCACTTACTCTTTCAGTCGTAGGCCACTTGGGGTCTCTACTGTATATAAGAGCTCGATTCATGGCTATTCGCCGCCAGTCTCGGTAGCAGCTCCATCTCGACCGCTGAGCGCCTCATTATCTTATAACGGTCGGATCATTGTCAAGGACCATTTCGAACAAGTTGTAATCCGACATTCCCGCAACCTGCCTGGCTCACCATATCCACCCTAGTTTGGCCGTTTGGATGAGGATTTGTCCTCCCAGTAACTGATCCAGCTCATGGTTCATTCGCCTTCTCCAGCTACCGTCTTCCATCCGTATTCCGCCATAGAAACACCCAGCGAACGTTGATCCTCCACAAGCATTGTCTACACACTCAAATTGGTTAACCGATGCCAGCTGTTCATCCTCGTTAGCTGATTTGTTTCAGTAAAATTAACATTTCATAACAGCGGTACCTCAAGGTACTGCGGTCAACAAATGTTTATTTTTGCTGTAATTTCAGTAAAATGAGAATGTTCGGTAGTTCGGCTGTTCTAAACTCGTAGAAAAATGAAAAAAAAACGAAATCAGTTTAGTGTGCAGGACAGGTCTAATCAGTGTTTTTTTTTTTTTTTTGTTTTAAACGTTGTACGTCGGCGAACTTTGCACGATTGCCTGAATTTCTCTGCTGGTGTTATTATCGGCAGTCACCAGTGACCCAAGCACATCTTCTCAAAGTTGCGGGCCATAATGTCAATGTCATCAGCGAAATCAAATAACTGAACAGACTTTCTAAAAAACGTCGACTCGTGTCTATCATCGCTCTTCTTATTATAAGTTCTTTAAA
Source organism: Malaya genurostris (assembly GCF_030247185.1). Taxonomy (NCBI): domain Eukaryota; kingdom Metazoa; phylum Arthropoda; class Insecta; order Diptera; family Culicidae; genus Malaya; species Malaya genurostris. Next base: position 228,992,639 of record NC_080571.1, on the reverse strand, counting down.
ATGGGTGATCTTCTTCTTAAAGACATTTTAAACTGAAAATTCCTTGCACTTCGTATTGTTCCAGGACCATTATGACATTCCGAAAATTGGCGAAAGTTTATGCGAATTTTATAAGTTTTCCTTTTTTTTGGTACGTATCCTTAAATAAAAAAAACTTGAGTATATCTTTTTTCATAGACCTTCAACCACATACTTCTCTCAGTTCAACCATGTCTACATACACTAAACTTGCTTGCGATGGGTGTCTTATAATCTTCCCAGCTCCAACGGTAGCAAAACAGTTCTGCGAGCCAATTATGAAAGTGGTGCACGGAATTGTTTTGAAACAAGAACAGCCAATACGAAAGATCGATAGCAAGGAGGAAATTACTCTAAACTCCGGACTAACCCGGGCAAATAAACTGATACTGTCAAAAATAATCTCACCTAACTCCGCTTAACCTCTCCTAAACTTTTCTAAACGTTTAAAGTGTTTAGCCTCTATATTTCTATATCTTTGAGAGACTTCAGTGGTACTGTTAACATGAGCTTCGAGTTATTCAGCAGTGATTCGGGATGGCAGAAATCGCGAATTGTCTAACTTGTTGGAATCATAACAATTTTGACTGTACTGACTGTACTAACAAACTTAAAAATATGAAAAAATTTCAATTAGGCTCTACACGAACATGCCCTAACCTCACAAAATACGCTGGATAAAAATCGTTTGACAGCTATACCTAAGTAGTCTGTTTACCAATTCTTTCCAATTTGCCTATTCTTCACATTAGGTTTTTATAGTCACTGCTAACCTCAATTGGATGAACAAATTTTGACAGTTTAGCAGTACTGTTAGCCTAAATAGAGTTTTAAAACATTTGTTCACGATTGGATACGGTTTGTTTTTGAGATTTATTAAATAAAAGCAACTGTTGCAAAGTGTAAAGATGATTGCTTGAGATGTGTTCTTCGAATTGTGTTTGAACTTGTTTGTTAACAGTACCGCTGAACTGTCAAGGATGAATGCTTTTTCATTTGTGACGTCACGATAAAAAAATATAATTCGGTTTATTATCGTCACTGCTAACCTAAATCGGATGAACACATTTTGACAGTTCAGCGGTACTGTTTGTAAACAGACATTTTTTGTTTATTTGTTGACAACATGGATCAGACCTTTTACGGTGCATATCACCTAAATAGAGTATTAAAACATTTGTTCATGATGGGATACGTTTTGCTTTTGAGATTTACTAAATAAAAGTGACTAGTTGCAAAGTGTATAGACGATTATTTAAGATGTGTATTTCGATTTTTGTTTAAGCCTTTTTGTAAACAGTACCGCTGAACTGTCAAGGATGAATCTTTGTTCATTTGTGACGTCACGATAAAAAAATCTAATTAGGTTTTTTACCGTCACTACTAACCGCAATTGAACGAATACATTTTGACAGCTCAGCAGTATTGTTTGTAAACAGAGATTTTTTTCTTTGTCTGTTAACAAATTGGATGAGACCATTTACGGTCCATATCGCCTAAATAGAGTTTTAAAAGATTTGTTCTCGATTGGATACGGTTTGTTTTTGAGATTTATTAAATAAAAGTGACTAGTTGTAAACAAACCACTGATAGCTGTCAAAAGGTGAACTTGATTCATCGGTAGTCCATTCGAATGGCCATCGTGCAAAACCTAATTAGATTTTTTATCGTGACGTCACAAATGAACAAGCTTAACAGTTCAGCGGTACTGTTTACAAACAAGCTTAAACAAAAATCGAAGAACACATTTTAAACAATCGTCTTTACACTTTGCAACTTTTATATAACAAATCTCAAAAACAAACCGTATTCAATCGTGAACAAATATTTTAAAACACTATTTTGTCGATATGGACCGTAAATGGTCTCATCCAATTTGTCAACAGACAAACAAAAAAATCTCTATTCACAAACAGTACTACTGAACCGACGACACGACCTGCCACTCGTCTATCCAAACTGTATCGTAAATTTAACTACCCCTCAGTAACTGGTAATGTCAAAACGGAATCGTTTGAAAATTTTTTGAAACTGGCAGCACAAATTGATAAGTTATTGATTTTGAATAACAGTGACCATAACCTTGGTTACTGCATATTGAGGACTTGAGAAATGTAAACAAACCCAATTGCAAATGGATATTTCACAACGAATAATTGAAATGGACCAACGGCTGTATCGAGTGGAACGTTTGTGCAGTAAGTTGCAAGTTCTTTAAATAATCGAATGTACAGCCTTGAAAAACTTGGACTCACTAAGGAAAGTCGTTTTGTTTTATTCGTCAATATTCTCCTCAGATTAATTAATGTCAATTCTCCTCAGATTAATTAATGCATTTGTAAGAAATAAATTTAGTGAATGGATTACGAGTTCTTGTTTCAATTCTTATTTCTTTATTGTATAGAAATATGTTAATTTCAGAAAAACGAAAATACACTGTAGATTAGGATTTGTCAGGAAATAGTATACCGCTCTTGCATCTCGGACGGTTTCCGTTGACAGAGAACTGCAAAGAATAGAACCTGAGTTAGCTAAATGAAAACGGATGCAATACGTTATGATGGTAGCTCAGGAATAAAATTTAAGCACTTACCACGAAGGATGTAGAATTTGGCTGTTCACTTCTTAAGTCGCTCTTAGAAAGTGGCAATGGAGGCACAAAATTTTATTTTTTTTTAACTATTCCACAACTTCCTCAAAATGTTTATTTATGCGGGGCTCCTTGGTAACTTGTTTATAGCAACTTAAACAGTGTTGCTCGAGAACAATATTTTTATCATTATCAAGGGGTCGCTATATTTGTGGTAACTGGCGGTAAATCGCTCACAGACACTTTTTAGTTCGATTTTTCTTCGAAGTGCCTGGTCGTGTCGTCGACTGAACTGTCAAAATGTGTTCATCCGAATGAGGCTAGCAGTGACGGTAAAAAACCTAATTAGAATTGCTATCGCGACGTCACAAATGAACATGCATTCATCCTTGACAGTTCAGCGGTACTGTGTACAAACAAGTTTAAACATAAATCGAAGAGCACATTGTAAACAATCATCCATACACTTTGCAACTAGTCACTTTTATTATAATAATCTCAAAAACAAACCGTATCCAATCGTGAAAAAACGTTTGTCGTTTAAAACTTTATTAAGGCGATATGGACCTTAAATGGTCTCATACAATTTGTCAACAGACAAAGAAAAAATCTCTGTTTACAAACAATACTAATGAACTGTCAAAATGTGTTCATCCGATTGAGGTTAGCAGAGACGGTAATAAACTCAATTTACCAATGGTTTGTTTACATATCTATTAATGTACGATTCAGACGTTCCGTCTCCATCCGTCACCGGAATGTGAGCTTCCGTCAAAATTAGTTTAATACTTTCTTTACGGTTTACGTTAACACGGTCCGTCCGTCAAGACTTTCCGTGATGGTGACTCCAAAAGAATGCACGTAATTAATTTTGACGGTACCGTCACCGACTGTGGTTGACTGTGACGGAAAGTGACCGGCCATCTGAATCGTACTTAACACGTATTCAAATTAGAATGAACACATAAACAAACCACTGATAGCTGTCAAACGGTGTTCATTCAGCTCTTTTTGAGAGGTTGTGTCATGTTTGTGCAAAACCTAATAACGACCCTAACACTAGACAATATTATTGTCAGTACAAGGAGTATAGACAATACTTTTGATCGTTTAGTTTGTCAAAAATCAAAACTGCTCACCAATCAAAACAAAACTTTTTCAACAGAGAGGAAACTGTGTAATATGTACAATGAACTCTTCTCTCAATGTTTTTATATTCAGTTCCAATATTCAAAACTCTGAACGCTAGATTTTTTTCGAACAAAAGCGGACTCAAGTTACCAAGCCAATTGGATTGGCGGTATTGACAATTAGGTTTTGCACGATGATGACACAAATGAACTGCCGATGAATCAGATTCATCTTTAACAGCACATCTATTAACACGTATGAAAATTATAATGAATACATAAACATACCAATATTACTGTCAATATAAGTTCATTTTGTTAGTTTTTGTGAGATAATAAGATTTTTTATCGTGACGTCATGAATGAACAAGAATTCATCCTTGACAGTTCAGCGATACTGTTTACAAACAAGTTTAAACAAAGTCGAGGAACTCAAACAATCATCGTTACACTTCACAAATCCACTTTTATTTATTAAATCTCTGAAACGAACCGTATTGAATCGTTAACAAATGTTTTGAAACTTTATTTAGGCGATATGGACCGTGAACGGTCTCATTCAGTTGCCCACAGACAAACAAACAAAAAGTTTGTTTACAAACAGTACCGCTGAACTGTCAAAATGTGTTCATCCGATTGAGGTTAGCAGTAACGGTAAAAAACCTAATATCATACTCGTGCAAAACCTAATTCATCAGGGCCAATTAGGCTTCACAAGATGACATCATGAATGAACTCGTGATAGATATAGTTCATGTTTGACATATACCGGTGGTTTGTTTACATTTTTTATTAGGTTTTACACGTACATAACATTACCTTACAGAATGAACAGAGTGAACTTTTTTTGACAGCCGCCGATGGTTTGTTTACAGTTTAAAAGTCCATCAGAGGTTCATCGTTTGAATTTAAACATTGCAAGTCGCCTCACACTAAACAGATTTATAGAAATATCGATCCTTGATGCTGGAAATGCATAGAGGGCAATCTTTTTAATTCTTTTCACTGTGGAACAGTGTGTTTTTAACAGGCACTTTTTCGTCATTTTTCTGTTATTAATTTGCGGTCGCAAAACAAACCAAATTACCGGCAGCAGTCAAGGATAAAATTGATTCATCGGCAGTTCTTTTATGTAGTCATCGTGTAGAACCTAATAGCAAGTGTTCAAATTAGAATGAACATGTAAATTAACCACCTTCAGTTGTCAAATGATGTTCATTCAGTGAATTTGGTGAGATTATATCATGTGTTTGCAAAACCTAATTAAGGGGCCTAATTCAAGGGGCAGTTTACCACCTTCCAATTTCCGAAACTCGTAAAAATCCTCCACAGTAAGAGACACGGACGAATTGAGCCACCAATTTTAACCAGCAAAACATAATTGTGCACAAACTTGATGTAACCTCGCTAAATGAGGTGATATCAAATGACATTCGTTCTAAACCTAAATGATCTAAATGAACTCGTGATGGAACACTCAGATTTGACACGTACTGGCGGTTTGTACACTCTGGAATGACTAGAATTCCAAGAAATGATGTGTAATGACGCGAAACAACTCTGAGTGATATGGAATGAGCAAGTAATAAAATATTAAGAAGACGTTCATTTAGCTCATTTTGTCAATGAGGAAAACGCCATTTTTTACGATCGCCTTCCACCTTTCCTATCTTTGTTCATTCCCCAACCCCGTTCAAAGAAATATTTTCAACTCGAAAGGCGAATGTCCTAGCGAACTAAATAGAATTCGGTTTCATTTGATAGCATCGTGCGTATTTTTTTCAATATTTGGCATGTGCAACTTCTCTCACAAAGGATCGCTCTATTATCTAATTCTGAAATTCGACAGAACGAACACTTCCAAAAGATCTGACAGAACCAGAATGAAGGAACCGTTGAAAAGATTGCAATTATTTCAAAATGAACTAAATTTAATTTCAAGAAAAGCACCGCAATATTAATCAAAATAATTAGGCATTATGTTTTTAGCTTGTTCTCGTTACTTGTGAGGATGTTTGTTCTTTCGTTAGTTAGTATATTACTGCATTTAAAAATCAGATTGTTGTCTAAGTTTAAACGTACAATTATACACGAGGCACTCGAACCGAAAAACCACAGCATTGTGAACCTGTTATCTAAGCAAATGTTACATAGCAGAATCATTACCACAAGATTGCGATTTATATACCTATGTTTAACTCTATTTTGATGGACTCTATAAAAGAAGAACAAAGTAAACAGAAACTATTCATAGATAACTATGCAACACTGCGGAACGAGATAATAAAATGTCAAAGAGACGCCATATGAAGCATTATATATATATTTATTAGGACAGGCAAAGACAAACAGAATATATCATTTATATAATTCAAGCATATTAAAGCAAAATCCAGTGATAACAAACTATATTACCGAGAGATTTTAAAGAGAGTCGTGTACATAGTGTATTGCTTCCAACAAAATTTAAATTATTTAAATATATGCAGTTACTGCTATAGTTTAGTTTCGTATATGTTAACCTGTTTTCTATCGATTGTTATACTGAAGGAAAGAAAGAAAAAGAACGATATATCATAAAAACGACTCGTCATAATACAAAAAGGGACAAACACACTCAACTAAATGACCCTACACATAAACAATAGAGAGAGAGGAATTCAAATGTGGAAAGAACCTATCAATTCGCATGCTCGAAAAACTTTTCCATAACTGTGAGTATATTTACCGCGTAGCCAAGGAAAAACTAACAAAAAAAGCGATGTTCACAGCAAATATAAACAATAAACAACTGCAACCCAGTAAAATCAATAACATTGAATGTTGTATATGCAAAAAGCAAGCAAGCGAAAACCTGTGTAAACCAATAAAAACCAAATATCGATGGTACTAGTAGCTTACCGTAACCGTTTATGTAAGTGGCTAATGAAACGTGCTAAATGGACGAAATTGAAAGTGTGAACACAAGCATACACTAACAAAAATTTGTTGGCCAGTAACATAAAGTTGGTGTATAAATAGGAGAATAGTACAGCAATGTCTGTGCAACAGTTAAACAGATGGACATATTTAAGCAAGTAAACTCCCGCAGAAAGTACTAGGAAACAGAGAAAAAACGCGGGAAATGGAAAGTGAAATAAACGAACAGATGATAAAAATTGTAATTAAAAAAATTTCTACACTGTAAAGAAATCCTTGCGAGTTCGATCGTATTTATCGATTTTGATATTCAGTACCGATTAGAAGATTCTTCCTATTCGTTAACTTGAGATTATGTTCAATGTTGTTACAATGAGGTATGTGCACATCAAAATCTGGTCAATGACAATCTCGCAGTATAATTTTACTTCTATTTAAGTTCATAAATCAAAATATAATGCTCGCAACAATGAGTTAATTGACAACTAGTTTACATCCAAATACCAATGATGGCTTTTATCGTATCAAAGAACGCTCTCTACCAACTCTTCACACGATTCAATCAGTGTCATTCAAAGAGAGACGGATATCATCTCAGCAACAAAAAACCGGCATGGTTCATTTAACGTAGAATGGACACTAGTGCGAGAGCGAAATTCTCTCGAATACCTGTCTGAGCATCACGAGTTAGCACGCTGCTGTGGGGATTCTCTCTGAACCAACAAACGGTCGCTTATTCTCGTTTCGCAATCCGATTCTATATGGGCTGTTGATATACCATGAAATACTCAGAGTATGAAGTGGAGCGAAGAAAGGTAGAAAAATACTCTCACAGTTCATGCATTGAGAGACACGAGTTCTTGTAGCATCTTCTACCGGATTGAAAATGTTGTATACAATATAGAGAAGTATCGAACAGCTTCTTTCAAATTATCGGCATTCACCAACACTGGATGTATGTGGAGAACTTAATCATGAATATCTCGAGTAATACTGGGCGCAACAACATAATTTTTTGTTCATGTTATTCGAAATATAATCCGCAATTTATGATCATACTTTTACAGGGTGAGATAACCATAAATAACACAAAAATTGGTTTTCTCAATCATTTGGAAACGCTTACTTATTTGCCCTTTTCGCACTCGGTCGACGGGATTGAAGTAGTCTCAGTCCTGGACGTCGTGGTGAGAGCTTCCATCGGCACTAACTATAATAGACCATTACGCTCTCTGCGCTTTTCGGACGTCATGACGAGCGATCGCAAGAACTTGAAAATGAAGTTTGTACCTTCATTTTAGTTCGGAAGTCGCATCCGGAAGTCTGATTCAGCAATTCAACTATTCAGGATCAATTTAAGATTAGGATGCTTAATCCGGATTCTCCGATTCCGATCTCCGAAGTAGAATTTTTTAAATGACTTCTGATCCGTAATTCCTGTATTCAGTTTCAGAAATTAATCCAAAATTCAGAACCTGCATGCTAGAACTGAATTCGGGAATTGGGTTCTGAAACTAGATTTTTGAACTAAATTCAATTCCTTAATCCAGGTGCGGAATTAAAATTCATAATTTTATTCTAGACCTAAATTTGGAACCTGAAAATAAGTTAAATTCCAGAATTCAATAATTAAATTCATGATATGGATTCCAAACCTGAATTTTGCAACTCAATTCAAAACCAGTCCCGGGTTCCGAGTTTAGTTCTTTCAGTTCCAGTTTCTGAATGTCTTGAATTCAGGTTCTGGTGTAAATTAAAATAAATGGTGTCAACTCGACAATTTTAAATATAAATTTATCAATTCGGTTCTTTTTAGAACCATTAAAATATTCCCAAAGAACTATTCAAATTTTACCTCCACTGAGTATACCTAGCGCATACCTAGCATAGCCTTACCTAACAGATAGCTAACGAGTCTTGAGACCAGGTGAACTGGATAAAAATATGGGTATTTTGAGAGTTGAAGAATTGTATATCATGTTTGGTAGTAAAACAGATTGTTATTGTAAATTTCGCTTTGGAAAATTTTATATGAAAGGCGAGCATTGACTCGAGTGATGCGGTCTTCCGAAAGCCGATAAGCATTTTAAATTCACTATTGACATTCATATAGCGACATTTTGAGAAACATGCATCGAAATGAAATCCGAATTTAGGGAGAAGGACAGAGCTCGAACTTACAACAGTTGGTTTATAAGCGCCCTGTTCTTTTAAACGTCAACCCCGGCTAAATGGTTTCGAAGAAAACGCAATTTAAAATTCAGAGATAATATCAGTACTGAACTGAATTCAGAACCTGGTCCAGCTGAATTCAGAACTAATCTCAGGGTCAGGATTTTGTTTCAGAATCAACAAGATCCATTTATCACTTCCGGGTCATCAAGTTTATCCCACTTATCGCCCGATGTAATGTTTATCAAACCATTCAGGGATGATCTTTTCCAAGTATCCGCGATTGCGACTACTAGTGTCGACTCTTTAGCAAAGTATCTAACAAAATATACCCGATCCATGCGCCGAATGTCCTTTTATACCTCTCGCTATCGATAAATCCTCTCTCTCTCTCGATCGCCTGATCTTCCGGAAACGGACATTTGAATTCGTTTTCAATCGAACACACAAGTGTAAATCGACCATAACTACGCTCGAACTGACTAGTACTTGTCATACTATTTTAACCCAGCTAAAGAAATAACCAACTGACTGAGAGCGATCGTAACTCCCTATCTATGCGCCGAACAGAAAGTGAACATCTGTTAATGCCGTTTTTCATTGAAAAACACTGGTGGCGTGGATTGCTCTGGTTTTGCACTTTCGAGCAGAAGTAGCAATGAAACACCGTCAGAATGTTGCATTTCTGCTCGAAAGTGCAAAACCGTAGCAATCCACGCCACCAGTGTTTTTCAATGAAAAACTGCATAAGTCTTATGGCGTTTTTCATTGATAAACACTGGTGGCGTGGATTGCTCTGGTTTTGCACTTTCGAGCAGAAATGGCAATGAAACACCGTCAGAATGTTGCATTTCTGCTCGAAAGTGCAAAACCAAAGCAATCCACGCCACCAGTGTTTCTCAATGAAAAACGGCATTAAATTAACTATTGTAACACACGAGTTACAAACTGATTCCTAATTCTGGAACTGGCTTGTTGACTAGATTTTGGAACTGAATTTAGTTCCATAATTTATATCCGGAATTTAAATAAAGAATTTTGATCTAGGAATCTGACTTCGGAATTCGGGAACAAAATTCAGGATATGAATTTTTGATTAAAAATCTGGAACTAAATGTTTGATCTTAACTCCGAACCTGAATTTTGGAATTGACTACTGAACTAGAATTTAGTTCCTGAATTTCGGATATCGGAGCTTAATTCAGTTTTTTTTTTATTGAGGGTCGAAATTGAAGTTCAATATTCAGTTCTTGATGGATTCTGAAAATGAGTTCAGTTTCAAAATTCTAGAACTAAATTTATGAACTGAATCCTCTATTTGGATTCCGTACCAGAATATTTCAACTGGATTCGATCCGAATCCGAAATTTTCAATATTTCGGATTTTAGTTCTTGAGTTCAGTTTAAGTGTCTGAACCCTGGTCCAGAATTTTAGTTTTGGTGCCGATAAATGAGAAATGATGGCAAAAAGTACTCAGCAGTTGTAAACAAGGAGTATTATTTGGGTCTTATGAGACGTTTGCGTGAAACAATTCGTCGAAAAAGACCAGATTTGTGGGAAAACTCGTGGATCTTGCACCACGATAACGCACCGTCACACAATGCCATTGTTATCCGTGAACATTTGGTTAAAAACGAAACGAACACCATTCAGCAATCAACGAATTCACCTGATTTGGCTCCCTGCGACTTTTTCCAATTCGGTCGACTAGAGAAATCGCTCCGTGGAACACGTTTCAGTACCCGAGATGAGATTATGAAAAAAATCGCAGATGGATCTGATAACCATACCGAAAACTGAATATAAAAATGTTTTCGAGGGTAGGATCAAGCGCTGGCATAAGTGTGTTGCAATCTATGGGGAGTACTTTGGAGGGGACAATATCGAATTTGATGAATAATCTTGTATTTTCAATTTTCTGAATAAATTCCGGGAATTTTTTTATCACGGTATTATGTCCCTGACATTACTCACCCACTTTTTTACTCTCCGTTGTCCCGTATTATTTTATTGTAGAATATTTTTGTCCTCAACAAGTCGTACTATAGTATAAACGCACCGTTACAATTCATGATTCAATTGAAGAATCGAACCAACTCTTCTGCGATCGGTGCGTTGCTTGAGTGGCAAGCTTTGAACTGAGTAATGGTGATAATTTTCAGGTTTTATTTGAAGATTGATTTGAGAAATTTTCTATATATTTATACAACATGTAAACACTTGGCAACAAAAACTTTATCGTTAATGTTTCAGCGGTGTGTTAGATTAATATTTGAGTAGAAAGCGTTGAGTCATTTTCGATTTGAGGAGTTGGAACCCCGTTTTACTACTTTTGCTGGAGAATTTTGGAAGGTTCGAATCTAACCGCTTTCGCAGTGGATGTCTTCGCTTATTATCAGTTCAGCAACGCTATCGCACGGCATTACATTCAACATATCATGTTAATTATATTGGTGCGCAGTGCTACTATTTAAGCGCCCGCGAATTTGACATTTCTCTCCCCTAATTCTATGTGCGAGATTCGATGCGGACTCGCCTGAGGGCGCCATGCTCGCAAAAAGGATGCTGCCAATAGCGGCCCTTACACGAGTCATTAAAAATGTCAATTAGTAAAAAAAGTATCATTTTAATGAACGTGTAGTGGTGCACTAATGACGAAATTTCTAACAAATTTGAATTACATCATTGGTTAGTCATCATTTAAAATGACATTTTTAATGCTCGTGTAAGGGCCGCTAATGATTTGTTTGGGAAATGTGAGAGCTGGATATCTTATTAATATGGTGTCTTTGCACTTATTAAACATTGAACAAAATATTTCTGAAATATTTTCTTGTTAAATTTTCTTCGATATAACGATACATCAATTCCACGTAACACATGGATCAATAAGTCCCGAGACTAACAATGGAAACAACATTTTTTTTTGCAAAATTTTTTTAAATTCATCAACATAATCACCTTTTAGGGTGATACAATGGTTCCAACGTTTTTCCAATTTTTCAATACCTTGTTTATACAAAAATTTATCTTTCGCTTCAAAATAAGCTTCAGTTTCAGCGATGACATCCTCATTTGAGCCAAATCTTTTTCCCTGGAGCATTTTTTTAAGATCAGCAAAGAGCCAGTAGTCACTGGGGGTAAATCTGGCGAGTATGGGGGTGGGGAAGCAGATCAAAGCCCAATTCGTTCAATTTCGCTATTGTTTTCATCGACTTGTGGCAGGGTGCATTGTCTCAATCGAGGCACTCACTTGGAAAAAACTTTTTTCATGCTCAATTTTTCATGAAGGATAGTAAATACACTTCCATATGATATCTGTGTCATCTCAGCAATCTCACGGAGCTTCATTTTATGATCTTTTATTATAATTTTTGTCACATCATTCACATTTTCCGGTGTAACGGCTTCCACAGGTCTACCCGAGCGTTCCGCGTCATTTGTGTCGGTACGACCACGTTTAAACTCGGCGAACCACCGACAAATCATTGCTTTTGATGGACAAGAGTCCGGATAACATTTTTCAATCCATTGTTTCGCTTGCACGGTGTTTTTACCCATTAAAAAACAACGTTTTATCAAAACACGAAACTCGATTTTTTCCATTTTTTAAACAAACTACAAACTCCAACCTCGATAACTCAGCTGTTTCTGGTCGGATCGACTTAAAATTTCGACCCGTTTCAAGCAAAGGTTAGTACTCTAGAAAAACGTGGTTACTGGTTTACTACGAGCGCCATCTCTGCTTTAGTCTCGGGACGTATTGATCCATGTGTTATTCTGGTATTCCAATAACTTACATTCTTGCATGAAGTTTACAAAATTCAAACTCGTTTCGTCGTTCAGGTCTCTCAGGCGCTTTCATGTATTCCTGCTGGTTTTGACTAAGCCAGAACATCGATTTTCACTTGAAGTACTGTTGAATGTGATCGTGTGCATTGAACATGCAAAATAGTAAATACAACAATCAATTATTGATCGGAGGGCATAGTCGTATCAATTATTATTCATGGTAAATTTGAATTGTAATTATTCTTTTTACCACGCTAACATACTTAAAACTATACTCAGATAAATTGAATACTGATATGCATAAAATTTATCGTATGATGCCTTAAAAAAATACTGAAACACGTTTCCATAAGAACCATTTAAATTTATTGGAAATAGCGTGAAATAAGTATGATCGAACTGTGCCATAACCTTTTTTTATCAGTACAAATCATTCGAAGCTTGCAACAATAGTTATCTTGAGACGAAAAGCCAAATTACATCAAATAAATCAATCAACAACAGGGATCTGGAACAACCAAAAAGTTAATCAAAGAGGCTTGCACGATTGAGTTTCAAACAATCTTTTTAGCAATAATTTATTCTCAAACGAACGTTAAGCCAAACTTTTTGGATGAAATATCAGTTTTGATAATTTCTTTACCAACGTTTGATGGAAAATTGCTTACATTTTATGAATGTAAATTTCAATTCCCTTATAAAAAAAGTTAGCAACACTGCTTCAATGGATTTGTATTAGAGTGCGCTACACAAAATAAACGAAACTAAATAACTGTTACAAAAGCAGGAAAAATAAATAGTTTTACGATAACATTCCATATCCATTGCCTTTCGCGTGTTAAATTAAATTAAATTAAAATATGTAAACATTCCTATATGGATTTCCTCTTGCAGCAATTGTTGTGATTATTGTGATTGGAACATTCGTGTTTACTTATAGAAGGTACGTAAATCTTTATATCGTAATAATTGCTGCAAGAGGAAATCCATATAGAAATGTGTTTGTTGCTAATCAAATACACTGAGCTAAATTTTCTTGTTCACATAATATGATATTCTAATGATTTTGCACTATTAGCATTTCCAATAATAGTTACAAGATGTGTTCAACATCATGTCAAATATATGAGATAATCTTATGAAACATAAAACTGTTCTTAACGTTATTTTTACAGGATTTCCATATAACGAATGAAATTTCCAGTCTGAGTCAAATTTATTGGCGCGTCTTATAACCATTACTAGATATCCGCACAACATACATTGGAACAATTTATGAAGCGCATATTATATTCACTTCGAATTTATTTAAATATGTTCATATATACCATATGACTAGTTTTATAAAATTTATATATATATATATATATATATATTTTTTTTTTTTTCAATGGAGGTCATACGAATAGCAGATAATTGCCAACTACTTTTCTTTGAGGATTCAAGCTTTACTAGTATTCCATTCGGTAAGGGAGCCGCTCATGATATTTGCGAAAGAGAAGTGAGATCCCGAGACTGAAAATAAAAAAAAATTAGTCTTACTAGACAGAAAGAAATGTACCGGATATATATTTCATGGTCCGTTAACGCATATCCTTGAACGAAGTTGGATGAGCTGTCTTGTTAGCGATTTAAAATTACATTGAGATGCGGAACTTCCTGAAAAAAATGGTCTGGAGCAGTTAATGAATGTCGAGGACACAACTATTCACGACTTTCATCGGATTTCCATATAAATTAAATGGGATATTTTTATAACTTTCATTATGATAACGTCCATTTAGATTTGACATACACATTAAATAAAGATTATAAGTTTCCATATAATTTCTATGGATTATATTCTGCATATGATTCATATGACAAATCTAATGAATATAAATAAGATTTTCATTTCAGTGTATGTTAGTGAACGTAAGCTGAAACTGAAATATTTTTTCTCGAGCAGTTTTAAGGAAAGCGGGAGAGTTTTAGACTAAGATTTTCGCTTTTCTTGACTTGTAATTTTAAGCAGAATGATTCGATTGGTTTATTTTTCAACCATATGGAAGACTTATTGATTAAAATCAGGAAAAGAAGCGCCGGAATTTTTTTTACGCACACATTGTTGACATTACTCATACGCTTGCAAAGTCTTGCTCCTTAAACGTTAAAATTCAGAAACGTATTTCGGCATGTTATTTACCATTTTATTGTTGTTAACTTAATGAAACATTATTTTTGAATACTTTATGAGAAAAAACTATTTTAACTTCGTTTAAGATTTTAATGAGAAGTGATAATGTTTGTATGATAAAATCATGATTTGTATAACACTAGATTGGAAACCATTAGTTTAATCATGAGATTTCATAATGCTACCTTATGAAAATGATATGAAACTCTACAAACATAATTCGAATTATTTTCAAAGACATATCAATAAAAAGCCTACCGATTCCTTGTGGCTAAAGAATATAATGCAAAATATTGAATATCACTAGTTTTTTTTTTTTGGCTGAGTGTACCATATTGTTATTTTCAGTGTGAATTGTTGACAGTGTGTAGAAAATAAAAAAAAGTATTCACCTGTACAATGCATCGTGCCTTGATTATATTTGACAGGCACAAACGACGTTTTGAACACTCGTTCAAAGGTCCGCGGGAGGAGTGATACGATTTTCTCGATCATAATGGTTGAGTAACAAAGTGGGAGTAAAAGGAAAATTAACGCATCGAGTGTAAAAGAAACTGAAATACAGTACTAGTGTTCGACAGTGTTTAGATATTCTACGCCAGCAAACAATTACTGTTCCCAATTGTTCTGCACGATTTTTTTTTTCTCAATACTGTGCTGTATTGGTTTTGGATACTATTCAAACCCGAAAAGAAGAAAGAGATTACAGTCGAATAACCCGAAAATTTTAAACTACGCCTCGGAAAGTCCTCGATTCCCTCTGCATTTAAGGTTTCGATTAAGAACACCATGAGTAAGCACATGTATTCGACAGCAAATCTGACCGACATAGAACTGAAGGACCAGGGCAATCGGATGTTCTCCGCGAGAAAGTACGATGATGCCATCAATCTCTATACGAAAGCAATTGTAAGTTAACTAGATCTTATTCATCGTATGTTATACAATGACAAAATCATATTTGGGATTGTTAGTTCCGTTTGCATATGCAGGCTGGGTTTTGTTGTGAAAGTGAAATCTGATTAAATTCCCTTCTAACGATCCATTTTGAATACATTGAATTGTAACATAGAGACCAGAATGGCATGGAAAAAGCAATATTTTGGCTACATAACAACAGTTCACTATTTGATGTCCAGATTTTACACGTTCGCTATAGCCAACATCATCTGGGTTCAAGGTCATTATTTCGATATAAAAGAAAACAATCAAATGAGCTGAACTATTTTTAACAACAGAATCTAGTATAATGGTAAAGTTCGGAGAATTTTCGACCTATATAAAATTTGAGAATAGGGATGAGATGTTCTTTGTGAAAAATAAAAATGAACTTATTTTCAAACCATCGTGATGGGTACGTAGTAAACGGTAGCAAAAATTGTCTACTAGTAAATCCTTTAAATATACACTTCATTCAGAAATTGTTGAATACCTGAACTTAACAAAGACATAACGAAATGTGGAAAGCGGACAACAGATAAATATGTACTCGTTGTTGTTGATTCAATTGATATGCCTTTACGTCTATTGTATACATGTATATGTAATCAATGCTCAATTAGCAGAAAGTAGGAATAGCAGGTAAACAAACGGGCACTGTTACGTTGCTGGATTTTCGATTGCGTTACTGAATGGTAATAATGATTATTTATCCGTATCCTTTATTGCAAAGTTCTTGTGAGGATTCAAACAAAAAAAAACAATCGTATCCTATCGCAAGCTGTGGTTGATGATTTGTTATCTGAAATAATCTAAAATCTTTTTTACTGACAAAGACTACACGATAGCAAAGATTACAACCCGGTGCCGCTTTTATGCATAAGCATTTTTGTCAGTTCGGGGGCTTATTTACGTATAACCGATTTGTGCGAAGGATACAAACCGTTTAAAATTTTTTTTCAGTTCCAAGAAACCCACATTGAACTGCTTGAGCACTATTAACATATTTTTCGCTCAGTTATGGTCCGGATTACATTTAAGTTTAGCTATTTGAAAAAAAAAAAGCCGCGCTATCAGTGACATTTTTTCAAGCCAGCAAAGCTATGAAGATGCTTTGTTCAATTAGTGTATTACTTTTTAGGTGGCATTCGAATGCTTGGCATCAGCCAGAAAATTATGTATATCTTGTACTGATTCAGAAAGATGGGTTGTTCCAAGCACACTCATCTGGCTAATTGTTAGTTCTTAAGTCTACCAAAAATAATCAAACATGTTTAGTTTTTCTATTAAAAATATGTACAATGCATTACACTGTCAAAACAATGATGATGCTAGGGGTAGAAAACGAGTTCCATCTGATGGTTCGGAACGTAAAACAACATTCTTATATTACTACGCGAACGCGAAATGTTTGGAACATTCCATTACCTCGTCAACCAACGGGAAATAAATAATTGAAGCCAAATTTCACCCGATAAACCCCCTAAAAATACTTGTACTTACATCACGATCAATGCGTGATGGTCAAAATTCCTAAAAATCTCACATAAATTGGCCAGTTAAAAATGACGCAAAATTTGTAGAGTGATGAGAGCAAAGTGGTCTAATTTGATTTAAATAGCAAGCGTCTGTTTGTCATACGAATACCAATTTTTACAATCTCAGGCATTGTTGATGTAGTAAATTGAGTGGGACTCCTAGAGAATATTCTGATGTCTTTTTGAGAGAAGGACATGTGCTTGAAATGGAACCTTCAACAAGACTATTATTCGAAGTATTTTATTGGACGACCGAAAGCTTGGTTTCAAAGAAATAAATTCCGTGTGATTGAGTGGCACACGTAGTGCCCGCGGCATCTTAGAGTTCTAACGAAAACTAATAACTTCTGATAGAAAAACTAATAGTAACTAATTTTTAGTACCAGCCTTACTGCCGTTCCAAGTCTAAGTATTCCATATAAATAGGAAATCCCATTAGATATGAAACAATTATGCGTAAAACGGCAGCTTATGCAATGAATAACTGTTAAACAAATTGTTGAGAAAAATAAAGTATGCTAGTTTACGACGCTATTCTCGAAAAAAATGCTCTGCTATTATATGAACAGCATTGTAAGTCCACCAGATAGGCAAACCGTGTGGAATCCTGCTCAATTATTTCAACCAAGTATTTCCTGGTTCATGTCATAAAAAAAAAGACCACCAAAATTGGAGCTCTCAAGTCAAGGTATAATTCCAAGATGATGTATGAAGAATGCACCGAAACATCCGCAAGAAGGTAATCCTTCTATAATCACATTTCTGAAAAAATATACGACGGAAAGTTATTAAGTCCAGTCTTTGTTGCTTCCAGCATGAATGGTATGACTAATCCACGAGAAATGCCTCGAGCATGTGTACTTGCAAATAGTGCTATCGATGTCTCTCTTATATCTGAGCTAACAAATTGAGATATTTGTGCTGTTAAGGTTAGACCGACAATTTATGTTATAAACTGAAAATATGTCTTATGATCTGCATATTTGCCGTATAATCTACCTTCGCTTCAAAATGGTTTAGCACTTATAATCGGAAGTTATATCAATACTCATCATATCATTTGCGGCGGCTCAGATATAAATTCGAGAGGTTCTGAACTGGTGTTGTTTGGAAGTTGTTTGACGTGCGTTTGGTAAATCATTGAGACTCAAACCCATATACATTTATTGAATCTATACAACGTGTTCAACCAGTAGTATATGGGTACTTTGGCAAAAGAAGTTGCGACGATGACAAGAGCATTCACGACAACCTCCTACTGTTGCACTAGAGACACTTGTGTACATTTGATCATGAGCATGAACTTAGCGAGGTACATCTCGCCGGTGATAACGCAAATACGTGAATAATTTGTTGCTAATACTTACGGTAATTTTGAATTTGTTGCTCAATTTTTTTTTTAGTTTTTTTGAGTATATATTTTTTTAAATATGCTTCAAAACAAATCGAAGCCCAGTGAATAATTTGTTTCTAATTAGTTACGGTAATTTTAAATTTCCCTCCCATTGGTTGGTGGGCTTGACGGTATTGCAAACATCATCACATACAATCAATTAGCGTTACAATTTGATAAAGATATGCGTTACAGCTTTTAGTTTCATAAATGAATTAAATGAATAATATATGGAACGACTTGAATAAGATGTTGATTGCATTACGCTCCAACATCCGGGGTTGGAGAGGCCGGTAGGGTTTAACTGAGCTCTTTTTTATGTTTTATTTTCATACTACCGGCCCTTATTACCAGTGAGAAGTGAGAATTAAGTAGAATGAACGTATCCCAATTGGGTTTCACGCGATGACAATAAATGAACGGTAAATCGAGTCCATCTTTGACGTTTATTGGTGGTTTGTGTACCATGGAATACTGTGGAATGAAATAGCATATTGTAGAATAGAATGAACTAATAATAATGACCGAACTAATGAGCAAACCACTGATAGCTTTCAAACGATGTTCATCCAGTTTATATTGTGAGGATGTATCGTTTGGGACCTGATGGGTGGGATGATGTGTGAGTGAAGTGTAAGAGTAAGCATGTAAGTGTAAGCATGCAAGAATGGTAATAAAGGCCACCGTTTCAGCTCAGGACTAACGATCGACCATTAGAAGAGATAGAAATTGGGTAACGGTACCCCCATTCATCTCAAATCCATTAGTCATTTCATATACGAGAACCACTAGTTAGAGTGAGATCTGTTATCTCTGTTTGATAGATTAATTTCAAGAATAACATGAAATTTGGAGCATTTTGCTTCATTGAAATAGCAGTATTGAACCATTTCCGAACTACTTTTATGCGCCATTGCTTCTTACAGACGAGGTAGAGATTTTGTATTCGATTTTATCACAATAAACTTATTGAAAGTCGAGTAATCGGTAGAATAACATGGTGACTCTACTATTGAGATGACTAAAGGCACACAAATTTTAGTTAGAATCTATTAGAATAGAAATAGTAACTCAATGTTGTGATGCTTGCTTGTGGAATACATGTAGGTATGTATGCATGTGTGTATGCGTGTGTGCCTGTGTGTATGTATGTGTTTTTTGTGTGTACAATATACATTATACCGTTCCCTCGGGTGCGTTGTATCAAATTGGTTGTGATGCATTTCAATTGTGAGTCAGTGTACACCAGATGTTCAAAAGTGCCTGAGCGGATGGTAATACTGTCAAGGATCAACCGAAGATAACGAAATGTGAACATGCTGTAGCAATACTAACAAAACCCAAGTAGTAATATCATTTAAATAAAAACGCATGTCCTCACTTCTTATCCGTCAAACCATGATAGCTGCTCTACAAAGACCAAAGAAACATTAATTTTTTTTTTGAAACGAATGACTGGATGAGGAACAAGAAATACGAAAAAGCTGAAAGAATTAGAAAAGAATGTTGGTAAGAACATAAACACCACTGCATACAACTAACTTTTACATTTAAGGAAACAACGTAACATGCCAGCAAAAGTACGGAGTCAAAAATGACAACAAAAGACACTAACGAATCACAGCTGAATAGAACACTGGAATTAAGGTAAAACAGAATATAAACTATGACCAAAGGTAAGAAAACCAACATAAATAAATAATAAAAACTGTTGGGTAATAATAAAATTTTCTCATATTGAAAGAGGCGTTTATATGGCGCGCATGCGCTAATTCGGCCTGATACAAATTAACGGGGAGGGCAATACATTTTGGACAGGGCTGTAAAAAGCTGATTGGAACCCTTTCCCCACCAAAATGTAATATAAGGAAACCATAAGGAATTAGTTACGGTAATTTTAAATTTGTTCCTCAATTTATTTATTTTTGAGTAATTCGCTAAGTTAATATGAATTAAAAAATTAAAAAATTGAGCAACAAATTTAAAATTACCGTAACTAATTAGCAACAAATTATTCACCTGTTTACGTTATCATCGGCGTTAATTGCCTCACTATGTTTATCATTTGATCATTAAATGTGTTCCTAGAACAAAATTTACTGGGTTGTGTGCAAGACACGACCGTACATAATGACATTAAAAATGCAATTTTGAATCTCATCAACAGATTTAAATTTGAAAAATAGGCAAAAAATTATAAAACACTAACGTTACTAATATATCAATTTTAAGCATTCAGACGTTTTTAATCTTCAACAGTGTTAAACGTGGCAAATCCATCAACAAATTTCTGAGATACAATCGCGATTTAAATCAGATCCAAAAAATCTATCGCCGATAGTTCTAAATTGGCCTGCTAGTTCCCGTAGAATCAACAGCTGGTATCACATTCAATTTATTAAAGCCAACACGACGACGCACCACAAAAAACCAAGCATCCATCAAACGACAAGCTAGCTCCGTTAGCGACAAGATTCATTTGAATCTAAGTTTGTGAAAATTGGTCAAACCTCTGGTGCCTCAGGAATCGGAAACCGAGAATCATAATAGCCGGAATGATAATATTTATCGAATAGAATAGTTTTGGAGGTCAGTTTAGAACATTTTCCAAGAGTTTTTTTTGTCCATTTAAGTGATGGTATCAAATTTTTAACACACTTCACACTATTATTCCGAAACCGGAAGTCGAAACCAGATAAAATTCAAAAGTTTTGTATATAACAGTTCGGTTGAAAAGCTCGTATCGTTTCTATGAGAGGGCGCCACTAGAATTAAATCCATACCATTTTCAGTTAGTACCAACCTTCAAAAGATACGTGTATAAATTTGACAGCTGTCTGATTATTAGTTTGTGAGATATTGCATTTTGAGTGTAGCTACTTTTGTTATTGTGAAAAAAATGGAAAAAAAGGAATTTCGTGTGTGAAGTGGGAATTTCGGAGTGAAGTGATGGAGCCATGTTTTGTCCATTGTTATATATCGACGAAAAAATCGGTTTTATTTCGATATAACAGCTCCAAACACTGCTCAGAATCATCAATTCGTTGTTGTTTTTGATCGATTATGAGCTCACGCGGCACCCATTATGCACAAAGCTCTCTCATATCCAAATATTCGTGAATAATATGTCCAACACGTTCCTTTGATATCTTTAGGGTGTGAGCTATCTCGGTCAACTTCACTTTACGGTCATTGAAAATCATTTTGTGGATTTTTTTCACGTTTTCATCGATAACAGCCTCTTTTGGACGTCCACTGCGTTCATCGTCTTCGGTGCTCATATCACAGACTAACGGACATGACAGTATGAGTAAATTCTTATAAAAATAATTTTTCGGGATGCACTAGTTCCACCTATATTGTACTGCGCGAACTATTTACTATCTGTACACCCCTTGTGTTATGAACAAGTTTTTTTACAAGTTGGTTTCCCCTCGTTTGTCAACACCGATCAGCTGCTTGCAGGGATGCCTGATTTCATCAAAATATTTGAAAATGAATCGTCACAATAAATTATTGGATTACGTTGATAATATATTTAACTTTTTCGCGATGTTGGAAGGTAACCATTTATTTGACTCAACGTTGTTCATCTAGACTATTTTTTATTGTGTTGGTAGTTTTCACCCGAAAATAAGTGGCGGCAGACCAGAAGCAAGTAAATATTGTAACAAAACGGGTTCGATTTTGTATTGCGTTGGAGGATGAGAAGTAGGCACAATTATGTATATTGTTTTGGCAATATGTATTAAATCTGTATCCTGCATGAAATTCTGTATGAATGGCAACTCTGTTGGTAAATGAAAAAAATAAACACAGTCTAGATGACAGACAGGATGTTTTTGATAGGGTAACGTGGCGCCATCATGACACACGTGAGTACTGTCCCAAATAAAGGAATATTCGAAAAGACCGTTAAAATGATAGAAGAATCTAATTTGAGTGTCCTGTCTGTTAGTCTGTGCTCATATGACCAGTACGAAATTTTGCAAACCATCTCCGAATTGTTGCTTCGCCCGGTGCAGAGTCTGGATAACACTCATCAAGCCATTTTTTGGTATCGGCGGCACTTTTTTTCATCAAAAAGTAGTATTTCATCAACACACGAAATTCCTTTTCTTCCATTTTTTTTCACAATAACAAAAGTAGCTACACCCAAAATGCAATATCTCACAAACTAATAATCAGACAGCTGTGAATTTTATACACGTATCTTTTGAAGGTTGGTACTAACTGAAAATGGTATGGATTTAATTCTAGTGGCGCCCTCTCATAGAAACGATACGAACTTTTCAGCCGACCTGTTAATCATAAGACCTTTATTTAAATCGCCCCATGGTAATTCACGACGAAATCGGTTGACCGGTCTCCTAGAAATTCGAGTGCACTTTTTATATTTTTGCACATTTTACCCTGTTACTCCCGAGCCGAAAATTTTTATCTGATTAATATTAAATAAGGAGTATATCGAAAAGTAGTTAGCAACATTGATTATTGTATAAAAAAGCGAAAAAAAAACATATTTTGACATCAGTTTTCGACATATTGTAGAAAAATTACATTTTTATGCATTTCACTGATTATATTGAAGAAAATCCTAGTTTCTGTGAAACGCTCGCACTTTGGACTTGATATTCTTCATTAAATTCTGCACAGTTACTTTTGTGACTTTCCTGGTGGCAGCTGTCCAGTTTTTTTTAACTCCTGCATGTTTTGGGACAGGGAGTTCCGAACTTTGATCCGTTGAATCATCCCGATGCTGGTGTTAAACTGCTTGGCCAAATCCTGCGTCGACGCCGATGGGGTTTTCCTGATGTACTCAACCACTTTTAAGTCCCGGCCGAGCTGGTTGGGACCCGTTTTCCTACCGGATAGGGGCAAATCCTTCATGGAAAGGGTCTTACCGAACTTCTCGATAATATTTTTGACACTGGTGTGGTGCACTTTCATCCGTTTTGCAATTTCGTTGTACGTGACACCACTTTCTGAGCACCAAGTGTGCAGAATTTTCTTTCGCGTTTCCGAATCAATTCGACTCATCATTCTTCTTCTTCTTTTCTGGTTGGCGTCACCTCACTTGAGATGACACCGAATTGATGGCACAGCAACTAAGGCTATATTGCCTGTTAATTTTCGTTTATAGTCCAATGGACTTTATTTTCACTTGACTATAAACGAAAATCTCGATGTGTGGCTGCGTCGAATCGTCAAAGTACGGCTGAAAATCCTTTCTTTCTTGCGAAATACTCGAATTTTCTCCGGACTAACACGATGCAACGTGCTCACCCGTTGAGAGTTTCACCGGAAGTGGACTCATCATTGAAAAGATGAACCGTACCGAAACCGATCGATTGCGCAGCTGTTATTGACATGTAAACAAACATGTCACCGCAAAACACGCTGCAAAAAATTAAGCAATTTCAGAGTAATAACTGTTTGAATGTTGCTAACTACTTATCGATACACTCCTCAACAGGCTATGGGATCAAGCGACTTTTCATTCGAATCTAAGATTATGGAAGCCGTTTCTAAAAAATTGGAGTGATTTCCGGTTTGGAGTAAATGATCACTTTTTTCGATACCTCCGGAATCAGGAACGAAGATTCGATATACCCAAAAATCAATGACCAAATAACTAACCAAATCTGTCCAATTCAAGAATTATATGACTTTTTGAATGTATTTCATTGAATTTTCCGTGTCATGTATAAAAAAAACGTCGTGAAATTTTTATACCTGTTAGTCTGTCATTCCGGAACCGGAAGTCGTACCCTGATAAAATTTGGTAGGATTATATGGGCTTGTAAGACCTTTCATTTGAACCTACACTTGTGAAAATTGGATGATCGGTCTTTGAGAAAATCGATTGCACGTGTTTAGTTCAATTTGCACAATTCACCCCGTAACTCCAGAACCGGAAGTCGAATCCAGATGAAATTCAATAGCAACCTATGGGACTACAAGACCTTTAATTTAAATCTTAGTTGAAAAAAATCGGTTAAGCGGTCTCTGAGAAAATCGAGTGCACTTTTTCTTTATGTTTTGCACATTTTGCCCTGTTACTACCGAACCGGAAGTCCGATCCGGGTAAAGTTCAATAGCCCCCTACGGAACCTAGAGACTTTTCATTTGAATCTAAGTTTGTGCAAATCGGTCCAGCCATCTCCGAGAAAATCAAGTTCACATTTTTGTTACATACATACGTATATGACATTCGGCCTTCCGGGCTTCGGTTGTAACGTCGGTTTTCACAGTGATTGCATAACTTTTCTATATGAGAAAGGCAAAACATTGGGCCGTAGGAATAAAATGTAGTAAGGTCTGTTGTTTGTAGTATTTTCTTAACAACAAAGTCCACAAAGTATAACGCGATTTGGTATCAATAAAAAAAACAAGTTCGAACAAGTAGTTAATGCTACTTTCGAATTTAAGCATTTACTGCATGCCGTAGTCAAAAAGTTGGAACAAGCATGCACAAAACAAGAAACGTACTGCAAAAATGCCACTTTGTTTGCTTTTTCTACTTCACTTTATCAGCAAACATACGAGTAGCAACTTCTAGAGCTACCTATTGAGAAATTGTAGTAAACTCTACATATTCGAAAGTTGTTGTGTAGTACAGGGTCCGGCACTCGAAGTGTAACCAACTTCAGACCGCTCGCGCAGTTGACGCACGGGCATCAGCTCTCTAGAAATTTGCTAAATGACAGTTCAGAGTTGTATTGTTTACAAGCGCAAGAAAGCATTTTGCCAAAAGTGAACGCGAAAAAAAAATCTTGACTTGAGAGAGCGAAGGAGTTGCTTCGTTTGGCCGAAAGCGGTCAATTTCCGAACATTGTATTTTCTGACGAGAAAATTTTTCCAATTGAGCAATTCGTAAACTCTCAAAACGATAGGGTTTACTTGACCGACCGTTCATACGAGAATTTGAGTCATCGATTGGCCACCAGGAGGCAGCACCCGCAACAGATAATGGTTTGGGCCGCTGTAACCGCAGATGGGCGCTCTCCAAACGTTTTCATCGAGCCTGGCGTCAAGGTAAATGCGACATATTATCGGGAAAGTATTCTGGAGGTTGCTTTGAAGCCGTGGGCAGACAAACATTTCGGTGGCAGACCATGGACGTTTCAGCAGGACTCGGCACCGTCTCACAAAGCTCGAGTGAACCAAGAATTACTGAAAAACAACGTTCCGAACTTCATCACGTCCACACAATGGCTCTCGAATTCACCAGATGCGAATCCAATGGATTATTCTCTTTGGGACATTTTGGAGAGCAAAGTCCGAACTAAAAGATACATCAGTCTCGAGGCGCTTAAAAAAGTTATTGTCCGCGAGTGGGCCTAAATACCTGCAAGTCACATTCGGCAGCTTGCGATTCGTTTTTTGACCGTCTCAAGGTCATAGTCAAGGCAAAAGGTGGTCATATCGAGCAAAAGTGAATTGATTCTGAATTTTGTATTATTTTTACACATTTTGTACTTTGAATTAAGTAAAAGTAATTTTCCAAACTGAATTTATGGCCTTTTTAATTGGTTACACTTCGAGTGCCGGACCCTGTAAAGTCTCTGTTTTTGACAGGAACGTGATCCACATGTAGCATTTAACACAGGAATTCAAGCTTGCTACGTTTTATTTATACGGCCCATTACCTTATGCATGCCGTCTCAAACTTACAGGGTTTTGGTACCGTAACCCTATAGACTACGTTTCTAGCCCCACTCGCTTGGTTACTTTGGGTGATTATTATCCCGCTCCTTGCGACCCGCAGTTTTCTTTTCAAAACATTATTTGTTAGATGCGTTTTCGTGGTTTTTTGGTTATGTGTAACGATAATTTGATGAACACAGAATTTGTTATACGAATGGATCTCTGTTGGATGGTCGGGCTGGTGCTGGTGTCTACTGCCGTGAATTCAGATTACAGCAATCTCATTTATTAGGTGCATCTTGTTTTGTTAGCAGAGTGAAAAAATAACAACTTGTTACTATGGGTTGTAACGATAGAATGAATAAAATTTTATTAATCTATAACATAGGCTTACTATGATGAAAACTCATATTGATAGCTTCCTATGGTTCAGTTTCGGTATCTCAACATGTTTACTTCTTATTGGTACCCGGTCATTCTAATTTTACTGAAAATGGGCTGATGTGTTGACTAGAATTGGTACAACGAGCGATTTCTGGCACTTGCGGTTTCGGATATAATCTTCATAGCAGTGGCGTCTCGTCCTCATGTGCACCTCGTGCACTGCACAATCGGTCAAATTGAAGAAAAAAAACAGAGCGTTTAAAAGTGGCGGTCTACGAGCGATTGACAGAAAATCATTTTAAATAGCAGATATTTCAAGAGAATGTAAACATGAAATTGATGAACACTATTATCCTTCATTTTCCTATATTTAAATTCAATTCTAACACGATATTTATTACAATTGTACGATTCGGCGAAATGATCATTTCGGCAAAACATCATTGGGCGAAATGACCCCTCCGTTGAAATGACTCGTCCCGTCTAATTGGTTTTAGTTACGCTAGAAGCACCAGATTAAAGTGAAAGGTTTCATTTGGGTGATTATAATCTATTGATGCAAAAGAAGAGGAGGTTTTCTGGCTACTGGAGAGCAAGTTTGACAAAAAACTAACTGCACCAGTCTTTTTCTGGTTCCAATAAAAAAAAATGTTGTGTTCATGGACTAACCCAAAAAATCATATTGCGAGAGAATACACATCATTTAATACAAGAAAAACCCAAGAAAGAATTTTTGTTCCAGCGACTTATTTGTGATCGGTTTGCAACAAAAATTTAAGTGATTGTCACCTACATCTAACCACTTGCGTGACTCAAAAAGCGCAGTTTTGACTAGTGACATATTGGAGATCAGTTTGAAATAAGTCAAAAAATAGCTGTCGATTCGTTGCAAGGACATACTAGAAAAGCTTATCTTTACGCAACAAGAAAATAACTTCTATCAAATAAATTTGTTACAACTTGTCACCAACAGCAATGTAAATAATAGATTAATTGAAGAAGCTTTGCCAATCATAGAAGAAAAAGGCATATTACTTGGAATTACCCATTTTTGCAATGCTCAAATTTTACAACGTACTTCAAACTGTCGATTAAAATTCAATTTTATGTCAATGATTTCCAACGCGCTTTTAAATAAACCTTGTTTCTAGTGATATTAAAAACAATTTATGAAATCAACAAACCTTCTAAATGCTCGAAAATTAGCCATGTAGGCATAAAGCTTGCTTCAGATAAAATTGGAACAAAGACAATTGCTTGTATTTCAGTTATTTATTATTGAATTCAAGATCTTTTTTTATAAAAATGTAGCGTTTTCTTCATACTTTTAAGAAAAAATACGGATAAAATTCTTCGTCACAGTTTCGAAAGAATTCTCGAATTTTTCCTGTAACATGGCTCATTAGGCGCCGGCACAGCTTCTTCGTCCATCGTTTTAGCTATCTTATTCCACCAGGTCGTCTTCTGATTCATGTCTTTGACAACCTTTCCCTTTGCCTTGAGTCTCCTCTTCATGATTGCACAGTATTTCTCAATAGGGCGGAACTGGGGGCAGTTGGGTGGGTTAAGGTTTTTCGGAACAAACTGGACCCCTTTCTCTGCATACCATTCTTGAACGACTTTGCTGTAATGACAGCTTGCCAAATCTGGTCAAAACATTACGGGATGGTCGTGGGATCGAATGAACGGCAAAATTCGTTTTTGGAGACAATCTTTTTGGTATAGTTCCGATGTCATTGTCTTATTTGTAACGAAAACTTTCGTTTTTTTGCCACAGCTGCAAATGCCCTGCCAAATCATAAATTTTCTTGCAAATTTGTCGTCAAAAAAAAATTTAAATTCGGCTGGAACATCCCCCCGAGCCGTTGCCAAGTAACATCGAAGTCAGCCTTGACATAGGTTTCATCGTCCATCAGAAGACACCCGTCGAACTTAGTCAGCACCTGGTCATATAGTTTCCTAGCACGAATTTTGACCACACTATTCTGTTCTATGGTCCGATTCCGCTGTTTGCTAGCTCGATACGACTTGATTCCTTCCCGGAGTCGAAGTCTCCTCACGGTACTATGGGCAACACCGAAATCTTCAAAATCTTACCACGCAGTTTCCGGTCGACAGTTCCACTCCGACGATTGGCTTGAGGCTTCCGAATCGTCGTCAATGTTTCCTTATACCGTTTGATAACGCGCCATACGGTATTACTGGGCAATTTCAGCTGTTTAGCTAGCCTAGATGCAGCTCACAATGGATTTTCCAAATAACTGTGCACCATTTTTCCCTTCTTTCGGCTTCCATGTTGATTGTTTACAAAGTACAGTCGATTTGCGGAATGTCAAAAATCATACGTGAAGCTGACAAAATTCCCGACACGTAGGCACCAAGAACTTCCAAATCCGTCCACCAGGAGCACCGCAATATGAGCAAAAGTTTGTTCCAATTCTAAATGAAGCAAGCTTTATTAATATTTGTTAAAACTACAAATCCCACCAAGAAGAAAATATTTAATAATTCATCATTTTTTTTAAAGAGCATGTTTAAAAAATATAATATTCTTGTTATATTTATGTTCCATAGACTTCCTGTGACGCCGTAAAACTTTTGCAGTATTTAAAGTAGACATTCATCACTAACCTCTAACATAAATTTGTTTATATTGCAACATACTGCATATTTCAAATTACGTGTTCATAATAATTTCGCAACGTCAAATTGACTAATTTCAACTAGTAGCTAAAATCATAGCTATAATCAAATATATGTTTGAATTAAGTAACGATAACTAATACATGATAATTAGTTCAATGTAACATAAAGATTCTCGACAGTCGGCTGCCCAGAGCAATAAATACATCATAATACAATTGGGACATTAACTAATAAACCACATCTTTCTGTGATGCATGTGGGAATGCTGAGGATTACTCGGTTTTTAGTAGCAACATGCATCGAACTAAAAAATTCTTTGCTTCTTAAGACCTTTCTGAAAAAAACAGTTTTTTCTACCTTCATGAAAAAAACCTCTCTGGGAAAACGAATTTAGTGTCACTATTTCAGGTACTTCCGGAACCGGAATTCGAGAGTCGATATAGTCGAAGTCGGTCCATATGGGCATCAACTAACATAACCTGTAAACTGGATTGATTAGTCAAATTGAGAACGATTTATTAATTTTTAGTTGGTTTGACGTAAATTCGTCATAACTAAATTCAGTTTTTGCAATGACTGAGAGGAAACATATATTTGGATGAAAAACTTACAGCAAATATGATTTTTTGGAAAAAGATGCACTCAGAGACAGGACTCGAATCTGCGTTCGTATGCATTCCGTGCATACGTGCTTCCATTTCGCCACCCTAAGACTTGTGATAGACACAGCTCGTGAGACAGCTGGCATGTAGACCCCGTTTCATGCAAGCTTCATCATGCCTAGTCGTGTTTTAGAGCTGTGTCTATCACAAAGCTTAGGGTTGCGAAATGAAAGCGCGTAAGCACGGAATGCATAAGAACGCAGGTTCGAGTCCTGTGTCTGAGTGTATCTTTTTCCAAAAAAATCAACTTTTCTGTAAGTTTGTTATTCATTAGGCTTCTCCAATATATGTTTCCACTCAGTCATTGCAAAAACATAAATTTAGAAAAAAATTTACGATCTTTCTATCATGCTTTAAACGAAGGTTTCAAATTCAAACACTTATCATCGGTTAGTTCTGGAACCAGAAGTCGGATCCCAACAAAACTTAAGAGTTTTGTATGAGACCATTATACCAAAATACCGTCAATTAGAATCCAAGTTCGTGAAAATCGGTTACGCCGTATCCGACATATCGAAGCAAGTACCATAGTGACGATTTTGACCACTATTTTCGGTTCTTCCGAAACCGAAATCCGGGTACCGGTGTAGTCAAGTTCAAAGTTTTGAGCTCAATTTAGAATCCTTTATAACGTTCATCGTCGCTTTAAACAGATACTTTAAAAATAGTCGGATTCGGAAAAAAAATCAGCGGACCTATTTTGGCATTTGATTTGAACTTGAGCTTGTGAAAATCATCTTCAACCATCTCTAAGAAAAGTGAGTGAGTTTTATTATACTCCAAAATTTCCAGTGCTTGCGAAACCAGAAGACGGATCCGAATATAATTCAGGTGGTTTTTATGAAACCATAATACTTGACATGTACCGTTTTTATGTTCTGCACTGCTTTAAATAACGGTTTGAAATTTGTACCATTAAAGCCAATGTAAAACGTTTATGGTATTCCATGAAAAATACTCAATCTAGATTGACAATGTTGTCGACTGTATTGCTCAACCCCTTCGCCAGCGGTGGCAATCAGTGAAAATAAACATATCGTCGCTTTCTTCCAAATGTAATTCAATTATTGCTCTTCTACTTCGAAAGCGTTTAAGTGAGCGGGGGAACGATTCTACCACGAAAACCGTCTGGAAACGTCGCAAAATGCTACAGTTTACGTAACTGCTCGCTATCGCCAGGTGGGAAACGTGTACCGAAATAGCAACATTTAAAAGTTTGACTCAACACCTCCGACCTGCTGATTGAATCGTTTGTTGCCTTGTGGTCATTCATCCGGTCGTTTCGAATTATGCAATTCTAGTTACGGCAATTTCCATGTATTCCGATTTCATTTTAATCTATTTTTGTTAAAAACAATTGATAAAATTTACTCAAGCCTGTTAAAATCAGAAGATAGGCGAATGCTTGATTGGACAATGATCTTGATACTATAAC
The DNA here is from genome assembly GCF_030247185.1 of Malaya genurostris. Lineage (NCBI taxonomy): Eukaryota > Metazoa > Arthropoda > Insecta > Diptera > Culicidae > Malaya > Malaya genurostris. The sequence continues at coordinate 228,961,194 of NC_080571.1, read as the reverse complement.
TCTATGGTTTCCCTATGTTTTAATAAAAACAGACTTCATCAAAGTGACGTCCCTGCTGATGAATATATTCCTATTTATTTACGCTGGCTAACTCAGTGTTAAAACTAGAACCTTATTCTTTCAACCTATGCTGAATGATGTTAGTTAATGTTTGTGCTTTCCCATTTTCAGATAAAAAATCCAACCAATGCTACCTACTTCACAAACAGAGCCCTCTGCCATATTAAAATGAAACGATGGGACACCTCCTGTACGGACTGCCGGCGTGCCCTGGATATGGATCCCAACCTGGTGAAGGGTCACTTCTTTCTCGGCCTAAGCCTAATGGAACTGGAATCGTACGACGAAGCAATCAAACACCTGATGCGGGCACACGACCTTGCCAAGGAGCAGAAGCTCAACTTCGGCGATGACATTGCGTCACAGTTGCGGTTAGCGCGCAAAAAACGCTGGAATATCCAGGAGGAAAAACGAATTTGCCAGGAGATTGAACTGCAGAGCTATCTTAACAGGTGAATACTCTACTCGGGCCCGAAAAAATAATACCCATGGTTCACCACAAAATATAGATTCCTGACAACAATCGTAAAATTGTTGTATAGAATGTAGCCTCTACCTCGAACCTTGAGCTAGCAACAACTGGCTTGTTAGACCAGCGCCGTATGCATTGAACCGCCAACCCGGCCAATAGTGTTTCCTATTTACTATTCAGATGCTAATCTGGAGAATAAAATCAGTTGAATAGATTTCAGTCATTCTGATTGGAAATTATTCCTGTTATTAAACCTTTGTACCAAATACTGTGAAAGACTTTTTCAATGTCTAGAAGAGAAATTTTAGTGGGTAAATCAGATTTATTTGATGTTATCATGTTAGTCCGGTTTCACTTTGTTTATTTTCTCTTCTGTTAATAACTCCTTAATTTTCACGTTTACTTACAACTTATGTGTAGAATGATTATTATTATTTCTCCATTCTTTTCAATGTGATATCTGCATTCAAACCTACTAGCTCTGTGATAGTTTAACATAGAACAAATTGTATTAATTATAGCTTTTTTCGTAACTGTTTTTGGAATGTTATTGAAAGATGATCTCAGTCAAAATCTTCATGAGTAATCAGTTCACCACAAATATGACTGATCTGTTAGAACCATATCAATTGTAAAAGGGTTTCTCACAGAAAAGAAACACGTTGGACTATTTGGAAATTAAATTGAAATCAGCATAAATTTGATTATTAAGTGGTTATTTTCCCCGTAATTTCACTCGGAATGCTTTGCCTTTAGGTCCCCTATTTCGAAAAATTTATTTCGACATCTTGTGAATTTTCGTAAATCGCCTTTAAAATTTATTAATTTTATTCCAGAAAAAAACTTTCCACGATTGGTCGATGAAACGAAAAAAAAACGATAAAATAAACATTATATCAGGTGTACAACTTTGCTTCCGTCGTTTTCCGATAAGTGGTTGTACCGGCTGAGGCTGGTCAAAATACATAGATCATAATGCCTTTAAAGTGAGTGTGTACATTGCCTAACGAATTGACATCGCCGTTCCAGTGACAGTTGTTCTTGTTTTCGTATTATTCAGGCTCGAAAATGTCTGTTTATGTACCCAATTCTCGCCATTTGCGGGAAGTTTCACTTTTCTGTTACAATTCAAAAAAAAATGCAGCTGAAGCGCATCGAATGCTCTCAGAAACTTACGGTGATGCTGCTCTGAGTAAAAGAACGTGTCGGGAGCGGTTTCAACGTTTTAAAAATGGTGAATTCGATGTCGGAGACAAACATGGTGGTGGAAGAGAAAAAACCTTCAATTTGGTGGGATCAGCTCGGTGTTATTTACTACGAGCGGGTGAAACCATCACAGGAGATCGCTACCGAACGCAACTGATGCGCCTTAGTCGCGCGCTAAAAGAAAAGCGTCCACAATATCAAGAGCGATATGACAAAGTCATCCTCCAACACGACAATGCTTGGCCTCACGTCGTAAAAATGGTCAAAAAGTACCTGGAAACGCTGAAATGGGAAGTCATACCCATCCCGCCGTATTCCCCAGATGTCGCCCGTTCTGACTTCCACCTATTCCGTTCGATGGTACACGGCCTGGCAGATCAACCATTTCAATCCTTCGAACAGTTGGAAAAATGGATTGCTTCATGGATGGCGTCAAAAGAGGACTCCTTTTTCGAGCCGGGATCCGAAAATTGCCGGAAAGATGGGAGAAAGTTGTCGCTAGCGACGGACAATACTTTGAATAATACATCTGTAAACACTTTTTCGCAATAAAACTTTTGATTTTGGGAAAAAACAGCGGAAGCAAAGCTGTACACCTGATAAAAGTACAGGTTAAGATAAAAAAAACCTGTTTTAATCCACCTAGTGGTGTGATTATGTCTTTCTCATGTTACTCATACTGTTTTAAATATTACAATATTATATTTTCCATTGAATTTTGAATAAAAACAAGAAAATTTGTTCGGGTCTAAACTATCATACCCTACACAGTTTTGAATAACCTAATTTAGAAGAATTTCTCCCAATTTCTTCATCGTCACTCTAAATGATGGTTTGTAATTTTGAACACATTTCACCCTGTACTTCAGGATCCGGATGGAATTCAAAAGCAGTATATAGAGCCATGAGACCTTTCATTTGAAACTAAGAATTTTAAGAAACCAAGAAATTTTGGAACCTGAAACTGGGGTTGTTTAGCCAGCAACTGGCATAACTTTCAGATAGGAACAGTTTTGGGACAAATTTAGCAGAAACTTTGTCCTTCTAGCTTCGTCGCTCTGAATGACGGAGGTTTTTGAGTACTATTTCCGGTGCTTCCGGAATCTTTTTGGTCAATAATCAACAAGACGTACACAACATAAGTTTTATATGGCTAGTTCAGAGGATTGTTTAATCCTGAGTAATCAGTTCACTACAAATATGACTTTGATCTGTTAGAACCATATCAATTGTACAAGGGTTTCTCACAGAAGAGAAACATGTTGGACTATTTGGAATAATAATAAGTTGAAAAATAACCAGCAGAAATTTTATTATGAAGTAATTTTTCATTCCGGTTATTTTTCCCGGAATTTCACTCGGAATGCTTTGCATTTAGGTCCCCTATTTCGAAAAACTTATATCGACATCTTGTGAATTTTCGTAAATCGCCTTTCAAATTTATTAATTTATTTACGCTTCAGAAAGAAACTATCTCTTTCTAGCTTCGTCGCTCTGAGTGACGGAGGTTTTTGAGTACTATTTTCGGTACTTTCGGAATTTTTATGGTCAATAATTAACAAGACGTACACAACATAAGTTTTATATGGCTAGTTCAGAGGATTTTTTTTTCGTTTCTACCTCATGTATGAAAACTCATCACCGTGTAACTTCGGAACTGGAAGTAGTATAAAAGTAAAAAGAATGTGAGACCTTTCATTTTAATCTAAGTTTATGAAAATCCCTTCAGCCATCTGCAAGAACATGGAGTGCTCAATTTTTTGCAAATTTTGCACATATTAACATGTTACTCTGAAACCGGATGTCGGATCCGGATAAAATTTAAAAGTGTTCTATGGGAAAGTATAACCTTTCATATGAATCTATGATTGTAAAAATTGATTCAGCCATCTCCGAGAGATTGAAGCGCATATTTTGTTCGGCCCAGCCATCCTCGAGAAAATCAACACAGATATTTTGCGATCCCGACGAGTTGAGTCGAATGGTATATGAAACTCGGCTCTCCGGTCCTCGGTTCAAAAGTCGGTTTTCACAGTAATAGCAGAGCTTTTCTATAGGAGAAAGGTATAAAGCCTTGGTATTGCATTCCTTTCGTGGATTTAGACCTTCTATTTCAACAGACTTCGCAGCCGGTTCATAGCGTACAGAACCATTTCATGGCTGGTGCTACGATCCTACTGACAACAAGCATCCTTTCAGGTCGGAGCTCGAACATACGACAACTGGTTTGTAAAAACAGTGCCCTTTGCATTAAACCGCCAACCCGGAACAATTTTCATGTGGAACATAAAAAGTACTTTTCTAATATTTTCAATCTTGTTTGTTCACTTATGTATTAGATGGAGTTCCTTGAAGATTCCCGAGTATGGCTTATAAATTTCCATTCGCTTTTGTTTATATGTTAATAATAAGTTTGGGAAGAAATCAAACCATGAATTAGGCTTGGTGCCGTTCAGGGTGAGCCTAGGCATTCTTTTAAGTATATAAATTAACGAGGCTCCATTAGTCTTGGAATAGAATCTTAGTTAAATGATTCTCGAAAAAGACTGTTTTTGAGATAGCCTTGAAAAGGAACAGATTTAGTGATAGTCTTGTGCCGATTTCAGTTCCAGCATGCAGGTTCTGAATTCTGAATTGAAGTCTGTAACTAAATTTCGGAATTGAGTTCTGAAACTGAATTGAGGCATTAAATTCTGGTTCAGAAGTCAGTTCTAATATTCAGGTTCGGATTCGTGATTCATATTTTAAATTTTGTTAATGAATTCTGAAGTTGAAATCCTGAAGCAGAGTTTTGGATTCGAATCCCGAACATAGTTCCGTACCAAAATCTAGTCAAGAAACTAGTCTTCAGTTCCAGAGTAACAGTTTTAAGATCTCAGCCTGGATGCATAAAAAATAAAAAAATTCAATATAAATTCTCCCTGATTTCAGGGTAGCTAACTGGTACAGCAGCAGATATTTAGGCGTACATACTTCCAGATGTAATCAAAATGAAGTACATTGTGTGTCAGAATTTTAAAGATTTTTCCATTCTTTATCATATTAGGTATGAGTATGTAGTTCGTTTTGATTACCAACAAAATTATGAGCGCTGGACCAAAATATGTGAGAGCCTCTGCCACCCTACAATCATTGGAGCTGCTTTACCAGTGAGCTACTCTGAAATCAGCGAGGAAGGTTTAGAAGATGGTTTGATTTGTTCAGTGAATCTATGTTTAATTTTTTTATTGTTATCAGCTATGATGAGGATATTGATGTCGGCGAAGAACCAGTCAAACATTGTCGATGATAAGAGAATCAAATTTAGATCTTCGTAGTCACTAGAGCCATAGATTGTTGTTGTTTTTTCAAAGTGACAAGCGTACATTTTAAGAACTTCGAAAGAATATCATTTATGTTGTTAGAAGGAATCGGTTTTACGGGAGGAGAGCTGTTCCTTAGTTCATTTATTTACAACCTTATACTTTTTTCTAGACTATGCTAGGCTATTCTTCTCAACAGGAATGAAAGTAATCGAATTATTTGAGTATTTCGGATCGTTTGCTGGTTTTTAGGAATCTGGTAAAAGTTCGGGAACATTTAAAATGTATACAAAAGAGAATCATTATCGGTAGAACACATGCAAAGAGCACTCACTATTATTGAATCTGTTTAATACAAAATATAATTTGTAGCTCTCATTATTTTTTCGAAGAAACATACAGAGTTTCAGAAAAACGAAAAGACGGTTCAATAGAACTAATTCTTTCGGTACAACTATTAAGTTTTCAACGGTCCTTTGAAATGAACGGTTTTTCCTATTTCTAGAATATACTCCTTATTTTAAAAAGGTTTTAAAAAGGACCGATTTTCCACATAGCCTTAAGATAATTATTTTTATTTTAATTATAAAGCTTTAAATTTAATTTATTAGGTTTTAAAATGCCTGATGATATTTCTGGTAACCTATAAAACACCTACAATAATCGAATTTGAAGTCTGAATAATGTAAAAGTTTTTTGTGTAAAAAATGTTATGTAAAAGTTATGTAAAAGTTTTTTTACTAGTTGGTTTCCTCTCGTTTGTCAACACCGATCAGCTGCTTGCAGGAATGCCTGATTTCATCAAAATATTTGAAAATGAATCGTCACAATAAATTATTGGATTACGTTGATAATATATTTAACTTTTTCGCGATGTTGGAAGGTAACCATTTATTTGACTCAACGTTGTTCATCTAGTCTATTTTTTATTGTGTTGGTAGTTTTCACCCGAAATTAAGTGGCGGTAGACCAGAAGCAAGTAAATATTGTAACAAAACGGGTTCGATTTTGTATTGCGTTGGAGGATGAGAAATAGGCACAATTATGTATATAGTTTTGGCAATACGTATTAAATCTGTATCCTGCATGAAATTCGCATGGACGTATACAAATCAATGCATTACAGGTAATTCTGTATGAATGGCAACTCTGTTGGTAAATGAAAAAAATAAACACAGTCTAAATGACAGACAGGATGTTTTTGATAGGGTAACGTGGCGCCATCATGACACATGTGAGTACTGTCCCAAATAAAGGAATATTCGAAATGATCGTTAAAATGATTGAAGAATCTAATTTGAGTGTCCTGTCTGTTAGTCTGTGATAAAATGTGTTGATTTTTTGAGAAAATTGCAAGAATTTTGATGTTTCATTCCTTCGTGAAATGTAAGACTGACCACTTTCATCAACGTTGGGCAGTTATGTTTCTTGTTTTAATCCTATTGTTACATCGAAGTTATGGCAAAGTGTAGATAGAATGTGCTGAGCTGGGTGGTAATGCCAGTTCAAAAGATGAACGTTTGGACAAACTGTGGATGATATGTTTAAACGCAGTTCCTAGGAGATACCCGAAAAATGCTTCATTCCACAACTCTCGGTGTTCTTTTGGACATGGGATTTCTACTTGAAGCTTGAATAAGAGAAATATTTTTAAAAATACTGAACATAGGCTATTTGGGCCTGTTCTAAAAACAGGAAATTTTTATATCGCGCACCAGGAAAACCGGGCAAAAAACAGAAAATTGAAATGCCACCCTGCATAATGGGAGATAATTGTTAGCATACTTGAAAATTTGTCTGTTTTATTCATCTAATCTATTTCAATCAGTATCTCGTTGACTACTGCTGAATTTAGGTTTATGTTATGGCTTGAAAACGGAAATGTTGAAACATCGAATTGAATTCAAAAAATCTATTTCTTTTAATTGTATCTCATCAGACTCATCACTGAGGACATGGAAAATAGAATAGCCAAATTGAAACTGGATGATACAATGAATGAAGATGCAGCGAGGGAACTAACCTCAGAAATTGAACGTGAGAGTGTAAGTATCGCAGAACTTTTTAAACGATGAATAAAATAATTCGCGTGTTGTTCTTTTTCTCAACTTTTCTCAGGAAAATCACACAACTGAATTGAATAACATTTTCGCAAAAGTGGACGAAAGGCGAAGAGTAAGCTCTGTGTGGTTATTCATCCAACCGTAAATTCTTACCAGTTTGGGTTTTACTTTCTAGAAACGAGAGGTACCTGACTACTTGTGCGGTAAAATCAGCTTCGAATTGCTCGTGGATCCCGTCATTACACCGTCCGGTATGACGTACGAGCGCAAGGATATCGAAGAGCATTTGCAACGCGTCGGCCATTTCGATCCAGTCACCAGAGTAAAGCTGACGCAGGATCAACTGATTTCCAACTATTCGATGAAGGAAGTAGTCGATGCCTTCCTGACCGAAAACGAATGGGCCTTAGACTATTAAGAGACAGTGTTGCTTTGGCACTACGGTTCGGTTCGGAAACGTTACGCTTTGCGTGTTCTAGAAATGTCCTTTGCAATGATTAGTACTAAGCTAGCGATTAAAACTCCATTTCACTGTGAGAAAAATTAACTTTTAAATGTTTAAAACCAAAACATTTTGTTCTTCATTTGGCGCTAGATATTGTTAACGAAATTGTTGAAATTGTTGGACGTTCTGTTTTCATTGCTATAAATTGGATAATTTTGTGTTAGTATCATGCCAAACCGCCACGTCCAAAAAAAAAGGTTTTTGTATATGTTCAGTATCATTTTTCGTGAAATTCAATTTGATCTATCTATATTACTATAGATTTTTCTAATCCTGTATTATGTTCACGAGGTTTATTGATGAACAGATAATGTGATAGTTTACTAAGGTATCATCCAACAATAAAAATAGTTATCTTAGTTTCTAGAAGTCGATAAAATAAAATATCATTATGTTCAATAAAACACTAAATAAAACAAATCCTTTTGAGGAAAACATAAACTTTTTAATTTGAATGATTGAAGCTAGATTTCCCACAGACACTGACAGCGCTATGAGTGCGAAATGGTTATTCTTTTTGACTGTATACTATTTTCTAGAAAATCAATTCCCAGAATTCATTTCCCTGATATAACAGATCTTCGTTAAAAAAATATATATCACAGAATGAACTAACTTCCAGAAAAGTTTTTTTCCTGAAACAGTCATTTACCAGAAACAAGAAGCAACTTATCCGTAAGCCGAGCACAACAAAAAAGTTGCGAGTGGGTAATGTCAGAGACATAACTGGAGGACGTGAATACGGATAAAACTGAAATGCGCTTTCACACTTCTGAATATCAATAACCGTTCGTATTAAGGAGTGTATCGAAAATAAGCTATCCACATACATTTGTGTTGTACGCATGTATTTGTGCGTTTGGCTGTCAGCTTTCGTTTGTTTAATTGTTTGTGCGGTTGAAATTCTGCGTTTTCAAAATGTCGCGTATTGAAAAAGAAGTGAAAATTAAGGTTCTGGACACATGGCTAAGTGAGAAGGGTATTACTATGGAAAATGGGCGAAGCGGTTTGGAATTTATCATACCAGTATTAAACCATCATTAATAAGTTTGAGGAACACTATTCTTTGGAAGAGCTACCAGGAAAAGGCAGAAAACCCGGTTCTTCCAAACCGAAACTGGACCAGAAAGTGGTATCTCTAATCATGAAGAACAAATCAATGTCAATACGTGATTTAGCCAAAAAAGCAGAAACGAATGTCGAAATGATCCATCGTATCAAGAGGCGAAATCACCTGAATACCTACAAGAAGCAGAGAATCTCGAAACAAAGTGTAGAACAGAAGAAGCGAGCAACAACAAGGGCCCGGAAATTGTATTCGCGTCTTTTGCAACGTCCGGATGCATGCGTTTTGATGAACGATGAGACTTATGTATAGGAGGACTCAAAAACCCTTCCAGGTCCACAATACTTTACTGTTGTCGTTGGGGAGGATGTGCGCGATGCGGACAGGTCGATTCAAGTGGAGAAATTCGGTCGAAAGGTACTGGTATGGCAAACTCAGCCCTCAGCTTCGACCCATCGAACGTTACTGGACAATCGTGAAGAGGGTCTTCAAGAAGACTGGTAAGGTAGCTGGGAACATGCAGGAGTTCAATAAATGCGATGCAACACTTGTCCGGAACATGATGAGGAGTGTTCGATCAAATCTTCGAAAATTCGTGAAGGAATAACTTAAGTTTCATCCGGTTTTCATTATGTTCAAGTTTAAGCTCGTACAATCGTTTTCTATCATAATTTGAAAGAAAATTTTGTGGATAGCTTATTTTCAATACACTCCTTATGTCTTAGTTAAATCGAAATCCCAGTTGCGAAATCGCATTTTTCAATCAAAAAATTGATTTCATTGCGAGGTCAAGGCAACCTCGTGACGCTATCCGTGTCTTCCAATGACCAGTCGGAAACGGTAGCCTCTTGTGATGTGATGTGATGTGATGTGAAGTGAAGCCACCATCAGTTCAAGGACTTGCCAGTGGATGCGGGTAGACTTACAGTAGCCCCGATATGACTCATTCATTCACCTTCTTACTATAGCTGTTACCGAAAAGCTAACAAAAAGGGTTGGGCGAATATGTAAGTAGAGTTACTTACTCGTATTCCGCGGGAATAAAAGATGCTCTTCCAACCATAATATCCAGTGCATGGATGAAGCATATCGCTATACATGCTTGAACCCGCCTGATGGTTTGTTTGAGAAGGGCGCGTCAGACTCATTTCAAACCTTCAGAAGGAAACAAGTTTCTTTCAAGTGACTTGGGCTGGCTATCCACAATCCCTCGTCCAGTCATCAATTCGTCCGATGCCCTGATGCTCCCTACCCTTTACGCCCTCGTGAAAATGTTTTATATTGAAAAATACAATGAAACATAGTGTAATGAAATTAATATAACTTGAAAAGATATAATAGATTACAAAATAATACAATATAATATAATATATTTTAATTTAATATAATATAATACAATGTCATAAAATATAATATATCATAAAACAATATATAAAATAACATTTAGTGTAGAGTGTCAGTTATGCTCTTCTATCTTCGCAATACTGCAGGAAGTAGAATATTTCTCTTCTAATAACAATAATTATATCCACATCTATAAAAATAATATATGTTATTATTATTGATGACAAATTAATAATAATAACAATAAATATAATAATGAAAATAATAATAAAAAACAAATCTAATATAGTACAATGAAATATATAATAAATAATATAATGAATAAAATGATATGTTGCGATATGCTATGATATTATATTACTTGAATCTATATGTCATTTCTCATCCTCTCATTCTACCATCAACGCGTTCCCTCGACCAATTGTCACCACAGACACACGTGTAGGCATGAAACAGGAACCAGTGAGGACCAAGCTCACCTTGTGACGACCTTGATAGTTAGTTAAAAGATTCCTTTATAAATGATAACTTATAAGGAAAACAAATTTATATTTTGCGCAGAGGTACGTAGTACAACTCATAATAAACCCTATAATATAATATAATATCATAAAATATAATATAATATAATACAATATAATATGCTATAATGCAATGCAGTATAATACCATAATAACATAAAATAGTGTAAGACGATAATATATGAAACAATATTGTTACATACGAATAAAAGATGGCAAAATGCTTAATCGTATAATTGCGTCTTGTTTTAACGAGAACATGTAACAGAATGAATAATTTTTCATTCCTCGCTGTCAGCTTCGATATTCTTTCAATCACGGCATACTTGATTATCCTCTCTGTATGTAACATCTCCCCCTTTAATTCAGTATCGAATGTAGTCTTCTAAACGTCTGGGAGGTTTGGAGGATCTGGTAGGCCTGACAGTAGGATTAGCTTGTTGAAAATTTATCGGCGTCGAAGTCGAATAAGGTGGTGTAGTTGCTCTCATGGTATCATTTAGGCTGTTAGATGAATTTCCTTGATTTGATCTGGAATTTTCGACTGGTTCTTGAATACAGCTTGTTTGAGTAGGAATGGGCAATCCAAAATCGTGAATTAATTCTTCTAGAGATAAATGAACATGATTTGTAAATTGTTGTTCACCATTGAATCTAAGTCGTAATTGATTTGCATGAGTACGAATGAGTTTCCGACGACATGAGGCTTGATCCAAGAGAACATTAAAATTCACTTTTCCTATAACTTCAATGATTTTTCCAGGATTCCAGTTCCAATTACTTGCATTTGTGTACACCTTAGCATACACAAGCGCACCAACTGTGAAGGATGATGATCGTTGAGGATATGCGACTGATGATGGACTAACTTGTTGAAACGTTGTACATCGCAACAAATCGAGTGTAGTCTTCATTGGTCGACCTAACATGATTTCTGCCGGAGATTTCCCTTCCAGACTGATACATGGTGTTGATCGATATACTTGAAGAAACGTTTGTAGAGCATCAGATGATGGTATATTCTCCCCTTTCGCAATTTTCTTCAGTGAACGCTTGAGAGTATCCACAAAACGCTCCGCCTGTCCGTTTGATTGTGGATGATAGGGTGCGGTGCGAATGTGTATTATACCGGAAAGCTCACAGAACTGTTTAAATTGACTGCTACAGAACTGAGTTCCATTATCCGAGACGATTGTGTCGGGAATTCCATACCTTGCGAATGTTTCATTTAAAAATCCAATTGTAGAAAACGTCGTCATCGAGCGCGTTTGAAAAATTTCTGGCCATTTGCTGAAAGAATCAATAATGACCAGGTAATACATTCCCTCAATAGGACCTGCATAGTCCAAATGAATTCGTTTCCATGGACCATCTGCTTTCGGCCAGGGCTGAGGCTGAACCTGTGGCGGTGATTTAGCTGAACTGGCACATATAGAGCAACGTCGAACAAAGTTCTGGATTTCTTCGTCAATCCCAGGCCAGTAAACAATACCACGAGCAACTGATTTCATGCGCTCTATTCCAGGATGACCACGGTGTATTTGTTTCAGAATCCGAGTACGAAACACAGCTGGAATTATAATTCGATCATGGAACATGATACAACCCTTGACGATTGTGAGAGATTCTTGTCGTGAACAGAATATCTTGAGGTTCGGTTCAGTAATTTGTTTCACAGACGGCCAACCTCTCTGGATGTATTGAATCACCTGTTCCAAATTTTGTCTTTATTTGTGGCTGAATGAACCATTTCGAACGTGACTGGAAGATTCTGAAACGTGTCACCCAAAGTGGTGTTCATATCTTCTTCGATGCATATTGACGCAATAACACATTCTTCATCTGGTTTTGCATGATTATTGATTAATCGGGAGAGAACGTCTGCATGTCCGAATTGGTCAGTAGGAATGTATTCCACTTTGAAATCAAATCCAAGTAATGTTAGTGCCCATCTCTGGAGACGATTCGCTGTGTGAAGTGGAATTCCCTTTTTCGATCCAAACACTTTCAGAAGCGGTTGATGATCGGTTTGAAGCTTGAATTGACGACCCAGTAGCATCCGACGAAATTTGGTTACGGCAAATACCAGAGCTAGCGCTTCTTTTTCGATTTGACTGTAATTTTGTTCCGCTTGCGTAAGTGTTCTTGATGCATGAGCAACGGCTTTCATTTGACCATCAGGAAACTGATGCATGATAACGGCACCAATTCCTGTCTTTGAGGCATCACCAGCAACGACAATGTTTAGAGCAGGGTTATAATGAGTAAGTAGGAGATCCGATTGAAGTACTTTCTTGATGTTGATGAAAGCTTCTTGACACTGTTGACTCCAAACAAACGGATTGTCTTTTTTTAGTAAATTGTTCAGGGGTCTTCGTAATTTGTGCATTTCTCTGACAAATTTACCGTAAAAGTTGACAGCTCCCAAAAACGATCTAATCTGACTAACATCGGTGGGACAGGGCATCTGCACAATAGCACTGATTTTTGTTGGATCTGGTCGAATACCCTTTGCATCAATTATATGACCAATGAACTTGATACTGGATTGGCCAAAATTACACTTTTCCAACCGTAGACGGAATCCAAACTGTTGAAGTCGACTAAACAAAGCATTCAGCGTTCGCTCGTGTTCAGCATCGGTCGTAGTGTGTATAATGAAATCGTCCAGGAAAGATTCAACTCCATTGATGTCTGCAATCAAACTACTCATTAGCTGCTGGAATACGCCAGGTGCAGATTTTACTCCAGGAGCCAATCGATTGAAACGGTACAATCCACGATGAGTGTTAATTGTCAGAAGCTTTTTCGATTCATCATCAACTTCAACTTGTAAGTAAGCGTCGGACAAATCAATGACACTGAAAACCTTACTACCCGCTAATTTGCTGAAGATGTCATCGGGTGTTGGAAGAGGGTAATGGTGTGGTTCTAAAACAGCATTCAGACCGGTCGAATAGTCTGCACAAATTCGAACTTTTCCACCTGGTTTTTTCACAACAACGATAGGCGCTGCCCATTCAGAAAAATCAACTGGAGTGATGATGTTGAGCTTCTGTAGACGATCTAGTTCTTCGTTGACTTTCTGGATGGCGTGGAATGGTACTGGCCTCTTCGGACGAAATACCGGCATGGAGTTTGGTTTCAGAAATAATTGTACTCTCGTTTGCGTACAATGTCCTAATGTGTCTTCAAATACTTCCGGGAATCGGTTGGCAAAACGATGTCCACACTCAGGTTGAATTTTTGATTGTAATACCTGATTGCAGATGGAGGCAAACGGCTTGTTCCAGAGATCAAATGCTTCTATGAAATCGAGACCAAGCAGATTCAAATCTTTCACTGAAGTCACGTAGCACGTACCAGATCTAGATTCATCATTGATGGTCATTAGGCATTTGAATTCTCCTTTTAGAGGTAGAGCAGTACCCGAAGCTGTGTTTGCCCGATGAGAAGTTTTGGTGATTGTTGGTGAACCGAGCTTCTTCCACGAATGAACAGAGACAATAGTGATATCTGAACCACAATCAAGTTGTAGATGAGCGGTTTTGCCATTAATGAATACAGTGACAAACTTCCGGTTGGATGCCTTAACCTCGTTGACGGAAAGGATGTGGTTTGATTGATAACGACTTTTACCTTTATGCTTTTTTTGTTGATTTCCTTTTGCTGAAGATTCGGGTATTGCTTCGGACTTTGTTGCTTTAGTGAAACAGCTACAATAACCTTCTTTGTGTCCGGTCTTGTTGCATTGTTTGCATAAGAGACTTGAGAACGGACATACCTTGACGAAATGCATGGCACCGCATTGCCAACACGGTGTTCGAGGAGTCTTCTCACTTGAATGATGAGAACTAGCGAGTTTCTGCTGCTTTGGTTGCCGAACTGCTTGAACCGATAGAGATGACTGCTTCTTTTCCACCAGAGCGGTATCGTGTTTGAGATTCGATAATCGCTGGCATTCGGTGACTAAAGTCTCAAGATTTACCATTGCTGCTGCGTCTGTTTCCAGCTTGGACAGTAATCTTGTTCTAACGTCTGCATCTTTGGAAGCTTGAAGTCCGCAAATGAAAATTAGAGCCTTGAACTGGTCAATTGCCAAGTTGTTCAATTCGAAGTCCTCACACTGGCGATTGACTATACCAGCGTAAGTTACATAGTCATCTACTTCGTTTTTCACAATCCTGAGACAATCATATCGTTGACTGAATTGAGATTTATGAAGTCCAAAAACGCTTTTCAGTTTCTTCACAACTTCTTCAAATGTAAAATCTCGTGGGTGTCGGGGCAGGAGATAGTTTAAAAACTTTTCATGAACTGGAACGCTGAGACTTCGCATCAGTAAACGAATTTTTGCTGCGTCGTCCAATTCTCTCCCGTCTGCGCTGAATAAATCTTCATACTTCGAAAACCATCGGTCGAACGTCATACCTTCGGCTGGATTATGATGAAACTCCTTGATTGTCACAGAAAGGGACTCGATGATCTGCTCGGGAGTGTTTCTTGGTACGTGAGGTTCCGGAATAGCTTGTGTAGACGTCAATCGGTCCAGCAATAGTAGTAGCTTGTTCATTATTGCTTGATTAGAAAAATCCTCACAATCACCCATAGTTTCATCAGATCCGCGAAGCATGCTTAAAATCTTTTTTTTTGAAATTGTCTTGAAGTCTTGAAGAATTTTCCAGCTCCTCGTCGCCAAATTGTTACATACGAATAAAAGATGGCAAAATGCTTAATCGTATAATTGCGTCTTGTTTTAACGAGAACATGTAACAGAATGAATAATTTTTCTTTCCTCGCTGTCAGCTTCGATATTCTTTCAATCACGGCATACTTGATTATCCTCTCTGTATGTAACAAATATGCTATGATATAATATAACAGTTAATGTCGCAGTGTAAGTTACGCTCTTCTAATAATAAAAATAATACTAATAATACATGATGTAATAAACGACAGAATTATATGTTATAATATACTATGATAAACATTGCACTTTAGGATGGGCTTCAACCTACAAGCCATTTCGCACCCTCTCATTCTGCTACTAACGCAGAAGGCGATAGCACCCAGTCGACGCCGTTCTATTAACCAAATGTCATCATAGACGCTCGGGGAGGCATGAGATAGGAACTTGTGAGGACTTAGTTATCTCACCATTTGACGACCACCAGTCGGAAACGGTAGCCTCTTACATACAAACCAGTAACCGTTTCTTTGACCCGGTCTACCCGTAGCAAAGTGCATTTACCCTAGTTAAGTGCATTTACCTTAGGAATGAGCAGTAGTGAGATTTGGCAACACGCGCATCAAAAAGATGTAGGAAGCTGCATAATATTTTGTTTTTTCTTCTTATAATTGCCTGGGAAGATTTACATTTTTGGATGCTAAGGCTTGTTCGCGACAAAATCTGGACAGGTTAGATTTGGAATACAAAAAAATTGCTGTTAGTTCAATCCAAGGTGCATTTTTTATTCGTTTAATTGTGCCTTATTAGTCATCTGAAAACTAATTAAAGCTACTTGTACAGGTTGCATGAAGAAACTACGAACGTTTGAGTTTACTCCAGCCATTAGGGTCTGTGCAGACTTATCTGCAACCGATTTAGCTACTTTTGTCCAAAATTTTCGAAATTTTTCTATAGTTGTAGCTGTTGTTTATATTGAGAGTGTTATCTCTTCACTAGAGCCCAATACTGCTCGATAGGTCGCAACTCCGGCCAGTTAGGTGGCCGAATTAGCCTCTCACGATAAAACTATTCTCTATTCGCTTTATACAATTCCAAAACAGAGAGAGCGTCATGGCTGTCTAGGTATGGCATTCTTCACAGTATATTTCCTTGTTTACCGTTCTGCTAGTGGTTAAAATTTGGTTTACTCGACCACAGCTGCACATTGCCTACCAAACCAAATATGTTTTCGGCAACTTGGCCTTTTTCCTCGTCCTGAAATGCGTTACTAAGCCGCTCCGTTGCATGGCAATACAAAAACATTCCCGGAAGCTACTCAAAGTCTTCCAGCACATAAGATTCACCATACTTCATTACGCAGGAAAACCATGTAAAATATTTGCGATACAACTAGCGAGGCCGGGTTTTAGGCGTCACATTCTGTTTATCATTACTGTTCGGTACAGTTTTCACCTTGAACGACTTCATACCTTGCCGGTGCTTGAAAGTATGCACTTAAGCTGGAGACAGTTTTATTTTTTTAGTCACAGTACGAAAAATCGTTTTTGAAATGTTATGGAAGGAAAACGAAGCTTATAGCGAAGCGACATATCCGGATTTTCATTGCGAACGCACACAACTGCTTTTCGCACTTGCTCTTCATTCGACAGATCGATGATGTAAAAGCTTGTAGTATCATTAGTGGCCCTTACACGAGCATTAAAAATGTCGTTACTAAAAAATAATATCACTTTATTGAACGTGTAATGGTGCAGTATTCAAGGATGGCTTTTAACTCTTCAACGATTGAATCAGTGCCATCAAAGAGAAACGAAAATCATCGCAACAACGAAAACCTGGCATGGCTCATTTAACATAGAATCGACCAGTGCGAGAGCGAATTTCTCTCGATGACATTTCTGAAAATCGAAGGTTAGCACGCTGCTGTGGGGATCCTCTCTGAAGCAACAAACGGTCGCTTAACGGCTATCCGCATTATGTCGATCCGACCGATCCGAGCTCTCCGGCGTTTACTTTTTCTCTTCTTCGGCTATTGCTGAGCTGCACATGCACACAGCTGCACACCGGAGAGCTCGGATCGGTCGGATCGGCCTAATGCGGAAAGGGTTTTGAAATATTGCAACCTAGTATGAGAATCATCAAGTTGAATCATCGATTCGATTTTCTGCGATAATTGTCACCTTCGATTCTCTCTTGGGAAATTCCACACAGGAACGATCATTATCAGACTGTAAATTTTTTTGTCGTGAATACGACTTACTTTACTATGGGGCGCCTTTTCAAAATTTACCCTGTACAAGAATGGGCAGAAGTCTATCGCGAATATCTCTTGATGTACTTAACCCAACAACATAATTTGTTCTACAAGCTATCGAAAATATGATCAGGAATTTGTGATTAAATTTTCAAAAGCGTGAGATAACCATAAATAACTGAAAAACAAAGTTTTCTTAAACTTTTGGAAATAATGAGGAAAATTCATCACGTTTGCTTGCCTTTTTCGCACCCGGACGACGGTTTGGAGGTAGTCAGGCACATATCAGATCCGATAACTTGATTAGTTTTGTGCAATTTTCGCAGTGCAAAATTCGCAACAGTGTTTAATATCTGAGAATTACACAATTTGACCCTTCGGAATGCCAGAAATTTATCTCGTATGGCATTTTGATAACTTTTTTCACTGAAATATTTAAATCCGAAATGAAATAATTTACATCAAAATTCTGTGCGTTGCTATTTAGAACAATAATTGTATACCCAAAAAATTATGCGAAATTTTCCTCACTATACTGTATACGGACCATTTTTCAACCACTTGTAGTTTGTAGTAGAACTTTCTGCTGATTTGCTATATGAAATGCATAGCACCGACTCAGAAGCCATTAATGAAAGGTTCCTTTCAGAACCACCATTATTTGATCATAAAGAACTATACTGGTTATTTCGTAATATTTAATTGTGTGTCCGAATGTTTAATGTAACTAATCTGTACTTTAGTTTAGGTGTATCGTTTCCAATTCTAGTAGTGAAAAAAAGGAAAGCTTGCACAATTCACACAATCGATCAACTAATTGATATTCGGAAGTATAAAGAAAGAGCGTCAGTTTTATTCGTATTCACGACATCCAGTTATGTCTCTGACATTAAACACTAGTACTTTTTAAGGGCGTGAAATACTCAGAGTATGAAGTGGAGCGAAGAAATGTAGCAAAATTCTCTCACGGTTCATGCATTGAGAGACTCGAGTTCTTGTAGAATCTTCTACCGGATTGAAAATGTTGTATTAGGTTTTTTATCGTGACGACACAAATGAACAAGTATTCATCCTTGACAGTTCAGCGGTACTGTTTACAAACAAGCTTAAACAAAAATCGAAGAGCACATCTAAAACAATCATCTTTACACTTTGCAACTAGTCACTTTTATTTAATAAATATTAAAAACGAACCGTATTAAATCGTGAACAAATGTTTTAAAACTTTATTTAGGCGATACGGACCGTGAATGGTCTGATCCAATTTGTCAATAAACAAACAAAAGAAACTTCTGTTTACAAACAGTACTGCTGAACTGTCAAAATGTGTTCATCCGTTTGAGGTTAGCAGTGACGGTAAAAAACCTAATTAGGTTTTGCACGATGACGACACAAATGAACTGCCGATGAATCAAGTTCATCTTTGACAGTTGCCGTGTACTTGTTTTGTTTTGCGACTGCAAGTAAAAAATTGAAAAAATGACGAAAAAGTGCCTGTTAAAAACGTATTCCACAGTGAAAATAACTAAAAAGATTGCCCTGTATGTGTTTCCAGCATCAAGGAGCGATTTATGTATGAATCTGTTGAGTGTGAGGCGACTTGTAATTTTAACTTTCGAACGATGAGCTTCTGATGAACTTTTAAACTGTAAACAAGTACACGTCGACTGTCAAAAAAAGTTCATTCTGTTCATTTTTGTGAGGTAATGTCATGTTCGTGCAAAACCTAATACAATATAGATAGCGATACAGCTTCTGTCAAATTTTCGGCAATCACCAACACTGGCAGTAATGACGAGATTTCTATCAAATTTGAAATACATCATTACTTAGTCATCATTAAAAATGACAAAAATAATGCTCGTGTAAAGCGGCCCTTACACGAGACAATATTATTGTCAATCCAAAGTATTGTCAATACCATCAATCCAATTGGCTTGATAACTTGAGTCCGAGTTTTTCGAAAAATTGAAGCGTTTGGCGCTTTAAATATTGCAAATGAATATTAAAATATAGAGAGAAGAGATTATTGCATATACTTAACAGTTTCTCTCTGGAGAGAAAGTATTGTTGGATTGATGAGCAGTTTTAGCGGCCCTTACACGTGACAATATTATTGTCAATCCAAAGTATTGTCAATACCGTCAATCCAATTGACTTGGTAACTTGAGTTCGCATTTTTCGAACAAATCAAGCGTTTGGAGATTCAAATATTGCAAATGAATATTAAAATATAGAGAGAAGACATTATTGCACATATTTAACAGTTTCTCTCTGGAGAGAAAGTATTGTTGGATTGATGAGCAGTTTTGATTTTTTTTTGACAATATTTTCGTCAATTCAATGAAGTATCCATTACACGATCAAAAGTATTGTCAATACTCCTCGTATTGACAATAATATTGTCTCGTGTAAGGGCTGCTTTTGATTTTTTTGACAATATTTTCGTCAATCCAATGAAGTTTCCATTACACGATCAAAAGTATTGTCAATACTCCTTATATTGACAATAATATTGTCTCGTGAAAGGGCCGCTATTAAAAATTGATTTCACTCAATGAACGGGCATACGTTCATCGGTGTGCGAAATATTTCAGCCGTTGATGAAGTATTTCCGTGTACGTGTTTGCGAGTGTCCAAATTTTGTCGCGAACAAGGCTCCTATTCTGGGAAACAGTATAGTAGGGAGTTCAGTTTTCGGGAATATAATCCACCAATAATACTTATGCTTCATTTAAGTTAACAATACATGTAATTTATTGAAACATTTAACATATAAATTGTCATTGACCAAACAATTAGTACATCTCTTTCATTGCTCGTATTCTTCTTTTTATATGATCACTCAAACCTTCACTCAAATCAATATTATCAACAGTGACCGATGTAGCTACTGAAGAGTGGAACGAATAATTAAATTCCTCTAAACGCACAACGTCGCCCTGATAATAATTTATGACATTTTGAAACGTGGCTACCAAAGCTGGACATGCAGGACAAACTGGCATGGTACTGAAAAACAGGTATAGTATCTTTTCCGAAATATTCATTCGATAGAACTGCATCCGATTAGGTGGTTGGAACCAATCGAATTGAAACCGCCCAACTCGATTCAACACCCCGGTCAAAGCACGCCAGCCTTGTTCACCGTTTGTTAGATTAACCAGCTTACGCACCTCATGATCGTTAACAATAAGTCGATGCTGATTGTAGTCCAGTGTTGCTTCCAAATGGTGCAATCGTTGATACACAGCGGGATTGCGGAAAAAACTCACGGCAACAATTTTTTGATACACTAGCAAACGCGACCGACGCACAGCTGTGATTCGTGTGACCTGCCGAAAAGATTGCCTTCCAAAGGAGGCTCTGCCTCTACGGAAAAACAGCACTGGACTAGGTTGAATGTATGGTGGTAAACTAGGGACACTATAAAGTGTTGAAATCAATTGAGTTGTTTTCGTTGGAGCGATGATATCTACTTTGTAAACCCCAATCGATCTGCCAAATGCTCCTGTGAAAGTATTGCCGTTTTGCCGCCACTGCCGGAACTACTCTGCGAGAGCATATTTTCTTGAAACAGGGCATCAGCTTTGTCCTGCAGCATCAGAGGTACTCCTGATAGTAAACTGTCATGTTCTGTCAGCCGATCGATCAACATATTGCCATCAGTCTGACTCGATCCCGCATCCAGAGAATCGTCGATGCTCAGGATCTCATTAGGAATGTCTACGCATTCCACTTCGTTTTCGTAACCAGAATGATTTTTCTCAGTTTTGATTTGACTGGCGGACTGTCTGGAATTTGTTGGTTTCGTATTAGGAACTACGGTCACACTTGTCACAGATGAATCAACACTGGACATACTGTCAACTGATTGACGTTGATCGCGTGATTGTTGCAACCTTAAACTTTGCTGGAAAACTGTTGACGCGACATCAAGTGAATTCGTGCTTGATCTGTTAGGGCAGGTTAATGGTGCATGTTGTGGATGCAAAACAACGGGTTCATACTGTGTCGAACAGACACCAGGTAAGAAATGTTCCGTCAAACTTTGTGAAGCCAGTCCAACGTGTTCTTCGTAGGCTGGCGATTCAAAAGAATCATCTTCATTCTCTGAATCGTAGTTAATAGTTCTAGATCTTAAAGAACATCGTGGAATGTTTGGTGTGTCAACATGAACGATGTTTGAATGACCGGCGATAGTTGTCGCATGCTGTACTACATCATTTACAGCAATTGTATTTTCAACATTTATTAAATTATTTGATGATGGAAGATTCTGTTGTTCATTCGTCACTATTTTTTTTTTGGCGTTGCGCTCCTCCCTTGTTAGAGTGCGCAGTCCCGGTGGCAATTTATTTTCGGCAAACATTTGTTTATGAACTTCGTAGTATTTTTTGACATACTTGGCCATCTGTTTCATTTTCTTCTCTAGCGAAATTTTCTTATTCTCTCTCATCGCACTCAAAACGACTTCCTCTATATTCGTAAATTCACACACATATTCGAGAGTATACAACATTCTTTGCTGACTGCTGTGCGATGCATTCATGTTACATTCTGCAGGCGATTTGGCCGGTGATAAGCGATTCATCACACTAGCTTCTTGATGTTCGAGAGCAACATTAGGAGGACTTGCCTGATTTTGTGATCCACCTTCTGGTAATGTTGGTGATGGGAGATACGGAACTGAAACTGATCCAAGTGACTGTGAGTCAGCTTGCAAAACAGCAATCAATTCTTCTTTACTGGATAAAATAGCACCTCGCGGTGGTATTACTTCCGAGGGTTGCGTCATTGCCATTTCTGCTTGAATTTGCACTATTTCCGAATCACAAGAATCATTTTGGCACATCAATCGATCTTCGATGGGTGAAATATCAATAATATCTTCTGGAACTACTGTTCTGTAGGCACCGAGGTGAAATTTTTTGTTTAATTCATCGTCATCAAACAAAACCCATCTCCATGAAATGAATCTTTCTAAATCGTCCTCGGCATCTAAAATAGTCTGAATTTGTTTATCAGTACATCTTTTCCTAGCATTTGAATGTTTCAATAATGCAGTTCTTAGCAGATTTTTTTGTTCTTCGATTGCCTGTAATTGTGCCTCTTGCTTTTGGCAATGACTTCGGTATGCGTCCATTAAATACGTTGTTATTTTTTCTAGTTTTCCGCTCCATTTGAATTCAAATCTTCTCTTAAGCTATAAATATAGAAAAACTCTATTACATTCGATTTGGACAATAACATACTACGACTTACCAGCTTTACCACACTGGCCTCCAGTTTAAGCAATATATTACGTTGCCTCATGTCGACCCAGCATTCTTTCATTCCCGATTCTTTCAGCTTATTCAAGTAATCCTGATACTCCTCTTCGCTTTTCAACGGCTTGTGCAATGCAAGATAGAAGCGATACTCGTAGTACGGGCTTACAAACCTCACTTTCTCATACGTTTCTCGAATACGGTACTTCGGTTCATTTGCGAAGCGTCGATAAATATTATTCTGAGATTTTATGATAATCCTCTCCATCGCATTGGTATTTTTGTCTTTTACCGACGACACGACCATTTCTCGTGCGACTTCTCGTACGTTTGATTTGTTCATGAAAATCTCCTTCGCATACAAATTATCCGCCAAAGATTCGTCCGCCGATTTTAAAGATGCAGTATACTGGGCGGCCGCAGCCTCAACCTCTCGCAAATACCGCTCTGGGCATACTTTTTTTGAGGTTATCGCCTCAGGATTCCGTTGCTCATTAGCCCGCTTTAGTGTTCGTTTTGTAGACTGACGGTTTTTTTCCGCCATCCTTTCTATTTTTGATTGTATGGGATTAGACGGCATCACTACGGTGTAAACATGAATAATCTGTTTAAAGTTTGAATGTAAAACATTTAAATTACCTTCAAACAATTTAAAATATTAACACAAACAAAATTAACACAAACTCTAGCTGTGATACCAAATATTGAATATTGCCGAATAATCACTGCACTCTAGAGATGGGCAATTCGCTCCTGAGCTGTTCCAGTGAATCGAATCATTGAAGTGAGCTGACAGCTCACAGCTCTTTTCAAAGGAACCGCAGCTCACCAGCTCACTCATTTGCTACCCAGTTCACTGCATTATGACGCAGGAACACGCTACGAGCTGATCGGATCTTCGGCTCTTTAAGAGATTCAATTTAGTCGACATCAATTAAAGATAAATTATTTCGCATGGCATTCATTGCATCATTGCAAATCAATGATTCAATTTCGATCATGCATTTGAAAAAAAAACGGTGCATAAGAAACACGGCGCACAAAATGAACCTTAAGTTCAAAATAAAAGAGCTGATGAGCTGATACATCGAATCGATTCACTTTGGTGAGCTGATCGGTTCGGAGCTGTTCACCAAAATGAGCTGTTTTGCACGCCTCTACTGCACTCGTCCAGAGACCAATTTTTGTTTAAATTCAGAATATTTTGAATTGCGACCAGCCAGGTTGCCAGATTTTTTCCGCTTCGCCCGCCAGACACTCAACTGTCAGATTTTACAAATTTTCCCAGATTTTGTCAGATCTACACTCTCATTGAACAAAACTCAAAATTGAGTGACACATCACTCAAATTCATAAAAAGTGCACGTACTCTAAACTTGAGTTACCGCCTATCTACTCATTTTTGCGTTAAGGGACGAAATTGTCAAAACTTGAGTAATTTTTACTCAAAATAAGAAAAAAATATTTTTTTCAAAATTTGAGTAAGTTCAACTCAAAATGTGAGTTCCTTGCTCTCAAAATAAAGAAATTTTTCTTCGTTAATTCTCATATACAATGTTATTCTTCTTGCATTTGAATGCGTAAATAGTGATTCAAAACCATTTCCTTTTGAACGGTTTGGAGTACAAATTGAATTGTTTTGATATCCTTATGTTGCACTTTTCACTAAGCATAATTGAAACCACGAAACATCTACACTCAAATAAAAATTCACGTTCGATTCATTTTAAAAATCATGTAGAATGGTTTCAAATGTCAAATTGAATATTTTACGTGACGAAAATGAATGTTATACGAACATCCCCTAAAATGAATATAGTCATCACATAAGGTTTACGTGAATTGACCAAACGTCAAACAATCTACGTGAATTTCCAGTGTGAAAAACTCCATTTTGAAAATGGCGAGCAGTGGCCCTCGAAGTGTAAGTAGTGTAAATATTTGCGAGAAAAGTTATTTAATTACAACTTTTTACTCCATCGACCGGACCATTCCAGTATGAAAGTTTCCATGTGTTCAACTGGACCGAGTGCCTGCGTGAGTCCGGAAGTTTACCCGCTCCTGCCGAATGCTTCAAACAGGCCGTCGGTATGAAACTAGAGACACTGGAACCATGTAATGCGACTTCAACTTGTGGGAGTTCTTGGATCTCTACTTCGGCTTCGGTTGGATGGCAGTGACAACATAAACGATTTCTGGAGGCTTGTCGATTTGAGATACCACGACGTTATTAGTTGCTTTTTAAGCCATTGGAATTATATGACAATTTTCTGAAATAAATTTTTTATAATTCATGGCATTTTTCATTTCAAAATCAGGAATCTTCCTTTCGACTTCAACCAATATGTAAAATAGTAATTTTCTGGTATCTAAATTTGATATGAACTGATAGATAAATGTGATATGAACAGTACATTACATTTTACCTATGAAACACGTAACTTTTACTGGATTATGCATTAAACAGCTTTTAAATACCAGTCCATTAAAACCTACGTGAAAAGTAGGGTGGAAAATATTCACATAACTTTTCACGTAACTATAATATGATTATTATTTTGAGTGTATGATTGACGTATATTCATGCCCACATTATCGAAATGACGGAATGAGCAATGAAATCTTACTCGACTGCATGATTTTTTAGTGCTCGATCGCCCACATTATCGAAATGACGGAATGAGCAATGAAATCTTACTCGACTGCATGATTTTTTAGTGCTCGATCGGTTCAGTGCTAGAATTTTCGCCTGAGTTGACTGCTCGATCAACTTGATTGACAGTGACATTTTAAATGTCATTGAATATTCGCTCATTTTATGAATGTGTTAGTGTGAAATTTATGCGACTTAAGCCATTTCACTACACTCCAGCTAGAGGAATGGATGATGCTGACTAAGGTAGGCCGTTTTGTTAATTTCCAGCGAATTTCAATAGTTTATGTTGGGATTCTAAGAAGAACTGGTTATTTACTAGTTCTGTATATCCGAAAAACATGAAGATTTTAACTTGTATATTCAGTTGTATAATGTTTTCGTTGATAAATAAACTGAAAATCAGCATGAAAACATGCAAAATCAGGAAAGAAGAAGAAGAAGACGAATTGACAATTCAGTCCGCATCTTCTCACTCAATTCCGAATGATTTCCGAATCAACCGGTTGTAGGCGAACCGGTTCATTCGGAATCGGTTGTTGCACTGGAGTTGGAATTGATTCGGAATCCATTATGATTTCCACATGAAATTCCGAATGAAAATTTCTCGCCGATTCGGAATTGATTCGGAATCCATTCGGAATTCATTCGGATCTGATAATGTGGGAGCTAATGGAAAAAAGTACACCCGTTTGTCACTAGAGGTGCTGTTAGTGTCACCGTACTGTGAGAAATCTATGTTTATTTGAATTATGCCCTCAGACAAGACCTGACCAGCGTTGCCAGGTCATTTATCCAAAAATCTGTATTCGGCACAAGAATCTATCTGAACCATATCGGTATCAGAATCTCGTCAACATTAGTTCACGGAAATGTCACCAAAGCTCATTTTGGTGAGCAAAAAAAAAACAAAAAAAGGTCTCGCAGCAACCTTTTCTTCTGTCTATCCAAGCTATAAACGAAAATCGGTATTTATCTGTACGATCCGTGAATTATCTGTATTCTGGGAGTACATATCTGTATTGCGGTATAGATGTCAAATGTTTGTACAAATACCGATAAATCGGTATATCTGGCAACGTTCGACCTGACAACTGGCTTCTTATTCTTCTTTTCGAATCATTCTTTTCGTCATTTGCGCCCTGCACGCTCTTTGAACATAACTCATGGTTTGAGTTGCGATTACTCAAATTCATAAACTGGAACAATATGTCAAAATTTGAGTATGGATTTGAGTAAAATAAACTCGTTGCCATGAGTTCTCTCGCATTTATTCATACATTAGAGTAAGCGTTGAGTTTTTAAACATATGAATGGAAAAAATACTTCTTGCAGTTCAGTGAGTTTTCATTCTCGCAATATTCCTATCGAAATAATGAATGCAAGAATACGTCGTTTTCCATTGCCGTTTCTAGATCCGGGTTTAAACACATGAATATACGTCAATCATACACTCAAAATAATAATCATATTATAGTTACGTGAAAAGTTATGTGAATATTTTCCACCCTACTTTTCACGTAGGTTTTAATGGACTGGTATTTAAAAGCTGTTTAATGCATAATCCAGTAAAAGTTACGTGTTTCATAGGTAAAATGTAATGTACTGTTCATATCACATTTATCTATCAGTTCATATCAAATTTAGATACCAGAAAATTACTATTTTACATATTGGTTGAAGTCGAAAGGAAGATTCCTGATTTTGAAATGAAAAATGCCATGAAATATAAAAAATTTATTTCAGAAAATTGTCATATAATTCCAATGGCTTAAAAAGCAACTAATAACGTCGTGGTATCTCAAATCGACAAGCCTCCAGAAATCGTTTATGTTGTCACTGCCATCCAACCGAAGCCGAAGTAGAGATCCAAGAACTCCCACAAGTTGAAGTCGCATTACATGGTTCCAGTGTCTCTAGTTTCATACCGACGGCCTGTTTGAAGCATTCGGCAGGAGCGGGTAAACTTCCGGACTCACGCAGGCACTCGGTCCAGTTGAACACATGGAAACTTTCATACTGGAATGGTCCGGTCGATGGAGTAAAAAATTGTAATTAAATAACTTTTCACGCAAATATTCACACTACTTACACTTCGATAGCCGCTGCTCGCCATTTTCAAAATGGAGTTTTTCACACTGGAAATTCACGTAGATTGTTTGACGTTTGGTCAATTCACGTAAACCTTATGTGATGACTATATTCATTTTAGGGGATGTTCGTATAACATTCATTTTCGTCACGTAAAATATTCAATTTGACATTTGAAACCATTCTACATGATTTTTAAAATGAATCGAACGTGAATTTTTATTTGAGTGTAGATGTTTCGTGGTTTCAATTATGCTTAGTGAAAAGTGCAACATAAGGATATCAAAACAATTCAATTTGTACTCCAAACCGTTCAAAAGGAAATGGTTTTGAATCACTATTTTACGCATTCAAATGCAAGAAGAATAACATTGTATATGAAAGTTAACGAAGAAAAATTTCTTTATTTTGAGAGCAAGGAACTCAAATTTTGAGTTGAACTTACTCAAATTTTGAACAAAATATTTTTTTCTTATTTTGAGTAAAAATTACTCAAGTTTTGACAATTTCGTCCCTTAACGCAAAAATGAGTAGATAGGTGGTAACTCAAGTTTAGAGTACGTGCACTTTTTATGAATTTGAGTGATGTGTCACTCAATTTTGAGTTTTGTTCAATGAGAGTGTGCACGCTCTTTGAACATAACTCATGGTTTGAGTTGCGATTACTCAAATTCATAAACTGGAACAATAAGTCAAAATTTGAGTATGGATTTGAGTAAAATAAACTCGTTGCCATGAGTTCTCTCGCATTTATTCATACATTAGAGTAAGCGTTGAGTTTTTAAACATATGAATGGAAAAAATACTTCTTGCAGTTCAGTGAGTTTTCATTCTCGGAATATTCCTATCGAAATAATGAATGCAAGAATACGTCGTTTTCCATTGCCGTTCCTAGATCCGGGTTTAAAAACACCCACATTATCAGATCCGAATGAATTCCGAATGGATTCCGAATCAATTCCGAATCGGCGAGAAATTTTCATTCGGAATTTCATGTGGAAATCATAATGGATTCCGAATCAATTCCAACTCCAGTGCAACAACCGATTCCGAATGAACCGGTTCGCCTACAACCGGTTGATTCGGAAATCATTCGGAATTGAGTGAGAAGATGCGGACTGAATTGTCAATTCGTCTTCTTCTTCTTCTTTCCTGATTTTGCATGTTTTCATGCTGATTTTCAGTTTATTTATCAACGAAAACATTATACAACTGAATATACAAGTTAAAATCTTCATGTTTTTCGGATATACAGAACTAGTAAATAACCAGTTCTTCTTAGAATCCCAACATAAACTATTGAAATTCGCTGGAAATTAACAAAACGGCCTACCTTAGTCAGCATCATCCATTCCTCTAGCTGGAGTGTAGTGAAATGGCTTAAGTCGCATAAATTTCACACTAACACATTCATAAAATGAGCGAATATTCAATGACATTTAAAATGTCACTGTCAATCAAGTTGATCGAGCAGTCAACTCAGGCGAAAATTCTAGCACTGAACCGATCGAGCACTAAAAAATCATGCAGTCGAGTAAGATTTCATTGCTCATTCCGTCATTTCGATAATGTGGGCTACTGTGGTTGTGTTAAATGCGCAGGCAACTTTTTGCATGCATTTTAGGAGCATTTACGCACCCATTCTCCACCAGACGGTGCTTTTGGTGTCACGGGTTTCTCAACTACATTACTATTACACTGGGAAATCTATGTTTATTTGATTTATGCTGAGGGCCTAACTGCAAATCTCGATTAATTTATCAAAAGGGCGTATAAGCAAGTGACAGTTTCTCTTTGTCTACTTTCTCTTCTATTATTACCAAGCGGCTTCCACGTTTATCACTCAACTCTTTGCATGAAATGATACCCGAAACTTTCGCCTTTCAAACAAAATAGTGATGTTAAAGAAAATCTTTTTAATCACATCACAATAATCGAAAGAGAGAGCCCTATTGAAAAATCAACCGAGAAATGAGTTTCACTTTGCCAGCGTTGCCAATATTCCAGATTTATCTGTCGAATCAGATGTTTTTTCAAAGAAGGGCAAATCTTACAAAAATAAACAATTCGAATTTCTCGCACCTACCAATAAATGCTTCAAAATTCTGAAACTGTAACTTAGTCGCGAAAACTTAGTCGTTAGTAAACTTAGTCGCGAAAACGAATCAATTTCACGAAAAATGCGCATTTTGTAAATTATAAAATGCTCAATATCTCTCGTGAAAGTAAAAAAACGTGTTTATGTCGTCAGTAAATTTAACCGTATTGATCTGATTCCGAAGCGATTATGATTCATATATGATCATGATCATGAATGTAATTCTGATAAATCATCAATTCCAAAAAATCACTGATGATTCGATTACGTATGATTAACCTAGAGAATTCTGTCTGGTAGTGATTGCGAATTGATTATAATCAATGTAAGTAATGAAAAATAAACTTCGTGTTAAATATATGTGGTTAAAATATGTGCCATGCATTTACTTATAATTGTAAAAGTTCTCCCATCGAATTTTCGCAGTTTTTTTTACCGAATAGATGCAACGTCCATAGCAAAATGGGGACATGTTTCAAAAGAAACAGTAATATAGGACAAGTGCGAGTTACCTCCAGAATAGTGCAAATGTTATGTAGTTTAGTGGTAAAATGTTTCGATGATAAGAACCAGAAATAAAGATAATACTATATTTGCGCTAGCATTAGTGCCGATCATCGAGAGTAACTTACTATTGCTGTATCATTTCTCAATACAATTGAATTCACCCCAAAACTTTGCTTGGTTTAAAAATTAGATTTGTTTACATTCCCAATCATGTCTCCAATAAATAATAACCATGACTATAGTAACCGTTATTAGAAATCAATAGTTTTTGGCCTATGCCAGTTATTTAGAAAATTTAAGTAAACTCATTCTGACATTACGAGTTACTGGGGGGTAGTTAAATTTATTATACAGTTTTGATAGACGAATGGCAGGTCGTGTCGTCGGTTAAACCACAGAAAATCTGAGATTAAACTGTACGGGGAACGAACTTTCTATTCTAGTGTTATAGAATTATAAGTGTTAAAAATTTCGAACCATCGTTTGAAATGACAATGCAATAAATCGTTAGTTCAACACAACTGGTCCAACACTAAGGGTCTTGTTAGTTGGTGTCCTTGAAAATCTACCATTACCACAGACTTACAGACAGGACACTCAAATTAGATTCTTCAATCATTTTAACGGTAATTTCGAATATTCCTTTATTTGGGTCAGTACTCACATGTGTCATGATGGCGCCACGTTACCCTATCAAAAACATCCTGTCTGTCATCTAGACTGTGTTTATTTTTTTCATTTACCAACAGAGTTGCCATTCATACAGAATTACCTGTAATGTATTGATTTGTATACGTCCATGCGAATTTCATGCAGGATACAGATTTAATACATACTGCCAAAACTATATACAAAATTGTGCCTACTTCTCATCCTCCAACGCAATACAAAATCGAACCCGTTTTGTTTCAATATTTACTTGCTTCTGGTCTGCCGCCACTTAATTTCCGGTGAAAACTACCAAACATAATAAAAAATAGTCTAGAACGACGTTAAGTCAAATAAACGGTTACCTTCCAACATCGCGAAAAAGTTAAATATATTATCAACGTAATCCAATAATTTATTGTGACGATTTATTTTCAAATATTTTGATGACATCAGGCATCCCTGCAGGCAGCCGATCAGTGTTGACAAACGAGGGGAAACCAACTAGTAAAAAACCTTTTACATAAAACAAGTGGTGTACAGATAGTAATTAGTTCGCGCAGTACAATATAGGTGGAACTAGTGCATCACGAAAAAATATTTTTATAAGAATTTACTCATACTGTCATGTCTGTTAGTCTGTGCCATTACTTCGACTATATCCGTTCCAGGATCCAGTTCCGGAAATACCGGAAGTAGTTGTCAGATATCTAGAATAGAACGTTTATCAATTTCTCAAATTAAAGACACTGAGAAAGGCATCATTATACCACTAGATGGATTCCGCTGACAATATTATTGTCAATCCATTTGACATCTAGCGCTTGGAGCTTTAAACATTGCAACTGAATATTGAAACATTGAGAGAAAAGTTCATTGCACATATTAAACAGTTTCCTCTCAGAAAGTTTCCACTACACGATCAAAAGTATTGTCAATACTTCTTGTATTATTAATCGAACTGCTTGAAACTTATTCAGATTTACAAAAAAATCAAATCTGCTCATCAATTCTACAATACTTTCTCTCCAGAGAGGAAACTGTTAAACAGAGGATTTCCAGTGAATCGCTCAACGGATGAGCAGCCAAGAAAGAAAGAATTTTTATCCGTACTCTAACGACTCGACGTAGCCACACAGCAAGATTTTCAATGTTCAGTTGCAATATTTGAAGCTCTGAACGATAGATTTTTTCAAAAAAAAATGTGGACACAAGTTACCAAGTCACATAGCGGCCCTTACACGGGACAATTGACAATTGAATACCTTTGATCGTTTAGTGGAAACTTCATCGAACTGACGAACATATTGAACTTATTGAACAATTAATTCTCAATGTTCTAATATAAAGTTGCAATATTGAAAGCTTTCAACGCTAGCTTTTTTTTTTTGAAAAATGAGGATATAAGTTACCAAACCAATTGGATTGACGGTATTGACAATAATATTCACCCCGATTCTGCAATCCGACGGATTTGTGATACGAACGATTCTATACTTTCGTTCGACTTCGAATTTTGCATTCTTTATTCCGTTCGTCTTGTATGATTCGTTCGGGACACTTGAAATTTCGAACCCTAACTATCAAAGCTGTCAACACTACTTACACGTTCTTTTTCTTTTTATATTATTCATTTCTTAGTAAACGAAACCGTCACACTTGTATAAACAAATTATAACGATTCTAAACCGAACAGAAGTAATACGTACGCAAGTCGATCGAGTAATGTTCGAAAATTTAACAACTCGAACGAATGATATTCGAGTTCATACCAACTCGAACGAAATGCAGAATGGAAATTGCACATTCGATCGGAATATTTCGAATCGATCGACGTACAGAATAGGGGTGATTGTCACGTAGGGGGACGGGTATAGCGTGATGGATAAGTCGTTGGCACCTGTGTTCGATTCCCAATCCCGCACATAGGGTCAGAAAGTTTTTCTGGCCCGAAGAGATGAACGACCTTAAGTTTAAAACCTCTATAATCGTAACAAAAAAATATTGTCACGTGGAAGGACCGCTAATAAGTCCACTGTTGAACAATTAGCTCCACGACAAAAGGGCCTAACTGCGTATGAGAGCCTCTTTTTGTTTACTTTCGCTTTCGACTATTACGAAGCCAGGATAGAAGTTTCTGCAAAAATTCCAATGTAGTAGAAAGTAGAGGTAAACATCAAATCTGTATAAAATGTTCATTACGATCTAAGTAACAAAAGTAAACAAACCGAGATTTTTATAGCATTTTGTTAGGAATGTCCTAATACACGCACTACCCGAACACCGTTTTTTCGATTCCCTATAGATTCACTAAAAAATCTGTCAACACATTTGACGTATGTCGAAATCAATGAAAAATAATCATTAATGCTATTTTCGTCAATTGACAATGTTTTGACCAATGTACCAAAGCATAAACAAAAGTGTATGTGCGGACTTACGACAAAATAGTTTTCCACGAAAAAGCAGAACTAGTGTGATATTATAAAAGTGAGACTTGCTGTAGAGTTGGAGATATTTAATGGGATCGAGTTGATATTGAGTTTTTTGAAAAATGCGCTGAATAATTTGGAAAGATACTGATTTGTCTCCAATCGTAGAAACCGTTATGAATCCTTCGTCAAACAAAAGCGAAAATTATCAAAACACACAAACAACGAGTCGACTGTCATTTTGACCACCTGACATGCAAAACTAGCTCTTACTGAAGAGCCACGCGACAAACGAAATAAGCGAACGAACGCAGGAACCGGCAAAGAAACAACTGCCCGCAGATTAAAAGAAAAACACGTCTGAATCCGAAAAACACGTTTTGCAAGTGAAGTTTATTTCTCTAATAGAAAAACACATCATATGACATCTGTCAAGTAATAGTTGATCTACACAAACCAGATAGTCCCGATATAGGGCTGGCGGTTGTACACTCTCAACATCCCCCATCAAGCCGACAACCCGAGCATGTTCCGAAGCTTCTCATACTGAGGTCTCGGAAGCGCCTTTATCATGATGTCTGCAACTTGCTCTTCAGTGGACACATACACAAGCTTGATGACTCGCCTTTCGATTTCATTTCTCACAGAATGTCAACGGATATCCAGATGTTTCAATCGTTTGGTTGTTTTGTCGTCCTCAGCTACTCGAATGCAAGCCTGATTATCTTCCGCAATGATAGTCGGTTCGGTGACTTCTCTATGCAGATCTTTCAGCAACATCCTTAGCCAAATCGCTTCAGTCGCTCCAACACTAAGTGCTATATATTCAGCTTCGGCCGAAGAAAGAGCTACAGTAGTCTGCTTGCGTGTCGCCAAGGAAACCAAACCGCCAAAAACATGAAATACGAATCCGGAAGTGGACCTACGATCGTTCACATCTCCCGCCCAATCTGCATCAACATACCCTTTGAGTTGATTTAACCTTTGGCTGCGGTGAAAACTAGTTCCAGATCTAGCGTACCCTTTATATATCGCAGCACTCGCTTTAGATGATTCCAATGTTCCTGCGTAGCACAGCTTTGAAAACCACTGAAATAATTCACGGCTGCACAGATATCCGGGCGTGACGTTGTTGTAATATACATGAGACAACCAATCAATTCTCGGTATGGCATATATGGATTTCTTGGTGACATCCAAATTTTTCTCCAGTTTCAATCCGGTCACGATCGGTGTATTTACTGCTTTACAATCTTCCATTTTAAATCGTTCCAATAGACTCACCAAATACGACTTCTGGCTGATACTCAAAATTCCACCTACTCTATCATATTGCACGTAAAGTCCGAGAAACGTTCTTATTTCACGAAGATCTGTCATTTCAAATTCTTGCATCAAAATTTTCTTCAGTTCGACTATGACATCCAGTGAACGACACGCGATCAATATATCATCAACGTAAATGACCAAGAAAACCAACTCTTTGTTTCGTATCGCAATGTAGAGACAGCTATCTGAATGACTTCGACGAAAATCTAAACCCGTAATGAACTCGTGAAATCTCGCATTACATGCACGTGATGCCTGTTTTAATCCATAAAGAGAACGCTAAAGCTTCGCTACAAGCCCGTTCGTGTCAAGTTCTGCTGGTAATCGCATGTAAATATCCTGATCTAAACTTCCGTTGAGAAATGCAGTTTTAACGTCAAGTTGATGAATGTGCATTCTCTCACAGTTCGCCACAGCCAAAACAACACGAAGAGTCGTTAATCTAGCAACTGGTGCATACGTCTCACTATAGTCGAAACCTTTACGCTGCGAGAATCCTCTGGCCACTAATCTGGCTTTATAGCGCCCATTCCCTCCAACACCTTGCTTGAGTTTAAAAACCCAACGACTATCAATTGCTTTCCGTCCATCTGGCAACACTGTGAGTGTCCAAGTTTTGTTCTTAGCTAACGCATCAATTTCGCTATTTATTGCCGCTTTCCACTGCGGCCAGTCGTTCCGTTTCTTAAGTTCTTTCACAGTATCCGGCACGTTATTGACGAAATTTTCAGCACATAACGCTAAGCCACATGATATTTCATAACAATCAAACCAATGGGGTTCCTTTTGTTAACGACCGCTTCTACGCGTACCAGCTGTCATCGGACCTGTAGCACCTTCTGCTTCAGAATCATCCGAAAACATATCAGCTTCATCTAGAATTGGCTCAACTCTTTCTTGCTGATTCACGTGGACTTCAGGCTTGAAGTCAAGTTCAATTTGTTGAGAAACATTTTTACCAGTCTGCTTTACTGTGGATCCAACGCCGAAGAAAGAACTCTCATCAAATATCACGTCTCTAGCTGTAACTACTTTCTGTTCCACATCATTCCACAAACGATATCCATTCACGGTATACCCCACCATATACTGCCTCTTGCTCTTTGAATCTAGCTTCGTTCGCAGTTCCTTAGGAATGTGTGTATGAGCAACGCTACCAAAAACTCGTAGTTTTGACACGTCCGGTTTTTGTCCTGTCCATAACTCATATGGAGTTTTGATTTCTCCAACTGCTGAAGTCGGACAACGATTTGTCAAATATGCTGCAGTGTACACAGCCTCACCCCACATTTCTTTTCCAAAACCGCTTTCGGCTAGCAACGCTCGAGCTCGTTCCATCAATGTGCGATTCATTCTTTCTGAAACGCCATTCTGTTGTGGTGTATACGGCATTGTAGTCTCCATTGAAATGCCCTTCTTGCGGCAAAACGAACGCATTGCATCATTTAGATACTCGCCACCATTATCAGTTCTCAATCTAGAAATTCTAGTTCCAAAACGTGACGTCACGAGGGCCTCATAGTCAAGAAAACAATCAAATACTTGATCCTTAGACGATATCAAGAAAATTATCGAAAAATGCGGCGTTATCTGACCACAAACGTCTCTATGAATAAGCTCTAATGGTCGAGAGGAACGTCTACCTTCGCTTGAAGTAAATGGTAGCTTAGTAATTTTACCCGAGACACATGGCTCATAAACAACCGTACTTTCATCAAAATCTGACAATTTCAGTCCATCTACCATGTTGTACCGAATCAGCTTCCGAAGGCCTTCGCACCCAAGGTGTCCATACCGTTGATGCCAAAGAATAGCATTTCGTGATATTTTCCCAGTTATCAAAGCCGATCCAATTTCACTTCTCTTACAGTAGGCATCTAATTCAAAGAGCTTACCTTTGAACCAAGCAATCGCTAATACGGTACCATCCTTCATGATTTTTGCTTTGTCATTTGCAAAACATACTTGAAATCCTGAACTGGTGAGCCGTTTCACTGAGAAGAGATTGCAACTTAGCCCTGGCAAATATAAAACGTTCTTTGCCTCGCATTTCTTTGCTTTCCCATCGACGACGACATACAGGATATCACCACTATATTCTGCCTTCAGCTTTTCACCATTTGCTACAACGATTTCCACGGGTGGTGTCAATTGTTTCATCGACACGAAATAGCTAGAATCACCAAGCATATGATCAGTAGCTCCGGAATCGAGGTACAAACTTATCTTAACGCTTTCCTCTTCATCCGATGCAACAAACGCAATTTCCGCCTTATCATCAACACCAACGTTCGCATTCTGTTTTATTTCAGTTTTCTTTTCCACTTTGTTTTTCTTTTCCGAAAATAGATCCGAATTTAAACGGCAATCTGCCTTTTTATGTCCGATTTTACCGCATTTATAACATTTTAATTTACGCTTCCCGTGCTTACTAGCCATAGCTACACCTTCATTTTTACTTTCGTACACTAACATATCCAAATTCTGACGCTCAATGTCAACATCCATAAGCCGCTTTTTGACAAAGTCCATGGTTACACCACCGGGAAGAGTTTCAATCGCCGTGACAACCGAATCGAATGATGCCGGCAGTGTCAACAATAGATGACACACTGCATCTGATTCCTCCACATTTGCTCCACTTCCCTTCGGTTCACGGATCAACCTGTCGAACCGCAACAGATGCTCCGACAACTTAGTGCCACCTCTTTCCGAATATTTCAGCGTAAGAAGTTGCTTCCGAATCAGCAGCTGTCCAGCAACACCCCGTTACTCGAATATATTTTTTAACGTCATCCAAATGGCCTTTGGTGTCGCACAATCTTTAATTAGTTCTAGTTGATTGTCAGCGTCAGCTTGAACGATGAGTGACTTGCACTTTTTCTCCTGTGCTCTTCTTTCGACGATCATTCTTTTTTTTCCGCATTTATTGCCGGGGTATCATCTACGGCCTCACGCATTCCTCGATCTCTTCCACTTCCCTTTGGAGACAATCCAAAAGATCGTACGTGTCGAGAATAGTTTCCATACGAAACTTCCAGTTGTGAAATCCAGTTCCATCAAATGCAATAAGTCTGGTCTTGTCGTCCATTTCTGGGCCCATAACCTGAAGAGCCACGCGACAAACGAAATAAGCGAACGAACGCAGGAACCGGCAAAGAAACAACTGCCCGCAGATTAATAGAAAAACACGTCTGAATCCGAAAAACACGTCTGAATCCGAAAAACACGTTTCACAAGTGAAGTTTATTTTCTCTGATAGAAAAACACATCATATGACATCTGTCAAGTAACAGTTGATCTACACAAACCAGATAGTCCCGATATAGGGCTGGCGGTTGTACACTCTCAACACTTACTAATGTTTTCGAGTAAAACTGGCTTTCACACACTGTGACTTTCGCAAAACGGCGTAACTAACAGAAGCAAAACGAAGTAAGTGTCGTTTTTGCCAAAGTTATCTTTGTAGTTGAAAATTGTGAATTAGTCACTATGATACGTTGCACGCATACAAATTGGACGATTTAGTGAAGAGATGAAGTTGTTTAAATTACTCATTTTTAAATAGGATTTAAAATTGTGCGATTATTTTATGCAGTAATATTAAAATCAATCCAATAATTCGTGAAAGTGAAACTGTCGCTTACAGTTGGGCCATTTTGTCGTGCGACGATGGAAAGCGGCCCTTACACGATCATTAAGTGTCATTACTAAAAAGTAATATCACTTTTAATGAACGTGTAAAGACAGACATGATAAATTCTCCATAAGCGACCAAGAATTATTTTTGTCATTTTTAATGATGACTAAGGCTGTGAACCATTTCGCGGTTAATTTTAACTTTTGGTTGAAATCTGACACTTGAGTGGTTATTTTGTGCCGAGTAGTTAAATTTAATTAAAACTGCGGCCCAAAATTTGACGGACGGAAAGTTATTTGGGTTTATTTTCCACTGGAAATAATTTCAACTGAAGAATTAATATTAGAATTTTCTTTGCAAGATTCACTATGTGTTCGGGAAATGTGAGAGCTGGATATCTTGTTAATATGATGTCTTTGCTTCAACCAAAAGTTAAAATTAACCACGAAATGGTTCACAGCCTAAGTAAAGATATTTCAAATTTGCATAGAAAACTCGTTATTACTGCACCACACACATTCATTAAAATGATATTATTTTTTAGTAATGATACTTTTAATGATCGTGTAAGGTCCGCATTAGAAATTTGGACTATCATTACTAATCATTAAAAATGACATTAATAATTCTCGTGTAAAGACCGCTGAATGTTTAAAATCAGCTGTTTTTTCCAAAGAATGGTAAATCCTACAAAAGTAGTCAAATCGAGCTTATTTTGCCTACAAATAAATACTTCAAAATCCTAAAATTTTGCCTAAAAATTCAGATTTAAAAAAAAATTCAATCTTATTAACAAAAAAAAAACGATAAAGGGCGAAAATGTCATTCCATTTGTTTACGCAAGCTTTTCCATTTGCTGTCAATGTTAGTTTCGCACATTTCAAATTGCAAAAACACTTTTCAGACTATGGCTGAAAATTTTCGGAGTTATTCAGGTCCGGTCTAGATTGCACATCCTGTACAGTTTACGATAAACTACATTTTTTTCTTCAATTGCCGGTTACAGTTAAGGTGCTATTTCGCGCCACTCCTTGCTGTGACAATTGTATTGAATATTTCTTTTATTCCATTACTTTCATAGTTGCAATTGACCTTATCGACTAAACGAACTATGTTTGATCCATTCTATTTATTACATATTCAATTCATCCGTAATTTTATGTTACAAAGATGTGTAGGGAGAAACGAAACAGAAAAAAAGCACGAATAAAAACATCTATATTTGTTTTACCGTATTCACAATCTTATGTCGTTTGCTTTTACATTATAGTTTGTAATAAAAAGACATTGTTTTCTTTACAATCATCTGATTTTAGGGATCCTTGCACGAATCAAGGATTTTGTATCGATTTCTAGTATTTCTTGATTAAGAAATAATTAGCTCTTGAATCATCAACATAATTTATGCCGTTTCGCCCGAAACCCCTCAAAACACCATAAAAATAAGCATGTAACGAAATAAATGAAACTGTATCGGTTTGAATTTTTTTGCAACGCCGAAGGATTTTCTGTTCCAGATGCGGACCTGCTTCTTCTGCTTGCTTCCAAATGGTTTGATTCGGTTTTAATTTTGTTAGATAATTAAATATGCTTCCGGTTTATTGACAAGCACTTACAACAGGAAACGAGTGGCATGCATCGCACTGATTCACTGATGACCGTGGGTGGAAATGTTGAGTTTGTGTACCAACCGTCGACCCCACCATGCTTCCAGATCGAACGGTGTGAAGCCGACCAGCCGCGGCTCAGGTACACTTTTGTAGAATACTGGAGGTGTTTGGCTTTTATCTTGCGTAATCTGAAATCGTAGGATAATTGAGAATGAGCATTTGAGTTGGAAAAGTAATGAGTAGTTTATTGAACAGATGACATGATAATGATTTCGAAACTAGATATTCTTATCCGGCCTGAGGAAAATAAACGGTGAGGATGTCATTGAGCAATCACCAAGCTGTGAACTGTTTTACAATGACCAAAATATATGCACCAGAGAGCTGCGATTTTGGCCAGAACGAAACAAATTCATGAGGTCCGAAAAGCTTTTGGGTCCGGGTCTGAATTAAGGATGGAGAAGCCTTGGGCATTTTAATAAAAGAGCGTTTCACAATGATGGTATCCATTTAACTGTTTCGGGCTTTCTATTAGCCGAAAGAACAACACATCTACTAACTACCATCAAAGGCCCCACCATGTTTCCAGATTCACAGTAAAAAAAACAACCCTCAAAATAGAGGATTTCAGCGTGACCAAGCTCAAGGATGTAAAATGACAAAAGTGAGTGCTGCAACAATTCTAAAGAAAACCATCAAAGTACTCACGCTATTCCATGCCTCATTAATGTATCGTATCAGCTCATCATGCTGAGAATGCTGGAATTGACTTGGTGTTTGCTGCTGCTGTAGTAGCTGCTGTGGTTGTTGCTGTGGTTGCTGCTGCTGCTGTTGCTGGTGATGTTGGTGTGGACTTGGAAGCTGCTGCTGCTGTTGCTGGTGATACGAATGTGATTGATAGCTATCTCGTGGTGGCATTCCACCAGGCCGTCTTGACATTCCCGGGGACATCATAGGTCCCTGTCGTCTTCATAGAGAAAAGAAAAAGCAAACAAAACAAAATAAAACCAAAACATTTACAAACGAATATACTTCGCATTCCGAACTAGACGCAACATGAAATGGATTTTGCATCTAAGTCCAAATCGAGCTGCAGCATAACAATACATAAAGGTACACATATGCGGAAATGAAAATTGGTGTGGATGTGAAAAAATATACCTACCCGATGCTTCGTTCCATACTTTTCCCAGTGAAAACAACACCCAAAACTGCCAACTTCAATAACACCAATCGAATTTCACCGAAGTACTAGTAAACCACCCTTCTTTTCGTAAAAACACCGAGATTCTTTTGGTGAGAATAGCGAATATCTCGAATCAAATACCTCGCTGTTTTTCGCTCACCTTACGGGGTGCAGAAATGAAAATAAAGCCCCCTCTTCTAATGCGCTGGCTGCTACTTGCTGGCCTTTGCGAACAGCTTTTCTCTTTGTTGTGACAGCAAATCGAAATAATACTGCTCATTCGCTGGTGTTACAAAATGAAAGGTTACCACTCGTTTGCTGCCTGTAGACAGCCTCAGGTTGCTATAGATTTTATCACCGTTTGTCACGGGTAGTTAGGGAAGAGTATTTTTTTCACCTTCCGTCACGTATTTTGCAACTTCAAAATCCACTGTACTGATCAAACTGTACGTTGATTATGGAGTGTTTTGGTAATACGCGCGGGTGAGACAAGAGACGTAAATATACTAAAAAGAGAAAAAACATCTGAAAATTGACAGCTAAACAGCTGTCAACGCAGATACGCCGCCCGTTGAGGAAGCGCGTCTACGGGCACAGCGGCAACAGTGCATGACACCCATGCAGCCTTTTAAAAGGAGCTACACTGTTACTTCCTGTAGTAGGTTTCAAACGATGGCGGCACAAATAGGCTGTCGATGAATAAAATTCATATTCGACAGGTATCAGTGGTTTGTTTAACCGGCAATTCTGTGGAATAACAACGAACTCAATGTAATTACATGATTTTTTCATAAATACGTTTATTGCATAGGCAATATACATAAGTTTTCTTTGCCATGGCATTCAAAATACATAGTACTTCAAACCTAATACATTTCGAATATAAAAAAAAAGTCCTGGCATCCCGTATAAAAATTAACCATTGATTTTACAAGAGAAACGATTGGTAAACAGTCAATTCTATTGGTTTCAATACATTTTATTGTATTTCAATTAGCAAGAAATATAGTTTTTCGGCAACAATACAATATAAATAAGTGTTTTAATTTGATCGTGTAAATTGAAGTGAAGATGAAAAAATATAAAAATTTCTGTTGTAACGCGTGGAATTTTCCGGTGATTAATTTTGAGATAAAGTAAAATATGTCTCCGAAACGCAAAACTGGTAAGATGATTCTTTTTTATATTAACAACCCGTTCGTAATTTATATATTTTTAGCTCGAGTAAGACGGGTTGTTAGAAAGGGAAAACAACGCGCATGTGATGATGGTCCAGAAAGCGTTCGAAAACAAGCCAAGCTCCGTAATCAAAATTACGTTAATGAAATGGTAATGACCGAAGTAAATAGAGATTTATTCTCCACAAGTGGTCTCACCTTCGTGCCAGTAACTATGACCAGAAGTTTGGCAGATATTAACAGTGAGAACTCTATTGATCCACTAGATTTGAGAAAAAAGAAAATTTTAAGCAATCATTTAAGGAGGACTGAAAACATTCAATAAATAATTCTCATGCGAATGAAAATTCTGCGGATGACACTGAAATCCATGGCCATGTTATGAATAGATTGGCAATCACAACATCAGCGGAGCTGCATGCAATTGAATCGAATAAATTTGATAATGTTTCGGATGATTTTGTCGAAAGTAGTCAGCTTCCATCTAGTTTAACTAGATATTCAAATTCAGCCAAAAAGTTCAGGAGTTTGACCAAACCGGTTAAAGCTGGTGTAAATATCAATGCTTTAGAAGGATGCTCTCAATCAAAAAGAGGTGAAAATTCAAAGCACGACCCTTTACCAGTTAATTTTGATATAGACTCTATATCAACTTCTCCGACAAGTATTATTCTCAAAAAAACAGCTGAAGAGGTGAGATCTAATGAACAATGCATTGTCTGCAGAAGTAGTCGATAAATCCCATGTATCTGACGAAAATTCCTGTCAGTTCAATGTTTCTGTCAGTCAGAGGGTACATGAAGACTCATATCGCATCAAATACTATGATTTACTGGATAAGTATAATAAAAAATTGATACATTCAAAGCTCTAAACAAAAAATATAAAAAACAGAAATATTACATCGCTGAGATGAAAGATCTGGTTGTATTTGCCAATTCTGAAACTAAAACAGCTAAATCAGACCCACATGCTAAATTGGTATATATAATTTGTGTACTATTTCCTGATCTTCACACATTATTTATTTATAGACATTCACAACTGATCCTGAAATTGATATAACTGTTCAACAAATCGAAGAAATCAATCTAGCTTCCAAAACGGACGTTGCGTTCGGACAGAATATGGCACTTTTCTTTTATGGAGCAAAAAGATTACAAACCCTGTCTGTGTCTGGTATTGCTACCAATCGCTTCAAAAACACTGCGGCTCGCCCTGGAATCTCTTCTCGAAAGTTGGCATTCATTCATGGTATATGTGATAATTCAAATGCAATGTACTCAATACATGCAAATACATATTATTTAATTTTGTTCCAACAGAAAAATGCACCAGCTTGTCGCCTTACGAGTTGGAGCTAATAACTTTGCACAAATATCTACATTGGCTCATCTAACACGTGTTAATAATGGCATCACAGAAAAAATCGCAAATTTAAATAAAGCTGCAAAATATGCAGCAGCTCGCAATTTTATCGGCGATGTAAATTTTTTAACAAAACATTCAACGAAGTAATTTGCTAATGTAAAATAACACGCTTTCACACATTTCAATTGTCCTGTGTCTCTCGTTTTTCGTGATAATGAATTTGCTTGAATATAATATGTCGAAAAATTAAACTTGTTTGTTTTTTTATATCACGATTCATAATCAATTGAAAATTGAATTAAAAGCTGTTAAACAATGGAACAACCATTAAATCGATTGTAAAATTAATATGCTTTTCACAATTCAGGACAATGCAATTACCATACATTCAAATGACTGGATTTATATTATTTTTTTATTCTCTACTGTTTGAAAACTGTAAATTTTATTGTATTGCGAAAAAACAAGTACGGAAAAATTCAAGATGTTCTATTGTTACGATACTTAACAACCTATACATTCTATTGTAAAAAGTCTTTTCACAATTGATTTAATAGTTTATAACCATATATTGAACAATATTCCTGCTGTTATTTTTACAACAATTGCTATGGTCATTGTAATGTTTCAAATGGTTCTGTAACAATGAAACGCATTGTTTTTCTATAATATTTTTCATTCGGGATTACATTCCTTTTGTGGAATTTGGCATTTCTGTTTCAACAGACAGTGTAGTGTTAGTGTACAGAATCATTGCATGGCTAGTACTATAGATCCTACAGACACTAAGAATCCTTCCAGGTCGGGGCTCGAACATACGACAACTGGCTTGTAAGACCAGCGCCCTATGCATTGAACCACCAACCCAGGCCAATATAATATTAGCAAATACAAATAATAATACGCCTAAGTCCCATACAAACATATCGCCAACGTTTGGTTCACAAAACATTCTAGTCCATCCTTCTACTAACCCTCGACAAGGCCAAGTCACCATAAATATTCCTTTCTGGCAACTTCAATTAATGTTGCTATGGTTATATTTGCTTATTTATGGTTCCATATTAAATAAAAAGATACCACCAAAGTTTCCTCGAATCCGAATTTTTATTCATATAAATAAATTCTTTTCTGGATTTCGAAAATGGTTAAGTCTGCATTGTATAGGCGCATAATGAAACAATTCAGATAGTTAGAATG
This sequence comes from Malaya genurostris, assembly GCF_030247185.1. Lineage (NCBI taxonomy): Eukaryota > Metazoa > Arthropoda > Insecta > Diptera > Culicidae > Malaya > Malaya genurostris. The sequence continues at coordinate 228,916,498 of NC_080571.1, read as the reverse complement.
AATGTACATTTTAAATAGTTGTATGCAGGGCTTTTTTACATCTCTCTCTAAGGCTAGTGCACAATTTCACGATATCATCTAGATTGGTATCAACTTTACCATTGATTGTTGGTATGGTAAAGTTGATAACCAAACGTGTTTACGAATTGATAAGTATGATAAGCTTTAAAATGTCCAGATGAGTCACGGTGATATTTTCGAAATTTTCCCTGGATGCCCCCACAAAAAAGTTTTGGTTTTGGTCTTATTGCATACAAATTTTTAGAGAATCATTTGTTGATCACGGCTTTAGAAAAGTTATTTGTATTCGATTTAGGAGCGTCATAAACTGGTGAATATAACGATAATGATAAGACCATCTAGAGATTAGATGATGATTTAAGGGGTCGTGCGAGTTATCTTACGATTCCACACTGATCACTTGCGTCCGTATGTTTGATAAATGATCGTGATTTAATTGTTTGAAAGTTTTGATTGGCGTATACACTTTCATAATTCAATTTTGTCACTTAGCTAGCTATGAATAAAGGCATTTCTCTTTGACCGCAGATGAACTTTTAATTTCCTATATCAAACAGATAAAGATTTGTATTTGTTCCGTCGTGTCCTGTGAATCCTACAATAAAAAGATTTAAAATTAATATCGTGATCAATACAAATATTTTCTATTAGTTTCCAAGTGTGATTCATTTTGTCGTCATAATAAACAGTATCCATGGTGAATTGATTTTCAGCCTTCAGCGTTGCTAGTTATTTAAAAAGTTCATTCAAGTAGATTGTCACTCTGACATTGTACCTTTAGAGTGTACCACGTAGTACAAAACGTGTCCACGAAAATTCATCAGAACATTCCGTATTATAATTTGTATTTGATATTAGTATGTTGGTATTCATTAGTTAATCTACACACTGTTTTTATCAAGCGATTTGCTATTACAAATTACTTTAGATAAAATACATTTTTTTTGTACATGATTTTATAGCTATTTCAAGTTTGTTTGTATCAGTTCATCACTTTTATTCAACATAATATAGCTGGCTATTTGTTGAACTCATGGAAGAGACAGGAGTCTAAAATAAAATAAAATTTAAATTGGAACTCCAATGGACTTAATGAAATGATAAAGAAGTTTCATGTAAGCAAGAATGTCGCGGGACATTGGATAGTCTACCTTGAGTTCGCAAGGAATTTATTAGTTGAGATCTGACATCACGATACTCCACGCATGTAAAAACGACATGATCAATATCGCGATAACCTTCGCCACAAGCACAATGATTAGTCTCGGAAAGTCCACTTCGAAGGAGAAATTACATGCTTATCCAACTTATTTTTTGAGGTTATGATTACAAAATCCCATACGATCTATAAAAAGTGGTGGGTAATGTCAAAGACATACCTGAATGACGTGAATACAAAAAAAAACTACAAGAATCAGCCCTATGGGATTGTTCGAGCTTTTGATATAGAACAAGTTTATTACGCGTCTGTTTACGAGGATTTCCGAAGCAACGCTATTTTATATGCGGATTCCCGAAGGTACGAGGTGCGTATCTCCCGCGTAACAAAAGACCTCAGTGTATTAGGAACCAATATCGAACACGCGAACCCGGACTCTGTTTGCCTTGATTCGTGTTTGTCTTGTATCCGACGAAATTACCGAAATTACATGATTAGCCCAAATATATGCAATTATACCTACGAGCATACTAGCGTAACGGATTTTGATATTTAGGCTTCATTTCGCCAAGCTCGTAGTCAAATTTTGCATGCATGCAGTTTTATAGCGTTCAGTTCTCTACCATTACTACCATTCTGCGATTTCGATAATAAATCGAGTTCATCATATTTAAATTTGAATTTACCCTGAGATTCTTGCAGAACAACATAGCAAAGCATTTCATCCAAACTCGCATGACACAAGATCAAAGCAAACCAATTAAAGCTTCAAATCGTTTTATGGCACTTTTTGTCTTGCTGTCTAGCAACAATCTACCTCTCATGCTACACGTAGGACTGAAACGTTAGCTTATATTTATAGATTCGCGTGCTTCCAACAGTTTCTCATCGATTCCAACAGTTTCTCATCGATTTACCAATCAGAGCGATGCTTTCCCATTGATATGTCGCTTACTCCTTCAATGCCGTCGTCTATGGCAGGCAAATCGGGTATGCCGGAGATTTTTAGCCGACAAAGTATTACACTGGTAGCTATTGATCAAAATTTTAATCACACATAATTGAAAATACGTGTCTTGTTACATTCAAATCGAAACTTAGAAATATTTCTAATCAAATAGTGAAATAATATTAATAATTGATGCAAAATTGGCTGACCACATTTCTACGTGTATTTTCCTTGAATTTCTAATTTGCACCCCTATATAGAAAACAAAGATGTGTTCCACATCAAAAAAGGCGGGTGGGTAATGTCAGAGACATAACTGGATGTCGTGAATACGGACAAACTGGCACGCTCCCATCACTTTTTCGAATATCAGTTAGTTGATTGATTGTATGAATCGTGCAAGCTTTCCCCTTTTTCACTACTACACGGAACGACCGAAATTAGCTCTGCGCCTAATTCGTATTACTGTTTTTGAATTAGTTGATTCTAACAACAAAATTTCCAAAATAACTATAAAATTAGTTAAAATGTAGAATTTACTGTGCTGAAAAAAACTCTTATTTTTAGAGAATGTGTTTAGTTGGCGAATATTCTGGACACAAACCAGCAATATTTCAATCCAACACGAAATTCTCATTGACAACTAATTTCGTTATTAAAATCAGAAACTTTGATTCTATTTATCTATCACCGTCATTACTGAAGGACAGCAGTGTCAAAGCAAAACAATCCATTAAAAAGCTAAAAGGGACAGTCTTGTTGAAACTGCTCGCAAATTGTTTAGATGTTTTTCGCATGTGTTACGATATATCCCTATATAATTTTCTAAACCGATATGTTAAAATGACGTAAACTGTTAGTGGAAAGTGTATTTATTCAGAATTTGTGCGCACTTGAAGCGATTGTGCGTAATAATGTTTTTACGCGGAACAGTGATGTGAATTTCGAATGTTTCACTCTAATTGTGATGAAGGTTTTTTGTATCTTCAAACCTTCCGAGCTGCGCCGTCCGGTGTACTATTTGTATTCGGTTTTTGTTTTCCGAGTGCTCAAAGTTTTCAGTGAGAATGAAGAAACAGTGATTTAGAAGAAAAAAAATTCAAAAAGATGTTTACGTTTCGTTTATGTCTTTTTCTCCAACACAACATCGTATTTATACCTGCCAATATAGAAAAGACAACCGCGTCTGATTTTTTTTCGGCAGTAGTGTGCCATCTAGTGGCTAGTAGTCATTAAGGTGTTACCGTTTCGGTGACAGGGCGCCATATAGCTGCAGATTGCAGAAGCCAATTCAACCATTCATATTGGTTGAAAACAACATTATATTTCTTTAATTCAACTAAAAAATTAGTTGACTGGATATGAAGTGTGCCTTAGCTAAGAAATGACAGTACGTTTAATTTGTGAATTCAACTAAAAAAAATAGTCATTTCAACAAATATTTTATTATTATTAAGGGAATGAGAATAAAAAATCTAAATCAGCAAAAGTAAGATTTTTTTAGTTGTCTCAAAAAATAACTAACTAAAATCAGCAAATCAACTAAATTTTTCGCGAAAATGCTGATTTCGGTCGTTCCGTGTAGAGTTTGAAGTGATTAGTTACATTAAACAGCTACTATTCTACAACTATATATTCCAAACATGAAACAATACCTTTTCGATTTGCTAATATAGGAGACTAGGTACGACAAATTTGTAGCTTATTTTTATTGAAGCTATGAAGTTTGAAGATATCTGATTCTTCTCGAAATTTCAGTACGAGACAATTGCAATCGGCCTGGTCTGAAATGTATCGACGATCTTCGGTATGCAAGAGTCATTTTAATAATAATAATGATAGTAATAATAATAATGATAATAATAATAATAATAATTATAATAATAATAATAATAATACAGATTAATCTGTACATGTAAAAATAAAATGCAGATTAATCTGTATATATGGCAACTCTGTTTCGCATGGCATATTTTCACACGATCCCATACTAGTATAAGTGCAAATTATTTTAATTTCCATCTTGATAAATCTTTTGGTAGGAATATATTAAAGTTTAATTACCTCTTAATGATTATCTGTGGCACTAAAAAGTGCCTTGTATTGTCACAATCAACAACAACTGCATTTAGATCTGAGATGGTTCTCGTGTGTATCTTGTGCCATCGTGCTAACGGTGTCTCGTACGTTCAGAGTAGCTGCTTTAACTTAAATGACGCTATTTCTCTTTTTTTTTGCATAAATATCTGTTTATTAATCTTATTTTTGTGTATTACATCAATATTTTACAGTACAAGTGTTTTGACCCTTTGGCCTTTCGTCTTTGTTGTTCATACGATTCGTTATTAATATTAGGTGTTTTAGTTACTCTTGTTTTACATACTAATGTTCAATCATAATATTTATTTTAATTATTTATAAAATCTCTACCTACTTATAACTATCCCTAACCTATTACGTACAAATTTTGAATTATTTGTATTTCAGAGATTGAGCACCTCTGTTCAAATTTCGTGCAGTATTGTTCGAATTTTTGTTCTAGTATATCCAGTAAGGCCATCTCATGTACTTCACTAGTCCTTGTCCAAGACGCTATTTCTCACATCACATTTCATTTTATACCTGCTACTGGCAGCGGTGTACGGACAGCCTCTTTGCTAAACTTCCTTTCCTGTTCGCAAAACGGGAAACAGTGAGACGACAGGTCCTCGATGTTGCTCTCGTGTGTCTTGTTTCGGGAACAGTTGCTCAGCAAATGGTACGAAAAATGAACCACTCAACTTTTATATGGATGCTCTCGTATAGATGCAGACATCTCGCGTTCTGATTGGCTGGTGCTGTCATGGGTTAAATCAAACAGGTTTTTCAATAGTGTACTAATGAAAAACTTCAATGTTGTTGCAATACACGTTCATGTTGAAAATTTTCGATTCTATTGGTAGTTAGATTATATAAATCCTTCTACAGATCACTGAGCTATGAGCTTTAAAAATACGAGAAAGGCAAACGCGCCTTATGAATTATCCTCTTTGATACTCGTTTATGCAAAACATTTCAGAAAAGTTTAATTTTGAACTATTTGAGATTATGTCACACAACAGAAAGTTTTATCATAAAATTGTGATCATGTTTCCGATGGTATGTAGCAAGAATTATGTCGATTCATTGGATACAACAGGAGATATTCACGATCAAAAACTTATCACTCTCTCAGAGGGTAAATTTTGAAAAGGCGCCCCATAATAAAGTGAGTCGTATTCACGACAAAACGTAACACTTCTGAATATCTAAAATCGTTCTCATAGATTGATGTGAATTGCAATGATGTGAATAACAATGTTGATAGAAGATGTGAATTGCAATGATGCATCTATACTAGAGTACGACGAATTCATGACACATTTATTCTAAAACATAAATTTATAAGAGTAAAAAAAGTACGGGTGTGTAATGTCAGAGACATAACTGGATGTCGTGAATACGAATAAAACTGACACGATTTCTTTATACTCTCGAATTCTTCTCGCCTTGACGACCGGAAGGCAAATGAGAACTACGACCTGAGCGTTTGAGGTTTTCAACCACGCAGAAGGTGCGCTCTCCGATGGCGCTGTTTGAATGCGTTTTCTCGCCCCTACGTCTGCTACCTTCCAACGCACAAGAAGAAATGATCGATTTTCGACCACGATTCCCCTTTTATAACGTTCAGTTGAAGATATGTGCCTGACTACCTCAAAATCGCGATGCGATGCGCGAAAAACCCAAGCGAAAGTAGTTTTCCGCGTTATTTTCAAATATTGAGAAAACTTAATTTTTGAGTTGTTCATAGTGTTCAAAATATTACCCTGAATTCCTGATCATATTTTTAATGGAATAGTGAAAGGTTTATGTTGCTGCTATTAATACAAGTCCAGATATTCACGATTAAGTTCTGCCCATTCTTCCATATAGCTAATTTTGAAAAGGCGCCCCATAGTAAAGTAAATCGCATTCATGACAAAATTACAATTACAATAGATAAATGCAAGAAAATATCAAAACGTTCTTAATAATTAATATACTGATATTAAAAGTCTGCTGCAAAGGCTAGAACAAATGAACTAGCTAGAACTGCATCAAAACCGTGGTCCGAGCACGAGAGAGAAAAAACAATCGTCATCTCGTTTTTCGCTTTAACATTTTAGAAACACTGTAATTTTGAGTTGTTTGTAATTATTTCATACAACTGAAAATTTTATCATAAATTTCTGATCATGTTTTCCAAAGTGTAGACATCTCAACCGTATTGCTGGCAACAATTTAAAACATTTAATCAGAATTTTTTGCAGTTTCATTAGGTATACAATGTGTTTGACAGGTCGTTTGTAACAAAGCTGTCTTTCTAAACGAACAGCTGTCGTTACTCTGTTTATAGGCATTCGAATATTTCCGAGTTTAAGTTTCGGTAAACATTTGAAAACAAAAGTGAGCTCAAGGGGCAAATCACTCTAAACTTTGTCTGAACTCAAACAAGTTTTACCGAGAGTAAAAAGGTAGAGATCCCTCGCTGGATTAGAAAAGTTTAGCCGATATCTGGAAAAGCATTATTTTGACATAAGAAGCTGTCAACGTAGTATTTGTTTCTTTTCTGTTTTTTTCTTTCTTTTTGCAACTGCTCAACGCACGCAAAGACATCATATTAACAAGATATCCTACTCTCACATTTCCCGAACAAATCATTGGCAACATCCTTTTTTGTGAGCATGGTGCCCTCATCGTATCTCGTACATAGAAGTAGAGGAAGAAAATATCAAATTCGTGCGCGCCAAATTAGCAGCACTGCGCACCTATACAATTGATATGATATGTTGAATGTGATACCGTACGATGGCGTTGCTGAACTGAAGATAGATTTCGCTCCAAGCTGACAGGGTCTGATGCAGGTCATCTCTTTGTCTACTTGTCATACACTTTTTTGCGAGGAGTTTGTACTAGTTTGGATGTCTGTTTTGTATGAGCATGTAAAAATCTGTATAATACAGATAAATCTGTATAAATGGCATCTCTGTTTGCGAGCTCGAATGACAGATACACTTCAAACAAGATTAGGCAAAACCAGGTTGGATTACCTTAAAATTACCCAAACTTATCTAGACTAGTTGGGATTAAATGAGATTAGAGAAGATTATTTTGGAATGAAATGAGTTTATTAGTATGAGATTGTCTAGAGTTTAGAGTCATTTGCCCCTTGAGTGAGCCACGACAAAAATACTAGTTTAGAAAAAACATATGTAAACGCGGGGTATAGCGTAATGGGTTAGTCGATACCTTTCACGCACACAACGACAGAAGGATCGATTCACGAGAATCAACTGCTTTGTCTGGCATAAGTTTTCATTAATGTGGAATTATAACGTTGCCGATATTCAGCAGAAACCATGATGTTGATAGCAGAATTATCCAGAGACGTGGCTACAGAGTTTCGACTATCGAGAGAGAACAAACTGAATAGAACTTTGTGTTTGACAAAACCGGTGATTTATTTTAAATTCGCACATTAAATTCAGTGTTTTTAATTTTTTTATTCTTCAAAATCAAATACTTCATTCTACTGCCCAGCATGCGTGAAAAGTTGTAATTATTCTTGTCGATAGGAAAACATCATTTCTGTTTTTTCTACCTTTTCTGGATTCTCTTGTAATGGTGGCAGTGGTCCTTGATGAGCTGCTGCTGCTGGTGGTGGTACTAGATACTGCAACAAAATTGTATACAAAGAAGCAACATACCTCGTGTAGCATAATAATTATTGACTTAATTAATTTGAACTCATCCAAACCAAGATCACCCAAGTCGCAGAATCCTAATGAAACACTTTACCACATTCCTAACATTCACACGATCTCTAAGGAAACCTTCTCACGTGAACAACCAAAGCAACATGCGCCAAAAGTATCCTTAACAAGAACTCATACAATCTTAACAGCAAAATCAACAACGATCCCAAATTCTTAACAGACCGCAAAACACTTCAATGATCATCACATCTACAAAGTCCATTGCAAAACCAGATGGTTCACATCAAGTTCCCCTGCTAGCTTTCCGCATTGCAACACTTGCTGTACACAGCGAGAAAGCAACGCTCCCACCGCCGTTCTGCATAAACGACTAAATGAATCTTGCGTAACACACTATCGGTGCTATCTGTCCGATCACAATTGATCTTACCGATAAACCACTCCCATACACGTTGTTCCTTCTACCTTTTTTCGGGCTACATAAGCCATAAGTAAAATAGAACAATGTAAATGAAACTGGCTCCTCCTGTTACAGCATGTATTAACTAGAAACAGTAATTTAGATAGGTTAGGTTTACTCAATACAAACACCGTTCACTGACACACTGACACACTTCGATAGTTCCACGACAAAAGGGCCTAACTGCAAATGAGAGCCTCTCTTTGTTTACTTTCTCTTTAGATTTTTGCGAAGCCATTATTGCAAATTCTCTAATGTTTCCAATATAAATCGAAAGCTTGTAGTTTTACATTGGAAGTTTTAAGAAGAGTGAAGCGTCAAATATAAAGTCTGTTCGGTAAATCGTGAAAGAAAAAGTAAACAAAGAGAAACTGTCATTTGCAGTTAGGCCCTTTTGTCGTGGGACGGTCGACTTAATTGAAAATCTGTTGAACCGACGTCAGTTTCTCCCTTGAAACAACAAGCGTTTCTTCCAATTGACTGAGAGACTGCCCATAAAATGAACTTCTAGTTGATATTCAGTTGGCTCAAGATAATAATTGAAGGGTAAACAAGGTCAAACACAGAGTTTACTTAAATTGATTACTTTTTACTCCAATCTTCATTTCTAATACTTTGGAATGCATACCAATAATTCGAAAATTATGCACATGTCATGTTTATTCAATTGATGATGAATCCAGTGGATCTCTATTTTATTTATTTGTTCGCTCAATCTAACAAAACTAAGTTCTTATTTACTCTTTGCACAAACAAACCAAATCTATGAAAAGACCATAGAGTTTTGCTCATCTCTACTACAAAGTGAATGTAGACATGTGGCTCATTGGAAGTTGTTCAAAAACACGATATTTTTCCTTTGTATGTACTATTTTATTCTATTCGTGTACCCTACACAACGATTGAATTTGCTGCATAGGTTCATTTACGCATTTGAATAAATTGAGCCGTTTTTGAATACGTTAGCCGCTCGCTTGTGTCGTTTTTTCATTTCGCTTGCAGACGGTCAACGGCGAACAGTATTTTACTCTTGCTTCTTGTTAATGGCGGTCTTTTGATCGAAGTCGGAACGTCTCTCTTCGATTTTGCTTGTTATTCAGTCAATCACCGCATACGTTTCGTTCCGGAAAGTGAATTGTGATTATCTACTGCGGTTCCGTGTCGTTTTCTGGTGTACAAGTGCTTACCGTCTACCCCCCTTATGGTGAAAATTCTAAGCCTCAAATAGCAAATTAATAGAGTGCAAGTTTTCGTGTCTCGGACGAGGCGTAATCTGCTGTTTTCTGTTTGAAAAGGGATTTGGCAAACCGTAGTGCAACACCTGCGACGTTTTCTAAGCAGCAACATGACCGATATCCGGGTAAGTTTACGGTTCATGTGTAAAGAATTTCCGTCGGTGAGGGGTTTATGAGAAGTTAGACAGGGTGAAAAGACAACGAGCCGGTAGTTGCCGGTACGGCGGGGGAAAATTTTCATCTTGCCTCACATTGCTCGCACCTCCAACAATATTTACCCCTGAGAGTCCCTACCTGTAGTGGACTTATGAAAGGGTCCAGACATTGGAAATGAATGAACATGTTGCAGCGAAAAAGCTTTTTCAACGCTAGCGCTCCTGACCGATGTAGTTTGTTTACGGTGCATGCACAGTGACATATTTGTTGAGTGGTTGTTTTATTTTTATTCAAGCACCTTACATTCTCCAATGTGCAAAAGTTAATGAACAGTTTTAGCTGCATCGTTTCGGAAACATTTGAAATATATGAAACAAATTTCGAATGCAGCGGAATTTTTCAAATGCCGCCATTTTTGTTATACCCGCTTCATCGTTCTACTTGTGCCACCCCGTAAGCGGGTTGCTGTGTCTAATGGGTAGTTTTTTGCCCTCTTTCTCTGCTGATTCAAACTTCTTTTGCAGAGCGGGCTTATGTTGCTTTGTTTGCGACGACCCCGAATCATGTATGGCAGTGTTGCTAGGTTGATTGAAAAATATTACTGTTAAGAATTATGTTGATGTATTTTGCTGATCGAATTTTGTTTTTTTTCTGTTTCGTATTACAGGCAGCGCTTGCTGCTCAGCAGAATGGATCCGGTGCAACCGGAAGCCCGAAAATCGGGGGTAAATCAATCGAAAAAATCTATCAGAAAAAATCCCAACTGGAGCATATTCTACTGCGTCCCGACACGTACATCGGTTCTGTCGAGCACCTCAAGGACACCATGTGGGTGTACGATACGGAGGCAAATAAAATGGTCCAACGGGAAATCACATATGTACCCGGGTTGTACAAAATTTTCGACGAAATCTTGGTAAATGCGGCGGACAATAAACAACGTGATGCTAAAATGTCGGCAATAAAAATTGATATCAATCAGGAGACGAACACCATTTCGATCTGGAACAACGGGCAAGGTATTCCGGTGGTAATGCACAAGGAAGAGAAAATGTACGTTCCCACTATGATTTTCGGTCACTTGTTGACTTCCTCCAATTACAATGATGAAGAGGAAAAAGTGACCGGTGGTAGGAACGGCTTCGGAGCTAAATTGTGTAATATCTTCAGTACTAAGTTCACTGTTGAAACGGCCAACAAGCAGTACAAGAAATGCTTCAAGCAAATTTGGGGTGACAACATGGGGAAAGCTGCTGAGCCGAAAATACGGGAAGACTATACCGGAGAAGATTACACTAAGATTACGTTCTCACCGGATTTGAAAAAGTTCAAGATGGAAAAACTAGATGACGATATCGTCGGGTTGATGTCGCGGCGTGCGTTTGATGTGGCTGCTTCAACACGAGGCGTTAGTGTTTTCCTGAATGGAAAGAAACTTCCCGTGAAGACATTCAAGGACTACATCGACCTGTATCTCAAGGATCAACAGGATGAGATTGGAGGATCGGTAAAAGTTTCCTATGAGAATGCAAACGAACGCTGGGAAGTGGCCGTAACTCTGTCCGATCGAGGCTTTCAGCAGGTTTCCTTTGTCAATTCGATTGCCACTACCAAGGGTGGTAGACACGTGGATTACATTACGGATATGATTGTAAAGCAGCTGATCGAAGTGCTGAAGAAGAAAAACAAGGGTGGCATTAACATTAAACCATTCCAAGTTAAGAACCACATGTGGGTTTTCATCAATTGTCTGATCGTCAATCCAACTTTTGATTCGCAAACAAAGGAAAACATGACTCTACAGGCGAAGAGTTTCGGTTCGAAGTGCACCCTTTCGGAAAAATTTATCACCACCGTTTCCAAAAGTGGAATCGTTGAGTCGGTTTTGCAATGGGCAAAGTTCAAAGCTCAAACCGAACTCAACAAAGCGTCCGGTTCGAAGAAATCCAAGATCAAGGGTGTTCCAAAATTGGAAGACGCTAATGATGCTGGTTCTAGAAATTCATTGAACTGTACGCTGATCCTAACGGAGGGAGACTCCGCCAAGACATTGGCTGTGTCCGGTTTGGGTGTAGTAGGACGTGATACCTACGGAGTTTTTCCTCTACGCGGTAAGCTCTTGAACGTACGTGAAGCTACTCACAAGCAGATTTTGGAGAACGCTGAAATTAACAATCTGATTAAGATCGTCGGTTTACAGTACAAAAAGAAATACATTACGATAGACGATTTGAAAACCTTGCGCTACGGTAAAGTTATGATTATGACTGATCAGGATCAGGACGGTTCTCACATTAAAGGTCTGCTAATCAATTTTATCCACACGAACTGGCCGGAATTGCTGCGTCTACCGTTTCTCGAAGAGTTTATCACACCGATTGTGAAGGCATCCAAGAAGAACGGCGAAGAGCTTTCCTTCTTCTCGTTGCCAGAATTTGAAGAGTGGAAATCGGAAACGGCGAACTCGCACACCTACAATATCAAATACTATAAGGGTTTGGGTACTTCCACCTCCAAGGAGGCAAAGGAGTACTTCCAGAACATGGAACGTCACCGAATCCTGTTCAAGTATGACAGCAGCACCGATGATGATGCGATTACTATGGCATTCTCCAAGAAATGCATCGATCAGCGTAAGGAATGGCTCACGAATCACATGGAGGAGAACCGCCATCGCAAACAGGTTGGCCTTCCGGAGCGGTATCTGTATACCAAGACAACCCGCGCCATCAGTTACAAAGAGTTCGTCAATCTCGAGTTGGTACTTTTCTCGAATTCTGACAACGTCCGTTCGATTCCGTGCATGTTGGATGGCCTGAAGCCCGGTCAGCGCAAAGTCCTGTTCACCGTGTTCAAACGTAACGACAAACGCGAAGTCAAGGTCGCTCAGCTGGCCGGATCGGTCGCGGAAATGTCCGCCTACCATCACGGTGAGACATCGCTGTGTTCGACTATCGTCAATCTGGCGCAGAACTACGTCGGCAGCAACAACATCAATCTGCTGTATCCGGGTGGTCAGTTCGGTACCCGTTTGTCCGGTGGTAAGGACAGCGCCAGCCCTCGTTACATTTTCACCATGATGTCACCGTTGACGCGGCTGATCTTCCATCCGTTGGATGATCCGCTGCTGGAGTATCAGTTCGAAGACAACCAGAAGATCGAACCGGTCTGGTATCTGCCGATCATTCCGATGGTGCTGGTTAATGGAGCCGAAGGTAAGCGTGTGCAGTATTTTGTTGGTCTTATTTTCTTTTTTGTTTCGAAACATAAATTTCACATATGAATTTACTGCCATACTCACATATCAGTCTCATTTGAAAAATCGAAATGTTGAGGAAAACCAGTAACAGCCAATAAGGATTGTTTGAACTGACGATATAGAACAGGGTACTCAAAGTTTGGGATAGTTTATGATCGATTTTCTCTATTTAATAATTAATTTATTGTTAATTTGCAATATGATCAAATATTGCCGGAACTTAATGTAACGGTTCGTTGTTGAGCTAAGCTTTTTCCCATGTTTGCAATATTTCAGCTCATCGAATAATTATATTTGCCGAGAATAAGTAATAATTTTCGAAAATTCCTATAAATTAACATAAATTGACGAATGAGTCGCGCTCTTCCAGTGAAAAACGAAGAACATTGAACCAGAATAATGATTTCAATATAATGAAAATTGCACAAAATAACTAATAATTTTGTGATTTACTTTTTCTTTTATTCATTTATGTTAAATAAATGTTTACTTTTTTCGTTTTGTTGCGACTTATTCTTTGTATTGATCTTTTGTTTTGTTGTTAAATATGAAATTTAATATTGAATTTTTCTGTTGGAAGCGGCATCCGCCTTTTCGAGCCGGAAAGATTTTCTGACTCCATGCGTGGGGCTGGGGACCGAACCCAGGTTGGATGTGTGAAAGGCATCGACTCATCCATCACGCTATAACCTACGAAAAAGAAACTTTTCAAACGATTTAAATTTTATTTTAATCTTTTTAATTATATGTAGTACAGAGGGCTAAATTTGGTAGGTGAAATCGATTTTTGTTTACGCTTTAGATGAACTAGAAAAACTTGACGGAAAGACATTATCTTCAAAGTGCAATCGAAATGATATCAGTCAAACGATTTTTGCAATCCTAGTCTTGGTCAATTCAGAATATTAGTATTCCAGAATAAAATGTTGGATTTTGAAACGATCGTTACTAATCCGGTTAACGAATTATTCACCGAAGAGGCAGTTTTGTCGTGCTTTTTGTATATTACGCGAATTATTGTAAAGCAGGTATGTCTATCTCGGGCTAAAGATTCCTGTTTTGCAGCAATGTAAATCACAGGGCTGTTATGGTCGCGCGGATTTCGCGATTTTCGGAGATTTGGCGCAGTTTCTGCACAGACTTTAATGCTGGAGTTGTTGGAAAGATTATCGCACTCAAAGATATTTATGTCTGATAGAAGATATCGTCTCAGTGAAAACACATTCTATAATGCAAAGAACGTAATAAATGGAATGCTATTCTTCAATAATATGGTAACAAATTTTGTGTGTGATAAACATCGCATTCTTAAAGCAAAATTTGTACGACTGGCTTACGAAGCGAAGTTGGACAACAGAAGAAACGAAGAAGAAAAAGTTAAAACGTTAATTTAGTGTTGGACCCGACGGTGACAAGAAATTGTTCTAATAATGTGTTGGTTACACTATTAAACATTTTCATTTGTTCTTTACGTTCGAATATAGTAACCTGCACTTCCTTCGTCATACGTCCTTTACAAGCACGACTAGATTCTATATACACCAATTTCTCTGCTGCGTTCGACAAAATGAATCATCACGTAACGATCTCCAAGTTAAGTAGACTGGGATTTAACGGATCATTTTTGAATTGGCTTCGATCATATCTAACTGGTTATGAAATGACATTGAAAATACCTTACCTTATCTAACAGCTATAGGCCTGGGGTGTCCTTTTGCTGTATCAAGAATACGTCTCCACTATAACTCGGTCCATGGCTGCTCGTCGCCAGCCACTCAAGGCACGGATGCTTCTGAAATCACCCTCCACTTGATCGATCCACCTTGCTCGCTGCGCTCCTCTTCTTCTTGTACCAGTCGGATTAGATTCAAGAACCATTTTCACTGAGCTGTCGTCCGACATTCTTATGACATGCCCAGCCCATCGTAGACGTCCGATTTTAGCTGTCCGTACGATGGGTGGTTCTCCTAGCAGCTTTTGCAATTCGTGATTCATACACCGTCTCCACGTTCCGCCACCCATCTGCACTCCGCCATAGATGGTCCTCAGTACCTTTCTTTAGAAAACACTGAGGGCGCGTTGGTCCTCTGCCAACATAG